>NW_027361676.1:27137500-27842500 GCF_039654945.1 Dendrobates tinctorius
CGACGTGTTCCCATACAGTAGTTTTCTCCCACATATGGGGTATCAGCATACTCAGGACAAATTGGACAACAACTTTTGGGGTCCAATTTCTCCTGTTACCCTTGGGAAAATAAAAAAAAATGGTGACTAAAAGATCATGTTTGTGGAAAAAATACGAATTTTTTATTTTCACGCCCGGGCGTTATAAACTTGTGAAGCACTGGGGGGTTCAAAGTTCTCACCACACATCTAGATAAGTTCCTTAGGGGGTCTAGTTTCCAAAATGGTGTCATTTGTGGGGGGTTTCCACTGTTTTGGTATATCAGGGGTTTTCCAATCGCGACATGATGTCCGATCTCAATTCCAGCCAAAAACGTCAAATGGCGCTGCTTCCCGTCCGAGCTCTGCCATGCGCCCAAATAGTGGTTTACCCCCACATGTGGGGTATCAGCATACTCCGGACAAATTGCACAATAACTTTTAGGGTCCTGTTAGCCTTGGGAAAATAAAAATTGGGGTGAAAAGATCATTTTTGTGGAAAAAATATGATTTTTTAATTGTACCGCTGTACGTTATAAACTTCTGTAGAGCCCTTGTGGGTTCAAAGTTCTCACCACATATCTAGATAAGTTCCTTGGGGGGTCTAGTTTCCAAAATGGGGTCACTTGTAGGGGGTTTCCACTGTTTAGGTACATCAGGGACTCTCCAAACGTGACATGGCGTCCGATCTGAATTCCAGCCAATTTTGCATTGAAAAAGTCAAACGGCGCTCCTTCCATTCTGAGCTCTGCCATGCGCCGAAACAGTCGTTCCCCCCCACAAATCAGGTATCAGCGTACTCAGGACAAATTGCACAATAACTTTTGCAGTCCAATTTCTCCTGTTACCCTTGGTAAAATAAAAAAAATTGAACCTGAAGTATTTTTTTTGTGAAAAAAGTTAGATGTTCATTTTTTTTTAAATATTCAAAAAAATTCCTGTGACGCACCTAAAGGGTTAATAAACTTCTTGAATGTGGTTTTGAGCACCTTAAGGGGTGCAGTTTTTAGAATGGTGTTACTTTTGGGTATTTTCTATCATACAGACCCCTCAAAGTGGCTTCAAATGTGATGTGGTCCTAAAAATAAAATGGTGTTGTAAAAATGAGAAATCGCTGGTCAACTTTTAACCCTTATAACTTCCTAACAAAAAAAAATTTTGGTTCCAAAATTGTGCTGATGTAAAGTAAACATGTGGGAAATGCTAGTTATCAAGTTTTTTGTGTGCCGTATCTCTGTGATTTAAGGGCATAAAAATTCAAAGTTGGAAAATTGCGAAATTTTCAAAATTTTTGCCAAATTTCCGTTTTTTTCACAAATAAACGCAAGTTATTTGAATGAAATTTTACCACTAACATGAAGTACAATATGTCACGAGAAAACAATGTCAGAATCACCGGGATCCATAGAAGCGTTCCAGAGTTATGACCTCATAAAGGTACAGTGGTCAGAATTGTAAAAATTGGCCCGGTCATGAACGTGCAAACCACCCTTGGGGGTGAAGGGGTTAAACAACAACCACAAGACAGATTTCATCAACCAAGGTATCATTTTAATCAGTATAATGGCGCCGACCTGAATGCCTGTAGGTTACTGTGCACAATCCTGCTGACAGGTTCCCCTTTACTTGAACATCATGGGGCCCAATGCAAAGTCTCTATTAGGGCCAGGGCTGTGGAGTCGGTAAGCCAAACCTGCGACTCCGACTCCTCAATTTCCCTTACACCGACTACGGCTCCACCTCCCACATATATTGCTTATATTTAAGTGAAAAACTTATCGTAGTACAATGTGAACTTCAGATATTTAATAATTTTTATGATCCAATAATCAAGATATTTAGATAGAACATAATATATATTTATTGAAATACAACTTTAGAAGACAAAAAACTGTAATAAATTGTAAATATGTAATACACTATGTAACATTGATTACAGATATATAGTACAGACCAAAAGTTTGGACACACCTTCTCCTTCAAAGAGTTTTCTTTATTTTCACGACTATGAAAATTGTAGATTCACTCTGAAGGCATCAAAACTATGAATTAACACGTGGAATTATATAATTAACAAAAAAGTGTGAGACAACTGAAAATAGGTCTTATATTCTAGGTTCTTCAAAGTAGCCACCTTTTGCTTTGATTACTGCTTTGCACACTCTTGGCATTCTCTTGATGAGCTTCAAGGAGGTAGTCACCAGAAATGGTCTTCCAAAAGTCTTGAAGGAGTTCCCAGAGATGCTTAGCACTTGTTGGCCCTTTTGCCTTCACTCTGCGGTCCAGCTCACCCCAAACAATCTCGATTGGGTTCAGGTCTGGTGACTGTGGAGGCCAGGTCATCTGGTGTAGCACCCCATCACTCTCCTTCTTGGTCAAATAGCCCTTACACAGCCTGGAGGTGTGTTTGGGGTCATTGTCCTGTTGAAAAATAAATGATGGTCCAACTAAACACAAACCGGATGGAATAGCATGCCGCTGCAAGATGCTGTGGTAGCCATGCTGGTTCAGAATGCCTTCAATTTTGAATAAATCCCCAACAATGTCACCAGCAAAGCACCCCCACACCTCCTCCTCCATGCTTCACGGTGGGAACCAGGCATGTAGAGTCCATCCGTTCACCTTTTCTGCGTCGCACAAAGACACGGTGGTTGGAACCAAAGATCTCAAATTTGGACTCCTCAGACCAAAGCACAGATTTCCACTGGTCTAATGTCCATTCCTTGTGTTCTCTAGCCCTTACAAGTCTCTTCTGCGTGTGACCTGTCCTTAGCAGTGGTTTCCTAGCAGCTATTTTACCATGAAGGCCTGCTGCACAAAGTCTCCTCTTAACAGTTGTTGTAGAGATGTGTCTGCTGCTAGAACTCTGTGTGGCATTGACCTGGTCTCTAATCTGAGCTGCTGTTAACCTGCGATTTCTGAGGCTGGTGACTCGGATGAACTTATCCTCCGCAGCAGAGGTGACGCTTGGTCTTCCTTTCCTGGGGCGGTCCTCATGTGAGCCAGTTTCTTTTTAGTGCTTGATGGTTTTTGCCACTGCATTTGGGGACACTTTCAAAGTTTTCCCAATTTTTCGGACTGACTGACCTTCATTTCTTAAAGTAATGATGGCCACTCGTTTTTTTTTACTTAGAATTTGTATTATGGCAAGAAAAAAGCAGCTAACAGTCTATTCAGTAGGACTATCAGCTGTGTATCCACCAGACTTCTGCACAACACAACTGTTGGTCCCAACCCCATTTATAAGGCAAGAAATCCCACTTATTAAACCTGACAGGGCACACCTGTGAAGTGAAAGCCATTTCCGGTGACTACCTCTTGAAGCTCATCAACAAAATGCAAAGAGTGTGCAAAGCAGTAATCAAAGCAAAAGGTGGCTACTTTGAAGAATCTAGAATATAAGACATATTTTCAGTTGTTTCACACTTTTTTGTTAATTATATAATTCCACATGTGTTAATTCATAGTTTTGATGCCTTCAGAGTGAATCTACAATTTTCATAGTCATGAAAATAAAGAAAACTCTTTGAATGAGAAGGTGTGTCCAAACTTTTGGTCTGTACTGTGTATATAATATATACACACACATATTATATATACACACACTATGACTTATCTCAGCCAAGACAAAGCCTAGATCCTCAGGCTACATTCACACTATGGGCGTAGCCAGTATCAAACCTGGGGGGGGGGGGGGGGGGGGGGGGGCAGAACCTCATACCGCACACTCCAACACTTGAAAATAAAGCCTGCACCTTAAAGGGAAAGTACCGTGTTTTTTCATAATTTAATGCAAAAAAGAAAATAGTATAGAAAGATATTGTCCCCTAAGCTTGACTGAGTGGTGTGAATGTTTTTTTTTTTTTTTGTTTTTTTTTATTATTACTGTATTAATGCAGCAACTGGGGGCTGCCATCTTACCTTTCTGGCTGCTGAACGACACTTTCCATGCTAATTTACAGCAGTCCCTGGGCATAAGACATAACAGTCGGCTCCCGACCCTATCTCTTTCATTGCAGCAGCATCAGGAGTGAACTGGGCACGCCTGTGGGCAGCTCAATTCACAACTGTAGGTGTGGCCAGGCGCCATCTTATTAGAGCCCAGTGCTTTCCTTTTAGCTCCATTTACACTCTATTGCAAGCCCTGTTATCACTGATGCTGTACTGTTCCAGCATAACAGGGCTTGTATGTTCACTCTGCACATCATACCAGCTGCAGGAGAGGATACACGACGAGCTCCTGGACACCAAGCTGCTCTTTCCAAAACACCCGACCAGCTGCAGCCCCTGCTCTTGCAAAACATAGGAGCTGCTCCCTGCTGTTTCAAAACACTTGGCAATCTGCTGGACATCTAATCCTATCCTATATGATACTGACTGCTGAACTGTGTATCTAATCCTCTCCTGTGTGATACTGACTGCTGAGCTGTGTATCTAATCCTCTCCTGTGTGATCCTGACTGCTGAGCCGTGTATCTGAGTCTGTGTGCACACATTGCGGATTTTGCTGCGGTTCTGGCCGCTGCGGACCCGCAGCAGTTTTTGCTGCGGTGTACAGTACCATTATTCCCTATGGGAATCAAAAACCGCAATGCAGACGGTGCGGAATTTTCCGCGCGGATTATCTGCGGTTTTCAATCTGCAGAAAGAATTGACAGGTCAATTCTTTCTGCGGATTCTGCTGCGGTTTGCCATCTCCTCCATTGAGGAGATGAAAAACCGCAGAGCAATCCGCAGGTATTTTGACCTGCGGATTTTACAAAATCCGCACCTAATCCGCAGCGTGTGCACACAGCCTAATCCTCTCCAGTGTGATACGGACTGCTGAGCCGTGTATCTAATCCACTCCAGTGTGATACGGACTGCTGAGCCGTGTATCTAATCCTCTCCAGTGTGATACGGACTGCTGAGCTGTGTATCTAATCCTCTACTGTGTGATATTGCTCTCCTGTAATACTCTGTGCTGCTGTCACCCTGCTCCTCCACCATATACCTCCCTCTGTGACCCCCATAGATCAGCACACAGCTTTCCTGAAATACTCTGTGCTGCTGTCATCCTGCTCCTTCACCATATATCTCCCTCTGTGACCCCCATAGATCAGCACACTGCTCTCCTGAAATACTCTGTGCTGCTGTCTCCCTCCTCCTCCCCCATATATCTCCCTCTGTGCCCCCCCATACACCAGTACGCTGCTCTCCTGAAATACTCTGTGCTGCTGTCTCCCTGCTCCTCCACCATATATCTCCCTCTGTGCCCCCCATACACCAGCACACTGCTCACCTGAAATACTCTGTGCTGCTGTCTCCCTGCTCCTCCCCCATATATCTCCCTCTGTGCCCCCCATACACCAGTACGCTGCTCTCCTGAAATACTCTGTGCTGCTGTCTCCCTGCTCCTCCACCATATATCTCCCTCTGTGCCCCCCATACACCAGCACACTGCTCACCTGAAATACTCTGTGCTGCTGTCTCCCTGCTCCTCCACCATATATCTCCCTCTGTGCCCCCCATACACCAGTACGCTGCTCTCCTGAAATACTCTGTGCTGCTGTCTCCCTGCTCCTCCACCATATATCTCCCTCTGTGCCCCCCATACACCAGTACGCTGCTCTCCTGAAATACTCTGTGCTGCTGTCTCCCTGCTCCTCCACCATATATCTCCCTCTGTGCCCCCCATACACCAGCACACTGCTCACCTGAAATACTCTGTGCTGCTGTCACCCTGCTCCTTCACCATATATCTCCCTCTGTGCCCCCCATAGATCAGCACAATCCTCTCCTGAAATACTCTGTGCTGCTGTCACCCTGCTCCTCCCCCATATATCTCCCTCTGTGCCCCCCATAGATCAGCACACTGCTCTCCTGAAATACTCTGTGCTGCTGTCATCCTGCTCCTTCACCATATATCTCCCTCTGTGACCCCCATAGATCAGCACACTGCTCTCCTGAAATACTCTGTGCTGCTGTCTCCCTGCTCCTCCACCATATATCTCCCTCTGTGCCCCCCATACACCAGTACGCTGCTCACCTGAAATACTCTGTGCTGCTGTCACCCTGCTCCTTCACCATATATCTCCCTCTGTGCCCCCCATAGATCAGCACAATCCTCTCCTGAAATACTCTGTGCTGCTGTCACCCTGCTCCTCCCCCATATATCTCTCTCTGTGCCCCCCATAGATCAGCACACTGCTCTCCTGAAATACTCTGTGCTGCTGTCTCCCTGCTCCTCCACCATATATCTCCCTCTGTGCCCCCCATAGATCAGCACACTGCTCTCCTGAAATACTCTGTGCTGCTGTCTCCCTGCTCCTCCACCATATATCTCCCTCTGTGCCCACCATAGATCAGCACACTGTTGTCCTGAAATACTCTGTGCTGCTGTCTCCCTGCTCCCCCACCATATATCTCCCTCTGTGACCCCCATAGATCAGCACACTGCTCTCCTGAAATACTCTGTGCTGCTGTCACCCTGCTCCCAGAATCCTTGCTGCCTGCCATCCTCGGAAGACCCCATTCCTCACCTCAGATCCTGTCCTGGCGATGTGTGAAAGAGAGGTGACAGAGGCCTGATGTATGGTGGTATTTCAGGAGAGCAGTGTGCTGATCTATGGGGGACACAGAGGGAGATATATGGGGGAGGAGCAGGGTGACAGCAGCACAGAGTATTTCAGGAGAGGATTGTGCTGATCTATGGGGGCACAGAGGGAGATATATGGTGAAGGAGCAGGGAGAGAGCAGCACAGAGTATTTCAGGAGAGCAGTGTGCTGGTCTATGGGGGGCACAGAGCGAGATATATGGGGGAGGAGCAGGGTGACAGCAGCACAGTATTTCAGGAGAACAGTGTGCTGATCTATGGGGGGCACAGAGGGAGATATATGGTGGAGGAGCAGGGAGAGAGCAGCACAGAGTATTTCAGGAGATCAGTGTGCTGGTCTATGAGGGGGCACCCTGGTCGGTGCCAGGGATTGTACATAGAGCGCTGTGTTTTATACACATGGATGGACCGTCTTCTTCTTGTCTGCTCCACAGAAATCCAGGAAACATTTCTGCTGATTGATGACCTGTCCTGATCCAGACTTTGCATGCAAAGACAGTCAGTAACTTTGCAGGCCCCATCAAAATGGCTTCTCAATGTGTTCCTAAATGTCATCCTCTCTTTTCTCTTAGCAAACACCCAGAAGGGGAGGAGAGGAGTGACACCACACCCATGTCAGCAGATTCCGCCCATAATTACAGCAGGGCAGTAATGTGAGCTAGTTGTACACTAGGTTT
Source organism: Dendrobates tinctorius (assembly GCF_039654945.1). NCBI lineage: Eukaryota > Metazoa > Chordata > Amphibia > Anura > Dendrobatidae > Dendrobates > Dendrobates tinctorius. The sequence goes on from NW_027361676.1 coordinate 27,144,791, forward strand.
TTGTGCCGAATTTCACTAGCTGCTCCCCCTAGTGTTAACAAGTGGAAATGCCAAACTTTTTAAAATTATTTTTCATATTTTACAAAATTAAAAACAAATGATATTTTTAAAGAAAATGTAAACATTAATTCTTTACATTTTTTCAATTGCTGAAAAAAAAAAAATGTTTGGATGGCACCTTCCCTTTAAGAAGATGTGGTGATGAATGCAGTCTATTTATTCCAACTATCAATTGATGTTGATGTGTTACTGAAGACGAGCAATGCCTGTCCTGAGCGTCCTTTTGGGCAGCTATGAGGTGTCCCTGACTGGTGCTAAAAAGAAAGGAGTGTTAGTCTGTGTGCTACCCGGCTTTCATTCTTTTTGGTACAGATACGATATGGATAGACAGATATCGATATATAGATAGCAAAAGCAGATTAGAAATCTGCTCTATTGAAAACATTATCTATGAACTCAAAAACCTTTCAGGTGATGCAGTTTTTTAAAAAGCTGATCTGCTTTTGCAGCTGAAAAACGTATCCTCAAAAAACGCAGGAAAAACGCTGTGTGTGAATGTAGCCTTAGATCAGGAATAGAACAGCCATTTATAGGACATTTCATAACTTTCCCAAATTCCTATGAAAAAATATTCAGCACATTCTGCATTGAATTACTGTACCCAATTTATTATATATTGTCGGAGTCGAGTTGGTCCATTTTATATCGACTCCACAGCCCTGATTAGGGCCCCTAACTATCATGGGTTTGTAATATTATTGCTCGCCCCATATTGGTAAAAAGTCTATTTGGGCCCCTTAGGCTGAGTTCACACGTGGCGTTTTTTTTCGCGTTTCCGCGGCGGTTTTAACCGCGCGATTGTGCCGCGAAAATGCAAAAAAATAAGCATCCCATGCATTCCTATGGGATTCCGCAATGCTGTGCTAATGCTGCGGTTTTTACCGCGGCGGAATCGCTTCGCGGTAAAAACCGCAGCATGCTCATTAATTTTGCGGAATCGCGGCGATCCCGCACCCATAGGAGTGCATTGTTCCGCTTTCTTCCCGCATGTGGCTGTGCACACCATGCGGAAAGTAAGCAGAACATTTGCAGATGGTACCCACGTTCCGGAGGAAAGGAGACTGTCCTCCGGCCTTTGGGTACCATATCCCTGTAAAAAATAGAATTTAAAATAAAAAATGGTGTTATTCTTACCTTCCGGCGTCCCGCGCAGCCTTCCCGCTTCTCTCCACGCTCTCGTTCCCAGTAATCCTTTGCGAAAATGCCCGCGATGGCGTCCGTTCTCGCGGGATCGCGAATGACCGCGAGACATCGCGATCCCGCGAGAACGGACGTCATCGCGGGCATTTTCGCAAAGGATTACTGGGAACGGCTGCGCGGGACGTCGGAAGGTGAGAATAACACCATTTTTTTTTTACATTTTATCTTTTACTACTGATGCTGCATAGGCGGCCTCAGTAGTAAAAAGTTGGTCACACTTGTCAAACACTGTTTGACGATTGTGACCAACCTGTCAATCAGTTCTCCAAGCGATGCTCCAGATCGCTTGGAAAACGCTAGCATTTTGCAAGCTAAATATGCTTGTAAAATGCTAGTTTTTCCGCGGGAAAATCGCGGGAATTTAAAATGCGATTTTCCCGTGGAATGGAATTCCGGAATTCTTGCGGTAATTTCCGCGAGAGTTCCGGTACGTGTGAACTCTGTCTTAGGTTCCAGGGCCTAGGTGCTACTGCAACCCCAGCACCTACAATAGTTACGCCTTCCATTGTGGCAGAAGATAGACATGGTTAAATGCCACAAATGAAAGCCGTCTCAATTCTTTGACATTTCTGCAAGTTGCCAATGTAAGGGAAGACAGACACGTTTACCTGACGGTGCTTTTCTTTAATCATTGCCAACAGATACTGGCACCATGATGCTTCTCCTAACATTTGCCAAACATCAGGCTCTGAGCCTTGTGCATGGAACACGGATGACCTTCATTTACAGAAGTGGATGTATTCAAGACAAGCCCCTCAGGACAAATACCTTGTAATGGAAGTTTTCATCCTCAAATTTCTCTCCATATATACTTTCACCACCAGTTCCATCTTGGTTTGAGAAGTCTCCACCCTGGATCATAAATTTCTTAATAACTAAGTAAAAAAAAAAAAAAACAAAAAAAAAAAAAAAACACAGTACTGAACATAACAGATAGTACAGGTATAATGATCTCTCAAATCAGTAGACCCTTTCCAGAAGAATTTCACCTATTGGCTCAACTTGATGTATAAGGGGGGGAACCCAGTCCATTGCTGTGTCTCTACGCTGCCCCAGTGATTACCTGCTGCAGCAACGTCACGTAGAGAGCGCTGTAGACAACATGAACCGCTGACTTCTAATAAAACTGTACTCTGAACAAACTTTGTTTCGCCACTTTATCTCCCCCTGAACCTGTCATCCACATTTAAAAACAGCTCAAATCCTCCTTGCTCAGACAAGACTGAGAGCCATCTCACTGTGAGGTCATGTCTCACATCCCACTATACTCTATGAAGGAGGGATGACTGAGGAGCAGGGAGAGGAAGCAGGCAGAGGGAGACACAGAAAGATTCTGCTGCACTCTCTAACAAAGTGTTTTCCCTCAACCAATAGCTGTAGAGGAAACAGTTTGGTGCAGTTCCACCTCCCTGCTTACATTGGGGACCTCCCCCTGCTTCTGATTGAGTGTTTTGTTGTGAGTTCATTTTCTGGTCTACCAGTTGTGAGTTCTCCTCCCAGGCTCCCTCTGGTGGTAACAGGAGGTAGTGAGGCTGATTTAATCAGTAGAGATCTGCCACCTGATAATGAGGATGACGACTGGACCTCGGGAATCTCAGATTGTATTTAAGACAGGCGACGCCCTACTCTGGTGCTGGTAATTCCTTCTGGCTTGTCAGCTCTTGGTTTTCAGCTCTGTTCCAGTCATCTAAAGCTAAGTTTTTCTGGTAATGTTCACCCTTGATTTTGTCTGTCTATTCAGTTTTTTGGTGTGGTCAGCCAGCCCCTGCTGGGGGCTGTGCTGAATTTCCACTCATATTTATCAGTATTTTGCCAATTGGCTTTTTGTCCCTTACTAGTTCGGTCTCTTTTTGCTCTGTCTCAGAATATTTCAGAGTGCTGATATAGTGGGAGAAGTCTAGTGACTTCAGGGTTAATTTTGTTATCAGAAGTGTTGGACATTATTTTTGTAGGGTTTTGGGCAGATTGCAGACAGTGTCTTTCCTCTCCTTTCTAGTTAGTTTGGGCCCCATCGTTTGCTCAGCCTATTTTCCTGCCTGTGTTTGTGCCTTCATCTTGTTTCACCGTCAATACACGTGTGGGGGCTGTCTATTCCTTTGGGGTCTGCTCTGGGGCAGTTAGTTTTCCCCTTTTTTTGCTTTAGGCTTATTTAGTCCTCCGGCCGTGACGAGGCGTCTAGGTTCATCGTAGGTACGCTCCACGGAAGCTGCTAGTTGAGTGGTTAGGATCAGGGATCTGCAATCTGCATAGTTAACAACCTCTCTGGTTTTTCTGGGGCTTAGCTTGTTTTAGGTTTTTTCCTCCTAGGTGACCCATTCATAACAGTGTTTGCTTACCAATGTGAGCACTGTCTGAATGATCGCGTGCACGTGTACCGACATTGCCTGTCCCCCAACCATGCTCTCCTCCCCATCTTCTGATAATGCTGCTGGCTACACTAATAAACCCAAAAGTGTAGTGAATGGCTGCAAAGAATTCCACGGAAGCTGCTTGCTATACATCCACGAGCATTAGTGTACCGGGCAGCTTCAGCAGAAAGAAAACAGGGAGTAGAACACTCACAGCCCGTGTGCGTATGGTAGAAGACAGGCAGCGCTCATGCACACAGCACGGCAGCAATCAGACAGTTGGCTTGCTTTCATGAGCGAGAATTGTCAATCAGAAGTGGGGGGGGGGGCAATATGCAAATAAGAAGGGGAAGCAGTACACCAAACTTGGCCCCACCAAGAGTTCATGGAAGCTCCCTCATTTGCATAAGAATGGAGTTATTTTTTCAGGCACTGTACCCGTAACAGTAACATGTACTGTATGGTTTTTATAATGGCCAAGTCCCCTACATCACTGTCTAACCAAACTAAAATGCATTTTGGGGTGACAGACACCAACATCAGAAATGTGTCAAATTAAATGGCACAGCTTCTTCCCGGACATGGAAGTATAGCAATTTGTGACATGTGGACTAGAACTACTTACTTCTATGAAATGGGCATCCTTTAAAGTGAAGAGGTTTCCCGGTGGTCTTTCCTAATCCTTTTTCACCTGTACACAGCGCTCGGAAATTTTCAGCAGTTTTTGGAACCACATCAGCAAATAGTTCTAGCACAACTCGGCCAACTAAAATGGAAAAAAAAGGAAGAAAATCAGATGGAAGAAGCCAGAAGAGGCATAATCTACCCGACATGGGAACCTGCAACACATAAAAGACCCTGACGCTAAACGCGCAGCAACATGGAGGCAGCAGTGGTCTACAACTTATAGTGCGAGCCGTCTGCCCTAGGCACAAGTGGGAACGCTCCACCCTGAAGTCACTAACAATGTGCTGCACATTACCCCATGTACCAGACCCAGGATACATGTATACTCCAATGGGAAGGAGGTAAGGAGCTGCCAACACCAAACAGCAGCTCATCACCCAGGGGAACTAAATCCAACGTAGACCCCAAGCCGTCAGCTGGGCGGCCCCACACTACAGGCCCAGTGTGACGGCCACAGGCAGTGTTACCCTGGCAGGACTGCTAAGGACTCAGAGCCTGTATGTGCACATCACTCATCCCTGGTATCCACTGACTACAATACTCACTAATCAGTGTGTGTTATAATCATCACCCATATCTCCCACTTATACTGAGAAGAGGATAGAGCTGCTACGTATCATGATCTCCCCCATACTTAGTTATACAGCCGCTCCATCCATCATGCATATAGTCACCCTCCAGTTATTCCAAAGACATACTGATAGGGAATTTAGATTGTGAGCCCCATCGGGGACAGTGATGAAAATGTGTGCAAACTGTAAAGCGCTGCGGAATATGTTAGCGCTATATAAAAATAAAGATTATCATCATTACAGGCACTCCACCCTCTGATCAGTACATTATACATATAATCATCATCCATATATGCTGCAGTTACACAGCGACTTTGCCCCTGAACAAGTACATCACCCATATAATCCCCCCCATATCTCCTAGTTATACAGCTGCTCAGCACATCACCCATATAATCCCCCCCCATACCTCCTAGCTATACAGCTGCTCAGCACATCATCCATATAATCCCCCCCATATCTCCTAGTTATACAGCTGCTCAGCGCATCACCCATATAATCCCCCCCATACCTCCTAGTTATACAGCTGCTCAGCGCATCACCCATATAATCCCCCCATACCTCCTAGTTATACAGCTGCTCAGCGCATCACCCATATAATCCCCCCATATCTCCTAGTTATACAGCTGCTCAGCACATCACCCATATAATCCCCCCATATCTCCTAGTTATACAGCTGCTCAGCACATCACCCATATAATCCCCCCCATACCTCCTAGTTATACAGCTGCTCAGCGCATCACCCATATAATCCCCCCCATACCTCCTAGTTATACAGCTGCTCAGCGCATCACCCATATAATCCCCCCCATATCTCCTAGTTATACAGCTGCTCAGCACATCATCCATATAATCCCCCCCATATCTCCTAGTTATACAGCTGCTCAGCGCATCACCCATATAATCCCCCCCATATCTCCTAGTTATACAGCTGCTCAGCGCATCACCCATATAATCCCCCCCATATCTCCTAGTTATACAGCTGCTCAGCGCATCACCCATATAATCCCCCCCATATCTCCTAGTTATACAGCTGCTCAGCGCATCACCCATATAATCCCCCCCATATCTCCTAGTTATACAGCTGCTCAGCACATCACCCATATAATCCCCCCATATCTCCTAGTTATACAGCTGCTCAGCACATCACCCATATAATCCCCCCATACCTCCTAGTTATACAGCTGCTCAGCACATCACCCATATAATCCCCCCATACCTCCTAGTTATACAGCTGCTCAGCACATCACCCATATAATCCCCCCATATCTCCTAGTTATACAGCTGCTCAGCACATCATCCATATAATCCCCCCCATACCTCCTAGTTATACAGCTGCTCAGCACATCACCCATATAATCCCCCCCATACCTCCTAGTTATACAGCTACTCAGCACATCACCCATATAATCCCCCCATATCTCCTAGTTATACAGCTGCTCAGTACATCACCCATATAATCCCCCCATATCTCCTAGTTATACAGCTGCTCAGCACATCACCCATATAATCCCCCCATACCTCCTAGTTATACAGCTGCTCAGCGCATCACCCATATAATCCCCCCCATATCTCCTAGTTATACAGCTGCTCAGCACATCACCCATATAATCCCCCCCATATCTCCTAGTTATACAGCTGCTCAGCGCATCACCCATATAATCCCCCCCATATCTCCTAGTTATACAGCTGCTCAGCGCATCACCCATATAATCCCCCCCATATCTCCTAGTTATACAGCTGCTCAGCACATCACCCATATAATCCCCCCATATCTCCTAGTTATACAGCTGCTCAGCACATCACCCATATAATCCCCCCATACCTCCTAGTTATACAGCTGCTCAGCACATCACCCATATAATCCCCCCATACCTCCTAGTTATACAGCTGCTCAGCACATCACCCATATAATCCCCCCATATCTCCTAGTTATACAGCTGCTCAGCACATCATCCATATAATCCCCCCCATACCTCCTAGTTATACAGCTGCTCAGCACATCACCCATATAATCCCCCCCATACCTCCTAGTTATACAGCTACTCAGCACATCACCCATATAATCCCCCCATATCTCCTAGTTATACAGCTGCTCAGTACATCACCCATATAATCCCCCCCATACCTCCTAGTTATACAGCTACTCAGCACATCACCCATATAATCCCCCCATACCTCCTAGTTATACAGCTGCTCAGCACATCACCCATATAATCCCCCCCATATCTCCTAGTTATACAGCTGCTCAGCACATCACCCATATAATCCCCCCATATCTCCTAGTTATACAGCTGCTCAGCGCATCACCCATATAATCCCCCCCATACCTCCTAGTTATACAGCTGCTCAGCACATCACCCATATAATCCCCCCATATCTCCTAGTTATACAGCTGCTCAGCACATCACCCATATAATCCCCCCATACCTCCTAGTTATACAGCTGCTCAGCACATCACCCATATAATCCCCCCATATCTCCTAGTTATAGCGTGGCTCCGCCCATCACCCTCCAGTTACACAGCCGCACCATTCATTCCCATGCTGCCAGGTCTCTGCCCCATCACTCACCCTGTTCGCCTCCCACTTCCACATCAAAAAACACCCGCGGGTTGCCCGGGTGGGACGGCCTGCTGCTGGGCGCCGGGTGAGACATGTTGTCGGCGCGGACAATTTCCTCCGTGTCTGCCGGCTTCTCCTCGCACCTGAGCACACTTCCGCTGCGGCGGGGGCGGGACTTCCGCTGCTGTAGGACACGCCCCTGTAGTTCTGGATCGTTCCGGAGCTTTGTGCTCTGCCCTTTGCGCTCATTGTGCGTCACGTGAGCGCCGAGTCCGCCGCTTGGATTGTGGGAAGGAAGTGTGACTGCCGCTGTGTACAGGTGATGGGCGGGCAGGGGCGCCCCTCCACGGGCATGTTACTGAATGCGGGTCACGCGTGGGGTGCTGGTGACAGGCAGATTAACCCCTGTCGTGTTGTTCCCTCCCAACTGCCGTCATTGTATACTGCAACGGGCTGGAGGCTCGAGGGGAAAAGGCCGAGAAATGGGGGGACGGGGCTCCACCAATGTTCTGCTTCTTGGGTGTGGGGAACGCGGGGTTTCTGTGCCCTCAGTATCTCGGGCGCTGCCTTGGTTTTTGCCGTATGCAGCGTCACTTCTCTCAGCGTTTTCTTCACGAATCCCGGGATCAGGTTTTCTTGCGTTTTTGGTGCCAAAACCTGAGGAAGTAGAATCGGATTCTTTTTTGTATGCACAAGAGACAAGTGTATCCTGACAAAAACCAAGCAAGGCCCGTGTTTTTTTTAAAGCGAGTTTCTTACTACTGAGAGAGCAGGTTTTGCCCGCGGTAAAAAAATGCAATGTGTGAACATAGCCTAACAATCAGAGGAATGTGAGAAACCCGTCACCACTTCCGTATTATTCACCCTCTCCTGAATTTAGCTTACAGATATGGATATAAAATGCTGAACATGTGAAAGTGACCTTAACCCAAGTCCGTGTCCGTCCTCTGAACTCACCTAGTCGTATAGATAAACCTATTCCTCTATACACCTCACACTTTCACCGCACATTCTCTCTGATTAGTCCAGTCGCCTTCTCCTTCCCGGCCCACACCCCCCAGATGGCAGTGTTATGGAGGCCGATATGCGGTAACTTTATTGGAAGTTCACGGTTTTCAGGGTCCAAGCCCCAGGCGGTTTCTCGGCTCTTAGTGTTTCTTCAGAAATCCGTTTTCTCATACGGGTTCTATCCACGGTTTTCACGGTTAGTACACGTGTGTACCTGTGACAGTCCATGGGTCATAATTCGTTTATCTTATTTTTTTTTTGGGCTGGTTGGGAATTAATGTTTCACCTCTGCTCATTAACTCTCCCATGATTAATGTCTCCCACCAAACCATACCCAGCTGTGTAGGTAGATGGGAGACAGACTTGGTGGGCACACGTGACAGCCTCCTGGATACATGGGTCGTGGTTTCTACCTGCCCCATAAACTCCAATGTGATGGAATCTGCACATAGTCCTCATGTCCTGGTACATGGTCACTGTGAGGATAGCACTTATGGCCCCTGGTTATCCTGCCTATAAAGTCCTAGTGTCCTGGTACATGGTCACTGTGAGGATAGCACTTATGGCCCCTGGTTATCCTGCCTATAAAGTCCTCGTGTCCTGGTACATGTTCATTGTGGGGATAGCACTTATTGGCCCTGGTTATCCTGCCTATAAAGTCCTCATGTGCTGGTACATGGTCCTGTGAGGATAGCACTTATGGCCCCTGGTTATCCTGCCTATAAAGTCCTCATGTGCTGGTACATGGTCCTGTGAGGATAGCACTTATGGCCCCTGGTTATCCTACCTATAAAGTCTTCATGTGCTGGTACATGGTCACTGTGAGGTTAGCACTTATGGCCCCTGGTTATCCTGCCTATAAAGTCCTGGTGTCCTGGTACATGGTCACTGTGAGGATAGTACTTATGGCCCCTGGTTATCCTGCCTATAAAGTCCTCGTGTCCTGGTAAATGGTCACTGTGAGGATAGCACTTATGGCCCCTGGTTATCCTGCCTATAAAGTCCTCGTGTCCTGGTACATGTTCACTGTGAGGATAGCACTTATGGCCCCTGGTTATCCTACCTATAAAGTCTTCATGTCCTGGTAAATGGTCACTGTGAGGATAGCACTTATGGCCCCAGGTTATCCTGCCTATAAAGTCCTCGTGTCCTGGTAAATGGTCACTGTGAGGATAGCACTTATGGCCCCTGGTTATCCTGCCTATAAAGTCCTCGTGTCCTGGTACATGTTCACTGTGAGGATAGCACTTATGGCCCCTGGTTATCCTACCTATAAAGTCTTCGTGTCCTGGTAAATGGTCACTGTGAGGATAGCACTTATGGCCCCAGGTTATCCTGCCTATAAAGTCCTCGTGTCCTGGTAAATGGTCACAGTGAGGATAGCACTTATGGCCCCTGGTTATCCTGCAAAATGGTTTTTTGGGTGGTCCTCAAAAGATGTTGCATGTGTGGGGGGACCTGCCTGTGGGTATCACTTCTGAATGGGTGTATATAATCTGGGCTGTACTTTATGCCATATTCCCCTTACAAAGGACCCCTAGACAGATTTGTTGCATCGCACAACTCATCCACAATTACTTGGTCTCAGTACAGACTATTCACTCTTCTATTTTTAGTCTCAAAGCAAACAATAGCTTGTGGTTGGAAAAACCCATGCATACTATTTCCAGAATTTCTAGCCCATCTAGATCATATGGTCAACCAGCAACTTACAGGTTTCTTAAATGACAGCTGAAATTTTTCAAAATCTGGGACCTGTGGTTAACATGAGCTCATCCACAGTTGCCAAGGGCCACTCTGTCCTAGGGTTAATTATACAGTATCAGACATCATATCTGACTCCACCACTGGTCCCTTCTCTCTCATTTCTCTTTTGCCTTTTCCCTGCCTTATCCCCCTTACTTGCTCCCCTTCCCGTTTCTTCCCAATTATATACTACTGTACTGACATATGCCATTGCTTTCTTTTGTGTTCGCTGTAGGATAATTTCTGTGCACTGTTTTAAGTTTTAGGCCAAATTTTACACTTAGTTATATTGATAAAACACAATTTTTCATATTAAAAAAGGATAAAACGATTAAATTCCCAGGCTCCAGCACTGAGGAAGACCTTTCACTAGTTTTAGCATGTTAAACTGCCCACATAATGGAGTACAGGCTGCAGAGCTAAGTAAAGCATTTTATTTTCTCATCTCTTTTACGGAAGCATTAGGCAAATATAGCAGCTCCTAATATACTAATTTCCATTAAAACCAAGGGGTGCGTTGGCAGGTATTCTTTTCTCTGGGTGTTCATTTTTTCCTCTGCATGAAGTTGACCTGTCTTAAGCAGAAGGTGACATGCAGGGGAAAAACAGAACACGCTCTCAGAAAATGTCAGACCCGGCTTTCTTTGATCTGGTAAGACATGTAATAACACAACTTTCTGCTCTCCTTCCCAGGTCACATGCAGGTCTCCCAGCATCAACTGTGACATTAAGCTCGGAAAGGAGAGCAAAGCTGTGTGTCATTACAAACACCTTTGTGTATCTTTTCCAGGCATTTAGCAATGCTCTGTTAGCTGGAACAGATCTAAAGTCATGTGTGGAACATATTGCAGCTTTCATTTCCTGGCACTGTCAGTGCTGTGAGATGAGCGCTGCAATGTGACTCATGCATCACTATGGATTTGTGTCAGCTATCATGGCAGTATTCCTGATGCCTGGAGTAGATGCAGAGAGGTATTTGTAATAACTGTGCTGCTCTACTCCTCCTGCACTTGTTATCACACTAGATTCCAGTTGTGAGACCTGGGTAAGAGATCAGGGCTGTGTGTCATTACATGTCGGACAATATCGCAGGCTGGGTCTGGCCTTCTCTGGGGGCGTATTCTTTGTCGTTTCTTGCATGACACTGCCTGCTTATGACTGGCCAACGTTATGCAGGGGAAAATCCCACATTTAGCTCTGCAGCCACTCTTCCATGATGCGGTCAGTCTAGCATGCTCATATTGGTGAAAGGTCCTCTTCAAAAACCAGCCAGTAGGCTCTTCTGTCATCTGTATAACACTCCCCTTCTGATAAAAAGGATAATTGTACAAATGTGTCATTACAGACTTAAATAGTGTATCTGATAGCACCACCTGCATGTGTTTGGAGCGATTGTATAGAGCAGGTCTGGGCAAACTGCGGCCCACAGGCCACATCCGGGCCCCCTGAGTGTTCCTGGGTGGCCCGCTGACACTCACACCAAGAGAAGAGGGCTGGAGTCCTCACCTGTGTATGTGAGAGTTAACCCCAGCCTCCCTCTTTGCTCCAAGCTAGTGCTGTTGTATGTCCTGTGCCAGAGAGGTAAGGGTTGTCCCCCATAGTGCCCCCCCCCCCCCCTCTGTAATCTGTGGCTTATCACATCCATGCCATAGACTGTAGTGAGGATTTCCACCCCCTGCCTGTCAGCTCCTGCCCCATATGTGATGTGGAGCTCTGCATGTGGAGTAGCGGTGGAAGAATGACTTTTTTCCAATGTTCTCGATATATTGCTTGATCAACTGCTATTACTTTTTACGATAAGCTTCATTGCAACAAGTATTGTCAGGCTATGTTCACACAACTGTAATATTTGCCCAAGTGCTGTCTGTGGGGAAAAAAAAATAAACCCGACCTCAGACAGAGCACTAGGAGCAATGTTCTGGAATTGAGCTATCCAGATTACAGTTAAGGGCATGTCACACTAAGAGATATCGCTAGCAATATCGCTATAACTAGTGACGTTATAGCGATATTGCTAGCGATATCGCTGTGTCTGATACTTACCTACGACCGGCTCCCCCGCTGGTTATCGCTGATCGCGCGAGAACGTTCAGGACTGTTTCTCGTCGGCCACTTCCTGCGGCGCTTCCTGCTGTGAGGACGAGCGACGCGTGGAGCCTGGCGGGAGGACGCAGGATCGCCTGGTGTGACAGGTAAGTAGCGATCCCCGTCCCCAGCGATGTCGCTGGTGAGATCTGCCTGTGTGGCAGCTCACTAGTGACCACTTAGCGATGTACCAGCGATCCTGACCGCGTCATCACTGGTCGGGATCGCTGGTACATCGCTAAGTGTGACAGTACCTTTAGAAAATGTCTGTGTGAGAAATGTCACAGCACCCACCAGTCTCTTCTGTATTTCGGATCAGACTCGCCTGTCGAAGTCTATGGGTGTGCAAAAATAAATGAAATTGGATCCCATATGAATCATCCGTATAGCATCCGATTTTTAGAAATGCATTTTCATTACTAACATAGGACACTATACCTTCTTTAAAATTTTATTCACTTCTGATGTCTAAAAATGGATGCTATACAGATGACAATACAGATGGAAAGTCTAGATGAAAATAACGATTTATTTTATACGCTCATGTAAACCGTCACATAAGCAACTGCTTTTTATAAAGTGCTAAAATTAATATTATGAAGAATTAAGAGTGATCCGAAACCAATGGTGAAATTCATACTAAATTAATAATCTAATCACTTTTCTAATATACTAGAAATAGGGAGTGCAGTGAAATGAATATCTGTGTATCGCTAACAGCTGATAGATTGGCTACCCGGCGGCGGGCGACCAATCACATCAGCTGCTAGCGGTATTCAAATCTGGCGCTAATACTGCTAGCAGCTGATTGGTCGCCAGCCTTGGCGGGGGATTCAAATCCCGCGCTGCACCGCTCATTGGCTCAGCCGGCGGGGTGGGGGATTTGAATCCTGCGCCGCTCATTGGCTCAGCCAGTGAGCGGTGCCGTGTGGCTTGGCGGGGGATATGAATCCCGGCTGCCATATCAGAATACCCATAACTTGGGTGTTCCAATATGGCGGTAGGCATAGTTCCGATGCCAGCAGCCGGGAGATGAGCAGTTGGCACCTCTCGTCTCCCGGCTGCGTCGCCTCTGAACTCCCTGCGGCGGGAGATGAGCTTATGCAGAGATTATAGTTTAGATGATACTTTGCATAGGTCATTTTCACACCTTCATGAACCTTAAAGGGCCCTACCAGCTGTTTCCCCATGATTCCGGCCCAAAACATGACTCCTCCACCTCCTTGCTGACTTCACAGTCTTGTTGGGACATGTTGGCCATCGACCAACCATCCACTACTCCATCCATCTGGACCATCCAGACTTGCTCGACACTCATCAGTAAACAAGACTGTTTGAAAATTAGTCTTCATGTATGTCTGGGCCCACTGCAAACGTTTCTGCTTGTGAGCACTGTTTATAGGTGGCCGAATAGTAGGTTTATGCACCACAGCAAGCCTTTGAAGGATCTTACACCTTGAGGTTTGAGGAACTCCAGAGGCACCAGCAGCTTCAAATATCTGTTTGCTGGTTTGTACTGGCTTTTTAGCAGCTGCTCTCTTAATCCGATGAAGTTGCCTGGCAGAAACCTTCCTCATTCTGCCTTTATCAGCACGAACATGTCTGTGCTCAGAATCAGCCACAAATCTCTTAGCAGTATGATGATCACGCTTAAGTTTTGGGGAAATGTCTAATGTTTTCATCCCTTGACCTAAGGCATTGCACTATTTGATGCTTTTTGGCAGCAGAGAGATCCATTTTGTTTCCTATATTCCTTGAAACCTGTGCCCTGCTTAATAATATGGAACATCCTTCTTAGGTTGTGTGCGCACGCTGCGGATTATCAAAATCTGCAGGTAAATCCGCAGGTCAAAAGACCTGCGGTTTATCTGCGGTTTTGCCCTGCGGTTTTACCATCTCCACAATGGAGGAGATGGTAAACCGCTGCGGAATCCGCAGAAAGAATTGACATGTCAATTCTTTCTGCGGTTTAGAAACCGCAGAAAATCCACACGGAAAATTCCGCAGCATCTGCACTGCAGTTTCCATTTCCCATAGGAAATAATGGTACTGTACAGGGCCAAATCTGCTGCGGATCTGCAGCAGAATCCGCAGCGTGTGCACACACCCTTAGGCTATGTGCACACACTGCGGATTCACCTGCGGGTTTCTCCGTGCGGAACCGCAGGTAAAGTGACCTGCGGTTTCACACCTCTACTATGTTACAGGTGTGAAACTGCAGCGGAATCCGCAGAAACAATTGACATGCTGCGGTTTATAAACCACAGCAAAACCGCGCGGAAAAAAACGCAGTGTGAGCACAGCGGTTTTTAAAACCCATAGGGTTACATGGTACTGTACCATTTCTGCGGAACTGCAGGGCCAAAACCACTGCGGAACTGCAGCAGAATACGCAGCGTGTGCACATAGCCTTAAGTAGTGTTCCTTTATTTGGGCTCACCTGGTAAACTAATTATCACAGGAGTTTGAGATTGATTTCCGTGATCCAAAGAGCCCTGATACACAATACCATCCATGAGTTTATTTGAAAAACAAAAAAATTACACTCTTACGACACTTAAATACAAGTTACATAATTTGGAGCGCAGTGTACTGTACATGGGAAGGGCAATGCACAAAATTATATGAAATATCTCACATAAGTTTGTATTTAAAAAAGTCACTCCACTTTTATTGTTGGAACTTGAATCAAATACAATGTATACAAACTTGATCCTGTTAATATATCCATGTAAGCATGAGAGCTAAGCTACAATATCTAGAGCTAGTAGGGAATACTATTGAGAGTGTGTGTGTGTGTGTGTGTGTGTGTGTGTGTGTGTGTGTGTGTGTGTGTGTGTGTGTGTGTAATGTGTGTATCAAGTAATCCCCTTTATAGCTTTATATAACATTGAGTATAGTGTTACTTGCACACTCAGCCATGTTCTTTGTATGGTGAATGACTGAAGGGGTCATTCTAGAAATGGCCCACCCAGGTGTATCCATATAAATGGCCCACCCTGTACTGCTAAAGTACTGTGGAAAACACGCAAGAAAGTGCGGAACTGGTGGAGCGAGATGGCAAACTAGGCTGAGCTGAAGAGAGAAGGGGAGTATAGATGTGCTATAAAAAATCGATGAGGCGATACAGGAGCCGGACGCAGCAATGTGTGGGGTGTAGAGCAAAGAACAAAAGAAGTGCTGCTATGATGTCAGAAACTGGCAGACAAGTGACAATAACATGATTCCTTGGGGAAAGGCAGAGTAGGCATGAGAAGATCAGCAGCATGCCATCTGTGTGATGAGCTTCTTACACACTGTGTATAAGGCTACTCTCACACATCATTCATCAAGTGACCATTTTGTCGCTGATCATAATGAGGGGATGTGGAGGAGTCCTATGCTTTTGATTCATGGAGGTGCCTTCAATCATTGGAGTAAAATTTCTGATGTAGGCAACACCACAAGTTATCGTGAATTAGTTGATCATGAATTAGTCAAGTTGTGTTGCTAGTCCCCCATTTTTCCCATTTTGGAAGAGCTGGAAGAAATGTCTAGAGTTGCAAAATTTTTGTACACCCTTGAGTTGTGCCAAAATGTTGCCACTTTTCAAAGCAGTTTACCCCAAAGTACTGGCCAAAATTGTTTTGATGAATTGGTGCTATACTCTAAAAAAATTAAGAATTGGCCATATAACTCGATGAGGATCTGTGAAAGTCTGTTGCAAACCCACATTGCTGTTGATTTGCTTCCATTTCACATTTGTGTGACTTGGATCCATTGCTTAATAATACATTTTAGTTAAAAAAAAAAAAAAACTTAAAGCCAGGAAGTGTCTTCAGCAGGGCTGTGGAGTCGGTAAGCCAAACCTGCGACTCCGACTCCTCAATTTCCCTTACTCCAACTCCGACTCCACGACTCCGACTCCCACACATATTGCTTATATTTAAGTGAAAAATTTATTGTAGTACAATGTGAACCTCAGACATTTAATCATTTCTATGATACAATAATCAAGACATTTAGATAGAACAGAATATATATTGGTGTACTACCCGGTTTTCATTCTTTTTGGTACAGATACGATATGGATAGACAGATATGGATAAATGGATAGATAGAGCAGATTTCTAATCTGCTTTTGCTATTGAAAACATTATCTATGAGCTCAAAAACCTTTCAGGTGATGCGGTTTTTTAAAAAGATGATCAGCTTTTGCAGCTGAAAAACGTATCCTCAAAAAACACAGGAAAAACGCTGTGTGTGAATGTAGCCTTAGATCAGGAATAGAACAGCCATTTATAGGACATTTCATAACTTTCCCAAACTCCTATGAAAAAATATTCAGCACATCCTGCATTGAATTACTGTACCCAATTTATTATATATTTTAGGAGTCGGAGTCGCTCCATTTTAAACCGACTCCAACTCCGACTCCACCAAAATGAGCACCGACTCCGACTCCACAGCCATGGTCTTCAGTACAGCGTTTCCAGCAGCTCTATCCACATTATTGGAGTGTGTGTTTTGTACATACCGTAATAGCCCCATGTTTGCATATGCACGGATGTAGTATGTGACCCCTATGTGTCATTGTGCTCAGTATATTTGAGACCTTATAATTTTGAGCCTGTCACATTACATTTGTTCATATATGTGAGCTCGTTTACCTTTTTGACATTTTTTTTCTTTTTAACAGTGAGCGATGTAAAGCGACATTGGAGTAGCTTTCAAGACCAGTGCAGAAAACCAAACACGTGGGTGCACTGTCATTCACCGTATAGAAATATCAGCAGTTTCTGCTGGATATCATGGACTTGCAGCAGTAAGTTTGTTTTTTGCCTCCCAGGTTAATGGTATTTAGCCCTTTTTGTTTCTCAATTGTTTTTCATCCCTTTTTTATTAACCACTAGCTTAAGAGCCCGGCGTTGCTTGGGCATAGTAACTAACTGTGGTTAGTGATAACAAGTTATAATTATTATCCTCCATCTAAACTTTGTATGTAACCCCCCCTTCCCATGTACAGCACCATGGAATTAATGGCGCTATATAAATAAATAATAAATCCCATTGTCCCGTGCCCATATATACCCATCATACATATCCTCCATCCCATAGTCCCATATGATGTTTTCTTTTTATGTGTTGTCTAATAAATTTCTCTAGATTATATTAAAATCGTGTTTAAACACTTCCTTACATCCGCAATACATGTACGGTGCAGCAGGCAATGCATTAATGAAAAAACTTGCATGTAAGACTCGATGCTGAGGCTGGCTCACAAGCAGCAGGCGACAGCTGCATATAATAGCTGCCAAATTACTGCAATAGCCGCCATCGGTGGTAGTACCGATCTCTGCCACATAACCCATTAGATGCCACTGTCAGTAGCCACAGATGCATCTACTTGATTCTTTGAGAGAGGGGGCTACTACTTTACCTCTAGCTGAACCCCATGATAATTGGCTGATTATAATGAAATCTTCAACTCATCCCCCCAAAAAACAAGCCTCTCATCATCTCTGTTGTCTTTGAACTGAAAATTGAAGAAGTGACATAGCTCCCAAAAACCATTGCAGTAAAATCCATCAGACCCGAAGCCAAATGGCCATCCTCCTGAGTCCTGCGGCGCGACAAATTAATCTAGGAGACAGCATCCCAAAAGCCAAATGGTATTTAAAGGGGTACATGAGGAAAGATACAGAGCGAATCAAAAAAAACTATACAATTCTAATTTGAGGTATTAGTTAGTATTATTATTACACCTACTACATTTTGGGATAGGATCTTGGAGATGGGAATACCCCTTTAACAGAAGTGGCGTAATAATTTACAGGATACTTTTTTCTTTTACTAATAAACAATGTAACTTTCAATTTTCACACAGACAATGGTAAAGAAATCAGGTGAACACCTGGAGGGTAAAAATGCTCATTACACCCCTATATGAATTCCTTAAGTCGTGAGATTTCTGAAATGTGGCTTCTTTGGAGGGTTCTCGCCTTCCAGTCCTGCCGTGTGGCCAAACAGTATTTTTTTACCACAAATTGGGTATTGCTACATTCAGAAGATACTACTTTACAAATTATGTGGTTCATTCCCTCCTAATACCCCATGTGGAAATGAAAAATGTGGTAAAGCACATATTAGTTGATAAAAGTTAATTTATTTTCATTCTCCCATGACATCACCACACAAGAGAGAGGATAGGCCCATCAAGGACAGGAACCTACTGAACAAAAGGACAGAACCACCGCGTCAGTTAGTTTCCTGTCCATGACGGAAGAAGCTTATCCAGGCACTTCCCTGTTGCCTGGAAAAACTGCTTCTTGCTCGTAATGCCAGCGTCAGCTTCCTGGAGGTGCTACCTCAAGTCCAGAGTGGGTTCGTGCGGATGTGACCAGCAGAGACTTTCCATGTGTCTGCCGACCGCCGCGTTGTCCTAGTTATGTGAGTGGCTTGCCCTGATGAGCGCATTGGTGTCCCAGAAGTTGGGATCCAGATGAGGCGTCCATTTGGGATGCAATGCTGTGGCCGGTCCCTTATTTAAAATTGGATCTGACCACCATAGATTGCATTTGACGGCTCTCCTTTCCACTGTGATTATGGAGAAGCGGCAGCATGGACACAACATTGGTAGTTGCATGAGTGACAGAAGAATCGACTGTAAGGCCAACCAGAGATGCAGAGTGGATTGTGGATCCACAGCCTCCATGGGAGAACAATTGTGTGATTTAATCCAGCCTCCGTATCCGGTACCCTTTTTAAACGACTGAGTTGTGCGTGATCTTCATGAAAGTTCATCATGGAAATTGGGTCCTTTTTTCTTTTTACTAGGAAATTTAGCACCGAATCTAAACACAAGGAGTGTGCGCTTTGCTATCTCATAGCAGAAGAAACATTGCTCAGCATGTATCCAGAAAACTGTTTATGAGCGAAACCCCAAACTTAGCCATGGATTTAAAATCAGTTGTTAGGGCAGTATTTTAAGATTCCTTTAAGACCCTAATTCATTAAGAAAGTGATAGGAAGTGGAGAAAGAGAACCAGAATATCATCTGATTCAGATGAATCCATGAAGTCAAAAGGTGAATGTGGATCTGATTCATCTTCATCCTCCAATGGCGGTACTGGGGGAAGACACTGCTTGCCTGTAGAAGACACGGACAGATTGGTCAAGGCTGTAAGGTATCCTAGCCATCATAGATGCTATAAAACCAAATCGGTACATTATGTTTGGAGGGGTTAGAGCAGAAGAAGCGTACATTTCCAATAAATGAGGACATTCAACTCTCATTAAAAAAAAAAATGGAAAAAAACTGAAAAGAAAGGTTTGCTACCCTCATCTTCAATCAGAAGGTGCCCATTTAATGAGACGGCCGTGGGATAAAATTCCAAAGATAGACAGATGTTAGTGGCTAAGTCATCCAGAAAATCTACCTTGGCCTTTGGAGACGTGTATCGTGAAAGACCCTCTGGATAGGAAGACTGATGGATACCTAATGCATACCTGGGAATCCTCAACGGAAGCCCAGAAAACTGCTATCTTGGTGACCTGTACAGCCAGATCTATGATGATCTGTATGGAACAACTTGAAGATCAACTAAGGGATAAAGTTCTGAGAGAAAAGATCCTGGCCAATCTACCATTGATGCAGGGAGCAGCAGCCTTTCTTATAGATGCTGCAGCAAGCTCTGTGAGGCTTGCGGCAAAGTCAGCTGGCCTCTCTAACGCCACTCGTAGCCCGCCATGGCTCAAATGATGGCCAGGGATGTCCAGTCTAAAGAGCATTTTAGTGGTCAAGTTCTGGATGACATCCTGGACAAAGCTGGTGATAGAAGATATTTCCCAGTTTGTCCCTACCGGAGTAAAAAAGTCCTTTCAGAAAAGAAGGTACTGCCTGAAAAGACCTCGTAGAGATTAAGTCAGATGGGAAGACAGAGGAATAAATTAGGATTTATGTTTGAGGATCCCTCCTTGGCGGGGGTGGGAGGGGGGTCTTCCTCTCTTCCTCCCCTCTTGGCAAGAATTTAATTCAATGACTGGATTCTAGGTATAGTGGAATCGGGCTTGAGGTTGGAATTTTGGAATGTTCCTCCCCGAACATACGCTGTAACATCCCCCCCTAGAAATCTTGGGAGGAAAAGTTAGCTCTGGAAGAAGTCATTTTTGAATCTAATTCAAAAGCAGGTTCTCATAGATACCAGTGGAAGAAGAAAAAAAGGGATTCAACCCCCTCCCCTTTCTTGATAAAGAAGCCATATGGCTCCTTCAAAATCAATGTCAATTTGAAGAGACTGAACAAATTTCTATTATAAATGACCTTTTCAAAATGGAGTCAATAAAATTGTCTATAAAACTTCTGTTCCAGATTGTTACATGAGTCTCCTGGACCTGAAAGATGCGCATTACCAAGTTCCCATGCATGCAAGAGCGCCGGAAATTCCTAAGGGTGGCCCTATTCGTAAACTCAAAGGTCAGGCATTTTTAGTTCATGGCCTTGTTTTTCAGTCAGTCCATGCACAATTGAATACCATACAATTGCAGCAAGAGATACTGATAGACGAAAGACAGCTCAGAGGGTGTTTGGAAGGGAAACTAAAGTCTTCAGTGACAACCAGTGCCTCTTATGGTGGCTAAGCGTAGAGAATCTCAGTAGAAGCCCCATGGGTATATCTTATGAATGTCTTAACTACAGATGCAAGCACAAGTGGATGGGGAGCGCATCTGAGAAACTGTAGTCCAGGGTATTTGGTCAGAACACGAGAAGAGTTGTTCATTCAATATGAAAGAACTTCTGGCAGTTAAATATACGATAGAGAAATTTCTCTCATCTCTCCAAAGCAATCATTTTCGTCTCCTGTCAGACAAACGAACAAAAGTGGCTTATATCAGCCATCTAGGGGGGAAACAAGATCTTGCTCCCTGATGGCAGAAAAGTATCTCTCATCATTAACAGTGTTGCACATAAAAGGAAGAGAATATGGCAGGGCAGACTGCTTAAGCCGAAATAGACTGACACAGGGTAATGGGCCCTAAATCCGACAGTCTTTTGGCCAGTAGTAGGCCTATGGGGCCTTACCAGTATAGATTTGTTTGCAAATTGGCAGAACAGGAAAGTAAAAAAAAATTCTGCTCACTAAATTGCAGGGAAAAGGCTCATGCGGTATATGCCTTCCAGATTGTATGGAACTTCGATCCAGCCTATGCCTTTCTTCCAGTAAATATGATCCCAGCAGTACTAATTAATATCAGGGAAGACCAGGCGAGGATAATCCTGATAGCCCCATTCTGGCCAAAAAGTCCATGGTTATTATGGATAAAGGCTTGTGTCGATCTCGGATCCAGAGATCCCGGATCTACTCATCCAAGGTGTGGTCTGGCATCCGCAAGCATCAGGCCTTAGGTTGACAGCCAGGAATTTGAAAGGTCACTGTTAATCCAGAGAGGGCTTTCTCAAAGGTTAGTATAACATTTTCTTGTGATCAGGAAACCAGTAACGTCAAAATTATATGGTAACACCTCGAAAAAGTTCCCACCTAGTTCTGGGTGAGGAAATACCTATTAAATTTATCCTATAGTTTTCTCGAGAAAAGATAAGTGCTTGGGATATCCACTAGCACAATTAAAGTGCAGATATAAGCCCTACAGGCAATATAGAACTGGCTTGGCAGGCAATAGATGGATAACTACTAGGTTTATTAAAGCATGTAATAGGTCTAGGCCAATACGTAGTCCAAACATTCCCCCTTGGGACCTGTACTTGATGATGGAGGTGTTAACCAATCCCTTCTTTTGAGCCATTAGAGGTGTCATCTGATAAAAATCTTCCTTAAAGGGAGCCTGTCGCCATGTTTGACCGATATGAGATACCACCACCACCACCTTTCAGACCTTATATATAGCATTCTATAATGCTGTATATCTACCCCTAACCCGACCTGCAAGGCAAGAAAAAGAGCTTTTTTTTTTTCTTTTCTTTTTTTTTATACTCTCCTTCAAGGCAGTCTGGCTTGAGGGGGTGTCACTGGTCCGTCGCCTCCCTTCTTGAGATGCTATCCTCCTTCTTGCTTCCTGTGGATGATGCGTCCCTACATTATCCACACTGTGTCCCTGGCATTGCGCTTCTGCGCAGGCGTTTTGCTCCGACTTGACTAGTGTAAAGTACTGCAGTGCACCCGGGGCTCTCTTACCTTTCCTGGCCCCTGTGCGCTGCAGTACTTTACTCTGTCCTGGTCATGGTAGAGAAGTATGCCTGTGCAGGAGCGCGATGCCGGGCAGACAGTGTGGATAACATAGGGATGCGTCATCCACACAAAGGAAGAAGGGAGGCGCCAGGACCAGCGACACCCCTCAGACCGGAGGATAATAAAAGCTTTTTTTTCTTGTTTTGCAGGGTTGGAGGCAGATATACCGCATTATAGAATGCTATATTTTCCCTTCACCCATGACAGCACCACCTGAGAGAGGGATCCGCCCCGCCAGGACAGGAACCTACCGAGACATAAGGGGCGGCACCTCTCCCCCACTCCAGTTGGGTTCCTGTCCTGGAAGGAACCCCACGGTCGGCGGTGCCTGTCATGGGCAGAAAATGGACCCAGCCCCGTCCTGGCGCAGGAAGAACAGGTGTCTCACCTGCAGCGCCGGCCGTCGGGTGCTGGATGCGCAGTCCCTGGGCCCTCCGGGGTTCCGGGTTCGTGCGGGCGTCGGTGGGATCCCCGGGGTCTGCGGGAAGCCCCCACCACGCCGCCCTCCCCTCGCGCACGCCGCATCTCTATCCCCATGGCAGGGGAGAGACGCTGGCTTCTTCCGGCCACTGACGTCAGCGGCGCATTGCATGCTGGGTGCGCCGGCTGACGTCAGAGAAGGGCGACGGTGTAATGGCGCTGGGTGTGACGCCGGCCGGCTTTCTGAAGCGGCGGCCGGCGGGGGGAGGGGAGAGACGCTCACTGGAGCGGAGGCGCGGTATTTAAAGAGGAAGGCGGCAGCAGACGGCGGTGCAACATGGAGTCAGAGCAGGAACGTTCAGCGTCCCTGCCTCCCTCTCAGCCCTCTGGCAGAAAGCATGGAAGCCATTCCAGCAGCAGTCGCCCCAGCCGCAGGTCGGGGGATTCAGCAAGATCCAAAGAACGCAGGTCACGTGCCCCGACGCAGCCTCCGAGTCCGGTACCCTTGATTTCGGGTGGTGAGTGATCTTCGTGAATGTTAGCATTTATGTTAATAGGGCTTCTGTTGTATGCTTCACCCTGTAGAAAAGGCCTAGGAAAGCGGGAAGCAAGAAGAACAATAGGGATTGTGCTATATGTAAATCTCCCCTAGCAAGAGATTGGCAAAAAGATCTCTGCGCTACGTGCATTCAGCGGACTATGGCGGAGGAAGCGTCTAGTTTCGCAGCCAATCTGATATCTGCCCTAAGGTCAGAAATGGAAGGCTCGATTAAGTCCCTATTGAAAAAAGGGAAAAAAACCAGGAAGGATCCCCCTAGTTCCCCCTCGGATTCCGCGTCAATGTCATCTCAGGCGGAAAAATCATCCTCCTCAGACAGCGACATGGGGGGGTAAACCATGTTTCCCTGTAGAAGACACAGACGCCCTCCTAAAGGCCATCAGATCTACAATGGGCCTACAGGAAGAAAAGGCGGCTAAAACCCTAGAGGATGTTATGTTTGGGGGGCTTCAGGAGAGGAAAAAACGGACCTTTCCGGTAAACGAGAAGATCCAGGCACTTATTGAGAAAGAGTGGAAAAAGCCCGAGAAATCGGGGGCCCTTCCATCCACTTTCAAAAGACGATATCCCTTCGAGCATAAGCATGCAGAGATATGGGACAAAATCCCCAAAATAGATGCAGCGGTGTCCAGATCCTCCAAAAGGTCGGCCCTGCCCCTGGAAGACACGGGGGTTCTTAGAGACCCACTAGACAAAAAGGCGGACTCATATTTAAGGCACGCATGGGAAGCGACAGCAGGAGGACTAAAGCCGGCAATAGCGGGTACTTGTACGGCACGCTCCCTCATGATCTGGCTGCAGCAGTTAGAAGAAAAGCTGGCTTCAAGGGTCCCAAGAGAGAAAATCTTATCGGAGATGTATCTCTTGCACGGGGCAGCAGCTTTTTTGGCCGATACTTCGGTGGACTCTATGCGGATTACAGCCAGGGCAGCGTCACTATCAAATGCTGCTAGACGCGCGTTATGGCTTAAGGGCTGTCTGGGTGACCTTCAGTCCAAGGCCAAATTATGTTCTCTCCCCTGCGACGGTCGATTCTTGTTCGGCAAGAACTTGGACGATATACTGGTGAAAGCAGGCGATAAGAAAAAAGGCTTCCCCAGATTTCCTATGGATCAGAGGAGACAGCCCTTTCGGAGGGGAAGATTCAATAGGGGGCGCCCTCCCGCTGACAGGAGAAGATGGGAGGATAAAAGAAAAAAAGAATCGGGATTTATGTTTGGTGGAGGCACCTCCACCTCAAGAAAGTCGCCACAGTGACGCCAGTGTTCCAGTAGGGGGGAGATTGGCACTCTTTTTCCAAACCTGGGAGAAGATCTCCTCCAACGCCTGGATCCTAACCATCCTAACAGAAGGCCTGAAAATTCCCTTCATCCGTCAGCCAAAATCCGTAGTCGTCATCACACCCATCAGGAAGGTGACCGAAGAGCAGGTGGCCTTAGAAACAGAGATCCTGAGCCTGATAGACAAGCGGGTACTCTTCGAGGTACCACGCCTACAGGAAGGGAAGGGGTTTTATTGACCCCTTTTTCTGATAAAAAAACCCGATCAAACCTTCAGGACAATCATAAATCTCAAACGGCTCAATCTATGGATAAGGAACTCGACCTTCAAGATGGAATCAGTAACTACGGCGGTGAAGCTGCTACACCAAGATTGCTTCATGGCCGTGGTCGATTTAAAGGATGCGTATTATCACATCCCTGTCCACCCAGATTTCCAGAAATACTTGAGGGTAGCACTTTATATTCAAGGCACGCTAAGGCACTTTCAGTTCAGGGCTCTTCCGTTTGGCATATCTACAGCCCCGAGAGTTTTCACCAAAGTCATAGCGGAAGTGACTGCCTTTCTCCGGATTCACGACACGGTCATAATACCATACCTGGACGATTTTCTCATAGTAGGCAGCTCAGAGGACCACTGTACAGAGCAGTTGATCCGGGTGATCAACACCTTGC
This sequence comes from Dendrobates tinctorius, assembly GCF_039654945.1. NCBI lineage: Eukaryota > Metazoa > Chordata > Amphibia > Anura > Dendrobatidae > Dendrobates > Dendrobates tinctorius. The sequence goes on from NW_027361676.1 coordinate 27,170,221, forward strand.
AGGAATTAGGGTGGATAGTCTATTTCAAAAAATCAAAATTGCAACCCCTAAAACAACAGACCTTCCTAGGATTCGTACTAGACTCAGAAAAGCAACAGTGTCTGCTCCCAGAGTCCAAAATAGAAAAGGTGCAGAATCTGACCTTCACGGGCCAAAACCAACCACGTATGACCTTAAGAAGAGCAATGTCCCTGCTAGGTACCCTAACATCCTGTATTCCGGCGGTCAGGTGGGCTCAGTTTCACACCCGGCAACTCCAGTGGGAGATACTAACAGCACAAAGATCGCTAAGAGGGCGTTTAGAAGGAAAGCTGGAGCTTTCCTTAAAAACCAGAGACTCTCTCAATTGGTGGCTGGACAAGAAAAATCTGACCTTGGGAATACCGTGGGACAGACAGGCGTCAGATATAATCTTAACAGATGCAAGCTCCTCGGGGTGGGGGGCACACCTAAGGGGCATCATAGGTCAGGGTTCCTGGACGCTTCTCGAAAGGGAAGCATCCTCCAACCTGAGAGAACTGTGGGCAGTGAGCAAGGCCCTAAGTCACTTCATTCCGCTACTCCAGGGTCGAAACGTACGCATCATGTCAGACAACAAGGTAGTAGTGGCATACATCAACCACCAAGGAGGGACAAGATCACACTCCTTAATGGAAGCGGCGACATTCTGAGCAGAGCAGAAGAACACCTACACTCCTTGACAGCCCTACATATAAAAGGGGCAGAAAACAGAGGCAGACTTCTTGAGTCGCAATACCCTGAAGCAGGGGGAATGGGCGCTAAACCGGTCCATTTTTCAGAAAATAACTCAGCTTTGGGGGAAACCGGTGATAGACCTCTTTGCCAACAAACACAACAGGCAAACAGAAAGGTTCTGCTCTCTAAACCCAAGAGAAAATCCATGGGCAGTGGATTCGTTGCACATCCAGTGGAATTTCAGACTAGCTTATGCGTTCCCCCCAGTGGCTCTGATCCCAACAGTTGTCAGGAAAATCAGAAACGATCAGGCCAGGGTGATTCTAATAGCTCCATTTTGGCCAAAAAGGCCCTGGTTTGCGCTACTACGAAGGATGTCCCTCTCCGATCCATGGGTTCTACCAGAAATCCCGGACCTACTAGCTCAAGGTCCAATATTCCACGCTCAGGTCAAAGGATTCCATCTGACGGCGTGGAATTTGAAAGGTCGCTTTTAACGGATAGAGGGTTCTCCCCCGGGTTGGTGGCCACCCTGCTAAAAAGTAGGAAACCAGTGACGACTAACATCTACGGCAGAACATGGAATAAGTTCCTGCAGTTCTTAGGTAGGCCGTTAGGGAAAGATCCCCCGATTAATGCCATCCTGGAGTTCTTACAATCGGGGTTGCAGGTGGGGTTAGCTGTGAACACACTTAAAGTTCAGGTGTCTGCATTAGGGGCGCTCTACAACTGCAAATTGGCATCAAATAGATGGGTAGCCAGATTTATTAAATCCTGCCATAGAGCTAGGCCTATCCCAATACCCCGGATAGCCCCCTGGGATTTAAACCTAGTGCTAGAGGCCCTTACAAAAGATCCGTATGAGCCATTACATCAGCTACCCCTAAAGTTTCTGACCCTAAAAACAATCCTGTTAGTGGCCCTCACGTCAGCCCGCAGGATAAGCGATTTACAGGCTCTCTCAGTAAATCCACCTTATACGCAAGTCTTTCAGGTTGCCCAAAGTAGCATCAGATTTCCATCGGGGTCAGGAAATTGTCCTTCCATCTTTCTACGAGAACCCAAAAAATCTGGGGGAGGAAAAGTTCCATAATCTAGATGTTAAGAGAGCTCTTGTAGAATACATATCTATGACTAGCCAGTGGAGGAGGTCCCAGTCCCTATTTGTAGCTTTTCAGGGTGCCAGGAAAGGCTATGGGGTTTCAAAAGGGACTATTGCTAGATGGATTAGGGAGGCAATTAGTGTAGCCTACACAGCTAGTGGTATCCCGATTCCTGACGGCATCAAGGCTCATTCCACCAGAGCCGTGGCGACCTCCTGGGCCGAAAAAGCAGAGGTATCGATCGAACAGATTTGTAAGGCCGCTACCTGGGCCTCACCTTCAACCTTCTTTAAGCACTATAGGTTGAATCTATCCTCCTCTGCTGACTTGACCTTTGGTAGAAGGGTGCTGCAAGCGGTGGTCCCTCCCTAAGGTGTTTCGAATCTCCAAAAATCTCTCAGGTGGTGCTGTCATGGGTGAAGGGAAAACCACCATGGTTACTTACCGGTAGCCGGTTTTTCCGGAACCCATGACAGCACCCGTATATTCCCCCCCTTTTCACCATATGGGTGTGCACAATTAGTAGGGTGTTTTTTGAGTGTTGTGGTGTTGGATTAAACATGTAACTAACCGGGAAGTCCTCTCAATGCTCTGTAACCCAACTGGAGCGGGGGAGAGGTGCCGCCCCTTATGTCTCGGTAGGTTCCTGTCCTGGCGGGGCGGATCCCTCTCTCAGGTGGTGCTGTCATGGGTTCCGGAAAAACAGGCTACCGGTAAGTAACCATGGTGGTATCACCCCTGAAAGGTGGTGCTCTTAGCTAATATCGTTCAAACCTGATGACAGGTTCCCTTTTAAAGACTAATTCTAAGTGATTTCCAGGCCTCGTCAGTTAATCCCCTATTTACACATTTTGGGAGATAGGTTTACTTAAGACTAGATCCAGCCTACCTTCCGAAAGCCATGAAGTTTCATATGAATCTAGAGAGATTATTCTTCCCTCCTTTTGTACTAATCTTAGGAACCCAAAGGAGGAAAAATTCCACACACTGGGCATTAGGAGGTCTTTAATAAATTACATGTCAGTAACTAAGTAATGGAGGAAGAGCCAGTCACTGTTAAAGGCCTTTCCAAGAGCCCTGGAAAGAAACAGTCTTGTGGGATACCCTAGCTTGATGGATTAGGGAAGCCATGAAGTTCGCCTGCTCCTATACTGGTGTATCAGTTCCATAGTTTATAAAGGCTCATTCTACACAGGCTGTCGCGACCTCTTGGGTAAAGAGGGTGGAGGCGTCTATAAACCAGATATGTAAGGGCGGCATCATGGTCCTCTCCTTCTGTAAGTACTATAGGCTTGATCTGGACTCTATCCTTCGGGAGAAGGGTTCTACAAGTGGCAGTCCCTCCCTAAGGTGGATTTGGTTTCTCTGCAAATCTCTCGTGTGGTGCTGTCATTGGGAAAGGAAAAGGCTAAATTTCTAACTGGTAATGGGATTTTCCAGAGCCCATGATTGCACCCTTATATTTTCCCCCATCGCTGTTTTTGGTGTGCTTTAATAAAGATTTAGTTGTACAGTAGTGAGTGTGTGTTGTAGTTATTGTGTGACAGTATGTACATACTAGTTGGCCAGTGCAAAATTTTCACACATTGGTCGTTGGGGGCGCAGGCAATTTCAGAAAAAGCAAGCTGATCAAATGTAAATGTATGTCATGAGATGATGAACACAGACAGGTATTTATATATGTAGATTGGTAATACAATAAATTGGTTTGATAAGTAGAGGCCAAAAAATGTCTTCCGGTTGAGGTGCCACATGCAGGTCATTGTTTCTTTCTGCAGGTTTATGAAAATTAATGTTTAAACTGCATTTTGTGATCAAATTGTGGATGTGTGGTTTATTTGGCTATTTTCTTGCTGAAAGGGGCAAGTTTACCTTTCAAATGGTGTATCATTTGTGTGCGTGGGTGGAGTATGAACGGAGATGCAAAGTAATCACCGAAAAACAGTGTTTAGAAATAATAGAATAGATAATATCTTTGAGGTCCTCTCATGCTCGGTAACCAGTGACTGATGCAGGGGAGTTGTTCTGCCCTTTTATTCAGTAGCATGCTGTCCTTGATGGATGGATCTCCTCTCTCATGTGGTGCTGTTATGGGTTCTGGAAAATCACTTTATGGGGAAGTAATTTCGTCTTTGATTTTTACATCCCAATGTTATAAACGTTTATGATGCTCCAAAATGTTCTCTACACCCCTAGCTGAATTCATTGAGGATTGTAGTTTACAAAATGGACTCACTTGTGAGTGTTTTCGATATTTCAATGCAAAATAGCGTTTGCCATCTAAACCAGTTAAATACGCAGGTAAAGGAGGGAATAGACTTGAGGTGACAGGCTTTAGATGTACAGCATCATTTGCATATCAATTCAAACTCTGAATTCTTCTCCTGTTGGATAAAGGGGAGAGAAAATTAAACCACAATATGGCCCAGTTGGGAAGGGGATAAAATTATTTTTACTGACACTATTTATCTTTTTAAACAGTTCATCTGATAGCCTGTCTGCAGAGTTTGCAGTGGAGCCAACGGATAACCCCAAATCAAATCTGAATACATCATCAGAAACTCTTGTCTCTCTGCAAGAAGTGGTGGAAGTACCAGAGATGGGGAATTATCCAACACCCATGGATCCCCGAAAAGTCCACAGAAGGAGAACCCGTAGGAAAAAAGTGGCTTCCTCTGTAGGGTCTGGTTCTCAAATATCTAGCCGACCCCAAATCGATGCCCGGGTCCTTGAGTGCGTCACCAGAAATTCCAATGAAAATCCTGAGACCTTTTTGAAGAGCTTAGCCTCACACCTGTACAGAGTCCCACAAGATCTCCAAATTCGTACCCAAATTGCGATCTTAAGCATCATTGAGGCTGCCACTCCTCCCAATGACCCTGGTGAAATATTTTGGGCAATAGACAATTGCCGAATGCGATCCCAGCAAAGATCCTATGTGCCTTACCCTGTCCCCACCCCATCAACCCGGAGGATGCATACCTCAGATCCAGCACTACAGGGCAATGGAGTATGAATCTCCCCCAATGTTTTTGCAGGGTCGCCAACATTTTAGGCAGAATTTTTATGGCGCGCTTTGTTGCTGACCATCATATCCTTCAGTCTCCCGGCAGCATTCATATAAGGCTTGGGGGGATTCTGATGACCTACCTTGTCCCCAAAGATATACAACCCTTGAGTTTTTTCAAAAACTATTGTTTCATCCACCATGTTTGTATTTTTTTATGTTACATATGGCATGTGTTGCTTTTTTATTTTGACAAGATCCCCATTAAAAGAAAATGAATTTTTTGGTTAATTATGAAAGTGTCCAGTCTTTTTTTTTTTTTTCTTTTAATTAATGAGGGTGAGGCTATATTTTTTTTTTTTGTGGTATTTTGTATATGATTAAGGTAAGTAATGTATTTTTTCATATACAGTAGTGTTTAAAAACATGAGTTAATCACAAAATTTTTCTACTACTTTTTATTTCCTTGCATTGGGAACATTGCACACTATTTTCTAATTCAAAACGTGAAGAGAAATGTATCGTATTTTTCGGATTATAAGATGTACTTTTTTTCCCCCAAATTCGGGAGGAAAATGGGGGTGCATCTTTTTCCCGGAGCCCACCGCCTAGGAAACCATGGAACTGCAGGGGCTCTGGCCTTTCATAAAATGTCAGCAGAGCCCCAGTAGCACCGGACACCCACACAGTGGTGCACCTCACATCAGAACACCCCCGCATCCCAGCCTGCAGCATCACCCCACTCCTGCCACCTCCAGCAGCGACCCTGGGACCCCGCTTCACCGCAGCCACCACCCTCGGTAAGCAATAAGACGCATGGATTATAAGAAGCACAACCATTTTCTTAAATAAAAAAAATCCTGTTTTTCTCCTCAAAATTTGGGGTGCGTCTTATAATCCGAAAAATACGGTATATGATTTTTAACTACTTTACAGAAAATAAAAAATGAACATTGGGCTGTTCTAAAAAAAAAAAAAAAAAAAATAGCAGTGTTTGCATTTGTCTTTACCAACTCACAATATGTGCTTCTTTTTTTTATTTTTGTGGATTTAGCATTCCTGTGTCTCACTAACCTAATATTTAACCCCTTAATGTCCAATGATGGAGACAGTCCGTCATTGGACTTCTCCCCTGCTTTGATGAGGGCTGCGGCGCTGAGCCCGTATCAAAGCCGGGACATCTCAGCTGTTTTGAACAGCTGGCATGTGCCCGCAATAGGCGCAGGTGGAATCGCGATCCCCCTTCACCTATTAACCCGTTAAATGCCGCTGACAACGGCGTTTAACTGTTGCTTCGGGCTGGAAATGAGGTCATCGCTGACCCCTGTCACGTGATCAGTAGTCAGTGATGCGTTGGCATAACAACCAGAGGTCTCTTGGAGACCTCTGATTGTTGATGCCGCTTTGCTATGAGCGCCACCCGGTGGTCGGCGCTCATAGCTATGCAGTAATTCTGCTACATATGGGCGATCTGCTCATCGCCTATATGTAGCAGTGCCAATCAAGTATGGCATGCTTCTAGCCCCCCATGGAGGCTATTGAAGCATAACAAAATTTTAAAAAAAGTATTTTAAAAAATATGAAAAAAATATAAAAGTTCAAATCACCCCCCTTTCACCCTATTCAAAATAAAACAATAAAAAATATTACACATTTGGTATCGCCGCCTTCAGAATTGCCTGATCTATCAATAAAAAAAAAGCATTAACCCAATCGCTAAATGGCGTAGCGAGAAAAAAAAATCAAAACCCCAGAATTACATTTTTTTTTTTTTATCTCTGTGACAATGCATTAAAATGCAATAACAGGCAATCAAAAGAACGTGTCTGCATAAAAGTGGTATCATTAAAAATGTCAGCTCGGCACGCAAAAAATAAGCCCTCACCCGACCCCAGATCACGAAAAATGGAGACGCTACGGGTCTGATGTGTTTTTTTTGGTTATTTTTTTTAGCAAACTTTGGATTTTTTTTTCACCAAAAATTCACTCGTAATGCGAATCATAATGGTGAGTCAGATTTAGCATTTAGTGAACCTAGCAAAAAAGCCAAGCAAAAAATAAGTATGGGATTGCACTTTTTTTGCAATTTCACCGCACTTGGAATTTTTTTCTCGTTTTGTAGTACACGACATGGTAAAATCAATGGTGGTGTTCAAAAGTACAACTCGTCCCGCAAAAAATAAGCCCTCACATGGCCATATTGACAGAAAAATAAAACAGTTATGGCTCTGGGAAGAAAGGGAGCAAAAAACGAAAATAACCCCGGTCCTTAAGGGGTTAATATTCATTCCAAATAAAGGCAGCACTCCATAGTAACTCTTTTCAAGTGGTAGTGAGTAGAGTTGAGCGAAACAGGTCGGTCAGATTCAAAAGTCGCCGACTTTCACCAAAGTTGGGTTTCATGAAACGAAACCCGACCACAGTGTGAAGTCGGCGACCCAAGCACCAAAGTCGGGTTTCGCCGAATGCTTGCACGTGACTTTTTTCAGCCAATGAGAGAAGCGTAGCGGGAGTGGGAAGAGAGATTTTGCCGCCTCTAGGGTTAAAATTCATGCCAGGTGTGTTTACAGTCCTCCACTCACTGCCGACTTTTCTCCCCATTGACTTGCATTGGGTTTCATGTTTCACTACTTTTCCCTATAGTCGGCCGATTTCGTTCGACTCGACTTTTGAGAAAGTCTGGTTTCATGAAACCCGACTCGACCCTAAAAAAGGCAAAGTCGCTCATCTCTAGTAGTGATTTTTATTCAGCCCACGTATCAAGGCAACGTTTCGGTTCAACTGAGCCTTTCTCAAGCCTAACCTAATATTTAGCTATATACCCACAGTTTTTTAGTACTGCTTCACATCTATGTTGCATAGAGTCAACCAACATCTGGCAGTTGTCAACTGTTATTTCAGCCCAGGATGCTTAGACTACATCACATATTTTTGGGCATTTCTTGGCTTTGCCTCAGAAATGGCATTTTTATTGTCACCCCACGTGTTTTTTCGGATTAAGGTCCAAGGATTGGGCTGTCCACTCCATAACCTCAATTTTATTGGACTGGAACCAAGATTTTGCTTGTTTACTGGTGTGTTTAGGGTCGTTATCTTTGAAACTCCCTTTTCAAGGGCATAGCCTCTTCATCGTAAGGCAATATGGTCCATGATCCCTGGTATGCGGTAAATAGGTCTGACACCATAGTAAGAGAAACATGCCCATATCATGATGCTACGTTTTACCCTCTCCAACCAACGTTTTAATCAAAGTATGCTGTTCTTCTGAACAATGTTTCGTACGACCCATATTTCTCTGGCTTTCAAGGAGAAATGCATGTACAACACGTCCTGGCTTCACCCTTAAATAAGACCACCTGATTCAGAGTGATTGACCTCACTAATTGAACTCCACACTGCTATTATTTTGAACCCACCCCATTTCAATTAATTTTTCTAAAGCCTCATACTCACTTGCGAGAGACTTGCACAATTCTTGTGCGAGTCTCTCGTATGAAAACCTGGCACTGGGACCGAAGCATGCTGCTACATGTATTTGTATGCTGCCGCAAGCTCCTGTCCGAGTGTCAACGGAAGTGCCAGGTTTTCATGCGAGACTCGCACGAGAATTGTGCAAGTCTCTCGCAAGTGAGCATGAGCCCTAATACACAGACTCCAAAACATGCAGATCATGAATGTGGAGTCTGTCGGTTTTCTTAGAATAGGCTGGACCAACTGGTAAATTGTTTGTCATGTGGTAATATAATTTATACCAAAAACAGTGATTAATCTGGTTAGTCATATTGGACTGCTATTGTTTTTAACACTACTGTACGTATAGTCTCTTATGAAAGGAAACTTGAAATTGGAACTCTTGAGGCACATGTTGGAGGTGGTATTCCTAGAAGTCAACCCTTTAACCCGCTCACGCAGCAGTCATTTTCCGTTTTCTCTTCCCCTTCTTCCATGAGCCATAACTTTTTATTTTTCTTCCACTTATCCATAGCAGCGCTTGGTTTTTTGCGGGTCGAATCATACTTTTGAATTACACCATTCATTTTATCATTTGATGCACTGGAAAGCAGGAAAAAAAATTCCAAGTCCGTTCAAATTGCAAGAAAATGCAATTTCACAATTTTTCTTTATTATTTAACATGTTTATTATGTGGTGAAACTGACCTGGCAGGGCAGGTCACTACAATTACGCAGATGCCAAACGTGTAGTGTTCTTTAAAGGGAATCTGTCACCCCATATTTTCGAGTATCGGCTGCAGCCACCGCCAACGGGCTTATCTACAGCATTCTGTAGTGCTGTAGATAAGCCCCCGATGTAACCTGAAAGATAAGAAAAGCGCGTTATATTATACTCACCGGGGGGCGGTCCGGTTTTGGTCCGATGGGTGTCGTGGTCTGGCGCCTCCCGTCTTGTAGCGGTGATGTCCTCTTTGCTTCCTGTTGCGGCTCTTGCGCAGGCGTACTTAACTTTATTTTACCGCCCTTGGGTGAGTATAATATAACTCATTTTTCTTTTCTTTCAGGTTACATCGGGGGCTTATCTACAGCATTACAGAATGCTGTAGATAAGCCCCTGATGGCGGTAGCTACAGCTGATACTCGAAAAATGGGGTGACAGATTCCCTTTAAGTGGAGGGAAAAAAATTTGTAAAAAAAAAAAATTGCTTGTCTCCAATTTTCCAAGAAACAAAATGTTTTTAATTTTCACGATATAGGGCTGTGTGAGGGTTGATCTTTTGAGCTCTGAGCTGACTGTTTTTGCTGGGTAGATACACTGTGTTTGTCACTTTTTATGTTGTGGCAGCTAAAAAGAGGTAATTCTGTTGATATCTTTTTCCTCATTATGTTTACCGAGCAGATTATTTTATATTTTGATACATTTACGAATGCACTAATTTTTAAGTCATTTAAAACAAGTCTATTCAGAAAGCAACAAAAACTGAAGTTTTATTTTTAACATGATCAATTAAGTAATTAAAAGGATTTAACATCAGCTATTTTTTTTTTTTTTGTTCTTCGTAATGTAAGCATATAAAAATGTAGCAGAGTTGCAGACCTTCCAGCAGCTCCCTGAATCTAACACAGCCCAATCCAGATGTTTGCACTGGGTCTTAGATGATGTACTCTTCTAGTCATATAATCATAGAATGGTAGAGTTGGAAGGGACCTCCTGGGTCGTCTGTTCCAACCCCCTGCTCAAAGCAGGATTCACTAAATCATCCCAGACAGATGTCTGTCCAGCCTCTGTTTGAAGACTTCCATTGAAGGAAAACTCACCACCTCTCATGGCAGCCTGCTCCACTCATTGATCTCCCTGTCAATAAGTTTTTTTTTCTAATATCTAATCTGTGTCTCCTCCCATTCAGTTTCATCCCATTGCTTCTAGTCTTTCCTTATGCAAATAAGACTAAAGATCATCCTTCTAGGCCTTCAATGTGATATGTGAACAACAATGTCTGGAGTTAGTCACATGTTACTCAACATCCCCATTAAAGGCAGCATCATGATTCACTATGAAGGATCACAAAACCTTAAAGGGAACCTGTCACCTCGTTTTGCTGCTATAAGATGCGGCCACTGCATTTCAGGGCTTATCTACAGGATTCTGTAATGCTGTAGATGTTGTAGATGTAACATGGCCAGGAATACGTGTCAGCTCCTGGACGTAGACCCTCTGAGTGTTGAGAGAAAAGAGAAATTATAGAATTCTTAACTTACTGTATAGGGTTAACACCCACCCATGTGAAGTACCATATTTTTCCTTTGTTAGACGCACTTTTTTTTCCCCCTAAATTTGTGAGGAAAATGGGGGTGCGTCTTACAATACGGATATACCTTATCTGTGCTGCCGCTGTGGGTGGCCAGTGCTTGCCGCCGCGCTCTGTCCCGTGGTGCGTGGGGGGCTCTGCCGTTCCATCCATGGTGGCCTGTGCGGTGGATTCCGTCTGGGAAAATGGCCAATGCGCAGATGGAGATCTCCGCACTGAAATCTCAGCAGATGAGATTTTAGTGCTGAGATCTCCATCTGCGCATGAGAGGCGGCCATTTTCCCGGAAGGAATCCACCGCACAGGTCACCATGGATGGAACGGCAGAGCCCCCCACGCAGCATGGGACAGAGCGTGGCGGCGGCAAGCATCGGGGGACAGCGCGGTGACAGCAACACCCGGCAACACTGGGGACATAGCACAGCGGCAGCATCAGACACCCGCAGCGGTGCGCCGCACATCAAAACACCCTCTCATCCCAAGAACAACGTTCCACTTCTGCGTCCCCCAGCAGCAACCCTGGGACCCCGCTTCACCGCAGCCACCACCCCCGGTAAGCAATAAGACGCATGGATTATAAGATGCACCACCATTTTATTGAAAAAAAAGTTTTTTCCTATTTTTCTCCTCAAAATTTGGGGTGCGTCTTATAATCCGGAGCGTCTTATAAAGCGAAATATACGGTATACCATATGTAATATCAGTAAAACCTTCCATTAAGGTGAAGTAATGTACCCAGTACAGAGTTGAGATTGCAAATTAATAGTTTAATTAGACTTAAGCCGTATCTGGCATCGCAAACACTATAATGAGGAAAAAAAAAATGTAAATGCCAGAATTGCAGTTTTAATCACAGTATCTTGCGGACTATAAGATGCATCGGACCATAAAACGCACCTCAAATTTTGCAGAGGAAAATAGGGAAAAAAAATTTCAATAACGTGGTGTGCAGGTTTTACAGTAACTCACCGGGGGTACGGCAGTGGTATAGCAGGGGTCACAGAAGCCAGGGTAGCGGAGTCCTTGCACCACATCGTTATAACTGTCGTGTGGGCCACGTTGAAGGTTCCAGAACTTCATGCGGTATACCTCGGGTTAGTGGGTATTTGGTGATCAGGGCCTGCTTGATGGCCTCATAGTTGTCATCTTGGTCCTGTGGGAGAGAAGCAAACGCCTCCAGGGCTTTGCCTTTTTGCCCTGGGGTCAAGTACCTGGCCCATTGGTCCGCAGGCAGCTGATACTGTCGGCAGGCTTTCTCAAAGGCCCGCAGAAAAGTGTCCAGGTCCCCGTCCTTTTCCATCATCGGAAAGTGCTCTGGCAGCGGCTTCGGACTCTGGGCGCTGCTGGGCCCACTGCTCCGTGCTGTGGAAGGAGATTCCCCTAGCCGGGCCAGCTCCAGTTCATGGTCTCTTTGAGCTTGGGCCTCCCGCTGCTCGGCCTCTCGATGGGCTTGGCGCTCGGCTCGGGCCTCCTGCTGTTATTGCTGGATCAGCCTCAGATGTCCATCATGGTCTTTGGCAGGGAGTTCTTCCAAGGCCGCCTGCAGGCGGGGGTCCAATCCACCCTGGGGGCAGTGGGGCCAGCGCTCAGTGGTTGGGCCTCTGCTGTAGCACCATTTTCGCTTGGGCCAGGTTCAGCGTCTGCTGGGCTCTGGGCGTTTTCCAGTTGCATCAGAGCCTCGACCAGTTGTTCTTTGACTTTGTTTGTGGTGTCAATCCACCTCCACCCGCAAAGGGCAATAAATAAGAGCATCCTTATGCAGCTTATACTACTCTTCTCCCATGGTTGCCAAATAAAAGAGAGGATATAAAAACAAAGAGAAGGGAGGGGGCAATCGCAAGTACACACAATTGTCTCAGGACTACTAAACACGAGTTCATTCTCCAAACTATGGCTGCAGGGTCCTTGGAAGAACTGCAAGTTTTAGTGAGAGGAATGATTGCTCAGGCCAGATCACTAATGCTCTATTATTCCACCGCTCTGCCACCAATATGTCACGAAAACCACCTTGGCCGGCACACGGCTAACACATTGGCAGGGGGGCTTATCTTAGTTATCCCACCACTGCCACCAAATGTGATGAAAAAACAGCAAACAAGTCTATTGACCTATCAATTTACCGCAGGGGCTTATTTTAGTTATCCCACTGCTGCCAACAATATGTCACTAACTGCAGGGATTTATGTATATCCCACTTTTCAGTTCTGCTTTGAAAGTTGCAGCTCTCTGGCACCCCCCTTACCCTCAGGTCAGTCAGGGAACTGCGTCTAGGATAATTGGTCGCCGGATGGGCCTGCTTCAATGTGTACTGGCTATTAGGCACACTGCAGCGAGGGAATTATAACTAATCCTAGCCGCAGCTAGACAAGGGGCTTATAAAAACTGTTCCGTCACTATCAGCTTTACCCACCTAACCCAGAACACACTTCACTGCCACCAGCCCTGATTCCTCAATTAATATTTTTAAATTAATAAAGGGGTCCGAAGCCAACCCAAATTAGTAGTGTAATGGGGGCGTGGCTATGGAGTGAGAGAGAGAGGACGCTGGACGGGAGAGCTCCTTACCATCCTGTATAATCCTGCATGCTAGGACCTTTTTCAACGGCATATTCTGGGCTGCCTGGCCCCCTGTGGATACCGGGATCCCCCCTGGCCCCCCGTGGGGGGACAGTGAGCGGCCGGTGTGTGAGCGGCTGGAGCGGGCGGCTGTTCCCCCGCGAGGAGGCGGCCATCTTGGGCACGCGGCTCGGCTGCTGTGAGCTGCGCGTCAGCCCCTACTGCTGCACCGCTGATAGTGCAGTGAAGAAGTCAGCTAGTAAGATAGAGGGACGCGGTGAGCGGGATAACCTTGGAAGACGGGGGTGGACGGCGGGGCCCGCAGGGAGCGGCGGCCATATAGGACGCACACTCTGTCAGAAGGAGCGCGGTGTCCAGTCTCCAGTGTTGCAGCGTCGCAGGGGCAGCGACCTGTATCCTAAAGGATCTGAGAGGAGTGCGGTGAGTGCCCTGGAAGATGGGCCCTGCATAATTTCCTCTCTCTACTCTGAGTCGCTGGCCTGCTGGTGCCTTTACAGTGGGGGAATCTGCTCCCCCTCCCATTCCTGCTATCTCTCTGGGAGTGGGTGTCCCTCCCCCTGCCATAGGAGCCTTAGGGTACCGTTACACCTAGCGACTCACCAGCGATCCCGACCAGCGATATGACGCGGTCAGGATCGCTGGTGAATCGCTAGGTGGTCGCTAGTGAGCTGCCACTCAGGCAGATCTCACCAGCGACATCGCTGGGGACGGGGATCGCTACTTACCTGTCAGACACGGCGATCCTGCGTCCTCCCGCCCGGCTCCACGCGTCGCTCGTTGGTGCCACAGGAAGCCCAGCAGGAAGTGGACGACGAGGAATGGTCCAGCAGCTTCTCGCGCGATCAGCGATAACCAGCGGGAGAGCCGGTCGGAGGAAAGTATCATATGCAGCGATATCACTAGCAATATCGCTGCAACGTCACAAAATCGGTGACGTTACAGCGATATTCCTAGCGATATCGCAGTGTGTAACGGGGGCTTTAGTGACATTCTATCTTTGTCTACACGAACTCTGCTCCCAAGCTATAACTGATAAGCGTGGCCCCTGCTGTATACATATAAGTGCAACAGGAGGATTTCTGGACTGTATAATTTCAACTACACTGGGATTCTTTGCGGTTCTTAAACATGAATTGGTCTAAAGGATCGACGGCAGCAGAAAAATTGAAAGAATTTGTTAGACCTGACCCCTCTGAGAGCGCATGCTATTTACGGAACACCTCATAGTCTCAACGTAAAAATTGTCCCTCAGGAGGTGGAGAGGAGATTGAACAGGAAGAAATGACCCTTAGCCTGCATCAGCTGTTCAGATGCCTGTTTATCTCCCTCACCAGGACATCCCTGATGGGAAAATAGAGGATTTTACACTGAGGTGGGGAGACTCCGTCACGATATGCAGGCCATGAGGCGGCGCATCACGGAGGTGGAGACAAGAGTGTCCCAGGTGGAATACACCATCACGCCTATGGAGGCTAAGCTAACTAAGGTAGCGGGATCTATGAACGCCTGGAGGCAAAAAGCAGATGATCTAGAAAACAGAATGCGTCGAAGCAACATCCGTGTCATTGGTCTGCCTGAATGCTCTGAAGGTCAGCACCCTGAGCAATTCCTAGAGGGTTGGCTTAAGACTTCTCTGGGAGATGAATTCTCCTCGGTGTTCGCTGTTGAGAGAGCCCACAGAGTTCCCACCAAACCTCTACCTCCGGGGGCCCTGCCTAGACCCTTCCTGGCGCGTCTCCTCAACTGCAAAGATAGAGACACCATTCTGCGCCTCGCACAACAAAAGAGCCCCATCAAGTTCAATGACGCTGTGATTTCAATCTTCCCGGATTTCTCAGTTGAACTCCAGAAGCAGCGTGCGCAATTTACCGACATCAAGAAGCGGCTCAGGGAAAAGAACATTGTATATTCCATGATTTATCCAGCTCGGCTTCGGGTTGTCCACGGGGGTTCCTCCGTGTTTTTCACGGATCCGGCAGAGGCTGCCGAGTGGCTGCGGTCCCATAGAGGATCCCCTGCAAAGGAGTCCTAGAGTAACTATTTTCATCTGGATCCTCTCATTGCGGGCTTAATCGGAGCTCTCCTGGCGGACACTCAGAGATCTACAATACCGGACACTGTGTTCAGTGATGGTATCCCCTTGTTTGTTTTTTTATAGAGGAGCGGGACTTTGCTCCTATGTTACTAGGTTTATATTTTGTTGTCTTTTTCCAAAAGCTTTAGTTTTAGCTTTCAGTGTTACTTAGGTAGAGGTTGCAACCAATGGAAGTCCTATTATTTGTGTGATGTCTCTGAGTTCTACTTAGGCACCGATACGCAACATGCCCAGATAAGTGGAGATGGGTTCTGAATTAATCTGCATGACGTGGCATGTGAGGGGTGTCAATGTCCCCCGGAAAAAGATTAAAGTATTTTCACAAATTAGGCACTATCACCCTCATATTGTGGCTCTGGTCGAGACCCACTTGACCAGGGATACGGCTCGGAGTGTACAAAAACCATGGGTTCAATGGTCTATACACGCATTTCACACCAGTTACTCTAGGGGGTCTCATTATTAATACACAAGGACATTAGATGGGAGGTTCGGAGAGACTCTGTGGGGTGCTTCATATTTGTGTATGCACTGATCAATTCTAGGAAATATGTTATTCTGTGTGTTTATAATCTCCCTCCAGCTGGTACGTCGATTCTCCAAAAGGCATTGAGTTTTGCTTTAAACTACCCATACGCAGATATTATTTGTACGGGGGATTTTAATTTGGTTATGAATAATTGCCTTGATAGATTGAGACAGGATGACGGGACACAGGATGGGACCCCGGCAGTAGCTACATCCCAATTATCACAGTTTATAGAAGGTAGTGGATGGTTGGACCTATGGAGGACACGTCACCCAGAAACAAGGGAGTATACTTGCCATTCTTCCACTAGGCGTTCCTTATCTCGCATAGATTACATTTTTGGATCTAGTGGTCTGGCGATGTAGGTGGATAGTATTGAACATGGAAATAGAGGGATTTCAGACCATAGCCCAATCATTCTTAGGCTCAGGTTTGGCCCGCCGGGTGGTAGGATAACATGGAAATTAAACCCTTTCTGGCTGAAATTGATCAAGTCACCCGACAGAACAATTGACCAATTACATGTTTTCATGTCCTCCCACCCCGAACCCCGGAATGTTAATTTATTTTGGGACACCCTTAAGGTGTACTTGAGGGGCTGCCTATCTTCGACAATCTCCTACATCAAACGGGTGACGTCGGGGGAGGATGACGAAATAGAGCAACGATTGAAGGATTCAGAGGCTGCTTACATATCTAATCAAACTAGTGGTAATAGAGTGGAGTGGTTAACTGCCCAAAGATTATATACTCAACACATAGACTCCAAGTCCAAATGTAAATTATTTTTTACTCGTCAGTCCTACTTTGAGCTAGGGAACCAGTCTAGCAAATTTCTAGCCTATTTGGTGCGGCAGCAGAATACAACTAACACAATATTACAGATCTGCAGCTCAGATGGTACAGTGGTGTCCTCGACGGAAGAAATAATGAGATGTTTCCATGTCTATTATAGCTCACTGTACAGTTCAAAAAATGACATTGGTAACCAGGGGTGTCTAGACTATCGGATATAACGTTTCACAGACTAAGTGCCTCTCAGCGGGCCTTTATGAACGCTGAGTTCACTCTGGAAGAGATAGAAGATGCCATGAGGGATATGGCCTCTGGGAAAGCCCCTGGGCCGGATGGGTTCCCTATTGAACTGTACAGGAAATACCGGGAGATTTTGGCGCCAATTTTGTTGTCGTGTTCCGGGAGATTTGGGGGGGGTCATGCCGGAGTCCTTCTTTGAGGCTAATATCATAGTGCTTAAGAAGGAAGGGAAGGACCCTCTGGACTGTGGATCTTATCTCCCCATATCTTTAGTAAATGTGGATTACAACATTTTTTACGAAGATCTTGGCAACTAGGCTAAATTCAATTATTTTGGAACTTGTAAATCCTGATCAGACTGGCTTTATGCCTGGGAAGAGCACCTCCATTAATATTAGACGGGTTCAATCGGTGGTTCAATATAGCTCTCTGATGCCGGACAATAGATGGGCATTGGCGTCGTTGGATGCAGCCAAGGCCTTTGATTCCCTTGAGGGGCCTTTCCTCCACGCATGCTTGCAGAAATACGGTTTTGGAAATAGACTTTTAAAATGGGTTAATACATTATATATGAAACCTAAAGCCCGTGTCATTGTAAATGGTTCCACTTCCGAGTCTTTTTCTTTGCACGGGGACTCGTCAGGGGTGCCCCCTTTCCCCGGCCCTCTTTGCTCTTGCAATAGAGGCTTTGGCAATTCGCATAAGAGTTTCTCCTAATATTATGGGTATAGAGATAGCAAATCGGGTAGACACCATAGGCCTATATGCTGATGATGTGATATTTATGGATAGAGCGGAGGAGACGTTGACGGGGTTGATTGCCACTATAAATGAATTCAGTAGATATTCTGGCCTGTATATAAATTGGGAGAAGTCTGCTCTGATACCTCTTTCTCATGCCCCGACGCCGCGACTTGGGACTCTCTCCTTGTTGCCTATTGTACCACATTTTAAATATTTGGGTGTTCATATTTCTCAGTCTAGCACATTTGATCTACAACTTAATATATATCCATTATTAGAGATGGTTAAAGTCAAATTTGCGATTTGGAGTAAACTCCCGCTTTCTGTAGCTGGACGCATTAATCTAATTAAAATGATACTACTCCCTAAGGGTACCATTACACCTAGCGATGCACCAGCGATCCCGACCAGCGATATGACGTGGTCAGGATCGCTGGTGCATCGCTAGGTGGTCGCTACTAAGCTGCCACACAGGCAGATCTCACTAGCGACATCGCTGGGGACGGGGATCGCTACTTACCTGTCAGACGCGGTGATCCTGCGTCCTCCCGCCCGGCTCCACGCGTCGCTCGTCGCCACGGCAGGAAGCGCCGCAGGAAGTGACCGACGAGAAATGATCCAGGAGCTTCTCGCGCGATCAGCGATAACCAGCGGGGGAGCTGGTCGGAGGTAAGTATCACATGCAGCGATATCGCTGCAACGTCACAAAATCGGTGACTTTACAGCGATATTGCTAGCGATATCGCAGTGTGTAACGGGGGCTTAAGATCAGCTATTTTCTCCAACATAGTGCTGTGGTGGTGCCTAAGTCTTTTTTCACTAACTTAAATTCCCAAATTACGTCTTTCATATGGGGGAAAACTAGGCCACAACTTAAGCTATTCATCCTACAAAGGCCAAAAAAAGGGGGGGGGGGTAGCGCTACCGGATTTTTTTCTATATTATCTGGCGGGACAGGCAAGGGCTATAAACAAGTGGATGCCTGGTAATCATCTTCCTAATTCTGAGAGCCATTTGCTTCATGCCGCACGTGCTGATTGCCCGCTAGGGTTCTTGGAGATGGAAAAAGTAAAAGTCCCATGTCTGCTACCCATGCTTCACCTGGCAAGACTAGTTTGGAGACAGATTAAGAGGGTGGTCGGATTTAGTGATATCATAGCTGAAATGCCCTTATGGAATAACAGTTATTTTCCGACACTGCTTGAGCACCCATCTGCTGAATTCTGGCCTCAGTGCAATGTCTCTACGATAGGGGATATATATGAATGCGGTACACTATTATCTTTTGAACAATTACAAGCTAAGTGCAATGTCCCGAGGTCACAATTCTTCCGATATTTGCAATTAAGATCAGCCTTTCAATCGCACATGAGACATGTCAGTATGAATAATGCTATTTCGTCTCTACCCTTGATAGTCATTCTTAAATCACAGGGTCCCCAGGGTCTCATCTCCTCTTTATACACACACATGCTATCGGTGGGGACGGAATCTGCCGTATGCTTGGTTAGGGGGAAATGGGAAAGGCTCATCCCTGATACTGAGGGAGAGGAGTGGGAGGAAATTCTGGAGTCACCAACTAAGGTGTCTCCGTCAATTAACAATAGAATGATACAACTTTATATCATTAACCAATCATATTTGACTCCGACTCGACTTTTTAAGATGGGCCGTTTCCAATCTTCTGAGTGTCTGAGATGCCATGCATCCGATGCGGATTTTGTTCACATGATTTGGCAATGTCTGATTATAGCACACTACTGGAATGAGGTAACGTCATTATTAACCTCCCTGACACAGATTCCTGTTCCCCTTGAGCCATTGATTTTCTTACGGGAGACATTGTTCATGGCACGGAAGGTGTTGGCGCTGCGGTGGATGGGGGGTTCGGATCCCTCCCTCAGGGCCTGGATAGAATTGGTGAACTCGATTATCCCATATGAGCGTACGCTTTACCAAAACAGAGGGTGCCCGGGTAAATTTGAGAAGATATGGGAGAGGTGGAACTCCTCTCACCTCACGTTGTAGGACGGAGATATCGCATGATAAAGAGCTAAATATATAGACATAGGCTGCAAATAGCTGTTTTGTTGTAGTAGTAGTAATGTTTTAAATGTAGGCAGGCTTTATTATTTGAATAATAATAGACTAATGTAAGGCGGTTGACAGTATGTTCAGTGCACAGTTGGTATACACACGGTTTGACATTAATGCTCTGTGATATGTATGTGTGTTACATGATATTTTCATTGCTGTCAGTTTGCATACTGTATACCCTGCCTTTGGTTCAATAAACAAATTTAAAAAAAAAAAATTAGCGTAATTCACTTCAGGGCGCGTGCAAATTCATTACAGAGCAAGGAGAAACGAAATTAGTATATTTTACTCCAAAAAGGTAGGCAGTGTTTACAGTATCGGTATCTCGGCTTTTCCCAGGCAAGACTAACTCCAGTCTGAGCTGACAGTAACTTATACTTCTGGGTCATGACATCACTAAAGGGGCTGAGTTAAGAGAAACCCTTCTCTATCTGCCAGGATGGAAACTTGCTAAGAAAACTCATAATTATCATATCTCGGAGAGGGTACCTCGTATAGCGACAACCAGAGTCTTATCTTATTCAGGATGATGCTGGCGTTCATTCAAGTCCAAACACGAAGTACCTGGATGGCTCGGCTACGCAGGAATCCATTTCTTGGATTCAGCTGAAGCAGGAGCCTAGGAAAACACAGGCTGAGTGGCTCTGTTGAAGCATGTGCCAAATATGTAACTTTCATATTTATATCATAAACTGGCGTCGAGTTACCGTATTTTTCAGACTATAAGACGCACCGGACCATAAGACACACCCCAATTTTCAGAAGGAAAATAGGGAAAAAAATAATAATGTGTCAAATGGGGGTCCGTCTTACAGTCCGAATTCAGCTTACCTGGGAAGGGATTCGGCACAGGTGGAGGAGTAGTCACAGGGGTCATTCAGTGGTCCAGGCTCGTGCGGTGGCGGCTCTGTGCTGGGGCAGGTTGGTTGTGCTGGGGCAACTGCTGGGGCAGGGGCAGCTGTCCTGGGGCAGGGGCAGCTGTCCTGGGGCTGGGGCAGCTGTCCTGGGGCTGGGGCAGCTGTCCTGAGGCTGGGGCAGCTGTCCTGAGGCTGGAGCAGGTGGGCCTCTGCGGGACGGTGGTGGCAGCGGGCTGTGTTCCGGTGCAGGGGCGGCGGCGGCTCCGCCGGCATTTCCTCCAAGCCCGGAGGCCCCCCGCACATCCCTTGCTGGCTGCCGCCATGTTGCGGTGGCCTCCGGGAACATGGACGCCGGGAAGATGGCCGCCGGTCCGGGGACGGCGCATGCGCGGGTTCAGATCTCGTCCCGAAATCTCGGGGGACGAGATCTGAACCCACGCATGCGCCGTCCCCAGACCGGCGGCCATCTTCCCGGCGTCTATGTTCCCGGAGGCCACCGCAACATGGCGGTGGCCAGCAAGGGATGTGCGGGGGGCCTCCGGGCTTGGAGGAAATGCCGGAGGAGCCGCAGCCCCTGCACCGGAGCACAGCCCGCCGCCACCACCGCCCTGCAGAGCCCCGCCCGCTGCCACCACCGCACCGCAGAGCCCCGCCCGCTGCCACCACCGCACCGCAGAGCCCTGGAGGTGAGTATATTGTGACCATAAGACGCACCCCCCACTTTCCCCAAAAATTTTTTGGGGAAAAAGTGCGTCTTATGGTCCAAAAAATTCGGTATGTCCTATGGTTAGATTCTTCAGCTATGCTATGGAAGACCCAAAGCACATGTTGGAGACAAAGGATCGTATTCTGCTAATTACCACATTCCACATTCCTTAGGAAGTTGTGAGGAGGGAGTATTGGATTACAGCAGGGGTCCCCAACCTGTAGCTCAGGAGCCACGTGGCTCGTGGTCCCATGAATTGTGGCTCGCGACTGTGCCAGCTTGGTGCATTAGCTCCAGGTCTAGCAAACAGGTATGAGGAGCACATCTCAAAATGGTGATTTACAGTGGGGCAAAAAAGTATTTAGTCAGTCAGCAATAGTGCAAGTTCCACCACTTAAAAAGATGAGAGGAGTCTGTAATTTACATCATAGGTAGACCTCAACTATGGGAGACAAACTGAAAAAAAAAATCCAGAAAATCACATTGTCTGTTTTTTTTTTTCATTTTATTTGCATATTATGGTGGAAAATAAGTATTTGGTCAGAAACAAAATTTCATCTCAATACTTTGTGATATATCCTTTGTTGGCAATGACAGAGGTCAAACATTTTCTGTAAGTCTTCACAAGGTTGCCACACACTGTTGTTGGTATGTTGGCCCATTCCTCCATGCAGATCTCCTCTAGAGCAGTGATGTTTTTGGCTTTTCGCTTGGCAACACGGACTTTCAACTCCCTCCAAATGTTTTCTATAGGGTTGAGATCTGGAGACTGGCTAGGCCACTCCAGGACCTTGAAATGCTTCTTACGAAGCCACTCCTTCGTTGCCCTGGCGGTGTGCTTTGGATCATTGTCATGTTGAAAGACCCAGCCACGTTTCATCTTCAATGCCCTTGCTGATGGAAGGAGGTTTGCACTCAAAATCTCACGATACATGGCCCCATTCATTCTTTCATGTACCCGGATCAGTCGTCCTGGCCCCTTTGCAGAGAAACAGCCCCAAAGCATGATGTTTCCACCACCATGCTTTACAGTAGGTATGGTGTTTGATGGATGCAACTCAGTATTCTTTTTCCTCCAAACACGACAAGTTGTGTTTCTACCAAACAGTTCCAGTTTGGTTTCATCAGACCATAGGACATTCTCCCAAAACTCCTCTGGATCATCCAAATGCTCTCTAGCAAACTTCAGACGGGCCCGGACATGTACAGGCTTAAGCAGTGGGACACGTCTGGCACTGCAGGATCTGAGTCCATGGTGGCGTAGTGTGTTACTTATGGTAGGCCTTGTTACATTGGTCCCAGCTCTCTGCAGTTCATTCACTAGGTCCCCCCGCGTGGTTCTGGGATTTTTGCTCACCGTTCTTGTGATCATTCTGACCCCACGGGGTGGGATTTTGCGTGGAGCACCAGATCGAGGGAGATTATCAGTGGTCTTGTATGTCTTCCATTTTCTAATTATTGCTCCCACAGTTGATTTCTTCACTCCAAGCTGGTTGGCTATTGCAGATTCAGTCTTCCCAGCCTGGTGCAGGGCTACAATTTTGTTTCTGGTGTCCTTTGACAGCTCTTTGGTCTTCACCATAGTGGAGTTTGGAGTCAGACTGTTTGAGGGTGTGCACAGGTGTCTTTTTATACTGATAACAAGTTTAAACAGGTGCCATTACTACAGGTAATGAGTGGAGGAAAGAGGAGACTCTTAAAGAAGAAGTTACAGGTCTGTGAGAGCCAGAAATCTTGATTGCTTGTTTCTGACCAAATACTTATTTTCCACCATAATATGCAAATAAAATGAAAAAAAAACAGACAATGTGATTTTCTGGATTTTTTTTTCTCAGTTTGTCTCCCATAGTTGAGGTCTACCTATGATGTAAATTACAGACGCCTCTCATCTTTTTAAGTGGTGGAACTTGCACTATTGCTGACTGACTAAATACTTTTTTGCCCCACTGTATGTGAGTAGCCCTGCACAGAAGAGCAGATCTGGATGCACGTGTACTGTCTTGGGGTTTAGAGATGTTCTAGGTATGGTACGCTGGAGGATACTACCTGTTAGAGGAGGTTCTTGAAGCTGGATGCAACAGTGTGTTGGGAGTCCATGATGGGAGAACACTGAATGGGGGTATTGTGACAAGAACCCCTGTATCTCGGTGAACTTTTTTGACTGATTTGTGGAAAAGCTTTGGTTATGATTATACCTGTAATGGGGGCTTTAGTTGACACTACATTGAGGGGGGTGGGAGCTGGATGTGGCTCTCAAGGTCAGAAAGGTTGGGGACCACTGGATTACAGGCAAGCGAGTGGGAGAAAGCTGCAGCTGCTGGCTGGGGGGGGGGGGGGAAGGAGGAGGAGGGGAGGTCAAACCCTCCCAGCTGGCATAGCAGAGCTCGGTGTGTGCATGGCAAATTCTGGAAAGGTGTGTTAATAAAAATACTATAGCTCATGTTCACATTATCATCACAAGGTGCCTGAGCAACCTTCCTGTTTACAGTCTATGTTGTGTAAGATCGCATACCAGTGCAAGACCTGTTTGCTGCAATCAAGTGCAAATCCTGCTTGCGCTCAGATGCAAACCCTGTCTGCTGCATTCTGATACAAGCTCTGCCTGGTGCTCCATCCAGTCTGTCCTTCTGGGTCCAGCTGCTGTGCGACCGTTGGTCTGTCCTGGAGTGGCACCTGGTGTTCATCGGGAGCCAAGGCTAACCTCACCATCGGAGGCTCTAGTGAACAGTCTGGTGTTCGCTTAGTTACGCCCCCCCAGGCCCTCCGCGGTCTGTGGCAGAGTGGTTCCACCAACGTCTGACATTCTGTAACCCCGCTCCACCACAGCCAACCACCTGGTAAGCTACATTCAAATTATATGATGCACCCCGATGTTGCATTTTTTTCAGCAATTTTTTTTTTCCACCACCCATTCATTTCAATAGGTGAAAAACGCTGAAAGAAGTGACATGCTCCAATGTGCAAAAAATCATGCAAAGCCCAAATACTGATGAGAAAAAAAACAATCTATGTGCATGAGACTTCTGAAATCTTAGACTTTGCTGGTACTGTATAATGTGGCAGAAAATTTGCATTAAAAAATGCATCACAAAAACACACAGTGTGAACTTGGCCTTATAATGAAAATGCTGTATGTACCCCAAATTGATATCAATAAAAACATTGGTTCCCCACGCAAGAAAAATACATGGACAGCAGACCCCTTAGGCATCTGAGAATATGTAATCTGTACAGCGCAATGTCTTAAAGAATGTCGTAACACAATTGCTGACTTAACCTTTGTTTATTTTAGCTGAAATAAAACATGATTTTATACAGATGGTAATGATATATATGTGGCAAATAAGTAATATAACCTCAAAACCTATAAATGGCCAAAAAGAGCAAAAGAAGGACAAAGATCAAATTTGTAAAAATGTATAAATTCAAATTTTCTCAAAAAACTGCACGTAGCAAAACAATAAAATCGAGTACCAAATAGTAGGAAACAAATACTAAAGAAGCACACAGGAGGTATGACCCAACTGGAGATTTCGATGACTGCAGCTTGAACTGTGGAGATGGACTGGAGTGCATCTTGTGGTCGTCTTGTGATGATTGCTGCTCCTTAGGGGACACATTATGGCGTTGGTCTTGGGTCTCTGCAGATGCTATGGGTAACACTGGCACCGTAAGTTGGGCTGACTTGGACATTTCCACATTGTTGGGTTGAACGTCGCTGGAGAAGGTGTGTGCTGCAGATAACTGTTTCTGCACGTAATCACTGGTACGGACGGCTGGGTCCTCTTCTTCCAGTGGTGGTAGGCAAATCGTGTCGAGGTTTTGCTTCAATGCTTGCTCAAGTATTTTTACTTCGTCTAGCGCGATTTCTTCCTCCATTTCTGTTTTAAGAATCTTTGCTCAAGCCTCTGCCTGTGTTTGCAGGATCTTTGCTTGGGCCTCAGCTTCTGCTTTTGCTTCTGCTTTCTTGGTTTCTGCCTCTGCATTTACTTTCGCTTTCTTGGCTTCTGCCTGTGCTTCAGCTTTCTTTTCTGTGTAGGAAGTTCTTAGTTTGGATCGCTCTGCGTTTAAACGGGCCTCTAGGATTCTGTCGCTGAGGGTTGAAGTTCTTGAGCAGGATGATTTGTATGACCGAGAAGAGTGTCTGGATGAGCCTGACCTGTGGGATCTTGATTCTTGCAGATGAGCAATACGGAGCTCCGCTTTTTCTTTGGCGTCTTGCACTGCGGCGTCCCTTTCTCTTTCTGTGGAATCCACTTTACGTAATTCTGATGAGGCTTCATCAATATTAGTCTTTTAGGAAGGCAACGTACCTTACGGACAGTCTCTTGTATCTTCCGTGGGCCGTGTCTAGCCGTTTTATAGTGTCCTGTAGACTCGCTGCATCATTTTTGTGGCGTTGAATGCCTGACATGAGGGAGGTGACTCGTTCCCACAGGTCGTCCAGGTTGTCATTGAACTTATCCTTCATATTGTGATGGTTTTCGACAACCTTTATGGTTGGTTTGACAGAGCGTTTTGGTCGTGAGTCTTGGTCTGTTTCTGAAGCTGGCTGTTTCCCCCTCTTCATAATGGACAGTATCGGGTTGTATTTGCTCTGTTTTAGCAGTGGGAGACTGTGCAGGGTCTTTTTGGCCATTTTGATTTAAGGTGCACTGTCTCTTTAAGAAACTGAACTTTTGAATTGGGGGCTGGATATCGCAGTGCAGCTTAGTGAAGACGTCCTGACGAGATCCCCAATGTGTTTTTAGAGCATTGTGGGGTTTTGCAGTCCGACAATTTGCAGCGACGTATAATATACAGAGAGTCTCTATGAACAATGCAGTCTGGGGTGACGCTGCAGAGTTTTGTATTAGCAGAGCAGGGCTGCAGAATGTGAGCGGGCAAACGGGTTAGGATATAAGGGTGATTTTTTGCCAGGCTTCAAGGCAGTTTTTTGACTGTTCTGTCCCCACATGAGGCGAATGGAGGTGTAGTTGATTGGGGCTGGGAGAGATTCCTACCTTCCGTTTCCTTAATGCAGGGCAGACAGACCATGTTGCTCCAGTGTCCAGAGAGATGATACACACCAAGGCTTGTGAAGTCCAGACTTGTTTATTTGGAAATCTGGACATACAACGTATGATTGGTAATGCAGTAAGTTCTCCAGACGTGCAGATGTAACGACCAAGGTGACAAAGCAAATTGTGAAGCAAGTTGTGCAGCAAATCGGTAGCAAGTTGGTCAAAAAACTGATGCCTTTCACAGACCGGTACAGGCGCGTCTCTCCCGGGTAAAAATGAAACTAAGAATAAACATAAGAAAAATGGAGTGCTGACTTCAGTAATATATAAAAAGTAAGATTTTTATTAATAAATTGAAAGAATATATAACATAGTACAAACAACAAGGAAAGATTCCACACAAGTAATCATAGGAGATTTGTCATGGGGAGGTTAGTGCCAAAGGCCTGGAGTTATATACATACTGACCCAATCACCCATATAATATAACCAGGGTACAAGCAGTAACCCTGGTGGGGCGAACATAAGGTGCATAGTGCAAAGGGATTAAACAGGCCAATTAAGGACACTTACCCATTTAACTAAGCAATAGTGCTCACAGATCCCCTAAGAAGACCCTGAATGAAACTAAGAATGGCAGCCAGCAGGAAGAGAAGGAGTGACCTGACCCGGAAGTGGAAGGCATGTGCTAGAATTAATAAGCTGCAGGCTGCTATACAAAAAAAGGACAGCAGGTGGCAGCAGACCAAATGCAAGACATACAAAGAATGGTAATATAATTCAATCTATATAAACCATATAAGAATAACTTTAGACGGAACAGCACACGCGTCATCCAGTCACATGCCCCGGTCACATGACCGGCCATGTTACCAAGACAACGCGTCACTATCACAGCGCATGTACGTCGCGCTAGCATGTGTACTAAATATTGCAAGAGGGAAAAAGTATATACAAATAATGGGTAACTACGCCTGTTATACCATGATGATATACCATGTCAGCAGTCTGAATGCTAAATAACAATATAAAGTGGAGATAGCCTAGTTTATATACAAAAAATAATACAATTAAACATGGACAGAGGAAAAAATAATAATATAAATAAACAAAATCCTATAATCAGTGACAATAATAATTAAAAAATTAATGACAAAACATTAAAAAAAATAGTGAGTTATGTATATCACAATTAAATATATAAAGTGACTTAGTGCAAATAAAGTGCAATATGTAAAAAGCATAATAATAAAAAAGTCGCCAATGCGACAGTGAAAGTCCATAAGGAATTTTTTAGAGGTGCAAAAAAATCTTCATAATTTTTCTTTATCCATGAAGAGACAATAGCCTTGATCATCTTCGAGAATATCGATCAACTGGTGGACTAATGGAACATGTATATCACATGGAGATAACAATCTCAGATAAATAGGCTGAAAATAAAAAACAAATGTAAATAATATGCAAATAATTAAGCATAATACAACGGGAGCAAGAAAACCCACAAGGTAAACACAGAAAAAACAGCTAAAGTGAAATATTAAAATTTGTGCTAACCTAAAAAGGGTTTGAAACTCACATGCTAATTTAAACCATTGGGTGCAACCATATCCAGAACCACCATCCATTTAGTTTCACGTTTCAACAATTCTTTTTTTGTAGTTTCCTCCTCTGATACCCAGTTGTACCCTATCAATCCCCCGCACCTTAAAACCACTAGGATTGCTTTTATGATGAGCTCTAAAGTGCCTAGGGATTGTTTTGAGGGTTTCAATCTTGTACCAAAGATGCATTTTTTATGTCTCTGACATGTTCCAGAAACTCGTACACGTAATTGACGAGTAGTCATGCCAATGTAAATGAAATTGGCATAGTATATTACATTTTCTGTTTTGCAATTGATGTGATGAGTAATCGAGAAAGTTTTAGTGGCATTACTGTTTTCAAAAGTAGATACTCTGTCCATGAACCTGCATGCAGAACAATCGCCACATTGAAAAGAACCCCATTTTGGGCCAATTCTAGCAGGAAAAAAAGGACCTTGTAGGTGCCATCTAGTGACTCCTCGTTAAAATATCCTTCAGATTCCTGGACCTTCTCCAAGTAACTGAAGGATGACCCGGAATATGTGGCTCTAAATCATCATTCGCCAATAATACCGACCAATGTTTCCTCAAAATTGCCATAACATCCTTCCATTCAGAGTTAAAGGTCGTAATGAACCTCACTAGTTGTTTTTCAGGGTGTCTATTCACTGGGGCATCTTTATGAGAAAGTAATGACTCTCGTGGTGTAAATTTGGCCCTTCTATAACCTGATCTAATGACTCTGATTGTAACCCTCTGTTGAAGGTGTCATGATCACGTGTGTCTGGACGCAGATGTTTCCGCAAGGCGAACCCATGTGACACACGTGACCCTGGATACACCGTCTCCAGTGGGGCGCATTTAAATAATAAAACCTGCATGTTTTATTATTTAAATGCGCCCCACTGGAGGCGGTGTATCCAGGGTCACGTGTGTCACATGGGTTCGCCTTGCGGACACACGTGATCATGACATTATCACAGGCCTTACAGTTTTTTTTTCTGGTGAGCCTTGGACATGTGGAGACCTGTGAGTAATTGCTGCCGGGCCTCACTGATGTGAGTGGGGAGCGGCAAGGTGTTTAGAGCCGCTGCAGCAGCAGTTATCACGGTCTGGGGCCTCTGCTCAGGTAACCAGGAAATTAAAATGGCGGCTTTGGCAAATTGCGGGTCTGGCAAAAGCCCCTGGAGTCGCTGCTGGGGAGCGGGACTTGCTCATGCACGTGGGCGTACCCAGGCAGGTGGGAGGAATGGTGCCCCACGGAGCTGCTTGGTGTTCCCCGAGGTGAAGGGGTGCGTTCCAGTGATGAGCAGACTGATGTAGAGTCCGCGGGGTTTACGCCAAATCTTCAAATACCACCGTAGAAGCCGCCCCTCCTGGCCGTGTGGAGGCGGCCAGTGAGTGTATATTTCCTCCATATGCGTTCCCTCTCCTCCTGGTGTGAGCAGCAGGTGTGCTGCGGGGGAGTAGGGACAAATCTCAACCCTCGCCATTAAACCAACCCTGGGAGGCGCAGACCTCATGGTGAAGAGGGTTGGAGGGTGGTGACCCCTTGGTGAATTGCGGGGGTGTGAGTGTGGTGACACAGGGGGACGCCTCTGTTATCACGTCCTGAATGAGTTCACCAATTTTTTGACAAACGAATGTGTGTAATAAACGTTCAGGTCCGGACCTGTGTGTGAACGAGTGTGTATGTGGGCTACCAAATAACATCTTGTGGAAGTGTGTTGTAGAGCCTGATCAGCTCATAACAAACAAACATACACATACATAAACTGGTTCCCCTGGTCGGCGCTGTGGAGATGAGTGGTGCCTCCAAAATGAACTTTATTGCCAATACCAGCGGTGTTTGTCATTAACCTGAAGTGTCAGGTAATGGTGGGGTGAACTCAGGGTCTGGGCGTCCCCGCTGTAGGTGTTTCCCTAATGAGGGGTGGTCTTGAGGGTCCAGAGGCCCCTCATTAAGGAGGGGGTACAGTCATGATCTGACAGTTTTAAATTGCACTGGGTGAACTTTTTTTACTTTGGAAAGTTCCAAGGTGTCTTGACTGTCCCCGGTGGTTGTGAGTGGTATTGCACTTTAGGGTTTTTTGCACTTAATTATGGATCAGGTGTGACACCCTATAAAGGTGTGCTCAGGGTGTTCACTCACGGCCTGTGATATTGTGAGAGTGTGTTCACTCTGAGTTTGAGAGCCTGGTGGAAGTGTAGTGTCGGTGGTGGGGTGCCGAGCTGGGGGGTGATAGGGGGTGGTCCCACTTCTTACCGCGCAGAGATGATAACAGAGACACGATGAGGCAGATTCTGGGTGCAACAGGTCCAAGTTTATTGTTCACCGTCCGACTGACGGTCCTCGCGGTACACCGCGATATCTCTCTCTCTGCCCTCCGTGTCCTGGGCCGCTTCAACACCGTACGTTACGCTAGGGACGTATTTATACGTACCGTCCCGTCTCACACTGTGACAATCCTGACAGCTCAGTTACTGTGGCCGCCTTAGGCCCGTACACCATCAGCACTTTACTGGCCAGTTTCGTTGTTACACATACGGTGTCCTCCACCCAGAGCCTTGTCTCTGCTGCGGTCCTTTCCTGTCAGGACCACCCCCCTGATGTTTCCTCTCCTCAGTCCCCTTGGTCGGATTCTGCTCAGGGCACACAGACTGGCGTAGTCCTCCTGTCACCTGAGCTCCCCCTGGGGACTGGAACCTTCTGGAACCCTCCCTCAGTATTTATAACTCTCCCGGTTCCTTGAAACTGTCACTCTGTCACCACGCCCCCATGACCAACGGTTTCTAAAGCCCTAAGCTGCTGTAAAGTCCTTTGCTCACACTCCACCCTGCCATCTAATGGTCATCCCAAGGTACTGCACGTCCACTACACTTTCCTAGTTGTTTCCCCACTGTAATCACTGACTCCTACCTACACTGTGCAAACCTATCTTTCTTCACTCTGACTAGTCCGTCCGTCCGTCAGGTCACCTTCCCTACACTCCCCCTTCCTTTGTCCATTGTCGTCCTCGACAATCGTCATCCCTGCCTTCGTCGTTCTGAATCTACACCTACATTCTGTTGTCGGACCAGAAGTTGAGCCAAACCCACTATCTGCGGGGGCCGAACCATACTGGGAGCACTATGCTCTGAGCAGCCTACTGCTGCTCACCAGCGCGCACGCCACATGACAACGTCTTTCAAATTGGGCAAGGTACACCCGTATTCTCTCTACGGCGTGTTTCTTTCCCCTACTCTCCCCTACTGTTACCTTTCACTATCCGGTACGCCATGATCGAGGCCACTCACCTACCAGATCATTGCCGGCGCCCGCCTTTCCTTCTTCAGGGGTGTCCGTGGTGTTGGGGACCTGACCTAGGACGGCTGTCTTTCTCACGTCTTCCCACTCATTTTCCTTCTTTCAATTACATGTCATGGTCGGCGTCCCGGTCTCCCAGACCTCAACTCTTAGATCCCTACCGGATCTCACACTTTCCTTTGGTCCCGCAGACCTTCCCTTAACCCGGACCTGTTGCATTTTACTTTGGCATATCATACAATAAACAACTTTATAATAGCACAAGTACCCATTTTTATATTATTTTTTTTTTTTCATTTTCTTTTGCTTTAAAACTCAACGTTCAACAATAAACATCGCCAGTACTCCTTTTCCCTCCCCCTTCCTTGGACATGAACACTCCCTCTTGTCTTCGTATCCCCGTTCTGTCAAGTTTCCAAATCAGTAAGTAACATCCTGTAAGAGGAACATTCTAAAAAAAAAACAGAAAACATTTTTTTTTTTTAAACTGGAACTGTTCTTTCAGACTCTGACAGTCCAGGCCATCTCCTGATGGCCGGTAGCAAGGGGCCCACAGCCGTGGAACTCCTGGGGTGAAGGGAGTGTCCAATACAGTCCTCTTTACGGGGGTTCGCGTTCCTCAGGTACCGCCAGTACCGCCACCGCATAATACCCGCGGGGACAGTATTCTTTATAATAAGAGACAAAGTCCCCTATTTCCATGGCACGGCCGTGGCGTATGGAGGCTACGTTCACGTATACCTTCTGGCCAGTCTGATCACGTATGAAACCAAAGCCCCGGTCCACATTGGTGTACACCAGCCGCCCCCGGGATCTTTCCACCGCCATGCCAGCCTCCCCTTTTGAATGAAGCAGGCTCCATACCTCCTGCTCTCGAACCTTCTTTTGTTTTACCACCTCCGCAACCCAAACGGAGGGTACCGCGCCAGTCCCAAAGTCCGGTGGGCGGGACCTTGCCGAGAAAGGGCGTGGGGTAGAGGCGGCCGATGATATCTGTGGCCCAGCAGCCGCTGGGGCCGGGTAGCAAATGGGGACAACCGGGTCCTCGGGGGCTGGAATCACAGGGCCCGCTAAGTCGGTCGCAGCCGACTCCAGCAGCGGCATAACCGCAGCCTCAGGACAGGCCGCATCCACTACTTCCAACGGAGTCGGAGTAACGGCCGATTTCAACAATGCAGCTGCTATTAGCAGGGAAAGCGCAGCAGCATCTTCTTTGGGTGAGCTCTGCACTGGTGACTCCGGGCGGGGTAGTTCGGGGACATGAGCGGGGACCTCGCTCAGCTCTGCATACACCACGGGGCCCGTGGTAACTAGGCCTTCCGGTGCGCAGGGGGCCGCGTGCTGCAGCAGAATGGTGGGGGCCCCTTGCGGAGGCACTGGTAGGGCCGGGGGTACTCTCACCTTCCCCGGCGCTGCGGCCTCCGTTCCATCATCACGCAGTTTCCCCCGCAGCCTCCGTTCCTTGCTCCACTGTCCTGCGGGCCTTCCCTCCGGACTCGGGGGCTCCGCTGAGAAGTCCTCTGCTGGTATTGGTGGCAGCCGTTCTCGCTGACTCCCCTCAGGCTCCGCTCCCCGGCTCAGCATCCCGCTGCCTGCCCGTAAATCTGAAGATGACTTCTGGTGCAGCTCCATCTCTCGCCGCCATTGCCACTCTAGGCGGCCGATGCCCCGACACCCGCAGCATCTCATACCGTCCGTTGGGCAGCACTCGAATGGCGTCAGACAGCCGCAGCCAAGTTTTTCTTCTGTGCCACTCCTCCTGCTGGGTGGGGCGTTGGCAGACCTTTCCATCCATCTGCCAGGGTCCAATATATGGAAACGTCGGTCTCCGGGCATATATTGCTTCCTTTTGGGGTACGTTGGAGGGGGTCCCAGTCCATTCTGAACAACTGCAAACACCCGGACCTCTCCTCTGCGCTGAAGTAATACCGCCATCTTGGGCAGAATCAGCTACTGCCTTGGATCCTCTGCAAGCAACACAGATCCGACACAGCGTCCCAATTTGTAATCCACAGGTCAGTAATTGGTAGTCCACAGGTGTTTATAATCCGAAATAGAGCAGTCCAAGTTTTCCTCAGTCCTTCAGTTGCAGGCCTGCCGCAGAAGATAGCGTATTAGCGGCGTCTATCCTGCCGACTACGCCAAATGTAGTGTCGGTGGTGGGGTGCCGAGCTGGGGGGTGATAGGGGGTGGTCCCACTTCTTACCGCGCAGAGATGATAACAGAGACACGATGAGGCAGATTCTGGGTGCAACAGGTCCAAGTTTATTGTTCACCGTCCGACTGACGGTCCTCGCGGTACACCGCGATATCTCTCTCTCTGCCCTCCGTGTCCAGGGCCGCTTCAACACCGTACGTTACGCTAGGGACGTATTTATACGTACCGTCCCGTCTCACACTGTGACAATCCTGACAGCTCAGTTACTGTGGCCGCCTTAGGCCTGTACACCATCAGCACTTTACTGGCCAGTTTCGTCGTTACACATACGGTGTCCTCCACCCAGAGCCTTGTCTCTGCTGCGGTCCTTTCCTGTCAGGACCACACCCCTGACGTTTCCTCTCCTCAGTCCCCTTGGTCGAATTCTCCTCAGGGCACACAGACTGGCGTAGTCCTCCTGTCACCTGAGCTCCCCCTGGGGACTGGAACCTTCTGGAACCCTCCCTCAGTATTTATAACTCTCCCGGTTCCTTGAAACTGTCACTCTAACTGTCACCACGCCCCCCATGACCAACGGTTTCTAAAGCCCTAAGCTGCTGTAAAGTCCTTTGCTCACACTCCACCCTGCCATCTAATGGTCATCCCAAGGTACTGCACGTCCACTACACTTTCCTAGTTGTTTCCCCACTGTAATCACTGACTCCTACCTACACTGTGCAAACCTATCTTTCTTCACTCTGACTAGTCCGTCCGTCCGTCAGGTCACCTTCCCTACAGAAGGATGGAGCTAGTGAGGAGTCCTGCGCAGCTTAGCCAGGGGGGACGTGTTTCAGCTATGGTGTCCGAAGGGCTGGCATGGCGTGGTGGAGTCGCAGTGATGGTGTCAGCGGGAAGTGTCTGCATGGGCTGGTGGAGTGGCGACTATGGAGAGTGGCACTCACCATGTGGGACTTGGCTGCTGAACTGGACTCAAGCATGCTCGACTTCGGGTCAGAAGCTGAACTCATCCCTGGGACTCTGGTTCTAAGCAGCTGCAACTGGTGTTGGACTCTGCTCCAAGGCTGCACTAAGGTGAAGGATCCTGTTATGGTGATGGATCCGGGTGGAGGAGAAGACGCACGCAGGTGGTGGGCTCTGTTGCTGGGAGCGCACGCAGCAGAGCAAAGCTAAGTGGTGTTTCCCCTGTATTGTCTCTTTCCTCATGTGTGTTATTAGTGCAGTGGTGGGATTAGTCTCCGCACCGACCCATTCCCTAGTGAGGGTTTAGGGTCAGGGTGAGCAAGGGCGTTAAGGTACGCGTGCGGCGACAGGTGCGGAGCCTGTATAGGGAATGTAAGGAGTGCAGGGACACTGGCTCAGGGGAGCTTAGGAGGTCTCCACGTCCCCCATTCCCTATCGCAGGGCCCACCATTGTTAAAGTTTCCCAGGTTCCCCCTTTATTATCCAAATTCGCCAGGTGGAGGCGGCGTATCCACCTGCACGTTTTATTATTTAAATGCGCCCCACTGGAGGCGGTGTATCCAGGGTCACGTGTGTCACATGGGTTCGCCTTGCGGAAACATCTGCGTCCAGACACACGTGATCATGACAGAAGGTTGTTTCTCAAAATGGTAGCCTGTTGCTCAAACATAGTCATTAGAACAGATACGTTTCATCCGTAAATATTGACTGACGGGTATGGACTTAAATACCTGCGGATGATGTAAAGAGCTGGCATGCAACAAGTTGTTTGTTGCTGTAGACATGCGAAAAACATTTGTGGTAATAAATCCTCTCATGTCTTTTTGCAGACATACATCTAGAAAATCTACTTTCTCCTTGCTATACTGCCATGTCAGATGGATGTTCAGTTGGTTTGCATTCAATCTATTGAGGAAGCAAACAAGAGAAACCTCAGACCCTTGCCAGATAAACAAAATATCGTCTATATATCTAGACCATGAGATCACGGCATCGATACCCTCTAAATCATGAACAAACTCTCTTTCCCACAGCCCCAGGAAAAGATTTGCATACGAGGGCGCACAAGTCGCCCCCATAGCAGTTTCCTGGAGCTGTAGGAAGAACCGGTCTTTGAACGTAAAAAAAATTGTGGGTCAATGAAAAACGTAACAGATCAAGAATGAAATTAACGTGTTGTGGTGGTGAAACGCGCTTCGAGGTGCTTCATCACAGGCGGTTACCCCCAATTTGCATCGTGACTACAGGTAAATACCATTGATATACTTTTTTCAGCAGTTATGGGTGCTGGTTATTTAAGGGATACTGAGGTTATTGTTCATTTATGGCGCTTTACCTAATTATGCTAAACACCATAGTCATCTGTTTATCTAGATGGGTGACACTTTATTAGTACTGCTTATCCCTTTGAATGCTTATAGGGCAGCTTAGGTATTTATGCATCTTATCTCTTCGCACATAACTTTGCATATAATGATCTTTTTGGGTCATACCTCCTGTGTGCTTCTTTGGTATTTGGTCCCTACTATTTGGTACTCTATTTTATTGTGTTGCTATGTGCAGTTTTTTATAAGATACAATAACATTTCAATTTATACATTTTTACAAATTTGATCTTTGTCCTTCATTTGCTTTTTTTGGTAGTTGAATTGTGTGAAGGGATCCTAGTTATCTGTGAGGATTTTTTTTCTGTGCTTTAAAACCTATAAATGGACCTGAAGATAAAGGGCTCCTCTGAAGAAGCCAGACGCGAAACGCGCTTTAGGGGTGGACTTCTTGGTACCTTTGATCTCTCCTCTGGTAAATATATAACTGTGGCTGTGCTTTATTGCAATTTGTATGTGCAAAAACAGCATGAATAAGCAATATTAACAATGGGAATCCGGATTTGTTTTTTTCTATTCACAACTTGCATAGCATGTCATATTCAACTGTGCAAAAGTTTTTATTTGCATCTGTAGTGAGTTGTCTCTTCTATTTGGTCCCTACTATTTGGTACTCTATTTTATTGTGTTGCTATGTGCAGTTTTTTATGAGATACAATAAAATTTGAATTTATACATTTTTACAAATTTGATCTTTGTCCTTCATTTGCTCTTTTTGGTAGTTGAATTGTGTAAAGGGATCCTAGTTATCTGTGAGGATTTTTTTTCTGTGCTTTAAAACATAAATGGACCTGAAGATAAAGGGCTCCTCTGAAGAAGCCAGACGCGAAACGCGCTTTAGGGGTGGTCTTCTTGGTACCTTTGATCTCTCCTCTGGTAAATATATAACTGTGGCTGTGCTTTATTGCAATTTGTATGTGCAAAAACAGCATGAATAAGCAATATTAACAATGGGAATCCGGATTTGATTTTTCCTATTCACAACTTGCATAGCATGTCATATTCAACTGTGCAAAAGTTTTTATTTGCATCTGTAGTGAGTTGTCTCTTCTATTTGTAGGCTTTCCTTATCCACATGTTCATACAATATATAAATACCCACTATATGTCTCAATGTATTTTGGGTATGTAATCCGCTTTTTCAGATGTTATTCAGTGCAAGAGCAAATAATGTATTCCAAACATATGGAAGGTTTTTTTTGTCTTTAACTCCCTATATGTAGATCCAACTTCAGGGAGACATTTTCTTTACAATTAATAAACACCAGTTAGTTACTACTTGCACACCTTAACCCTTGGTCAGATTTATCTCTGTATTAGCATCTCCTTTTTAAAACTTTTATGTCATTTTGTAAGTTTGGATTGAATAAAATTTATTTATACATATTTTGGCTGAGTAAGATAACATATTGGCAAATTTCGGATTATAATAGCTGTATTCATTACTTTTGTTATCATGATATAGAGTATTAAAGTGTCCATGAAATGAAGTGGCATGAAAATAACAACAAAGAATGCAAATAAGCACACGAAAAAGATAGCGCTAAAGGCTGTAACGCTACGTTCCCACGATCTGGAAGTAGCAGCATATGTTCGCTGCTGCCTTCTTTTGAACGGATTTGTTCACTGAATCGTGTGGATTTACTGCCTTCAGTACATTCTATTGATTACATTTCTGTTGCGGAGACTGGTGTCTCCGCAAGAACAATTGCCATGTTGCGGTCCTGAAAGATGCACAGCATGTCAGGTGAACATAGTCGCATAGTGGCCATGGGAAATCCTATCCACTATGCTGTCACAGCTGGCTGCTGCGGTTTTGACGCTATATAAATACGCAGCGTGAAAACCACAGCAATTCCTAAACATGGGAACGTACCCCAAGAAGAAAGAAAATGCACCAAAACTGCACAGTGCAAAAGCGTCCTTCGACTCACCGAATGCACATCCACTTTGCTTAGACATTTAAGCCATGTTCACATGTAGCGTAAATGTTGTGGGTTTTTTGCTGATTTTTTTTTTCCTTGCTCAGAAATTCTGCTGTGTTTACCTGTCTAAGTAAAGTTTCTTTAGAACAGAGCTGGGCAAACTGCAACCTGCATGCCACATTTGGTCTTCTGGCTCTTGCAGTTTGGCCCACAGACTGAGACAGTCAAAAATCTGAAAGAGTTGCCCATGGGCCCAAGATGCCCTCACCTGCTTGGGATGCAGGAAGCGGTGAATACATTGGTGGAGGAGAGTCCAATCAGCATGTGTGACTGAGCCAGCTAATGCGATGACATCACGCCAACTGTTCGAAGCGTCAGTGCACCAGAGCAGAGTGGCGGGGGAATGGAAGCACGGAGACTATGTATTGTTTTGTTTATAAAGGGGTATGGGATGTTTGCATGTATATAAGAGGGTCATTCCATATCAAGTGATCAAATATGAATATTTTTTTTTACCCGATGTCGTTAGATTTTTTTTAATCTTTACAACTTTAGTTAATTATAAATTAAAAGTTTTTCATTTTTTTATTCATTTAATTTTTTTACAGACTTCTAAAGTTTTGAAAAAGCGCAAATTTCTCTTTCCCCAATGATGGCACCACGGAGAGAGGGGATCTGCCCCACAGGGATAGGAAACCTATAGATAAAAGGCGGTACCTCTCTCCCACATCAGTTGGTTTCCTGTCCCCATAGGGAACCTACAGACTCACCGTTGATCATCGAGGGATTCCGGGGCTGGACAGTCCGGTGGGTGACAGCGGGGGTTCCCTGTCCCGGCTGTAGCGGTGACCCGAGGCGCCACCGCTGGGGTCAGCGGGCCTCCGGGGGGAGAGGCAGCAGAAGCGCTGAAGAAAACCGCCTCTCCCAGAAACTATGAGGCTCTCTTCGATGCCCGACTGCAGCGGTACCTGAGGTCATCGGGCCTCCAGGGGGTACAGGTGGAGAGAGGCGGTAACCAGTAAATTGTACGGGAGGATCTGGAGGAAGTTCCTTTTGGTATCAAACACCAGTGCAAGTGGGGATGTACCTCTATCAAAGATCTTAGAGTTCCTCCAGAAGGGCTTAGAGCAAGGTTTAGCTACCAGCATATTAAAAGTTCAGGTGGCTGCCCTAGGGGCCCTTTACAACTATGACTTGGCAGGGAACCATTGGGTGGCCAGGTTCATTAAGGCAGCCAGTAGATCCAGACCTATGTCTTCCCTAAACACTCCTCCCTGGGATCTAAACTTAGTCCTCTCAGCCCTGACCAAGCCTCCCTTTGAACCTTTACAAGAGGCTCCACTAAAACTGATATCACGTAAGACCTCCCTCCTGATAGCCCTGACATTGGCCTGTAGAATCAGTGATATCCAGGCCCTGTCAGCCTTCCCTCCATTTACACAGATCCTGGATGACAGGGTGGTACTTAGGACAAACCCAGCCTATCTGCCGAAGGTAGCATCCCGATTCCACAGAACTCAAAAAATCTCCATCCCCTCCTTTTGCACCAATCCCAAAAGCAAGGGAGAAGAAACTCTACACACATTAGATGTTAGGAGATGCCTAATTGAATATCTAGAGGCCACCAGGGAGTGTAGAAAGGATAGGTCTCTTTTTGTCTGCTTCCAGGGGCCAAGAAAGGGGCGAAGTGCATCAAAGAGCACGCTGGCGAGGTGGATAAGAGACGCCATCACCTTGTCGTACTCGTCACAGGGTGCAGACATCCCAGACAGAATAACAGCCCATTCTACAAGAGCGGTGTCAAACTCCTGGCCAGAGAGAGCAGGCGTCTCAATTGAGCAGATATGTAGAGCCGCCACTTGGTCCTCTCCAACTTTCTTCAACCACTATTGGCTGGACCTAGCCACCTCTTGAATCCAAGATTTTCGAATTGACACTGTAATATACAGTGGCATTTAAAAGTTTGGGCACCCCTGGTCAAAATTACTGTTATTGTGACCAGTTAAGCAAGTTGAAGATGGAATGATCTCTAAAAGGGCTAAAGTTAAATGTAATGATGTATAGTAGGTTTCTATGAAGACAGTGGCTAGATGATAGAGTCACAGACACAGGTATACGTGAAAGTAGTTTGTATTAAACAAGCAGCACAGAACAGCACAGGTGCTGGCGGAGCCAGACAATGACAGCAGTGGTAACAGCAGCAGAACTCAGTCCAGTAGATAGCAAGTTGCACACCAGCACTATGTAGATGTAAGCAGACACAGTCTTAAGAATGCAGGCAAGGACAGTCACTTAGCCCTCTCCCTTGCGGGAGGGGAATCTTCGAGCACAGTGCAGTGGCAGAGAAAGTCACTAGGTAACTGATACTGAATGTGTAAAGGTAGCAGGGATAAGTCTCTCAGGTGAAACGCACACAGCAGTCAAGATCTTCAGCGCATACCGTGAGTGCTGTAGGAGCGGTGAGCGGTGGAGGCAGGGCTGGAAGGAGCCTTCAGGCAGACACCGTCAGAAGGTCCAGGCGGCGGCGGTTAGGCAGCAGGTAATCCAGGTGGATTCAGAAGGAAGGAAGGAGGTAGCAAAGCGTGCAACTCCCAGCTAGCAGATCAGGTACAGGACGAGATATACAAGCAAGGTAGTCACGTCCAGGAAAGCTATTTAAACCCGGCGGGCGGGACCAACAGGCGGTGATGTCACAGGAACCAGTATGGCCGAATGAAGCCAGGCTTAAGGGCAACAGTAAGGGCAAAGTCCGGAACACAGCAGAATAGGAACGATGCTTACATTAAAGATGACACATTTTCTCTGTATTTTAGGCCAAAAAAATATATATTGTCATTTTTTACATTTTAAAAATTACAATAAGGAAAATAGGCCAATGCAAAAGTTTGGGCACCCTGCATAGTTAGTACCTAGTAGCACTCTCTTTTAAAATATCACAGCTTGTAAACGCTTTTAGTAGCCAGCCAAGAGTCTTTCAATTCTTGTTTGATGGATCTTCATCCATTCTTCCTTGGAAAATTCTTCCATTTCTGTGAGATTCCTGGGTCGTCTTGCATGCACAACTATTTTGAGGACTAGCCACAGATTTTCAATGATGATCGAATTGGGGGACTGTGAGGGCCATTGAAAAACCTCTAGCTATCGCCTTTTGAGGTAGTCTATTGTGGATTTTGATGTGTGTGATCATTATCCATTTGTAGAAGCCATCCTGTTTTCAAATTCAGCTTTTTTACACATGGTGTTATGTTTGCATCAAGAATTTGTTGAAATTTCATTGACTCCATTCTTCCCTCTACCTGTGAAATGTTCCCTGTGCCATTGTCTGCAACACAACTCCAAAGCATGATTCATCCATCCCCATGCTTAATGGTTGGAGAGATGTTCTTTTCCTGAAATTCTATGCAATTTTTTCTCTGCACATACCTTTGATCATTGCGACCAAAGAGTTTTATTTTAACTTCAACGATTCACAGGACTTGTTTCTAAAATGCATTGGGCTTGTTTAGATGTTCTTTTGCATACCTCTGATGCTAAATTTTATGGTGAGGGTGCAGGAGAGGTTTTCTTCTGATGACTCTTCCATGAAGGCCATATTTGATAAGGTGTCTCTGAACAGTAGAACAATTACCACAACTCCAGAATCTGCTAAATCTTTCTGAAGGTCTTTTGCAGTCAAGTGGGGGTTCTGATATGCCTTTCTAGCAATCCTACAAGCAGCTCTCTCTGAAATTTTGCTTGGCCTTCCAGACCTTATCTTGACCTCAACTGTTCCTGTAAACTGCTATTTCTGAATTACATATTGAACTGAGGAAAGGACAACTTGAAAACCCTTTGCTGTCTTATAGCCTTCTCCTGCTTTGTGGGCCTCCACCATTTTCATTTTCAGAGTGCTAGGCAGCTGCTTAAAAGAACCCATGGTGGCTGTTTTTTCGCACAAGGTTAGAGGAGGCTATGTGTTTCTAAACCTGTGGAATCTGCATCAGTTGGCCTTTCCTAACATAGAGGGTGAACAAGCCATATCCCTTACAGGCTAATTAAGGTCTGAAACCTTGGTCAAAGTTATCTGAGCACACAAATCTCCAAAGGTGCCCAAACTTTAGCATCGGACCATTTTTCTTTTTGTAATTTTTAAAATGTGAAAAAATTACAATGTGTTAGCCTAAAATACAAAACAAATGTGTCATCTTTAACTTTAGTCCTTTTAGAGATTATTTTATCTTCAACTTGCTTAACTGTTCACAATAACAGTAATTTTGACCAGGGGTGCCTAAACTTTTGCATGCCACTGTATATATTTTCAAATATGATCCCATAGCGATGCCAACTTGAATTTTGGTACAGATGTGGCTAGGAGAATAGCAGGCACATGTGCAGTTTTTGAAATTTTTAAATTAAACGTTTTTTTCGAAAATGTGTTTTAAAATTTCACGTTTGCATGGGTAAAATATTAACAAAGATACTCTTGACATATTTTGTGAAAGCCTGTACAGTTCTGAGTAGAATGGTGTTTATTTTGTTTCTCTTATCTTTTTTCTAGCCTGAGTTATGAGGAGAAATGTAAAGGCAGGTAACACCAAAATTCCCACTTTTTCTGAACTTTGAACATTAATTTAAAAAAAATCTAGAATTATTTTTCCTCACATTTTGCATTCTCTGACACACTATTACCAAATAACAAAATCTCAAAAGAATTAAAAAATCTAGAGGTAAAAATCATTGGTTCACTTGACATGGAATGAACCAAGAGGCTGTGCGGAGGCTCATCCTGTATATAGAGGGGCTATGTGGGGCCTCACACTGTATAAAGGAGGCTATGTGGGGGCTCACACTATATAGAGAAGCTATGTGGTGGCTCATACTGTATATACAGAGGCTATGTGGGGGCTCATACTGAATGTAGGGAGACTGTGGGCTCATACTGTATATAGAAGGGCTATGTGGGGGCTGATACTATATAGGAAGCTGTGTGGGGGCTCATACTGTATGTAGAGGTCAATGTGGGGGCTCACACAGTATATAGAGAGGCCATGTGGTAGAATACACTGTATATACAGGGGATATGTGGGGGCTCATACTGTATATACAGGGGCTATGTCGGGGTCACACGGTATATACAGGGGCTGTGTGGGAGGCTCATACTGAATAGGGGGCTTTGTGGGCTCATACTGTATATAGGAGGCTATATGGGGGCTCACACTATATAGAAAAGCTATTAGGTTTCTCACACTGTATATATAGGGGGATATGTGGGGGCTCATACAGTATATACAGGGGCTGTTTTGGGGCTCATAATGAATGTAGGAGAACTGTGTGGGCTCATGCTGTATATAGGAGGATATCAACGTACGTAATTGTGCTCAATATTAAGTGATATAATTAATCTAAAATAATTAGTTAATATTGAGCATTATTTGATTTCATTCTGTTGCTCCGGCCCTCCACAACAGTTACAGTTTGTTATGAGGCCCTTTAGGAAAATTAATCACCCATCCGTGCTTTGGAGGCTTCTATGGTAAAAAAGCTACAGTTACTTTAAGTGCAGAATGAAGACTTTTCTGTACTTTAATGCTGCTTCCAATCGGCACCAAAAACACATTAAATAAGGGGAAAAGACATTAAAAAATACAGCAAAAATCCAATAATCAAAAAAGATGTTTTTGGTGTGGAAACCTGCAGAAAACAAAAACACATTATTCATGCAACATGTGAACACAGCCTTACAGACACCTAAAAAGCCAGTGTCACGCTGTGATGCCGAGGGTTAAACAGTATACACCAACTCCTCTAGATGGTAGCAGAGAGAGAATTGTATGGATGACATTCAACCACTCAATGCCGACTTTTATTCCCCATTGACTTGCATTGGGGTCGGGTTTCGGACGAAACTCCGACTTTTTTTG
Organism: Dendrobates tinctorius; assembly: GCF_039654945.1. Taxonomy (NCBI): domain Eukaryota; kingdom Metazoa; phylum Chordata; class Amphibia; order Anura; family Dendrobatidae; genus Dendrobates; species Dendrobates tinctorius. The sequence continues at coordinate 27,213,652 of NW_027361676.1, forward strand.
CCCTAGTCGGACCAATTTCATCTGAAACAAATTTTATTTCATGAAACCCGATCCGACCAAAGTTGCTCAACTCTACTCACAAGCAGGCCAGCAGAAACACAGCGAAACAACCACTAGGTGGCAACAGAATAGTCAGAGAGCCAAGTAGTAACCAGAAAATAGGAAGTACAAAGGGGAAATCCAAAACACTGTCAGGAGAGAGCAACAGGTCAGTATCGGTCAGTAGGGAAGGTATCAGCAGGGAGAGACAAATCAAGTCAGGGCCGAGCCTAAGTCAAATACCGGGGAATCCAAAAAAACAGAGAGATAAGGAGCGAGTATACTTGTTGCTCGGGTTTTCCCGAGCATGCTTGGGTGATCTCCAAGTATTTTGGCGTGCTCGGAGATTTAGTTTGTCGAAGCAACTGCAACCCAAGCAAAGGAATGGATCAGAAAGTAAAGGGCCCTTTACACATAGCGATATTGCTAGCGATATCGCTAAAGTGACACCGATTTTGTGACGCAGCAGCGATATCGCTACATGTGATACTCACCTCCGACCGGCTCCCCCGCTGGTTATCGCTGATCACGCGAGATCGGCCTTGTCCATTTCTCGTCGTCGGATTCCTGCTGGCGCCGGCGAGTGAGACATGGACGCGGGCGGAAGAAGACATCGCTGCGTCTGAAAGGTACGTCCGCTGCTGCATCGCTAGTGAGATCTGCCTGTGTGGCAGCTCACTAGCAACCATTTAGCGATGCACCAGCGATCCAGACCGGGTCGTATCGTGGTCGGGATCGCTGGTGCATCGCTAAATGTAAAGGGGCCTTAAGGTAACAGCAACCCTAACAGGTGAGTGCCTTTACAAATCAAATCCTATCAGTTAAATTAAACACAGCTGGAGTCCATTGAAGGAGTAGGACCATCTCAAGGAGGATCACAAGAAAATGGACAGCATGTGACTTAAATATGAGTGTCTGAGCAAAGGGTCTGAATACTTATGACCATGTGGGTCCATGCTTCTGTAGCTTCAGTATAAGGCTGTTATGTAGTACAGTATCAAATGCCTTTGGAAATTCTAGATAATGGCCCACACAGCACCTTATACACCGTATAATGTCACCCATTGCGCCCATACAGAATGGTCACCACAGCCCTCCATACAGTCTCATGTCCACCGCAGCCCTCCACTAGTGATGAGCGAGTATACTCGTTGCTCGGGTTTTCCCGAGCATGCTCGGGTGATCGAGTATTTTGGCGTGCTCGGAGATTTAGTGTTTGTCGAAGCAACTGCATGATTTGCGGCTGCTAGACAGGATGAATACATGTGTTGAATTCCTAACAAACAGGCAATCCCAATGTGCAATCAGCCTGTCTAGCAGCCACAAATCATGCAGCTGTGTCGACAAACACAATCTCCAAGCACGCCAAAATATTCGGAGATCACCTGAGCATGCTCGGCAAAACCCAAGCAGCGAGTATACTCGCCCATCACTACCCTCCACATGTAGTATGTCCACCCCCATACATAGTATGATGGCCCTGCACAGCACCCCCCCATATAGTATGATGGCCACCACTTCCTGATACAGTATAATGGCCCCCACAGCCACTTATATACAGTATAATATCCCCACAGCAGCCCATACAGTATGATATCCACCACAGCCCTCCAAATATCCAATATAATGTCCCTCACAGCCCCAAGTATAATGTCCCCCACAGCGCACTATACAGTATGGTCACCACAGTCCCCAGTATAATGTCCCACACAGCTCTACAGTATAAAGTCCACCACAGTTTCATGTTATGATCACCACAGCCCTCAATATGAGGTACCAAAAACCCCCTATACAGTATGATGTCCCCACATCATCCAGTATGTCACCCACAGCCCAGTATAAAGTCCCCTATAACCTCAATATAATGTCTTCTACAGCACCCTAGAATGAATTATCACCACATCCCCAAGTATAAGGTCCCCCACATGCCCCCATTTAAGATGAGATCCCTAGAAGCCCCCATTCAGTGGCCATATAATATAAGAAAAATAAAAAAAAAGTTTAAACTCGTCTAATCCAGCTCCCTGTCCACCGCATCCTGGTCTCCTCTTTTATCTCGTATAGCATTGGGTGCTAGGCGGAATGATGCAGTGATGTAATCACGCTGCTTCATGTCCCCAGTGTGATGCAATCCTCCAAGAGGGCGAGGCCAGAAGTGTCCTGTGTCTTGCTGGAGTTACCGGCAAAGCAGGGAGCTTATTAGAGCTTCATTGCTCCTGTCTCAGCGCTCAGTTCACTGTAGCAGGAAGGGAATAACAGCATGTATGGAGCCAGAGATAGCGGTGAGCAATAGTAGTGTAGCTACTGGGGGGCAGAGGGTGCGGTCGCCCTGGGCTCTGAGGGAGCCCACCTGGAGCTACTCCACTGTAACTATCGGTGTGTGCAGCACAGTACAGATACATTCTGTGGTAGAGCAGGGAGAATCGATGGCCATGGTCTGCCACCCGGCTTCTATGGGGCCCCTGAGAAGGCAGGGGGCCCGGTGCCAGTAGTGGTCCCCCCATTCAAGCAGTGCCCCGTGAATGCAGGTTCGACTGTATTGGCTGGATGCCGATACAGTTGACAGCATTGATGAAAGAAGGAGCATTACACTCCCTCTCAAATCATCCCCCTCTCAGCGTCTGACATCTCTGATGCAGACACTGACAGCGGATGCGATGACGTCTCTACTCGGCGCCCGTTGTCCAGAAATGTGCGGGCCTCGGAGCAGAGGAGGAATGAGGAGGAAGAGAGGTGAGTATCGAATTCATTTATTTTTTATGGAGGTGCATTGTATTAGAGTCTGCCTATGGGGGCCTGCATTATACTATAGAAAGTATGAATCCCAGCAAGAGCAAACAAATGAACGGCATACTAGGGCACACAAATCACCACATTAACAGACGGAGCTATTTATCTGAAGTATTGCGGTATATATTTCAGTCAAAAAACGGAGGTGCTTGCATGAAAAAACATGAATATTTCAATTTCAAGCGAAAAAAGAAGAAATATGCAGCACTCACCGATATAGCTGAAAAACTGTGCGTCTTTATTTCACAAATTCCATCAATAGATGTGTGGACATGCAGGACGCTAGGGGAGGGAGGTGCCGGACAACGGCCGTTTTGCGATTACTCGACTTTGGTAGCACCCTTGGTAGCCATCACCAAGAAGGGTGCAAACCTCAAGTTGTGGTCGGAACCGGTCTCCAAGGCCTTCTTCTCCATTAAGTCCCATTTCGCTAGCGCTCCCATTCTACATCGCCCCGATGTAGATAAGCTCTTCATTCTGGAAGTGGATGCCTCTTCCGTCGGTGCTGGAGCGGTCCTGTTTCAGAAGGACACGCAAGGTCGGTGTTAGGAGTGGCAGAAGGCACTAAATAAAAATATAAATAAAGTACCTTCGCCACTCGGGGTCCACCGTGCAGAAGATGTAATAACTGCTGCTAGTTGACGGCAGAGCAATCTGGCGGTAATGTGCATAGAGGTTAATGGCACACAATGTGCACTACTCAGACTCTGTTGAACTCAGAGTCACAGAAACAAAACACAAACACAAAAACTCTGAGTCTGTTTAGGACACAGAACTACAGCGCTGCACCCATGGTATTTGGTCACAGGAGTAGCACTAGATGGCAGTACATACTCCGTCTAGACCTACCGACAAGGATCGGGTGTAGAGCGTCACAACCGCAGCGCGGCAAAGACAGAGCCGCTGTGAAGACACTGCTAACTAGCAGGCGCAATGCTGACGCTAGGCTGCTGAGGCAATGGAGCAATAGCGCGCTGGCGCTGATACTGGCAATAACTCAGGCACTCTCACAAACGTAGTATCAGAGGGTAGGGATTTCCAATGAGACATTCACCAGTCCATACATCCATCAACAAACATACAGCAGCAGTATGGCTATACTAGAAATCTGACTCCTAACATTACCTCCCCTCCTAGGCCCCCCCCCCCTCCCTGAGTCTTCCGGACCATCAGCCTGTGCCCTACAGGAGGCGCCATCCCCGGAAAACTTATCGGGTAATGGGAGGCGGGTGACTGTCGGTGCGAGGGTGGACACGTACATACGGCCTACCACATCAGTTAGAGCCTGTGCAGCAGCATCACTAGCTTGTGCAGCGGCGAGAACCTTCTCAAGAGTGTCTAAACGGTTCTCAAGCTGCCGTATGCATAGCATAAGTTGCTGCTGATCTGCCATCACTAGCCAGACCCTGGCGCTAGTATAATGTTAGGAGTGGCGGAAGGCACTAAATAAAAATATAAATAAAGTACCTTCGCCACTCGGGGTCCACCGTGCAGAAGATGTAATAACTGCTGCTAGGTGACGGCAGAGCAATCTGGCGGTAATGTGCACAGGGGTTAATGGCACACAATGTGAACTGCTCAGACTCTGTTGAACTCAGAGTCACAGAAACAAAACACAAAAACTCTGAGTCTGTTTAGGACACAGAACTACAGCGCTGCACCCGCGGTATTTTGTCACAGGAGTAGCACTAGATGGTGGTACTTACTCCGTCTAGACCTACCGACAAGGATCGGGTGTAGAGTGTCGCAACCGCGGACGCACGAAGAGCTGCAACTGCAGAGCGGCAAAGACAGAGCCGCTGTGAAGACACTGCTAACTAGCAGGCGCAATGCTGACGTTAGGCTGCTGAGGCAATGAAGCAATAGCGCGCTGGTGCTGATACTGGCAATAACTCAGGCACTCTCACAAACGTAGTATCAGAGGGTAGGGGTTTCCAGTGAGTCATTCACCAGTCCATGCATCCATCAACAAACATACAGCAGCAGTATGGGTATACTAGCGCATGGCGGAACAGCCATGCGCACTTTTTATAGCGAACGGGACCTTCCGGAAATCTCCAGGTCTCCAAGAGGAGACAATGGGATCCGACACAGGACCTGAACACCTGATTCCTGAACTCCAATGGGAGTTCGTCCCATGAGCATGCTCAGACGCAGAGTAGAGGACTTAGCCTCTGGATAGAGTTGCCGCAAGGCAATCTCCTCTGCAGTCTCCTCTACAGCAGATGAGGAGCAGGAGACTGCAGAATGTGAGAATCTAGATTTCAGCAAAGAAGAGGCAGAAATCTGGCTCCTAGCAGTCGGAAGCACCCATGCTTCTTTTTCTCCAACACCTTCACACCGGCGGAGAGGAATTATGCCATCGGGGACAGGGAGTTGCTAGCCATGAAGTTGGCCTTCTCGGAGTGGAGACACCTCCTGGAGGGGGCTTGCCACCCTTTCCAGGTGTTCACCGACCACAAAAACTTGGTGTATTTACAAACAGCCCAGCGGCTAAATTATCGCCAGGCCAGATGGTCTTTGTTCTTTTCCCGGTTCCACTTCACCCTCCATTTTCTCTCCGGGGAGAAGAACGTCCGGGCCGATGCTCTCTCCCGCTCCGTGGTGTCATCGGAGGAAGAGGAGGAGGAGCCTCGGCTGATCGTCCCATCCGAGAGCCTGAGGACTGTGGCTCCGGTTGCCCTTGAGTCAGTACCTCCGGGCAAGACATTTGTCCCTGCCCGTCTGCGACCGGAGGTCCTCTCTTGGGCTCATTCGTCCAGGGTGGGTGGACATTTCGGGACAAAACGGACCTCTGAGCTTCTGGCGAGGACATACTGGTGGCCGCATATGGCCCGTGACGTCAGGGACTATATTCTTGTGCCCAGAATAGGTCCTCTCGGCAGCGGCCCGCTGGGCTTCTTTTTCCTCTGCCGGTAGCGGACAGGACCTGGGAGATGGTCAGTATGGACTTTGTGGTGGGGCTACCCAAGTCCAGAGGCAGCACGGTCATTTGGGTTGTCACCGACCATTTCTCTAAGATGGTGCACCTGGTACCTCTCTCCCGGTTACCTTCTGCGCGGGGCCTGGCAGTGTTGTTCATTAAGCACGTTTTCCGCCTGCATGGCATGCCAGACAAGATTGTCAGTGATCGGGGTCCTCAGTTTGCCTCCCGGTTTTGGAGAGAGCTTTGTTCCCTGCTCAGCATTGAGCTGAATCTCTCCTCGGCCTATCATCCCGAGACGAACGGGTTGGTAGAGAGAGCCAACCAGACCCTGATCACATATCTTCGACATTTTGTCTCGGCCAGGCAGGACGACTGGGCATCCTTGCTGCCGTGGGCAGAGTTTGCTTTGAACAATGCTGTGGCCGACTCCACCGGTCAGACCCTATTCCTCCTAAATTACGGCCAGCATCCGCGCGTCCCTGTGCCCATGCCCGTGTCATCCACCAACTCCAGGGTGGCAGACTGGGCGGTGGAGGCACGCGACATTTGGGATCGCACCCAGGATGCTATCCGGGCTTCCAAGGAGAGAATGAGGACCTCCGTTGATGCACACCGGCGCCCTGCTCCGACTTTTGCCCCTGGCGACTTGGTGTGGCTCTGTGCCCGAAAATGATTTTTTATTTTCACAGCTTGCGTTATATACATCTGTGAAGCATTTAGGGGTTCAAAGTGCTCACCACACATCTAGATAAGTTCCTTGGGGGGTCTAGTTTCCAAAATGGGGTCACTTGTGGGGGGTTTCCACAGTTGAGTCACATCAGGGGCTCTGCAAAGGCAACATGACTCCCGCAGACCATTCCATCAAGTCGGCATTTCAAAACCTCACTACTTCCCTTCCAAGCCCCGACGTGTGCCCAAACAGTGGTCCTCCCCCACATATGGGGTACCAGCATACTCAGGACAAACTGGACAACAACTTTTGTGGTCCAATTTATCCTGTTACCCTTGTGGAAAATAAAATTGCGGGCTGAAAATCATTTTTTGGAGGAAAAAAATGATTTTTTATTTTCACGGCTCTGCGTTATAAACTTCTGTGAAGCACTTGGGAGTTCAAGGTGCTCATCACACATCTAGATAAGTTCCTTGGGGGGGTCTAGTTTCCAAAATGGGGTCACTTGTGGGGGGTTTCCACAGTTTAGGTACATCAGGGGCTCTGCAAATGTAGCATGACGCCCGCAGACCATTCCATCAAAGTCAGCATTTCATAGTGTCACTACTTCCCTTCCGAGCCCCGACGTGTGCTCAAACAGTGGTCCCCCCCACATATGGGGTACTAGCGTACTCAGGACAAACTGGACAACAACTTTAGAGGTCCAATTTATCCTGTTACCCTTGTGAAAATAAAAAATTGCGGACTAAAAAATAATTTTTTGAGGACAAAAAAATATTTTTTATTTTCACGGCTCTGCTTTATAACCTTCTGTGAAGCACCTGGGGGTTCAAAGTGCACACTATGCATCTAGATAAGTTCCTTAGGGGGTCTAGTTTCCAAAATGGAGTCATTTGTGGGGGAGATCCAAAGTTTAGGCACACAGGGGCTCTCCAAACATGACATGGTGTCCGCTAACGATTGGAGTTAATTTTCCTTTCAAAAAGTCAAATGGCGCTCCATCCCTTCTGAGCCCTGCCGTGCGCCCAAACAGTTTTTCCTCCCCACATATGGGGTACCAGCGTACACAGGGCAAACTGGACAACAACTTTTGTGGTCCAATTTCTCATGTTAGCCATGTGAAAATAAAAAAATAATTTTTGAGGAAAAAAAATGATTTTTTTATTTTCACTGCTCTGCGTTATAAACTTTTGTGAAGCACTTGGAGGTTCAAAGTGCTCACTACACACCTAGATAAGTTCCTTAAGGGGTCTAGTTTCATAAATGGTGTCACTTGTGGGGGGTTTTCACTGTTTAGGCACACAGGGGCTCTCCAAACGCGACATGGTGTCCGATAACGATTGGAGCTAATTTTCCATTCAAAAAGTCAAATGGCACTCCTTTCCTTCTGGACCCTGCCGTGCGCCCAAACAGTGGTTTATGACCACATATGAGGTATCGGTGTACTCAGGAGAAATTGCCCCACAAATTTTAGGATCCATTTTATCCTGTTGCTCATGTGAAAATGATAAAACTGAGGCTAAAAGAAAATTTTTGTGAAAAAAAAAGTACTTTTTTTTTTTACAGATCAATTTGTGAAGCACCTGGGGGTTCAAAGTGATCACTATGCATCTAGATAAGTTCCTTGGGGGGTCTAGATTCCAAAATGGGGTCACTTGTGGGGGAGCTCCAATGTTTAGGCACACAGGGACTCTCCAAACGCGACATGGCAACCGCTAAATATTCCAGCATGCTTTCCATTCAAAAAGTCAAATGGTGCTCCTTCCCTTCCGAGCCCTGCAGTGCGGCCAATCAGTGGTTTATGACCACATATGAGGTATCTGTGTACTCAGGAGAAATTTCCCAACAAATTTTAGGATCCATTTTGTCCTGTTGCCCATGTGAAAATGAAAAAATTGATGATAAAAGAAAATTTTTGTAGGAAAAATTAAAATGTCCATTTTTTCCTTCCACGTTGCTTTAGTTCCTGTGAAGCACCTGAAGGGTTAATAATCTTCTTGAATGTAGTTTTGAGCACCTTGAGGGGTGCAGTTTTTAGAATGGTGTCACTTTTGGATATTTTCTGCCATATAGACCCCTCAAAGAGACTTCAAATGTGATGTGGTCCCTAAAAAAATGGTTTTGTAAATTTTGTTGTAAAAATGAGAAATCACTGGTCAACTTTTAACCCTTACAACTTCCTAACAAAAAAAAATTTTGTTTCTAAAATTGTGTTGACGTAAAGTAGACATGTGGGAAATGTTATTTAGTAACTATTTTGTGTCACATAATTCTCTGGTTTAACAGAATAAAAATTCAAAATTTAAAAATTGTGAAGTTTTCAAAATTCTCGCCAAATTTCTGATTTTTTCACAAATAAACACAAAAATTATCGACCTAAATTTACCACTAACATGAAGCCAAATATGTCTCGAAAAAGCAATCTCAGAATCGCTAGGATGCGTTGAAGCATTCTAGAGTTATTACCTCATAAAGGGACACTGGTCAGAATTGCAACAAATGGCCTGGTCATTAAGGTCAAAATAGGCTTGGTCATGAAGGGGTTAATGCACCCCATGATCCTGTTTGCCTTGGCAGCCGCTGCCTGGCACTGGCTGCTCCAGGTAAGTTTATCATTAACTAGGATCCCCAAGTCCTTCTCCATGTCAGATTTACCCAGTGGTTTACCGTTCAGTGTGTAATGGTGATATTGATTCCTTCTTCCCATGTGAATAACCTTACATTTATCATTGTTAAACCACATCTGCCACCTTTCGGCCCAAGTTCCCAACTTATCCAGATCCATCTGTAGCAGAATACTATCTTCTCTTGTATTGACTGCTTTACATAGTTTTGTATCATCTGCAAATATCGATATTTTACTGTGCAAACCTTCTACCAGATCGTTAATAAATATGTTGAAGAGAATAGGTCCCAACACCGACCCCTGCGGTACCCCACTGGTCACAGCGACCCAGTTAGAGAATATACCATTTATAACCACCCTGTGCTTTCTATCACTAAACCAGTTACTTACCCATTTACACACATTTTCCCTTCCAGTGTACCAGATACTGAACTACCGACTAAGTGAGAATCCATGATTTTTGCTATCTGAAATTCTACGTTTCCAACCACAGTGATTGAAGATTGTGGCAGTGGTGATGGTACAGAAGACGCAACATATTTTTTTGAGAAGAGATCGATGAAACATATTATGGATCCTAAAGGTGGGTGGCAAAGCAAGGCAGAATGCTACAGGATTGATGAAGGCTATGATCTTATAGGGACCAATAAACCTTGGACCCAGTTTCCAAGATTGAACCTTCAACTTAATGTTCCTAGAGGACAACCACACCAAGTCACCAACACACAGGTCCGGACCCACCAAATGTCTCCGATCAGCCACTCTCATATATTTGGACCCCATCTTCTTCAAATTATCAGTAACCCCTGGCCACACAGACGTAATAGATTGGAAAACAGTTCTTCTTGCGGTAATCAGGAAAAACAATTCTTATTAACCCCTTCACGACCAATGACGCCACATAGGCGTCATGAAACCTGGTTCAAATCTGACCAGTGACGCCTATGTGGCGTCATGACTTCAAAGCCCCCCTGCGGGTCGGGTGACCGGGGTCACTGAAAGGTCACCCGACCCGCAGATACAGGGGGCTTTGTAATTCACCACAGGGGGTGTGGCTTCGCCCCCACGTGGCTACGATCGCTCTGATTGGCTGTTAAAAGTGAAACAGCCAATCAGAGCGATAGTAATATTTCATCAATGAAAATTGATGAAATATTACAATCCAGCCATGTCCGACGCTGCTGTAGCATCGGACATGGCTGGAGACACCAATTCCACCCCCCCCACCGGCGATCGCCCCCCCGCAACTGAATGACAGCGGCGATCTGCCGCCGCTGTCATCATCTGCCCCCCTCCCATTCCCTCTGCTCCCCGCCAGCCTCCGATCCCTCCCTCACCCCCCCGGTACCTCCGGTGTCCCCCCGTCCCTCCCGGTGTCCCTCGGGTCTGGATGATGGGCGCCGCCATCTTTGAAAATGGCAGGCGCATGCGCAGTGCGCCCGCCCGAATCTGCCGGCTGCAGATTCCATTCTTTCATTTTGATCACTCTCACAGTGATCAAAATGAAAGAAAAAGTAAATAAACCCCCCGATTATCACCCCCATAGGTAGGCAGAACTAATAAAATAAAGATAATATTTTTTTTTTTCCATTAGGGTTAGGGTTGAAAAGAGGGTTAGGGTTAGGGTTGAAAAGAGGGTTAGGGTTAGGGTTAAAAAGAGGGTTAGGGTTAGGGTTGAAAAGAGGGTTAGGGTTGAAAAGAGGGTTAGGGTTAGGGTTGGAAAGAGGGTTAGGGTTGGAAAGAGGGTTAGGGTTAGGGTTGGAAAGAGGGTTAGGGTTGGAAAGAGGGTTAGGGTTGGAAAGGGTTAGGGTTGGAATTAGGGTTAGGGTTGGAATTAGGGTTAGGGTTGGAATTAGGGTTAGGCTTGTGGTTAGGGTTAGGGTTGGGATTAGGGTTCGGGGTCTGTTGGGGTTAGGGTTATGGTTAGGGTTGGAATTAGGGTTAGGGATGTGTTGGGGTTAGGGCTGTGGTTAGGGGTGTGTTGGGGTTAGGGCTGGAGTTAGAATTGAGGGGTTTCCACTGTTTAGGCACATCAGGGGGTCACCAAACGCGACATGGTGCAACCATTGATTCCAGTCAATTTTGCGTTCAAAAAGTTAAACGGTGCTTCCTCCCTTCCAAGCCCCGACGTGTGCCCAAACAGTGGTTTACCCCAACATATGGGGTATCAGCGTACTCAGGAAAAATTGCACAACAACTTTGGAGGTCTAATTTCTCCTGGTACCCTTGGGAAAATAAAAAATTGGGGGCTAAAAAAATATTTTTGTGTAAAAAAAATTTTTTTTTAATTTTCACGTCTCTGCGTTATAAACGTCTGTGAAGCACTTGGGGGTCCAAAGTGCTCACCAGGCATCTAGATAAGTTACTTGGGAGGTCTGGTTTCCAAAATGGGGTCACTTGTGGGGGGTTTCTATTGTTTAGGCACATCAGGGGCTCTGCAAACATAATGACGACCGCAGACCATTCCATCAAAGTCTGCATTTCAAAACGCCACTACTTCCATTCCGAGCCCTTACGTGTGCCCAAACAATAGTTCCCCCCCATATATGGGGCACCAGCGTACTCAGGACAAACTGTACAACAACTTTTGGGGTCCAATTTATCCTGCTACCCTTGTGAAAAAAAAATTGCTGGCTAAAAATCATTTTTTTGGGGGAAAAAAAAATATTTTTTATTTTCACGTCTCTGCGTTATAAACTTCTGTGAAGCACTTGGGGGTTGAAGGTGCTTACCACACATCTAGATAAGTTCCTTAGGGGGTCTAGTTTCCAAAATGGGGTCACTTGTGGGGGGGTTCCACAGTTTAGGTACATCAGGGGTTCTGCAAATGTAACATGATGCCCGCAGACCATTCCATCAAAGTCAGCATTTCATAATGTCACTACTTCCCTTCCGAGCCCCGACGTGTACCCAAACAGTGGTCATCCCCCACATATGGGGTATCAGCGTACTCAGGACAAACTGGACAACAACTTTTGGGGTCCAATTTATCCTGCTACCCTTGTGAAAAAAAAAATTGCTAGCTAAAAATCATTTTTTTTGAGGAAAAAAAAATATTTTTTATTTTCACTGCTCTGCGTTATAAACTTCTGTGAAGCACTTGGGGGTTCAAGGTGCTCATCACACATCTAGATAAGTTCCTTAGGGGGTCTAGTTTCCAAAATGGGGTCACTTGTGGGGGGTTCCACAGTTTAGGTACATCAGGGGTTCTGCAAATGTAACATGATGCCCGCAGACCATTCCATCAAAGTCAGCATTTCATAATGTCACTACTTCCCTTCCGAGCCCCGACGTGTACCCAAACAGTGGTCCCCACCCACATATGAGGTATCAGCGTACTCAGGACAAACTGGACAACAACTTTTGGGGCCAATTTATCCTGCTACCCCTGTGAAAAAAAAATTGCTGGCTAAAAATCATTTTTTTTTTGTGGAAAAAAAAATATTTTTTATTTTCACGGCTCTGCGTTATAAACTTCTGTGAAGCGCTTGGGGGTTCAAGGTGCTCACCACACATCTAGATAAGTTCCTTGGGGGGTCTAGTCTCCAAAATGGGGTCACTTGTGGGGGGTTCCACAGTTTAGGTACATCAGGGGCTCTGCAAATGTAACATGACACCCGCAGACCATTCCATCAAAGTCAGCATTTCAAAATGTCACTACTTCCCTTCCGAGCCCCGACGTGTGCCCAAACAGTGGTTCCCCCCCACATGTGGGGTACCAGCGTACTCAGGACAAACTGGACAACAAATTTTGGGGTCTAATTTATCCTGGTACCCTTGTGAAAATAAAAAATTGCGCACTAAAAAATAATTTTTTGAGGGAAAAAAATTTTTTTTTATTTTCACGGCTCTGCGTCATAAACTTTTGTGAAGCACTTGAGGGTTCAAGGTGCTCACTACACATCTAGATAAGTTCCTTAGGGGGTCTAGTTTCCAAAATGGGGTCATTTGTGGGGGAGCTCCAATGTTTAGGCACACAGGGGCTCTCCAAACACAACATGGTGTCCGCTAACGATTGGAAGTAATTTGCATTTCAAAAAGTCAAATGGCGCTCCTTCCCTTCTGAGCCCTGCCGTGTGCCCAAACAGTGGTTCCCCCCCACATATGGGGTACCAGCGTACTCAGGACAAACTGGACAACAAGATTTGTGGTCCAATTTCTCCTGTTAGCCTTGTGAAAATTAAAAATAGTGTGCTAAAAATCATTTTTGAGGAAAAAAAATTATTTTTTATTTTCACTGCTCTGTGTTATAAACATTTGTGAAGCACTTGGGGGTTCAAAGTGCTCCCTACACGTCTAGATAAGTTCCTTAGGGGGTCTAGTTTCCAAAATGGGGTCACTTGTGGGGGAGCTCCAATGTTTAGGTGCACAGGGGCTCTCCAAATGCGACATGGTGTCCGATAACGATTGGAGCTAATTTTCCATTCAAAAAGTCAAATGGTGCTCCTTGCCTTCCGGGCCATGCCGTGCACCCAAACAGTGGTTTATGACTACATATGAGGTATCTGTGCACTCAGGAGAAATTGCTCAACAAATTTTAGGATCCATTTTATCCTGTTGCCCATGTGAAAATGAAAAAACTGAGGCTAAAAGAAAATTTTTGTGAAAAAAAAGTATTTTTTTTTTTTTTACAGATCAATTTGTGAAGTACCTGGGGGTTCAAAGTGATCACTATGCATCTAGATAAGTTCCTTGGGGGGTCTAGTTTCCAAAATGGGGTCACTTGTGGAGGAGCTCCAATGTTTATGCACACAGGGGCTCTCCAAACACGACATGGCAACCGCTAAATATTCCAGCATATTTTCCATTCAAAAAGTCAAATGGCGCTCCTTCCCTTCTGAGCCGTGCCGTGCGCCCAAACAGTGGTTTATGACCACATATGAGGTATCGTTGTACTCCGGAGAAATTGCCCAACAAATTTTAGCATCCATTTTATCCTGTTTCCCATGTGAAAATGAAAAAATTGATGCTAAAAGAAAATTTTTGTTGGAAAAATTAAAATGTCCATTTTTTCTTTCCACATTGCTTTAGTTCCTGTGAAACACCTGAAGGGTTAATAATCTTCTTGAATGTAGTTTTGAGTAGCTTGAGGGGTGCAGTTTTTAGAATGGTGTAACTTTTGGGTATTTTCTGCCATATAGACCCCTCAAAGTGACTTCAAATGTGAGGTGGTCCCTAAAAAAATGGTTTTGTAAATTTTATTGTAAAAATGAGAAATCGCTGGTCAACTTTTAACCCTTATAACTTCCTAACAAAAAAATATTTTGTTTCCAAAATTGTGCTGATGTAAAGTAGACATATGGGAAATGTTATTTATTAACTATTTTGTGTCACATAACTCTCTGGTTTAACAGAATAAAAATTCAAAATTTGAAAATTGCAAAATTTTCTAAATTTTCACAAAATTTCTGATTTTTTGACAAATAAACGCAAAAATTATCAACCTAAATTTACCACTAACATGAAGCCCAATATGTCACGAAAAAACAATCTCAGAATCGCTAGGATCCGTTGAAGCGTTCCTGAGTTATTACCTCATAAAGGGACACTGGTCAGAATTGCAAAAAAAGGCCTGGTCATTAAGGTCAAAATAGGATTGGTCATGAAGGGGTTAAAAGAGCTGAACTGAGGATGAAACCCGTATGCTCAGAATAACGGGAACTTACCAGTAGACTCATGACAACGATTATTCACTGTGAATTGGGCTAGAAGCAAGTAGGTAACCCAATCCTCCTGTTGCTCAGACACAAAACACCTAAGATATGTCTCAAGATTCTGGTTAACCCGTTCAGTTTGCCCATTAGACTGCAGGTGAAATTATGAAGAGAACAACAAATGGATCCCCAGATGGGTGCAAAAAGTGCTCCAAAACTTGGAAATAAACTGTACCCCCGGTCAGAAACAATATCGGTTAGGATCCATGTAATTTTACAAATTCCCTGTTGAAAATTTGTGCCAAGGTCTTGGTGTTAGGTAAAGCAGGCAATGCAATAAAATGAGATATTTTACTGAATCTGTCCACCACCACTAAAATTACAGTATTCCTCACCGACACAGGTAGATCAATGGTAAAATCGACCGATAAGTGAATCCAAGGTCTACTGGGAATCTCCAGTGGTTGGAGAGACCTCAATGGATGAGTATGAGAGGTCTAAGAACATGCTCAGACACTGCAGGTGGCTACATGCTCCCAGACATCCTGATGTACTCCTGACCACCAAAAACACAAAGTAAGAATATCAGTGATGGCTTTATTACCAGGATGTCTGGACAAGACCAATCGTGATGTTCACTAAGGACTCTCAGCCGAAGATTCACAGGCACAAACAGTTTACCTGACGGACAGGCAGCAGGGGCATCCCCCTGAGCGTCAACAACCTCTTTTTCAAGATCGGAGATAGACGCCATAACCACCCCTTTTTGTAGTATAGGTACCGGTTCACAATTATTTCCACCCCCAGGAAAACAACGAGATAAGGCATCTGCCTTAATGTTTTTTTCCCGGGACTGTATCTGACAAAAAAAGTTAAACCTGGTGAAGAACAATGTCCTTCTTGCTTGTCGAAGGCGTTAGACATTTTGCAGGTTCTAAATATACCAGATTCTTATGATCTGTGATTACCATAACCGGCTGGACTGCTCCCTCCAGAAAATGACGCCACTCTTCAAAAATCCACTTGATTGGCAAGCGTTCCCTGTTACCGAAGTCATAGTTTCTCTCTACAGACAACAGTTTTTTCGAAAAATATGTACATGGACGCCATTTACCAGGAGATGCATTCTGCGACAACACAGCCCCCATCTCCACCTCAGACATGTCAACTTCGACGATAAAAGGCTGAGTAACGTCAGGCTGTGTGAGGTTCGGTGCAGATGCAAAACACTTCAAGGTATCAAATGCCTCCCTTTGTGGAAGTTGTGACAGCTGTGGTTCTGCTTGAATCTTTTTACTTTTGAGCCAACAAGGGTTAATGTCAGTTTCCTTGCTGGCAGCTTGCTTGCAGCTTCTGTGTTGCTGGTCAGCTGATGTGGGTGGTGACCACTCTCACCATCCTTAACTAGTCACCTGATGCATCAGCTGACTGTTGGTAATAGAGTTTTCTATGCACACCAGCCTTGGAGTTGAAGTTCTCTGGTGTCAGTGGTTATCTGCTACTTCTGTTGGTTTTGGGAGGTCCTGTTTCCTTATCCTTTGTGGTGTGGAGCTTGGCAGTGGAGCCTGGAGCTAAGTTACTTATTTATTTACCTTGTCTATCTCGTGCTTGTCACTATTTCCTGTGTTTATACCATCTGCAGTGTTGATGCTAGCGTCCATGCCGGCCAGTGCACTAGCCATGGTTTAGTGAGGTGACAGCTAGGGACCAGGTACATGATGGCAGCGGGGGTAAGGACCCGCATAGGTCGGGAGCTGAGGGATAGGCACAGGCTGTGTTAGAAGGTCCCCCATCCCTCGTACCCTACTCTTAGAGCCTTCCTTCCCCTTTTTCCCATCCCATTGTTGGTGTTTTTTTGTGCCGTCCACTGGATCGACCTTTGAGGGTTGTGACACTCTGTCCCCTTGCTGGTCATATCCATCAGAGGTTTGGCTACTACCAAAATCTTTTTGATGTACTTAGGGTAGTAGTTGGTGAAACCCAAAAAACCTTTGTAATGCCTTCAAATCCTCAGGACGATCCCAATCCAGTATGGCCCAGACTTTCTCCGGATCAATGCAAAAACCGGTGGACGATAACACATATCCTAGAGAAGGGATCTCCTCAACAGAGAACATATATTTCTTTGGTTTGACAAATAATTTATTGTCTCTGAGTATTTGTAAGACCTGCCTGACATGTACCGGATGTGACTCAAGGTCAGCTGAATAAATTAATTTGTCATTAAGATAGTATTGTGGTAATCTATCTACCAGGTGACTAAACATGTCATTTACAAAGTGCTGAAAGACAGCAGGAGCGTTCGTCAACCCAAATGGCAACACCAGTTTCTCATCGTTTTACAATCATCCCCCTCTTTAATACAAATGACATTATACCCCCACCTGAGATCCAGTTTTAAAAAACATTTTGTTCAAATAAACTGATTAAAGATGTCTGGGATGAGAGGGAGCAAATATGGATCCCGGACAGTATTCAGATAGGGTTAGCCGAAATTTGGGCATAGGTGTAACCCCCCCAACTTTCTTCTTTACAAAGAGAAACCCCGCAGCAATGAGGGATGAGGATGGTCTGATATGACCCTTTGCCAAACTTTCCGTGATATAGTCCTTCATGGACCAGAGATATTATACAGATTGTTCTTAGACAGCTTGGCCTCAGGAACAAGATTAACGATGCAGTCATAAGGACGATGGGGAGGAAGTTCTTGGCACCCCTGCTTCGAGAACACATCTCCAAAGTCAGACAGGTATTTTGGCACAGACTAGGTATCCACCCTAGCAAGCTGAGTACTCAAGCTGTGTCCTTGACAATACTCACTCCACTTTACCACTTCCCGAGTCTG
The DNA here is from genome assembly GCF_039654945.1 of Dendrobates tinctorius. Lineage (NCBI taxonomy): Eukaryota > Metazoa > Chordata > Amphibia > Anura > Dendrobatidae > Dendrobates > Dendrobates tinctorius. Next base: position 27,231,202 of record NW_027361676.1, read on the forward strand.
CCAATCTACCACAGGATTGTGCAGAGTGAGCCAAGGAAGTTCAAGAACCACAGGAGAGGGGAGACCCTCTAGCACATAAGTCAATAACCTCGGAGCGCATGGCTCCTACCTGAATATGTAACCCTCGGACGGTGTTCTGCCTTCATACATGTTGACACGGTGTGCAATCTAGCATACAGCATAAACCATCATCTATCTTCCAAAATAAGCGGACTGTTCTCTGTAGTTTAACTTGTTTATTAGTGAAGAGTATAGAACATGCGGTAAAACTATAAAGAATACAAATGACTTGGGTAAGTATTGGGCAGATGATCACACAGCTAACACAATTACAGGAAGTATAACAGTGTGATGCAAACTTTATATAGACACACACAGGTGTCTAATTACATCTACTGAGCGCTGGCTGCTGTACAGTTAATAACATCTCTGTAACACTGCATTGCAAGAAAAGATATTAACCTTACCAGATATGCTTTACCCGGATAACGAACTCAAGTAGGGGAGTTACCGGAGAACAAATAAACAACGTGCGTCCTATGATATACACAGAAGAAAATGGCATCTCCCTCATCCCCGAATACGTTGCTTCAATCCCACAATGCATCACTCTGTTAAAGACACAGGCTGTAAAGCTATTTGAGACACAGCTACAAATTCAGCCACCACTAGATGGTGCTAACTAAACCAGCACATAATACAATCATATTTGCTCTATATTTAGAGGGCAGAACAGACGGCTTGAGTAAAATACCCCTGTATCAAGGAGACAGAATTGATGGTGACTATGGGTATGGGTATGGACAGTGTATGTGGATTGAGGCCCTGTACCTGCATGAACCTAGTGTCGATGAAGTTAAACCCCTCTCCACTGTCCAGGAATGTAGACACAACCACCTAAATTTCACCCAGATGAATCTCAGCTGGCAGAAAAAATTGTGTCCTACCCACAGAGGAGATAAGTACACCTGGGTTGCTTACCTCCCCGCAACCCAGGCTTCTTAGTTTTCCAGCGGCTGTTTACTGTGAGATAGGGAAGGAAATGTGCCTACGAAATGGCCCTTTTTACCAGAGTGAAAACACACTCCCCGTTGGTGCCGAACAACAGACTGCTTGTCAGGATGAGACGCCACTCCCAACTGCATGTGTTACTTAGATGACTCAGATCCGATTTCCATTGGCTCTGGACCACCAGCACATTGGGGTGTCTCCCTATGTCTCTGGCGATGACAGCGATCAACACGGGTAGCCTCAAGGGAAACCGGAGTCTCATACATGGCATCCTTCCCTTACTGATAGCCCCTCACAGAACTGGCTACAGGGTGCGGCGTTGTTCCACTTAGTGTCAGTGGACCACCTCCGAAACTGGGAGCAATACTTTTCCGCCGGACGATCTCCCTGCCGAAGCTGACGCAGTGTGGACCCAGCCAAGGAGACACAGTCGGAGTCTTCAGAAAAAAATTCCTCCACCGTGTGGAGCGACTGGGAGTCAGATAGGAGAGAAAATGCCCATGCTTGAGGGTCCCCCTGAAGGAGCGAGATTAATATCCCCACACATTGCTCCTCGGTTCCTGAGGAACAAGGACGTAACTTAAAGTACAGTTTACAGGCCTCCCTGAAAACTACAAACTTGTCAGGCAAAGCAATCTTGGACTCCACTCAGGATTGCCTGGAGTCATGGTTCCCAAACCTGATGAGTTAGGGTGCTGCAAAACAACAGAGCGTAGAGATCTACCATCTTCAGGCTGAGCTGCTGCAGTTGCCCTGTCTGAGCAGTAAAAGGATCCATAAAGGAGCAAAACACGATTTCAGTCAGCGCTAATGTCATGACTCTGTAGTTGGGTGACCTGGGATTAGGGGCTCTTTCCCTGTCCCTAACGCTAGGGGGCACCCTAGCTCACCCTGTTTCCCGGGATACATCTGAATATGAAGATGCCGTGGCCATGTACCTTGCCTTATCTTCTTAATCTGCCCTCCGTCTGTACCCTTCCCCCATCCAGGGAAGAGGGGAGTAGCAGTGCACCATAGTAAACCAACCAGATGACCAAGGTAACACGAACAGGGGAAACAGAAAATATCAGGCACACAAATATTCACACACATATAACAGAGTTATGCATCGGGGAGTGGTGGATGGGGTAAAACCAAAGTAGGAGAAGAAAGGGGATTATCACACTCACAAAACCAAACAACAATCACAGATAAATCCATCAAACACCTGCTCCAATTACCAATAATTATTATCCTCCTAGCAATGCAGCATAAGCTAGCTCTGATGATGTGTGCCAGTCAGGACCCAGATTATATAGGGGATAGGAGTGGCTAACCATGCTCAGCTGAGAGCTTATCTCCCGGAGCTCTCAATATGGCAGATTAACCCCTGTACTGCCAAAAGAAATTTACACCGTTTAAAAAGGTGAAGTGCTTCTATTCAGCACAGGAGTAGAAGCAATCAGACGCTGCAGTCTTCTGGCTCCTCTCTGTCATGGTAACCCCATGACAGCATTACAACGCTTTTTGGGGTTTTGCAAATTATAACCGGAAATTTATCTGAAACTTCTTGTCTATTGTCAAACCCCTCACTGACATTACTAGGAATGGTACAGACTTCTTGAGGTAGTCCACCTGTGCTTGGCAGGCATTTTCTTCTTTGAAGAGATGTTTTTCCACTGCGCCAGTACTCATTCGAACCCATACAACTCAAACAAACACTAATAGTCCATGGCGTTATTCACTATGCTTAATGTAAATCCTGAATATCTAATTACACTAATTTACATAAAAGTAGGTGGATCATAAACTGCGTATTAGAACAACAGAAAAGGATAATTTTGAAAGGATAAAAATATATAAGGTTTACTATAGATAGCCTATTAAAATAGTAGTAAACGTTATTGATGATACATATCTATATCAGCGAACAGTATTAGCAAACCTCAGACCACGGCTGTTTGGACAAGATAACTGATTCATGAAAGATGGATATTTGGAGTTCATAAATGGCACATACTATGCAGCTACACCATGACTTGGCGATCCACAAGACTTGAGATGATCTGTGCACTGTCGGTATCTGACGCATAGATTAAACTGGGAACTATGGCAGTGAGCCCGGCTAAACGTGGACGAGGAAGCCTGCATGTGCAGAGCCTGGAGCACTCCGGCCAGTAGTGTCCATGGATAGGGGAGGAAAAAGATGGCCGACAAAGCTGGAGACTTCATGTGACGTCACAAAGTACGAAGTCTCAGATGAACCGAAAAGCTTTCCAACGCATTTCGAGGAATACACGGTTCCCCTTCGTCAGGATATCTGGTTCATGCCTGCGGTGACAAACAGCAGACTGGGGTCTCCCTGTGGTGGGGAGGAAAACAAGCCTTTAGGTCATGCAAACAAAATACAAATGTCCATAGCTCTGCTCCACCAGGCCTGTATGTCACACAGGCTGGGGTGGCATTGAATAATCAGGCTCGGTCTGGAGCCAAACACATAGAGGAGGCCTTCTCCCTCCAAATGACAGACCATGTGCCAAACAGCCTCCATTATATAGGCTGCTTACCACACTCAGAGGTGAGGTATGTGGGTAGCTAGACTCACAGCTACCTGTAACCCGGTCCCAGGTGCAACAAACAAACCTCTTAATGCTTTTATGCACTAGAGAAAATACTCCGGGTTACATCACAGAGACCAGCCATCTCTGTGACACATACCTCCCATCGACTACGCGAACATTAGCTACACTATAATATATATATACAGTATATCCACACACACACATATGTATATATCTTACATAGTCTCCTTTATTATGTATGTTGCTGTCTGTTATTACATAGTGCCCTCTCTTGTTATGTACAGCACCGTCCATTACATATCAGATTACATAGAGCCGTCATTATTACATATCGTCCTCTCTTGTTAGGTGTGTAATGCAATGACGGCTGATGGAGCATGGCAAAACTTCTTTTCTATTGGAGGAGCTGATGGACTGGTCGTCTCATCACTGTCTGCTCCAGCAGATATTTTATATTTAAAAAGAGAGGGGACTATATAATAAAAGAGGGTGCTGTTGTGGGGAGGTTGAGCTGACGGACAGGTCTGTCTGTAGTAAGAGACAGAGAGCGCAGTGTAGGCTGAGATAAAGAGAAAAGGATGTCATGTGGTAGTTTGACCATTAGAGGGCAGTGGGGAGTGTAGGAGAGAGTGGATGTGTAACTGCCAGGGGTCAAGGTCACTGCCATTGGTTAAGGGTTACTGTCAGGTGATAGTGGGCGGAGCTACTGGGACTGGGAGTATAAGAGGTCAGGGAAGGTTCTGGAAGTTCCAGTCAGCCAAGGGAGCTCACTAGAGAGGAGAGTTTGCTGTAGGTAGAAAGACGGAAAAGGCCTACAGAGAGCTACTGACAGTGAAGACGGTCACAGGAGGTGACCCAAAAAGGACAGTGGCTGCGGACAGAGACAGACTGTGAGTGTCAGGTGGACGGCGTACTCTAAAGGGTGAAATGCTGTGGTGAAAGTGCTTAGGGCAGCCACAGCTGGGAAGAGCCATAGAGGACGCCACGAACGGTGAAACTAAGAAAGAGAAGGTACCCGGGTCTGTGTGTAAAAGTGAATTGTGGACTAATCCTGTGATGAAGTACGGTGGTCGTCAGAAAAGCGGCCAATAAAATCTGAACTGTTGGACACAACCCTTGACCCAGTCTCATGTCTCCCGGCGCCACGAAGTGGGTCACCCCCCAGTCCTGTTGGATCAGCACCACCTAATTGCCTCCCTCAGCCCGACCCTACACTGTGAATAACAAAAATAACAAGAATAAACTATGTAAGAGACAGCAGAGGAAGTTATAGAATAAGGGATAGCACCATATATAACTAGAGAGGATTTAATGTAATAAGAGAAGGTGTTATACATAATAAAAGAGGAAACTATGTAACTAAGGATGGTGTTATACATAATAAATGAGTACACTATACAGTGGATAAAAAAAGTGTTTAGTCAGCCCATCAATTGTGCAAGTTCTCCCACTTAAAAAGATGAGCGAGGCCTGTAATTGACATCACAGGTAGACTACAACTATGAGAGTCAACATGAGAAAACACATCCAGAAAATCACTTTGTCTGATTTGGCAAGATTTATTTTGCAAATTATGGTGGAAAATAAGCATTTGGTCACCTAAAAACATGCAAGATTTCTGGCTCTCACAGACCTGTAACTTCTTTAAGAGGCTCCTCTGTCCTCCACTCATTACCTGTAGTATTTGGCTTTTTGACCACTTTGATGCCAGCTCTGATGACAAGAACCGAGGCTGAAGTGACCCCCTGTGAGATGTGGGGGCGAGATCATTGGCTCAAAGGCATTTAACCATTTTGCTACCACCATTCGGTGCCCAATTTAATGTCGTTTTGTGCCACTTTTATAACTTTTGTAGGTGTGTTTAATTGTATTTCCATCAAGGCACCTCACTGCATTGGCTTTTATTATTGTGAATATTTTTGATTGTTGTTAAACCTGTAAAAAATAAAAAGAAAATTTTGCTAGTAAGAAACCAAGTTCAGCCCTGAATAAGAAACAGGATAAATAAGAAATAAGAAACTGGACAAATAAGAAATCAACTTCAGCATTGTATCTGCTCTACTCCTTGTGTGTTGAAATTACTGACTGATGGTTGACATGTAACAAGGCAGGAGCCTGTAGGTCCGCTCTGTGATTATGTCATTTCTTGGATGACATGACACCTGTCGGTCCTCTCCTCTGTGATGACCTCATTTCTTGGATGACATCACACCTTTAGGTCCTCCATGATGACATCATTCCTTGGCTGACAACACACCTGGAGGTCCTCTCTGTTTTTTATATCATACCTTGGATGGCGTCACACCTGTTGGACCCTTGACATCATTTCTTTGATGACATCACACCTGTAGGTCCTCTCCTCTGTGATGACATCACACCCGTAGGTCCTCTCCTCTGTGATGACATCACACCCGTAGGTCCTCTCCTCTGTGATGACATCACACACGTAGGTCCTCTCCTCTGTGATGACATCACACCTGTTGGCCCTCTCCTCTGTGATGACATCACACCCGTAGATCCTCTCCTCTGTGATGACGTCACACCCGTAGGTCCTCTCTTCTTTGATGACATCACACCCGTAGGGCCTCTCCTCTGTGATTGCATCACACCCGTAGGTCCTCTCCTCTGTGATGACATCACACCCGTAGGTCCTCTCCTCTGTGATGACATCACACCCGTAGGTCCTCTCTTCTGTGATGACATCACACCCGTAGGTCCTCTCTTCTGTGATGACATCACACCCGTAGGTCCTCTCCTCTGTGATGACATCACACCCGTAGGTCCTCTCTTCTGTGATGACATCACACCCGTAGGTCCTCTCTTCTGTGATGACATCACACCCGTAGGTCCTCTCCTCTGTGATGACATCACACCCGTAGGTCCTCTCCTCTGTGATGACATCACACCCGTAGGTCCTCTCCTCTGTGATGACATCACACCCGTAGGTCCTCTCCTCTGTGATGACATCACACCCGTAGGTCCTCTCCTCTGTGATGACATCACACCCGTAGGGCCTCTCCTCTGTGATGACATCACACCCGTAGGGCCTCTCCTCTGTGATGACATCACACCCGTAGGGCCTCTCCTCTGTGATGACATCACACCCGTAGGGCCTCTCCTCTGTGATGACCTCACACCCGTAGGTCCTCTCCTCTGTGATGACCTCACACCCGTAGGTCCTCTCCTCTGTGATGACATCACACCCGTAGATCCTCTCCTCTGTGATGACATCACACCCGTAGGTCCTCTCTTCTGTGATGACATCACACCCGTAGGGCCTCTCCTCTGTGATTACATCACACCCGTAGGTCCTCTCCTCTGTGATGACATCACACCTGTAGGTCCTCTCCTCTGTGATGACATCACACCTATAGGTCCTCTCTTCTGTGGTCCTTTCCTCTTTGATGACATCACACCCGTAGGTCCTCTCCTCTGTGATGACATCACACCCGTAGGGCCTCTCCTCTGTGACATCACACCCGTAGGGCCTCTCCTCTGTGATGACATCACACCCGTAGGTCCTCTCCTCTGTGATGACATCACACCCGTAGGTCCTCTCCTCTGTGATGACATCACACCCGTAGGGCCTCTCCTCTGTGACATCACACCCGTAGGGCCTCTCCTCTGTGATGACATCACACCCGTAGATCCTTTCCTCTTTGATGACATCACACCCGTAGGTCCTCTCCTCTGTGATGACATCACACCCGTAGGGCCTCTCTTCTGTGATGACATCACACCCGTAGGGCCTCTCTTCTGTGATGACATCACACCCGTAGGTCCTCTCCTCTGTGATGACATCACACCTGTAGGTCCTCCATGATGACGTCATTCCTTGGCTGACCACACCTGTAGGTCCTCTCCATGTGGTTCGGTGGGATTCAGTGATGATTGGCCTCGCCTCCGCCGCCGGCTCCTCCCCCTCCAGTCACATGAGCGGCTCCATGCAGGGAGATAAAGCGCTGCTCTGCCACCATGGCGGGCTGCACCGGGCGAGGGCTCTCAGCAGCCCCGGCTAGCGTGCTTGTGAGGCTCCGGAGACCGTGCTAGGAGCGGCTGCTGAGTGCCAGCACCATGGCTCTGCTCCATAGGTTTTTCAGCAAGCGGAGCAGCTGCAGCCCTGAGCCCAGCACAGGTACCAAGGAGGGCGCCGCCTTCAGGTGATTACCCGGTGCATGGGGCTGTAATGTGGGGGCGTCCTGCAGGGCTGGGGTTGGGGATGCTGCTTCTGGTTTCGCCGTTATTTCAGGGCTACCTAGTGATTGATCGCAGATGTCACGATTTGTCGTGGTCACGTGACTGCCCCCCCCCCCCCAAAAAAAAAAGCAAAAGACACTATTCTGTTGCAATTTGCAGACAGTGCACAGAGCTGTAGATCACGTGGTATCCATTGCAGCATAAACCTCCATGTCCCATCCAGTAATGGTGACCAGTGGTGGTAAGGGCTCACTGGCCTCCTGGGGCACAGGTGGCATTTCTGTGTGGTGCGAAGGCTGGCAGTGCCAGGCCCTCCCTGATGGGTAACGTCTGGTATGGGGACGTGGTGGGAGCCGTATTGGGCATGGTGCGGCACCTGTGTGGCTACAGGATGGTTCTAGAGGTGGCTCATTGACTCTAGTACCAGGCATGTGTGTGTGCACAATGGTGTCCCCCAAGCAGGTGAGAAATCACCCAAAAGAATGTTCCTATTGACTTTTATGCAACGCTGATTTGCTGTGCACATGGTCAGGCTTTACACCACTTCACACCAAGCTGTTAAAGGGATCCAGTCAACAGGAGAAATTATTATACATCTTTTTAGCGCCATTTATTCCATGGCGGTTTACATGTGAAAAGGGGCAAATATAGATAAGTACAATCAACATGAGCAATACAAGACACACGTACAGAAGGAGAGAGGACCCTGCCCGCGAGGGCTCAGTCTACAGGGGATGGGTGAGTATACACTAGGAGAGGGTAGAGCTGGTTGTGCGGCGGACAGTAGACTGAGGATCACTGCAGGTTGTAGGCTTGTCGGAAGAGGTGGGTCTTTAGTTTCTTTTTGAAGGTTTTCATAGTAGGCGAGAGTCTGATTTGTTGGGGGTAGAGCATTCCAGAGTATGGGGGATGCACGGGAGAAGACTTGTATGCGGTTGTGGGGAGTAGCGAAGGAGATCTTGAGATGATCGAAGGTTGCGTGTGGGTAAGTACCGGGAGATCATGTCACAGATGTATGGAGGAGACAGGTTGTGGATGGCTTTGTATGTCATAGTTAGAATTTTGAACTGGAGCCTCTGGGCAATAGGAAGCCAGAGAAGGGCCTAGCATAGGTGGGAGGCTGGGGAATAACAGGGAGATGGGTGGATTAGTCAGGCAGCAGAGTGTAGGATGGATTGGAGTAGTGCTAGAGAGAAAGCCAGAGAGTAGGAGGTTGCAGTTGTCGAGGCGGGAGATAAGGGCGTGCGCTAGTGTTTTTGTGGTTTCATGGTCAAGGAATGCACGGATCCGGGAAATATTTTTGAGGTGGCAGGAGGAGGCAAGGGTTTGGATATGTCTTGAAAGAGGGCAGAGTCGAGTATCACCCCGAGGCACCGAGCTTGCGGGACTGGGGAAAGTGAGCAGCCATTGACATTGATGGATAGGTCTGGTGGAGGGGTAGAGTGAGATGGGGGAAAGATTATTAATTCTGTTTTGTCCATGTTCAGTTTTAGAAAGCGAGCAGAGAAGAAAGCTGAAATAGTAGACATATTGTGGGATTTTGGTAAGTAAGGATGTGAGGTCAGGTGCAGATAGATCTGTTTGTCATCGGCGTAGAGATGATACTGCAGACTGTGGGATTCTATGAGCTGTCCTGTTGTAAATTCACTTTCTGGCCTACCTCTGGTTACTAGTGAAGGTAGTGGAGCTGGTTATATTGACAGAGGGGTCGCGACTAGTGTTGAGCATTCCGATACCGCAAGTATCGGAATTCCGATACCGACTTCCGATATTTTTTCAATATCGGAAGTCGGCATCGGAAGTTCAAAGTTGATTGACAGCCTGACGTCATCATGATGCGCGGTGTGTGCGCATCATGATGCGCCGTCATTTCGGGCCTGCCGGGGGGCTGTGCCGGCCTGCCGGGGGGCTGTGTGGACTGCCCGGGGTCTGTACCGGCCTGCCGGGGGGCTGTGCCGGCCTGCCGGTGGTCTGTGCACCCTGTGGGGGTCTGTACCGGCCTGCCGGGGGGCTGTGCCGGCCTGCCGGTGGTCTGTGCACCCTGTGGGGGTCTGTACCGGCCTGCCGGGGGGCTGTGCTGATGTCCGGGGGGCTGTGCAAGCATCGTCCGATGGGACTACAAGTCCCATCTGGCGATGCCTGCTACCATGACAGTGATTGACACATTAGCCAATGATGGGACAGTAGTAGTCCCATCATCCGGCTAATGTGTTATATGTTAAAAAAAAAATAAAAAAATACTACCTGCATGCTACCTACCTGCATGCTACCTACCTGCATGCTACCTACCTGCATGCTACCTACCTGCATGCTACCTACCTGCATGCTACCTACCTGCATGCTACCTACCTGCATGCTACCTACCTGCATGCTACCTACCTGCATGCTACCTACCTGCATGCTACCTACCTGCATGCTACCTGCATGCTACCTGCATGCTACCTGCATGCTACCTGCATGCTACCTGCATGCTACCTGCATGCTACCTGCATGCTACCTGCATGCTACCTGCATGCTACCTGCATGCTACCTGCATGCTACCTATATACTACATGCATGCTACATACATACTGCATGCTACATGCATGCTACATGCATGCTACATGCATGCTACATGCATGCTACATGCATACTACATACATACTACATACATACTACATACATACTACATACATACTACATACATACTACATATATACTACATACATACTACATATATACTACATACATACTACATACAATACATACATAGACATACAGTACATATAACATAGAGTAACATACTTACCAATACTTGTCACATTGTTCCCCGAAGCCATTGTCTTTTACGGAATAAATATTAACATAACAAACCACAAAAATACTCACCCACGATCCGAAGCAGTCCACGAGTGTGTCCCACGACGATCTTGGGTAGAGAACTGCAGCATCAGCTGTTGCTGCCGTTCTCTACGGGCTGCAGGAATCCAATGACGGAAGGTAGGTATCCTTCCGCACTGTATTCCTCCGCCACTTAAAAAAAAAAAAAAAATAGTCCCTAGTCTCACTTTATGCCATTGCTGCGTGGGAATTTCCCACACAGCAATGGCATAAAGTGAGACTAGGGACTTTTTTTTTTTTTTTTTAATTGGCGGAGGAATACAGTGCGGAAGGATACCTACCTTCCGTCATTGGATTCCTGCAGCCCGTAGAGAACGGCAGCAACAGCTGATGCTGCAGTTCTCTACCCAAGATCGTCGTGGGACACACTCGTGGACTGCTTCGGATCGTGGGTGAGTATTTTTGTGGTTTGTTATGTTAATATTTATTCCGTAAAAGACAATGGCTTCGGGGAACAATGTGACAAGTATTGGTAAGTATGTTACTCTATGTTATATGTACTGTATGTCTATGAATGTATTGTATGTAGTATGTATGTAGTATATATGTGGTATGTATGTAGCATGTAGTATGTATGTAGCATGCATGTAGCATGTGGTATGTATGTAGTATGTATGTGGTATGTATGTAGTATATATGTAGTATGTATGTAGCAATGTAGCATGCATGTAGTATGTATGTAGTATGTATGTAGCATATATGTAGTATGTAGTATATATGTAGTATGCATGTAGTATATATGTAGTATGCATGTAGTATATATGTAGTATGCATGTAGTATATATGTAGTATGCATGTAGTATATATGTAGTATGCATGTAGTATATATGTAGTATGCATGTAGTATATATGTAGTATGTATGTAGCATGCAGTATGTATGTAGCATGCAGTATGTATGTAGCATGCAGTATGTATGTAGCATGCAGTATGTATGTAGCATGCAGTATGTATGTAGCATGCAGTATGTATGTAGCATGCAGTATGTATGTAGCATGCAGTATGTATGTAGCATGCAGTATGTATGTAGCATGCAGTATGTATGTAGCATGCAGTATGTATGTAGCATGCATGTAGTATGTATGTAGTATGTATGTTGCATGTAGCATGTATGTTGCATGTAGCATGTATGTAGCATGTATGTAGTATATATGTAGTATGCATGTTGCATGCATGTAGTATATATGTTGCATGTAGTATGTATGTAGTATGTATGTAGTATGTATGTTGCATGTAGTATATATGTAGTATGAATGTAGCATGTATGTAGTATGCATGTTGTATGTATGTAGCATGTAATTTTTTATTTTTTTTTTTTTTACATTCAACACATTAGCCGGATGATGGGACTACTACTGTCCCATCATTGGCTAATGTGTCAATCACTGTCATGGTAGCAGGCATCGCCCGATGGGACTTGTAGTCCCATCGGACGATGCCTGCACAGCCCCCCCCGGCAGGCCGGCACAGCCCCCCCCGGCAGGCCGGCACAGCCCCCCCCGGCAGGCCGGCACAGCCCCCCCCGGCAGGCCGGCACAGCCCCCCCCGGCAGGCCGGCACAGCCCCCCCCGGCAGGCCGGCACAGACCCCAGAGAGGCTGTACAAGGGAAAAACAGGATTTTTCTTATTCCGATACCGGAAGTCCCATAGACTTGAATGGGACTTCCGGTATCGGAATCGGCGATACCGATACTTTTTTTTTTAAGATCGGCCGATCCATTCCGATCCGATACTTTGAAGTATCGGACGGTATCGCTCAACTCTAGTCGCGACTCGCGAGTTCTCTTTCCGGGCTCCCTCTAGTGGTTACTGGAGGTAATGGAGCTGATCTAATTAACAGAGGTCTGCCACCTGATAATGAGGAGGACGATTGGACATCTGGAGTTTCTGATTGGATTTAAGACAGCTGACTCCCTCTATCCCTGCTGGTGATTTTTTTTTTTTTTTTTCCTGCCTCCTGAGGTCTTAGCTTGAGCATGCAGGGACTGAGCTGGAAACTAAGTGTTCTTTTGCTATTGTTCACATTTGATTTGGTTTTGTGTGGTCAGCCAGCCCCGCCTGGGGCTGTGCTGAATTTCCATCCTTATGTTACTGTTTGTGCCAGTTTGTTTTTGTCCCTTATTAGATTGGCCTCTCTTTGCTCTGCTTTCAGAATATACCAGAGTGCTGATATAGTGGGCGAAGTCTAGTGACTTCAGTGTTTTTTCTATGAGACGTGTTGGGCATTTTTTTTGCAGGGTTTTTTTGTGATTGCAGACAGTTTCTTTCCTTTCCTGTCTAGTTAGTGTGGGCCCCATTGTTTGCTCAGCCTATTTTCCTACCTGCGTTTGTGTTTTCATCTTGTCTCACCGGCCATATATGTTTGGGGGGCTATCTATTCCTTTGGGGTCTGCTCTGGGGCAGTTTAGATTTCCCCTTTCTTGCTTTAGGCTTATTTAGTTCTCCGGCTGTGTCGAGGCGTCTAGAATCATCGTAGGTACGCTCCACGGCTACTGCGAGTTGTGTGGATAGGATCAGGGGTCTGCAGTCCGCTTAGTTACCAACCTCTCTGGTTTTCTGTGGCTTAGCTTGGTCTTGCTTTCCTCCTTGGTCACTCAATCATAACACTGTCCCAGGCCGAAAGTGTAGATGGAGAAGAGTAGGGGTCCTAGAACTCAGCCTTGAGGAACACCGAACAGACAGGAGGTGAGGTGGTGTGGGAGAGGGAGACAATGAATGTTCCGGTTGTTAGATATGAAGAGATCCAGGATAGGCCCTAGCCTGTGATGCCAAGAGATGAGTGAATGGTCCACAGTGTCAAAGGCAGATGACAGGTCTAGGAGAAGGACAGAGTAGTGTTGCTTGCTCTTGGCGGTTAGTAGATCGTTGGTGACTTTAGTTAGGGCAGTTTCAGTTGAGTGATGCAGTTGGAAGCCTGATTGTAAGCGTTCAAAAAGGGAGCAGGAGGAGAGGTGATAGGACAGTTCAAAATGGACATGCTGTTCCAGTAGTTTTGAGGCATAAGGAAGAAGTGATATCGGGCGATAGCTAGACACAGAGGATGGGTCAAGGGAGGTCTTTTTGAGGATGGGTGTGATCGAGGCATGTTTGAAGGATGAGGGGAACACACCATTTGTAAGTGAGAGGTTGAAGAGGTGTGTTAGAGTAGGGATGAAGGCTGTGGTGAGGTTAGGGATGAGGTGGGATGGGAGCAGGTCAAGCATGCAAGTGGTGAGGTGTGAACTTGATAGGAGCGTGGAGAAGTTGGTTTTGGAGGAACAGGGCTGAGCAGCTAGGAGAGGCATTGCGGGCTGTGGGCCAAAGCTTTCCCTGATTGTATCAATCTTCTGCTTAAAGAAAGAGGCAAAGTCTTCAGTGGTAATGAGAGAAGGAGGAGGTGATGGGATGGAGTAGAGAATTGAGTGTTGAAAAGCTGTTTAGGGTTATGAGACATGGAGGATATGAGACATGGAGGATATGAGAGATGAGAAGTAAGTTTGTTTTGCGGCAGTGAGCATGGACTTGAAGCTGGTGAGGGACCGCTTGTATGCGGTTAATTGCTCGGCAGAACGGGATTTCTTCCATCTCCGCTCAGCAATCCTGGAAGCCCGTCTCAGTTCTTTGGTGAGGCTAGTCAGCCAGGGCTGCCTGTTGATTGTACGAGTTTTGCTATGTGTGAGGGGTTCGGCCAAATAAAGTGCTGCTGTTATTGTGTTATAAAAAGTGGCAGCAGAATCTGTGTCATGAAGTGAAGATATGTCTGTAAGAGGGAGGAGGGACTCAGAGCGATTGTAAGTTGAGGTGTTTGAGATTTCTGCAAGGGTGATCGAGTTTGTGGAGTGGGGGTTGTGCACTAGAAGAGGAGAGGGAGGAGAATGTCAGTAGATTGTGGTCAGACAGGGTGAGGAGTAAGTTAGAGAGATTAGTAAGGGAATGGAGGCAGGTGAAGATGAGGTCCAGTGTGTGACCATCTTTGTGAGTGGCCATGGAGGACCATTGAGTGAGGCCGTGAGGGATAAAAATTGAGGCAGCTGGGGTGGAAGCATCAATAGGGATGTTGAAGTCACCCTTGATTATAGTGGGGATGTCAGAGGAAGTGAAGTAGCCAGGTGGTGAAGTGGTTGAAAAAAAGTGGAGATGGCTAGTTCTGGGGGGCGGTAGATGACAGCCAGCTGGAGGTTGGAGGGGGAGTAGATGGGGACGGAGTGCACCTCAAACGAGGGAAGAGTAGCGGTGGGTCGTAGCGGAATTGTTGTAAAGGAGCATGTATCGGAGAGGAGCATGCCAACTCCTCCACCACGTTTGTTGCTGGGGCGATGGGTGTGAGAGAAATGGAATATGCTGTAAGAGAGTGCAGCTGGAGAGGCTGAGTCAGAGGGGGTGGGAAGGAGAGTTTGTTGATGATGAAGAGGTCATGGATAAAATGCTGTTAACCTGCACATAGCCAAACGCTGCAGGGAGAAAAACTATGCCCCCGGCAGCATTCGGTTTTGGTCACGTGGGTGACACCGACATGGGTTCTGTCAACGCTCACTCTGCGTTGGAGCTGGCTGTCAGTCAGTGCGGGGGGGTGTGGTTACAGCTGTTGCAGGTAGCTTTCCTATCTGTTCCTTTTGAGCAATGTGATAGATCCTACCACAGTAATCAAAGGCCAATAACTTGTACAGTGAAGGAAATAAGTATTTGATCCCTTGCTGATTTTGTAAGCTTGCCCGCTGACAGACATGAACAGCCTATAATTTTAAGGGTAGGTTAACTTTAACATTGAGAGAAGATCGCATTGTATAAATTTATTTGCATTGAGAAATAAGTATTTGATCCCTCTGGCACACAAGACCTAATACTTGGTGGCAAAACCCTTGTTGGCAAGCACAGCTGTCAGATGTTGTTTTTGTAGTTGATGAGGTTTGCGCACGTCAGGAGGAATTTTGTTCCACTCCTCTTTACAGAGCGTCTCTAAATCATTAAGATTTTGAGGCTGTCGCTTGGCAACTCGGAGCTTCAACTCTCCATGAGTTTTCTATCAGATTATATTCTGGAGACTGGCTAGGCCACTCCATAACCTTAATGTGCTTCTTTTTGAGCCACTCCTTTGTTGTCTTGGCTGTATGTTTTGGGTCACTGTCTTGCTGGAAGACCTAGTCACGATCCATTTTATGTCCTGGTGGATGGAAGGAGGTTGTTTCTTCAGGATTTTGCAGTACATGGCTCCATCCATTCTCCCATTGATGCGGTGAGGTAGTCTTTTGGGCCCTTAGCAGAGAAACACCCCAAAACATAGTTTCCACCTCCTATGCGTGACAGTGGGGATGGTCTTCTTTGGGTCATAGGCAGCATTTATTTTCCTCTAAAGACCTCAATTTTTCTCTCATCTGACCACAGCAACTTCTCCCAGTGACTCACAGAATCCAGATGTTCATTGGCAGATGAAATACCGTATATACTCGAATATAAGTCGACCCCCCCCCCCCTAAATTTGCCTCAGAAACCTGGGAAAACTTATTGACTCGGGTATAAGTCCAGGGTGGGAATTGCCGAAGATACTGGTAAATTTAATGCTGCACAACATACAGTATGCCCCCAAAATGCAACATGGTGCATTCGGCGCACCTTCAAAAGTGCGCAGCGCACGCAAAAATCCTACTAGCATACAGCTTTTTCTATTAAATAGTCTTTATTGTGTGAAGGCGCCAAAACATAAGTTTAATTGAGGTATCTCTGTAATCGTACTGACCCGAAGAATAAAGCTGCCTTATCAATTTTACTACATGTAGTTGCATTAAAAAATTCCCGAATTGCTAATTTTTTTTCATTCTGCCTCCCAAAAATCAAATAGAAAGCGATAAAAAATGTCATGTGCCTGAAAATGGTACCAATAAAAACATCAACTTGTACCACAAAAAAACAAGATCTCACGTGACTGGGCCAAAATATGGAAAAAATGATAGCTCTCAAAATATGGGATGCAAAAACTATTTTCTGCAATGAAAAGCGTCTTAGTGTGTGACAGCAGCAAAACCTCAACTCAAAATAAGGCCTCTTTCACACGTCCTGATATTTCAGGTACTGGAAAAATAGTTACCGAAGAGGTCAGTGTCCTTGTGTGTAATGCTTGTGTCGCATCAGTACGACACGGATGGACGCTAGGGAAGAAGTGATAAGCACTGTTCCCTGACGTCGGGTGCTTAACACGGCTCTTGTCATTCTCCCTGCTCTGCTGGCGTTTGACATGAGCAAGGGAGAATGATGAGAAATATTTAAGTGACAAGAGACAGTGGCTGATGGGACTATTTCCAAAAGGTAAAGGAGAAAACAAGGGGAACTGCTACCTTGGATCTAATCCTTATAAACAGGGAGGAAATGGTTGAGGAGGTAAAAGTGGCTGGGACCCTAGGAGGTAGCGACCATGCTATTTTAGAATTTTGGATAACTAGAGGCGGAAGACCTGTGAAGACTCAGACGTCAAGGTTAGATTTCAGAAAGGCAGATTTTAAGGGATTCAGAAAGAGAATTGGAGGGATCCAATGGCTGGATATCCTTAAAGACAAAAATGTCCAGGAAGGATGGGAAATCTTGAAAAATGAAATTCTCAAAGCACAGTTGTTAACAATTCCGAAAAGAGGGAAGAATAGGAAGCATTTAAGGAAACCAGGATGGATGAACACAGAACTTAAGCACATGCTAAAAAGGAAGCAAAAAATGTTTATAAAATGGAAAGAAGGAGGCATATCTAAAGAAGAATATAATGCTGTCTGCAGAACCTGCAAGGCACAAATCAGATTATCTAAAGCTGAAAATGAATTGAGGCTTGCAAGAGATGTCAAAAGCAATAATAAAGGATTTTGGGGATATGTCAAAAGTAAAAGAAAAGTCAAAGATGCTATAGGATTTTTACAGGATGAAAATGATGAAATGGTAAGACAGGATGTTGAGAAGGCTGAACTTTTAAATTCCTATTTTGCATCTGTTTTCTCTCAGAAAGGAAATGTAACATCAACTGTTATTCACTGTCCTATTAAGGGAATAGAAGAATCCAGGATATCTATAAACAGAAAGATAGTGAGGAAACACTTAGCTAACCTAAATGTATTCAAGTCTCCAGGTCCAGATGAATTACACCCCAGAGTACTGAAGGAGATAGCAGAAGAAATTTTTGAACCCCTCTCCATAATCTTTGAAAATTCTTGGAGAACAGGAGAAGTGCCAGAAGACTGGAGAAGAGCAAATGTTGTTCCTATCTTCAAAAAGGGGAAGAAGGTGGACCCAGGCAACTATAGGCCGGTGAGTCTGACTTCTATACCAGGAAAGATCTTTGAACAAATTATTAAACAACATGTATGTCAATACCTGGATAAGAATGAAGTGATTAAACAGAGTCAGCATGGGTTTGTAACTAATAAGTCATGTCAGACTAATTTAATTTCCTTCTATGATGGTATTACTGATTGGGTGGATCAAGGAAATGCTGTAGATATAGTATATCTTGACTTCAGCAAAGCATTTGACAAAGTCTCTCATACAATCCTTATTGAAAAAATGACTAAGTATGGAATGGACAAGGCAACTGTTAGGTGGATTCATAACTGGCTTAGTGATCGGACCCAAAGAGTGGTCGTAAATGGCTGCACATCCAGTTGGAAGAATGTCTCAAGTGGGGTACCACAGGGCTCTGTCCTGGGCCCTGCATTGTTCAACATCTTTATCAACGATTTAGATGAAGGAATTGAGGGTAAACTGATTAAATTTGCTGATGACACAAAGCTAGGAGGGATAGCTAATACTAGAGAAGAGAGAGAGGATTCAAAAAGATTTAAATAAACTGGAGAAGTGGGCAGCAACTAACAGAATGGTTTTTAACAGGGAGAAATGCAAAGTACTACATCTGGGCAATAAAAATGAAAAAAGCATATATAGAATGGGAGGAATAGGGCTAAGTGACAGCACATGTGAAAAAGACTTGGGTATACTAATAGATCACAGACTGAATATGAGTCAACAGTGTGATGCAGCAGCAAAAAAGGCAAATGCAATTCTAGGATGTATTAACAGAAGCATACAGTCTAGATCACGTGAAGTAATTATTTCCCTCTACTCCTCTTTGGTCAGACCTCATCTGGAATATTGTGTCCAATTTTGGGCACCACATTTTAAAAAAGACATCAACAAACTGGAGCAAGTTCAGAAAAGAGCGACCAGAATGGTGACCGGTCTGCAAACCCTGTCTTATGAGGAAAGGTTGCAGGATTTGGGAATGTTTAGTTTGCAAAAGAGAAGACTGAGAGGAGACTTAATAGCTGTCTACAAATATCTAAAGGGCTGTCACATTGTAGAAGGATCATCTTTATTCTCATTTGCACAAGGAAAGACTAGAAGCAATGGGATGAAGCTGAATGGGAGGAGACACAGATTAGATATTAGAAAAAACTTTTTGACAGAGTGATCAATGAGTGGAACAGGCTGCCACGAGAAGTGGTGAGTTCTCCTTCAATGGAAGTCTTCAAACAGAGGCTGGACAGACATCTAACTGGGATGATTTAGCGAATCCTGCTTTGAGCAGGGGGTTGGACCAGATGGCCCAGGAGGTCCCTTCCAACTCTACGATTCTATGATTCTATTACTCCAATCAACCTACCCAAATCTCACAGCTGGGGGCTGCAAACCTCAGCTTCAGCAATGTTGGTTATCAAAAATAGGAGTCCCCACACTTTTTTTAAAACAAATTATTTAAATTATAAAAAAAAGGCGTGGGGTCCCTGTCATTTTTGACAACAGGCCTTGCTAAAGCTCACAGCTGGGTGCTGGTGTTCAGAATAATGTATATTAGAAATAAAACAAGTTTTCCATTTTTATTTAAAAAAAAAAAAAAAGTTTTACTCCCCTAACGCCTATTCCACCGACGATCTTGTTCTCCTGTAATAAACCAAAAATAATAAACAACGATATCCTTCACCTGTCCGGTCGTTCTGTCGCACGCCGTAATCCAGGTCTGGGGGAGAACGTTTTCAACCTGGATGGTGCCAAGATGTGACCGTCCAGGCTAAGAACCACTGGGGAATGAACAGCAAGTGCAGTATCGGTGACCGTCGATGACATCATCAAGGTTACCTCTGGTCACTTAGGCTGTGTTCCCAGCAGGGCTGAACTACTGTGACCTCAGTAAGATCCCCGCTAACACCGTGAGGGTTTCACCTGAATCGTGTCACTCGGATATTTTAATGGAAATTGCAAAGTAAGTGCTCGGCGTAGAGCACTTGAGGAATGATCCCAAACATTATGTAAAATGTTCCCAATAAAAGCTTCAACTCAATCCTTGAAAAAAGCAAGTCCTCACTCAGGTTCACTATCTGTTAACAGAAATATAGGGGGCTTCCATGTTACTAGTAGCACAAAGACTCTGGAAAAGTGAAATGGCACCTCACTTGCCAAAAGAAATTCAGCAAATTCTCTGCATCAAAGTGCCCCCCCTCCCTTCTGAGCCCCACAGTGTACCTAAATCACATATTGCGTCCATGTTTGTCATTTCTGAAGCGATGAAAGCCTGCTTAACGTACAGGTGCATGCCTCCAGATGCACAGGGGGGCATAACGTACTGGTTACTACAGCATACCGGTCACTACAACGACTGTTTGCAATTTTCACTCGACAACATTCATTGCTGCTTTTTTCTGTAAAATAACAATGGAGTCAAAATCAGTGACGTCAGCAGGAGTCCCCGGCTGATCTGTGAATGAACTAATTACCGTGGGAAAAAAGTCAAACTTTCCCAGGGTAATTAGTTCATCTCCAGGCAGCCAGTGAGGCTGCGCAGAGCTAAATCAATTCATTTTGTAGTAGATTAGTGAGGCTGGTTGCATTGGCATCGGTCCTCATTGTAAACTATTTGGATTGCAGCGTGGGACATGACTGAATGGCGAGAGGTAAGGATATTGTTTTTTTTTTTTTTTTTTTTGCAGGTCATGGCTTTATTTTGGATTACCAGACTAATAAAAATTTGACAAAAGCTTGTCTTTATTTCATTAAAAGACTTTTTAATGTCTGTGTGGTTTCTAACCCTTTCTTAGTATAGGGTTAATAATGGATCGGTGTCTTATTGACACATCTCCATTATCGGCTTAATGTCACCTTACATTCGAATGGTGACATTAACCCTTTGTTATATTAACTAATTCGCCACTGCTACAGGGCAATGGGAATAGAGGATAAGTGCCAGAAAAGGCGCATCTTATAGATGCGCCATGTCTGGGGGCAGATTTTTGTAGCCGGGGGGGGGAAAACAATGGTCCCTCTCATGGCTATTAAAATCTGCCCTCACTCACCTGCTGTTTTTTTTTTTTTTTTTTTTTTTTTCCCCAACGAATTAACACCTACACCTCCCAAATTTTGCACACACACCCTCATCTAATTATTAGTCAGGGACATATAAAAAAAAAAACAAAAAACATGTGTCATTTCATGTCGGGTTGGGGAATGATATGACAGAAGCCGGCAATTGAGTTAGCGGCTATTCTGCGATGAACTCTGTGAAATATAAATGTGTGTGTGTGTGTATATATATATATATATATATATATATATATATATATATATATATATATATATATATATATATATATATATATATATAATATTAGTATTCTGTGTCTAGATCTATTCTTTCGTTTCTTTATTTAACCTGTCAGTGTGATTTTACTGTATAGTGCACTGAATTGCCGGCTTTTCTAAAAGACACCAGGTGCGTATTTCTCGCAACTCACACGTGTGGTCTGTGTGTAATGTGTATTTTTAGCGCATCCATAGACTTGCATTGGCGTACTTCGGCCGTAGTACGCTGACAATCGCAGCATGCTGCGATTGGCACGGACCGTAAAATATACGCAAGAAAAATACGGCTGATGGGAGCTACCCCATAGAGAATCATTGGTCCGTGTGCAGTGCATTTTTTTAAACGCCTCTCACTCGTCCATATTCTTTTGTGTGACGCCGGCCTAACAGTAAAATCTGGCGCTCCTTGCCTTCTGAGCTTTGCACTGTGCCTCAAAATTAGTATTCCCCCACGTATGGGTTATGAGCATACTCAAGAGAAATTGCACAACATCTTCCGGGGTCCAATTTCTCCTGTTACTCTTGGCAAAATAGAAAATTGGGGGGCGAAAAGATTTCTGTAGAAAATGACTTTATAATGTCAGCCATGAAAATAAACTTTTGTAAAGAACTTGGGGGTTCAAAGTGCTCACCACACATCTAGATAAGTTTTGTGGTGGGGGGGGGTGTCTAGTTTCCAAAATGGTGTCACTTGTGGGGAGTTTCCACTGTTTAGGCACATCAAGGGCTCTCCAAAAGTGACATGGCGTCCAATCTTAATTACAGCCAATTTTGCGTTTGGAAAAAGTCAAACGATGCTCCTTCCCTTCCGAGCTCTGCCATGCGCCCAAACAGTCGTTAACCGCCACACATGGGGTATCGGCATACTCGGGACACACTGCACAACAACTATTGGGGTCCAGTTTCTTCTTGGATCTGAAGTACATTTTTTCCTCTTCGCCACGACAGCACCCACTGAGAGAGGGGATCCGCCCCCGGAACAGGAAACCTACAGAGAGATAAATGGGGCGGTCCCCCTCGCTCCCTCAGTTTGGTTTCCTGTTCCTGGAAAGGAACCCGCAGAAGTGGATGCCTGATCTGGTAGCCGCCTGCGTGCAGAATATGAGCAGCAGGGGCCCCAGGACCGGAGGCAGCGTCGGGCGGAGAGGTGTATTCCCCCCCCCCCCAGAGCTGGTAATGCAGGTGAGGCTGGAGGCGAAAGTGGTGCCAAAGCTCACTGGGGGCATGGCTATACTCCACCCCCCCCCCTCTAGGGGGTAGACGCATTACTAACGCCATCGGGGCATACTGAGGCCGCGCGCCCCCCCCGAGTGGCAGAAGGGCTTGAGCGTGTGTGCTGAGCGGCGCCGCTGGGAGTCATACCTGCGGCAGGAGAAGGACCCCGTGCGTGGAGGGGGGGCGCAGACGCGCCGTGTCGCCGGCCGCATTACTATTTGCGGTGACCCAGCGCTCCAGGAGAGGCAACCCGGAAGTGGAGAAGGACTTTCGGGATCAGGCTGAAGGCAGAGACCGCGGGACAACGCCCGCGCATGCGCAGTAGGGGGAGAGAGAGAGAAAAAAAAAAAAATGGTGGACGGAAAAAAAAAAAAAGAGAGAAGGAGGAGCAGCTATAGCAAAGGCTTTAAAAGGAAGCCACAAACACAGCGCTGGTGCGCAGTCATGTCATCCTTAGATGACCCAGCTTCGCTCCCATTAGGTCAGCTAGTGGTATCCCCACTCGGCAGTAGACAGAGCAGTGCTACAAGGAGAACCAATAGCACCAGAAAAAGTGGCAGCTCTAGGAAGGAATCCAGTGGACCTTCCAGGCAAGATGAGCCGTTAGAGAAGAAACGTAAGGAAAAGAAGTCGTCCCATGCCTCGCCTCAGCCTGGGTCTCGGACACCGCAGCCGGTAGTTGCTGACGAAATTCACGGGTGAGTGTTTTTTTGGTCAGGATAGATAATTGATAGCCTTCTCTTTCTGGTCCATACCCCCTTTAGGCTAAAAGAACAGAGAAGGCAAAACATAGAGTGTGCCTTATGTTCGCAGCCCCTCCCGGATGGCCACCCAAAGAGATTATGCCAATCATGTATTGAGGAGGCCTTACAGGAGGAATCCTCACGAAAGAAGGAGGATATCCGGGCAATGATAAGAGAGGAACTACGGGCCTTAGGCAGTTCCAGTAGTCTAGGGGGTCACTCCTCCGTGAGAGAAATACGTTCGCCTAAAGGAGGAGTCTCGCTGGCGTCAAGGTCGCCGTCAGATACCGGAGAACTAGATTCCGATAAGTCCCAGGAATACCTTTCCTCAGAGGACGAGGATCAGACGTGTTTCCCCACGGACAGTATCAGTAATCTTGTGAAGTCTGTCCGAAATACCATGGGGTTGCCGGAGAGTAAGGACCCCCAAGACCCCTCAGGACATAATGTTTGCGGGTATTTCCCGTAAAAAGGTCCGAGCATTCCCAGTGGTCCCAGCTGTAAAAGACCTAGTTAAGAGGGAATGGGAGAAACAAGGTCAGAGAACCTTCCTCCCCTTAACGTCAAAGCGTAAGTATCCCTTTGACGATGAGGAGTTAACAGCCTGGTCGAGAGCCCCCAAGGTGGATGCGGCAGTGGCCTCTACCTCCCGTAGATCCTCCTTGCCGGTAGAGGATTCGGGAACTTTGGCTGATTCTTCGGATCGTAAGACCGATACATTCCTCAAAAGATCTTGGGAAGCTTGTACGGCAGCCTTTAAGCCCGCAATAGCAGCCACGTGTACGGCAAGATCAATGTTGGTGTGGCTGAACGACTTGGAGGACAATATTAAAAATGAAGTAGCTAGGAGTAGACTTCTTTCCTCTATACCGATCATTAAGGGAGCAGCGGCCTTCCTCTCCGACTCCTCCGCGGACTCTCTCCGGTTGTCGGCTAGAGCGGCAGGACTGACCAATGCAGGCAGGCGGGCCTTATGGTTGAAGGGGTGGAAAGGAGACACACAAACAAAAACTAGATTGTGTGCTATACCCTGCCAGGGTAAGTACCTGTTTGGTACGGAACTGGATGAGATTTTGACAAAAGCGGGGGAGAGGAAGAAGGGGTTCCCTAACCCGTATGTTCCGTTCAACAGGAGGGCCTACAGGAAGCCGCCGTTCGGTAAAAAGAAGGACTTTAGACCCCAGGACCGCTGGGGAAATAAGGACCCCAAGCAGAGAGGCAACCTATTCGGGAAACGTCCCTTCAGGGGAGACAGATCCCGATAAAACCGTTACACCGGTAGGTGGCAGGCTATTAAGATTCAGCCGCCAATGGATGAAGGTGACATCAAACCCGTGGGCCTTAAATATTGTGTCATCAGGCCTAAAATTAGAATTTGTTCGGTATCCACCGAACTCCTTCCTATTGACTTCTATGAAGTCCCGATCACAGCAGGAAGCACTGGAGATGGAGATTGCAGTACTGCTAACTAAACAGGTCCTAGTAGAGGTCCCAGACGACGAAATAGGGATGGGCTTTTATTCTCCTCTATTTTTAGTCCCAAAACCAGATGGCTCTTACAGGACTATAAGAAATTTAAAGAAACTTAATACCTTCCTAAGACTGAGGTCGTTTAAGATGGAGACGATTAAGTCTGCAATAAAGCTTTTGTTTCCCAGGTGTTATATGGCAGTCTTGGACCTAAAGGACGCCTACTACCATCTCCCCATATATCGAGGGCACCAGAGGTTCCTGCGGGTAGCAGTCTGGTTCAAAGGTCGGATTCAGCATTTCCAGTTTGCGTCAATGCCATTCGGACTATCCATGGCTCCTCGGGTATTTACCAAATTAATGCTGGAAGTAATGTCGTATGTAAGGCTGAATGACACCTTAGTTGTCCCTTACTTAGACGACCTGCTCATAGTGGGGAATTCTGTTACACAGTGTGAAGCAAGAATAGCTAGGATTATCTCATCCCTACAAACACTGGGTTGGCTAATTAACTGGGAAAAGTCCAGACTAGTGCCTGTGACCTTTCAAAGGTCTTTGGGTCTGCAAGTGGACTCCGTAACTGAGGAGTGCTTTCTGCCGAACGCCAAAGTAATGGCCATAATCGATAAGATACAGAATGCTTCAGGAAGACCTGTAATATCATTGAGACAGGGCATGTCCTTGCTGGGGTCTCTGATATCGTGCATTCCAGTGGTGCAATGGGCTCAGTTCCACTCCAGAGTACTACAGTGGGCTATTCTGCAGGAGACAGACTGCAGGGGCGGCTGGAAGGGAAGATGTCCCTATTGCCCGAGGTGGTTGAATCCCTAAAATGGTGGTTAATTCCTTCCAATCTATCGAAGGGAGTACAGTGGTGGGTGACTCCCTCCAAAGTACTCACCACGGATTCCAGCCCCTTAGTTTGGGGAGCCCACCTAGAGGAGCACATGGTACAAGGCTGGTGGCGTGAGAATGAAATGGAGGCCTCCTCTAATGTAAAGGAGCTGACAGTGATTTTTTTGCGCGATATCTCACTTTCTCCCGCAGTTAAGGGGCACCCACGTAAAGATCCAGACAGACAATACCACCGCAGTGGCCTATATAAACCGGCAAGGAGGCACGCGGTCAATGCCACTGATGTCTATCGCGGGAAAGATCCTGGAGATGGCCGAGGTCCATCTTCTCTCCTTGTCAGTGCTCTCTATAAGAGTAGACAACTCCCGAGCAGACTATCTCAGTCGCCAGGCCCTATACCAGGGAGAGTGGGTCCTCAGCAGAGACGTCTTCGAAATGATAGCGTCAGAATGGGGCAGACCGGAGATAGACCTATTCGCAACCAGAGCCAACAGGCGCATAAAAAGGTTTGCTTCTCTACAGGTCGGACAACCCAGACATTCTAGATGCCCTCCAAGCACCCTGGGCATTCCAACTAGCCTATGCCTTCCCTCCAATGGTGCTACTACCAACAGTAGTCAGGAAAATAAGACAGGAGAGGGCGAGGGTCATCTTGATAGCCCCGTTTTGGTCAAAAAGACCGTGGTTTTCATGGCTGAGAGCCATGTCGGTAACCGACCCGTGGATCCTGCCTCTGCACCAGAATCTTCTCTCGCAGGGACCCTGCTACCATCCACAGGCCAAAGCCCTGCACCTAGCGGCCTGGAATTTGAAAGGGAGCTACTGAGGCAGAAGGGTTTCTCAAAAAACCTAATCAATACCCTGCTACAAAGCAGGAAGGAGTCCACGACAAAAATATATGCTAAAGTGTGGAGGAAGTTCCTGGCCTTCCACCCAACAAAACTAGCTGGTGAAGTACCCATTACGGCCATTCTAGAGTTTTTACAAAAAGGCTGAGAACTGAGACTCTCAGTAAACACTCTTAAGGTCCACGTGTCAGCCCTAGGAGCCCTGTTTAACTATAACGTGGCAGCAAATAAATGGGTGGCTCGGTTTATCTCGGCTTGTCAACGAGCAGAACCGGTGCATGTGCCTCGGCTACCAGCGTGGAACCTTACTCTAGTTTTGGATGCCTTCACTCAGGCACCATTTGAGCCCATAAGCTCAGCATCAGTGAAGTGCCTCTCATTGAAAACGGCTATTCTGGTGGCCTTAGTATCGGCCAGGAGAGTGAGTGATCTTCATGCTCTATCAGTAGACCCACCGTTCCTGTTAACAACACGAGACAGTCTCATTTTAAAGACGGACCCGTCCTACCTGCCCAAACGGGCAACTAAATTTCATAGGTCTCAAGAGATATGCCTACCTTCATTCTATGAGAACCCGTCAACACAGGACGAGGAGAAATATCACACCTTAGATGTGAAAAGAGCCGTGCTAGCCTACCTAGATAGGACCAGTCCCTGGAGGCAGAGTAGGTCTCTTTTTGTCTCATTCCAGGGCAGCAGGAAGGGGTCTGCAGTTACATCAGGCACAATATCCAGATGGATTAGAGATGCGATCACAATGGCGTATCTGACAAAAGGAGAAGACCCTACACTGGGGATTAAGGCGCACTCCACTAGAGCCATATCATCCTCCTGGGCCAAGAGGGCGAACGTCCCAATTGAACAAATATGTAAGGCTGCAACCTGGTCTTCTCCGTCTACCTTTTATAGTCACTATAGACTAGATTTGTCCTCTACCGAGGATCTAACTTTTGGTAGATCAGTCCTTAACACGGTGTGCCCGCCCAAGTGATTATCTCTGGAAATCTCTCAGTGGGTGCTGTCGTGGCGAAGAAGAAAAAACTGATAACTTACCGGTAATACTCTTTTGTAGAGTCCACGACAGCACCCGCTCACTTCCCTCCCGTAAGAATTTTTCACACATGGGTCTCCTTGGTGGTGGAGATTGTGATTTAAGTTAGATATGTGATTAAACTTAGTAAACATAAAACTACATAGGGGTAAGATAGATGAATTGCCCAAATAAATTGACTAAAACATGTATGGCGGTTCCTCTGTTGTTCTCGGTAACACAAACTGAGGGAGCGAGGGGGACCGCCCCATTTATCTCTCTGTAGGTTTCCTGTTCCGGGGGCGGATCCCCTCTCTCAGTGGGTGCTGTCGTGGACTCTACAAAAGAGTATTACCGGTAAGTAATCCGGTTTTTGTGAAAAGTTAAATGTTCACTTTTTTGCCACTTAACAAAAATTCCTGTGAAGAACATGGAGGGTTAATAAACTTCTTAAATGTGGTTTGAGCATCTTAAGGGATCCTGTCTTTAGAATGGTGTCACTTTTGGGTATTTTCTATCATATAGACCCCCTCAAAGTGACTTCAAATGTGATTCCTTTAAACAAAAAAGAAAGTGTTCAACTTTTAACCCTTAACTTCCTAACAAAAAAAATTTGTTTCCAAAATTGTGTTGATGTAAAGTAGACATGTGGGAAATGTTACTTAAGTAACATAGTTTTGAAGGCTGAAGGAAGACCTTATGTCCATCTAGTTCAGCCTATATTTAGTGCAGCTGTTCTGCATTGTTGTTCCTGGGGAAGGCAAAAAACCCAGAGTAGAAGCCAATTTTCTCCTTAGGGAAAAAAAATTCCTTCCCCTAAGCTGGGGCAACCATCTACCTATAATATTATGTTCATAACCTTCTATACTGTTACTCACAAGAAAAGCATCCATTCCTTTCTTAAATTCATTCAGTGAGTTGGCCATCACCACTTCCTCAGGAAGAGAATTCCAGAGCCTCACTGCTCTTAGGCTGGTTTCACATTTGCGTTTTTTAGCGCTGGAAAAAAAACGCATATGTGCGCATGCGTTTTTTCCCCTATATTTAACATGGGTGCGCATACCTGCGCGCTTGTAAGCGCATGTATGTGATTTTCATGCGCTGCGTTTTTTTGGGGTGTGCGTTTGTATTTTCCAGACGCAGCATGTTGCATTTTTTGGCCCTGCAAAAAAGCGCATGCGCACATATGCGCACGTTTTGCGCTAAAAATGGCCATTATAGCCTATGGATGCGCATATGTGCGCACTGGCATGCTCATGTATGCGTTTTTTTTTTGCATATGCGTTTTTTTTTTTTAACCATGGAATTTAGGGGTTAGGGTTAGTTAAGGGGGTTTAGGGTTAGGGTTAGGGTCAGGGTTAGGGTTAAGTATGGTTTGGTTAAGGGTTAGGGTCAGGATTAGGGTTAAGTATGGTTTTGTTAAGGATTAGGGTCAGGGTTAGGGTTAGGGTTAAGTATGGTTTTGTTAAGGGTTAGGGTAAGGGTTAGGGTCAGGATTAGGGTTAAGTATGGTTTTGTTAAGGGTTAGGGTCAGGGTTAGGGTTAGTTAGGGTTTAGGGTTTGGGTTAGGGTTAAGTATGGTTAGGGTCAGGGTTAGGGTTAAGTATGGTTTGGTTAGGGTTAGGGTTAGGGTTAAGTATGGTTTTGTTAAGGGTTAGGGTCAGGGTTAGGGTTAGGGTCAGGATTAGGGTTAAGTATGGTTTGGTTAAGGGTTAGGGTTAGGGTTAGGGTCAGGGTTAGGGTTAAGTATGGTTTTGTTAAGGGTTAGGGTCAGGGTTAGGGTTAGGGTTAGTTAGGGTTTAGGGTTTGGGTTAGGGTTAAGTATGATTTGGTTAAGGGTTAGGGTCAGGGTTAGGGTTAGTAAAGTCATGGTTTGGGTAGTGTGAGGGGCCACCTAAAAATGTTGGAAAAAAACGCAAACGCGGTAAAAACGCACTAAAAACGCATAAAAACGCTGCGTTTTTTTCATGCATGCTCATAAAAATGCTTGAAAAAAACGCAGCAGTTGTATGCTTTTGTATGCGTCTTTTCAATGCGTTTTTTTTGCGGGAAAAACGCGCTGCAAAAAAAAGCAAGTGTGAAACTAGCCTTACCGTGAAGAACCCTCTTCTATGCTGGTGCAGAAATTGTCTTTCCTCCAAACGAAGAGAATGCCCCGTTGTTCTTGTCACAGTCCTTGGTACAAACAGTTAATTGGAGAGATCTCTGTATTGCCCTCTGATATACTTGTACATATATACTAGGTCTCCCCTAAGTCTTCTCTTTTCTAGAGTAAAGAGACCTAGACCTAATTTTGATAACCTTTCTGCGTATTGTAGTGAACCAACTCCATTTATCATTTTAGCATCCCGCCCTTTGAACCCTTTGAAGTTCAGTAATGTCTTTCTTGAGCACCGGCGTCCAAAATTGCACACAATACTCCATGTGTGGTCTGACAAGTGATTTGTACAGAGAGAGAATTATGCTTTCATCTCGTGTCCCCAGACCTCTTCTAATGCATCCCATGACCCTATTTGCTTTGGTGGCAGCTGCCTGACACTGGGCACTCCAATTTAGCTTCTTATTGACTAAGATGTCTAAGTCTTTTTCCATGTCTGATTTCCCCAGCAGTTTCCCATTTAGTAAGAAATTATAGCATCTGTTTCTCCTTCCCATGTGCATAACCTTACACTTATCTGTGTTAAACCTCATTTGCCATTTTTCAGCCCAATTCTCTAATTTACTCAAATCTGTCTGTAGTTGCAAACTGTCCTCCTTTGTGTTATCTACCTTACATAGTTTTGTATCATCTGCAAATACTGATATTTTACTGTGTAAGCCATCCACTAGATCATTAATAAATATATTAAATAGTAGGGGGCCCAATACAGAACCCTGTGGTACCCCACTAGTAACCCTGGCCCAATCTGAGTATGCACCATTATCAGTATTGTGACATATCTGTGATTTGAAAAGTCAAAGTTGGAAAATAGCCACATTTTCGACAAATTTCTGTTTTCTTTCAACAATTGCAAGTCATATCAAATGGGGGTGGGGGGTTAATGCAGGTATCGAGTTGTTTAGGCGAGTCTTACTGGTCTATAGGAGCCAGAACTCTTAGGCTATGTGCCCACGTTGCGTGTTAAAACGCAGACTAAAAACTGGACTCCTTCCCAGAAATCGCGCTGCTTTTTCCGGGCGATTTCACCGCGAATCTGTTTGCGATTTTGCCGCGACTTTCTCAAGCACTTTCCAAGCGATTTGAAGCATCGCTTGGAAAGTGATTGACAGGTTGGTCACACTCGTCAAACATAGTGTTTGACAAGTGTGAGCAGCTTTTTACTATTGAGGCTGCCTATGCGGCCTCAATAGTAAAAGATAAAATGTTAAAAATGATAAAATAAAAAATCGGTATATTTACCTTCCGACGTCCCGCGCTGCCATCCCGGGCCACAGCGTTCCCAGTAATGCCTTGCGAGACCTGTGATGACGTTGGTCTTGCGTTACTATTGCGATCTCGCGAGACCACGTCATCACAGGACCTTGCCGCAAGGCATTACTGGGAACGCTTAGGCTGGAAATGCGGCGCGGGACGTCGGAAGGTAAATATACCCCGATTTTTAATTTTTTTTTTTATTCATTTTTTTTACAGGGGTATGGTACCCAGGGCCTGGAGGACAGTCTCCTCTCCTCCACACCGTGGGTACCAACCGCACATGTGACGCTTAACTTCCCGCATGGTGGGCATAGCCACATGCGGGAAGTAAGCGATTCTCATGCATTCCTATGGGTGCGGAATCGCGACAATTCTTGCGATTCCGCACAAGAGTGAGCATGCTGCGATATATATATATATATATATATATATATATATATATATATATATATATATATATATATATATATAATTTTTTATTTTTTTTTTTTTTTTTCGCGATGCGATTCAGCATGTGCGGAATGCCATAGGAATGCATGGGGGGAGTTCTGTACACGATATTTAAACGTTTTCGCGCTTAAAATCGCGGCAAAAACGTTTAAAAATCGCATCGTGGGCACACAGCCTAAATGTACTTATTTCTCACTGCAAAATGCAAATTTCTGTATTTTATGCAATGTGACTGAGCAACAGAATATCAAAAATAAAATCCAGACAATGTTAAAATGAACCTACCCTTAAAATTGTAGGCTGTTCATGTCTTTGTCAGTGGGCAAACTTACAAAATCAGCAAGGGATCAAATACTTATTTCCTTCACTGTTTGTCTTCAACTTGGTTAGATTATTTTTTTTTTTTTTATACTGTTTATTTTGCTGTTGGGATTAGGCTTTTTCAAAAGAGATAGATATAGATATATTTGCTTGCTGCTCTAGTTTGCATCAGGGTGCTTGAGTCTCCACCCAATATGTTTTGCGGGTGTTGTACAGCCATCTGCCATACACTGGCAATCCCTGCATGTTTGTTTTATTTTATTTTTTTTCAAACAGCTGCAAGGTGCAGAGACTCATTCATCTCTGATCACCTGTGCAAACTTGAGTAGCAAGTACTTGCACTCAACTCTAATGACTACTTATTCCATGTGACGACCTAATATCAAATTCTGTATCTTACCTGTGGCTTTAAAATGATCACTACACTCCTGGATAAAATCCTTGAAGGGGTGTAGTTTCCAAAATGCGGTCAGTTTGGGGGGTCTTATGCTGTTCAGGCACAGTTGGGGCACTGAAAATGCGACAAGGTACCAGTCGTCTCTTCAAGCCAAATCTGTGTTCCAAACAAATATTCTCTGAGCCCTACCATTTGGGAGTCAGCTTTTTTGGTGCTACTGCTTGCGAATGTGAGAAATTTGGGGCTAAAGAAAGATTTTAGAGGTAAAATAACTTTTTTTTTCATTCCACTTTGCATTAATTCCTGTGTAGCAACTTAAGGGTTTAAATGTCCCAACAGTTTTTAAAGTACCTGAGGGTTTTTTTTTTTTTTTTTTTAAATGGTATCATTTTTGTGGAGTTTCCAATATATAGGCTGCTCAAAGGCAGGGCTGTGGATTTGGAGTGCCATGGTGGAGTTGGTGTCATGGAAACTGAGGAGTCGGAGGTTTGGCTTAGTCTCCACAGCCCTGGCTCAAAGTCCACTCCCCCAGTTGGTAATGGCACTCGCAAACACTTATTTATTTTACTCATTTATATATCGCCATTAATTCCACAGTACTTTACGGATGTAATCAGCACTGTCCCCAATGGGGCTCACAATATAAGTAGGTCTTTGGAATGTGGGAGGAAACCGGAGTACCCGGAGAAAACCCACGCAAAAACGGGGAGAACATACAAACTCCTTGCAGATGTTGTCTTTGGTGGGATTTGAACCCAGGACCCCAGCGCTGCAAGACTGCAATGTTAAGCACTGAGCCCCTGCGCTGGTGTGTTTTTCACTGTGCCTGAAAAAGTAGTTCAGAATTACATGTAGGCTATTGGTGTACTAAGGAGAAATTGCACAACAAATGGAGAGGTCCATTTTCTCTTTCCCCCATGATGGCACCACGGAGAGAGAGGGATCCGCCCTCAGGGACAGGAAACCTACAGGTGAAAGGCAGTACCTCTCTCCCACATCAGTTGGTTTCCTGTCCCTGATGGGGAACCTACAGCACGTACCTGCAGAATCGACATGGGATGCCGAGGACCGAACCAGTGCGGTAACAGGCAGTGGGGGCTCCCTGACTCGGCTGGGTTGGGGCATTTATTTTTTCCTCTTCGCCACGACAGCACCCACTGAGAGAGGGGATCCGCCCCCGGAACAGGAAACCTACAGAGAGATAAATGGGGCGGTCCCCCTCGCTCCCTCAGTTTTGGTTTCCTGTTCCTGGAAAGGAACCCACAGAAGAGGATTCCTGGTCTGGTAGCCGCCTGCGTGCAGAATATGAGCAGCAGGGGCCCCAGGACTGGAGGCAGCATCGGGCGGAGAGGTGTGTCCCCCCCCCCAGAGCTGGTAATGCAGGTTAGGCCGGAGGTGAGAGCGGTGCCAAGGCTCACTAGGGAAGAGGGACATGGCTATACCCCCCCCCCCCGAGGGGGCAGGCGCATTACAAGTACCATATGGGGCATACTGGGCCGCGCGCCCCCACCCCCCCGAGGCAGAAGAGCTCGGGCGCCGTGCTGAGCAGTGCCACCGGGATTCATGCCTGCGGCAGGGGTTAATGGAGAAGGACCCTGTGGATGGCGATGCGCGGTTAGCATCGCCGGCCGCATCACTACACGGTGACCGAGCGTTCCCCCAGGTGAGGCAACCCGGAAGTGGTTGAAGACTTCCAGGGTCAGGACAGGAGGCAGAGACCGAGAGACAGCGCCCGCACATGCGCAGTGGAAAAGAAAAAAAGACGAAAAAAAAAAGAGAGGAAGAGGAGCAGCTATAGCAAGGCTTTAAAAGGAAGCCGCAGACACAGCGCTACTGCGCAGTCATGTCGTCCTTAGATGACCCAGCTTCGCTCCCGTTAGGTCAGCCAGTGGAATCCCCACATGGCAGTAGACAGAGCAGTGCTACAAGGAGAAGCAGTAGCACCAGGAAAAGTGGCAGCTCCAGGAAGGAATCTAGTGGACCTTCCAGGCAAGATGAGCCCTTAGAGAAAAAACGCAAGGAGAAGAAGTCGTCCCATGCCTCGCCTCAGCCTGGGTCGTGGACACCGCAGCCGGTAGTTTACTGACGAAACTCACGGGTGAGTGTTTTTTGGTCAGAATAAGTGATTGATGGCCTTCTTTTTCTGGTCCATACCCCTTTAGGCTAAAAGAAGAGAAGGCGAAACATAGAGAGTGTGCCTTATGTTCTCAGCCCCTCCCAGACGGCCACCCTAAGAGATTATGCCAATCCTGTATTGAAGAGGCCTTACAGGAGGAATCCTCACGGAAAAAGGAGGATATCCGGGCAATTATAAGAGAGGAGCTACGGGCCTTAGGCGGCTCCAGTAGTTTGGGGGGTCACTCCTCAGTGAGAGAAATAGGTTCGCCAAGAGGAGGAGTTTCACTGGCGTCAAAGTCGCCGTCAGAAACTGGGGATCTAGATTCCGATAAGTCCCAGGAATACCTGTCCTCAGGACGAGGACCAGACGTGTTTCCCCACGGACAGTGTCAGTAATTTAGTGAAATCTGTCCGAAATACTATGGGGTTGCCAGAGGGTAAGGACCCCAAGACCCCTCAAGACATAATGTTTGCGGGCATCTCCCGTAGAAAAGTCCGGGCATTCCCAGTGGTTCCAGCTGTAAAAGAGCTAGTGAAAAGGGAGTGGGAGAAACAAGGTCAGAACGTTTCTCCCCTTAACGTCAAAGCGTAAGTATCCCTTTGACGATGAGGATTTAACAGCCTGGTCAAGAGCCCCCAAGGTGGATGCGGCAGTAGCCTCTACCTCTCGTAGATCCTCCTTGCCAGTAGAGGATTCGGGAACTTTGGCTGATTCTTTGGATCGTAAAACTGATACATTCCTTAAAAGATCGTGGGAAGCGTGTACGGCAGCCTTTAAGCCCGCAATAGCAGCCACGTGCACGGCAAGATCAATGTTGGTGTGGCTGAATGACTTGGAGGACAATATTAAAAATGGAGTAGCTAGGAATAGACTCCTGTCCTCTATGCCCCTCATTAAGGGAGTAGCGGCCTTCCTCTCCGACTCCTCCGCGGACTCCCTCCGGTTATCGGCTAGAGCGGCAGGACTGACCAATGCAGGCAGGCGGGCCTTATGGTTGAAGGGGTGGAAAGGAGACACACAAACAAAGACTAGACTGTGTGCTATACCCTGCCAGGGTAAGTACCTGTTTGGCACGGAACTGGATGAGATTTTAACAAAAGCGGGGGAGAGGAAGAAGGGTTTCCCTAACCCGTATGTTCCGTTCAACAGGAGGGCCTACAGGAAGCCGCTGTTTGGTAAAAAGAAGGACTTTAGGCCCCAGGACCGCTGGGGAAATAAGGACCCCAAACAAAGGGGCAACCTATTCGGGAAACGTCCCTTCAGGGGAGACAGGTCCCGATAAAACCATTACACCGGTAGGTGGCAGGCTA
Source organism: Dendrobates tinctorius (assembly GCF_039654945.1). Classification (NCBI taxonomy): domain Eukaryota; kingdom Metazoa; phylum Chordata; class Amphibia; order Anura; family Dendrobatidae; genus Dendrobates; species Dendrobates tinctorius. Next base: position 27,266,603 of record NW_027361676.1, read on the forward strand.
TTAAAATTCAGCCGCCAATGGGAGAAGGTGACATCAAACCCATGGGCCATAAATATCGTGTCATCAGGTCTAAGATTAGAATTTGTTCGGCATCCACCGAACTCCTTCCTATTGACTTCCATGAAGTCCCGGACACAGCAGGAAGCGCTGGAGATGGAGATTGCAGTACTGCTAACTAAACAGGTCCTGGTAGAGGTCCCAGGGGACGAAGTAGGAATGGGCTTTTATTCTCCTCTATTTTTAGTCCCAAAACCAGATGGCTCCTTTAGGACCATAATAAACTTAAAAAAGCTTAATACCTTCTTAAAACTGAGGTCGTTTAAAATGGAGTCGATAAAGTCTGCAATAAAGCTTTTGTTCCCCAGGTGTTATATGGCAGCCTTGGACCTAAAGGACGCCTATTACCATCTCCCCATATATCGTGGGCACCAGAGGTTCCTGCGGGTAGCAGTCTGGTTCAGAGGTCGGATTCGGCATTTCCAGTTTGTGGCAATGCCATTTGGACTATCCATGGCTCCTTGGGTATTTACAAAATTGATGCTGGAAGTTGTCATATGTAAGGCTGAATGACACACTAGTGGTCCCTTACTTGGACTACCTACTCATAGTAGGAAAGTCTGTTTCACAGTGCGAAGCCAGAATAACTAAGATTATCTCATCCCTGAGAACACTAGGCTGGCTAATTAACTGGGAGAAGTCTAGGCTAGAACCAGTAACCTGTCAGAGGTTTCTAGGCCTGCAAGTGGACTCCGTAGCGGAGGAATGCTTTCTGCCCCACGCCAAAGTGATAGCCATAATCAATAAGATAAGGAATACTATAGAAAGACCTGTAATATCATTGAGACAGGGTATGTCCTTTCTGGGATCCTTGATATCGTGTATTCCAGCGGTGCAATGGGCCCAGTTCCACTCTAGAGAACTACAGTGGGCTATTCTGCAGGAAACAGGCTGCAGGGGCGGTTGGAAGGGAAGATGTCCCTATCGCCCGAGGTGGTTGAATCCCTAAGATGGTGGTTAAATCCTTCCAATTTATCGAAGGGAGTGCAATGGTGGGTGACTCCCTCTAAAATACTCACCACGGATGCCAGCCCCTTGGTTGGGGGGCCCATCTAGAGGAGCACATGGTGCAAGGCTGGTGGCGTAATGATGAAATAGAGAACTCCTCTAATGTAAAGGAGCTAACTGCAATTTTCTATGCGATATCTCATTTTCTCCCGCAGTTAAGGGGCGCCCACGTAAGAATCCAGACAGACAATACCACCGCAGTGGCCTATATAAACCGGCAAGGAGGCACGCGGTCAGTGCCACTGATGTCTATTGCGGGAAAGATCCTGGAGATGGCCGAGGTACATCTTCTCTCCTTGTCAGCACTCCATATAAGAGGAGTAGACCACTCCCGAGCAGACTATCTCAGTCGCCAAGCCCTATATCAGGGCGAGTGGGTCCTCAGCAGGCACGTCTTCGAAATGATAGCGTCAGAATGGGGCACACCAGAGAGAGACCTATTCGCGACCAGAGCCAACAGGCGCGTAAGAAGGTTTGCTTCACTCTACAGGTCAGACAACCCAGACATTCTAGATGCCCTCCAAGCACCCTGGACATTCCAGCTAGCCTATGCCTTCCCTTCAATGGTTCTACTACCAACAGTAGTCAGGAAAATAAGACAGGAGAGGGCGAGGGTCATCTTGATAGCCCCGTTTTGGCCAAAAAGACGGTGGTTTTCATGGCTGAGAGCCATGTCAGTAACCGACCCGTGGATCCTGCCGCTGCACCAGAATCTTCTCTCGCAGGGACCCTGCTACCATCCACAGGCCAAAGCCCTGCACCTAGCGGCCTGGAATTTGAAAGGGAGCTACTGAGGCAGAAAGGTTTCTCAAAGAACCTAATCAATACCCTGCTGCAAAGTAGGAAGGAATCCACAACAAAAATATATGCTAAAGTGTGGAAAAAGTTCCTGGCCTTTCACCCAGCAAAACTAGCCGGGGAAGTACCTATTACGGCCATTCTAGAGTTTCTGCAAAAAGGCCGAGAATTAAGGCTCTCGGTAAGCACTCTTAAGGTCCACGTGTCAGCCCTAGGAGCCCTATTTAACTATAACGTGGCGGCAAATAGATGGGTGACCTGTTTCATCTCAGCTTGTCAACGCTCGGAACCGGTGCATATTCCTCAGCTACCAGCATGGAACCTTACTCTAGTTTTGGATGCTTTCACGCAGGCACCATTTGAGCCCATAAGCTCGGCATCAGTGAAGTGCCTCTCGTTAAAAACTGCTACGCTAGTAGCCTTAGTATCGGCTAGAAGAGTGAGTGATCTTCACGCTCTATCAGCGGACCCTCCGTTCCTGTCAATAACACGAGATAGTCTGATTTTAAAGACAGACCCGTTCTACCTTCCAAAACGGGCAACTAAATTTCATAGATCTCAGGAGATATACCTACCTTCCTTCCACGAGAACCCGTCAACACAAGACGAGGTGAAATATCACACTTTAGATGTGAAAAGAGCAGTGCTAGCCTACCTAGATAGGACCAGTCCCTGGAGGCAGAGTAGGTCTCTTTTTGCCTCCTTCCAGGGTAGCAGGAAGGGGTCCGCAGTTACATCAGGCACGATATCCAGATGGATCAGAGATGCGATCACAATGGCATATTTGGCAAAAGGAGAAGACCCTCCACTGGGGATTAAGGCGCACTCTACTAGAGCCATATCATCCTCCTGGGCCGAGAGGGCGAACGTCCCAATTGAACAAATATGTAAGGCTGCAACCTGGTCTTCTCCGTCTACCTTTTATAGTCACTATAGACTAGATTTGTCCTCTACCGAGGATCTAACCTTTGGTAGATCAGTCCTTAACACGGTGTGCCCTCCCAAGTGATTATCTCTGGAAATCTCAGTGGGTGCTGTCGTGGCGAAGAGGAAAAACCGGATTACTTACCGGTAATACTCTTTTGTAGAGTCCACGACAGCACCCGCTCACTTCCCTCCCGTATTAATTTTGCACACATGGGTCTCCTTGGTGGTGGAGATTATGAGTTAAGTTAGATATGTGATTAAACTTAGTAAGCATAAGAAGCTACATAGGGGTAAGATAGATGAATCGCCCAAACAATTTGACTAAAACATGTATGGCGGTTCCTCCGTTGTTCTCGGTAACACAAACTGAGGGAGCGAGGGGCACCGCCCCATTTATCTCTCTGTAGGTTTCCTGTTCCGGGGGCGGATCCCCTCTCTCAGTGGGTGCTGTCGTGGACTCTACAAAAGAGTATTACCGGTAAGTAATCCGGGTTTTTTTTTTGTTTTTTTTTTGCCGCCCCGAAGCGCCACCACTGGGGCCGGTGGGCCCTGAGGGTGAGTGGGGAGAGGCAGTGAAGATGGGAAGGAGCCCGCCCCCCCCCCCCCCCCCCCCTCCAAGCCCAGGGCTCGGAGCGGTCAGTGGAGGGTGGCGGCGGCCGCCCGGAGCCACGGGATACAGGGCCTCTGCAGGCGTCAGAGGGGGAGGACGCTGGGGCACACGCGCGCACAGCCCCTTTGAGGAAGGAGCAGTGCACTGCTGGGGAAATTCGCAGTGCGCATGCGCGGGCGGTCACTTCCGGCGGGGGCGCAGAGCACCACTGGGAAGGGAGCAACACGGCGCTGCTCTCCAGAGGAAGGGGGGGTGGAAAAGGAGCCCATACTTAAACCCCACTAAAGGGGCAGAGGGAATCACCATGGGTGACAAGCCACAGAAGGAGACGCGGCGGCAGTCCCCGAAGCAGGGGCAGCGGCAATCGCAAGAGCAGCGCCAGCACTCACAATGCCAGCACACCTTGTCCCAGCAGCGCAGCCATCATTCAGGATCGCGGCACAGCCAGAAGTGGATTCAGCGGTGGAAATAATCCCTACGCCTGAGACTGTATCTCTCGTTCCACAAGGAGGGTGAGTGATCTCTGTTTAAGTCCGCTCGCTAATATGCGGTTATTGATTTCTTGCAGGGGCGTAAATGCACAGCCAAATCTAAACACACGGTATGTGCTCTATGCACGGAGGAGCTACCCCCTACGTGGGAGAGAGCTCTGCGCGGCGTGCATAGAACAGACAATCCAGGAGGAATGAGAAAAAACTTTGTCCAGCTCCACGATGTAGTGAAAAATATTCTTTATTCACTCAATAGAAATGAGGTTTAAAAGCCAGCATGAGTTACAAGGCATGCGATCGATCTACGCGTTTCGAGTGGCTAAGCACTCTTAATCATGATACGCAGCTTTGTCCATGGGTAGATCTTATATACTCTATCCGGTCTACACACCGGTTAAATAATTAAAACGGATATAAAACAAATGGAGAGAAAACTAACAATCACAATTAAATATAACAATTTGATTCATTAAGATACCAAATTATCGCTTTCAATAGTATTTTATCTTTATTTCTTAATTTTTATTCATTATTCTCTTATCCATGAAAAAATGAAGCAAACTTCTAAAATAGAGAAACATAACAGATCTCAATGTTGCAACCATTCACAACAGTAAAATTCACATACTGTAGATACAATTTTTTCAAAATACATGCGGTTTTTAATTACATGTCAATTTTTTATTTCTTTTTTGTGCAATGTTAATTTTAGCACAACAAACCATTTTTTTGGGTATACACATGTTTCCAAAAAAAAGGATCAAGATTAGAAGGATTTTTTTCAGGCACTATTTCAATTAGCGCACCAAATGTGCGCACAGCCATAATATATTCGTTTAAAGAGGAGATGGAAAACTCCAATTTGCACTGTTCTAAAGAATTTTTTTCAGTGTGTGTGTGTGTGTGTGTGTGTGTGTGTGTGTGTATATATATATATATATTGGTGCCTACAAGTAGTATTCAACCCCCTGCAGATTTAGCAGGTTTGAGAAGATGCAAATAAGTTAGAGCCTTCAAACTTCACACAAGAGCAGGATTTATTAACAGATGCATAAATCTTACAAACCAAAAAGTTATGTTGCTCAGTTAAATTTTAATAAATTTTAAACATAAAAGTGTGGGTCAATTATTATTCAACCCCTAGGTTTAATATTTTGTGGAATAACCCTTGTTTGCAATTACAGCTAATAATCGTCTTTTATAAGACCTGATCAGGCCGGCACAGGTCTCTGGAGTCATCTTGGCCCACTCCTCCATGCAGATCTTCTCCAAGTTATCTAGGTTCTTTGGGTGTCTCATGTGGACTTTAATCTTGAGCTCCTTCCACAAGTTTTCAATTGGGTTAAGGTCAGGAGACTGACTAGGCCACTCCAACACCTTGATTTTTTGCCTCTTGAACCAGGCCTTGGTTTTCTTGGCTGTGTGCTTTGGGTCGTTGTCTTGTTGGAAGATGAAATGACGACCCATCTTAAGATCCTTGATGGAGGAGCGGAGGTTCTTGGCCAAAATCTCCAGGTAGGCCATGCTATCCATCTTCCCATGGATGCGGACCAGATGGCCAGGCCCCTTGGCTGAGAAACAGCCCCACAGCATGATGCTGCCACCACCATGCTTGACTGTAGGGATGGTATTCTTGGGGTCGTATGCAGTGCCATCCAGTCTCCAAACGTCACGTGTGTGGTTGGCACCAAAGATCTCGATCTTGGTCTCATCAGACCAGAGAACCTTGAACCAGTCTGTCTCCGAGTCCTCCAAGTGATCATGAGCAAACTGTAGACGAGCCTTGACATGACGCTTTGAAAGTAAAGGTACCTTACGGGCTCGTCTGGAACGGAGACCATTGCGGTGGAGTACGTTACTTATGGTATTGACTGAAACCAATGTCCCCACTGCCATGAGATCTTCCCGGAGCTCCTTCCTTGTTGTCCTTGGGTTAGCCTTGACTCTTCGGACAAGCCTGGCCTCGGCACGGGAGGAAACTTTCAAAGGCTGTCCAGGCCGTGGAAGGCTAACAGTAGTTCCATAAGCCTTCCACTTCCGGATGATGCTCCCAACAGTGGAGACAGGTAGGCCTAACTCCTTGGAAAAGGTTTTGTACCCCTTGCCAGCCTTGTGACCCTCCACGATCTTGTCTCTGATGGCCTTGGAATGCTCCTTTGTCTTTCCCATGTTGACCATGTATGAGTGCTGTTCACAAGTTTGGGGAGGGTCTTAAATAGTCAGAAAAGGCTGGAAAAAGAGATAATTAATCCAAACATGTGAAGCTCATTGTTCTTTGTGCCTGAAATACTTCTTAATACTTTAGGGGAACCAAACAGAATTCTGGTGGTTTGAGGGGTTGAATAATAAATGACCCTCTGAATAAACTTTTCACAATTTAAAAAAAAATTAAACAAAGAAATAACATTCTTTTTTGCTGCAGTGCATTTCACACTTCCAGGCTGATCTACAGTCCAAATGTCACAATGCCAAGTTAACTCCGAATGTGTAAACCTGCTAAATCTGCAGGGGGTTGAATACTACTTGTAGGCACTGTGTGTGTATGTATGTATGTGTGTGTGTATATATGTATGTATGTGTATGTATATATAATATACCGTATTTTTCGCTTTATAAGACGCTCCGGATTATAAGACGCACCCCAAATTTTGAGGAGAAAAATAGGAAAAAAACTTTATTTTTAATAAAATGGTGGTGCATCTTATAATCCATGCGTCTTATTGCTTTCCAGGGGTGGTGATGGAGGAGGCCGGAGTGGAACATTGCTGCTGGGATGAGGGGGTGTTTTGATGTGCAGCGTGCCGCTGCCGGTGTCTGTTACTGCCGCCGCCCTCTGTCCCCTGATGCTTGCCACCACCACCACGCTCTGTCCCCCGGTGCCTGCTTGCCACCACCGCCGCACTCTGTCCCCCAGTGCTTGCCACCACCGCCACGCTGTCCCCCGGTGCCTGCTTGCCACCACCGCCGCGCTCTCCCCCGGTTCTTACCGCCACCACCGCGCTCTGTCCCCCCGGTGTTTGCCGCTATCGCCGCGCTCTGTCCCGTTCTGAGGGTACTTGCCGCGGCACTCTGTGCCCTGATGCTGCCGCTGCGCTGTCCGCCACCGCCGCGCTCCTGTCCCCCGGTGGTTTCTTCCGCCCCACCGCCGCCGCCGCGCTCTGTCCCGTTCAGCGTGGGGGGGTCTCTGTCGCTCCATGCCTGCTTTCTTCCTGGAAAATGGCCGCCGCGCATGCGCAGACGGACATCTCGGCACTGAAATCTCGGGATATATATATATATATATATATATATATATATATATATATATATATATATATATATATATATATATATATATATATATATATATAATATATATATATATCCAAAAAAACATTTAATCGCAGCTCTCCCGACATTTTATTGAGACTCATAGTAAAAAACTGGATTCATTAAAAGTATATGGGATTGAGAAGTCCACAATCGGATTAGAGGTGGGGACTTAGAACCCGTGCTTAGGAATAGGGAGGCGTGGTGGATGTTCAAATTAAACACCAGTATGCCACGAGGCTTGAATAAAAGAAGACACCATGCTCTTTTATTAGACTAGCACTTATCAACCCTTTCCTCTTTGAAATATCTATTTTATTACATTTATAATGAATCCTCATGTTCTGATTAAATATATATTAAAGTATGTGGGAATATGGTAGTTTTTTGCAAGGTTTTTCATAGGGTAATTTTTGTGCATAGAACTGTATTTTCATGCCGTTTTTCGAATCTGCATGTTTAAAGTATAAAAACTAAAATATTCGACAGTTTTGTGCTGATCAGTTACTCAGGAAATACTTCATTTATTTGGGAAAGTCTATGATAATCTCTCTATATATGCATTAGAACGGTTTTTTTTTTCAGTGCATGAAGGGGAAATATAATAACCGAATGCTCCCCCCCCTTTTTTTTTGGGTTGCAGATACAAACTAAAAATTAAACATAACAAAAAAATTTTTTATATTTTTTTTGTGCAAATTGAAGTTTTCCATCTTTCTGTCTTGAGAAAATTTATGACTTTTCAATAAATGTATCAGAACGGATTTTTATGATTGGTGTATGATGGGGAATAAAAGAATTAAATTTTTTTGGCTGTGTATATAAACAAAAAAATCATATACACTGAAAAAAATTCTTTAGAACAGTGCAAATTGGAGTTTTCCATCTCCTCTTTAAACTAATATATTATGGCTGTGTGCACATTTGGTGCGCTAATTGAAATAGTCCCTGAAAAAATCTTTCTAATCATGGCAAGCGCTAAATATTCCAGCATATTTTCCATTCAAAAAGTCAAATGGTGCTCCTTCCCTTCTGAGCCCTGCCGTGCGCCCAAACAGTGGTTTATGACCACATATGAGGTATCGGTGTACTCGGGGAAATTGCCTAACAAATTTTAGGATCCATTTTATCCTGTTGCCCATGTAAAAATGAAAAAATTGCTGAAAGAAAATTTGTGTTGGAAAAATTAAAATGTCCATTTTTTCCTTCCACATTGCTTTAGCTGCTGTGAAACACCTGAAGGGTTAATAATCTTCTTGAATGTGGTTGAGTAGCTTGAGGGGTTCAGTTTTTTTTTTTTTTTTTTTTTTGAAACGTGTATACCCCAAAAAATGGTTTGTTGTGCTAAAATTAACATTGCACAAAAAAGAAATAAAAATTTGACATGTAATTGAAAACCCCATGTATTTTGAAAAAATTGTATCTGTGAATGATTGCAACATTGAGATCTGTTATGTTTCTCTTCTATTTTAGAAGTTTGCTTCATTTTTTCATGGATAATAAGAGAATTAATAAAAATTAAATAAAAAAAAAAGATAAAATATTATCGCCTTCAGTAGTATTTTATCTTAATGAATCAAATTGTTATATTCAATTGTGATTGTTAGTTTTCTCTCCATTTGTTTTATATCTGGTTTAATTAATTAACCGGCGTGTAAACCGGATAGAGTATATAAGATCTACCCATGGACAAAGCTGCGTATCATGATTAAGAGTGCTTAGCCACTCGAAACGTGTAGATCGATCGCATGCCTTGTAACTCATGCTGGCTTTTAAACCTCATTTCTATTGAGTGAATAAAGAATATTTTTCACTACATCATGGAGCTGGACAAAGTTTTTTTTTTTTCTCATTGCCTTGGATTGTGCGCTTTGACACAGTGGTCTCGTCCTCCGATGTTGGAATGCTATGTCTGGTGAGCTGGATTTGTATCCTAATCCAGGAGGAATCCCTGAGGTTTGCTTCAGACCTCAAAACACTGATAAGGGCCCAGGTCGAAGACTCCCTTAAGGGTGTTAGAACCTCAAATAAAAAAAAGTAGATCCAGGCTTAGGTCTCGAGTCCAGTGTTATCGAGTCAGGAAGTGAACTATCTGACTCAAGTAATTCGTCATCCTCCCAGTCCTCATCATCCTCAGAAGGGGTACGCAGCTGCTTCCCTATTGAAACGGACGCCCTGGTAAAAGCCGTGAGGACCACTATGGGGGCGGGTAAACGAACACCCTAAGAAAACAGCCCAAGATCTAATGTTCAGTGGGCTAGAGCAAAAAAAAAAGAGGGCTTTTCCGATAAATGAGAAAATTCACTCCCTAATTAATCAAGAATGGAAAAAGCCAGACAAAAAGCCCTCCTAACACCCAAGAGGAAATACCCCTTTGACGACACGGCCTGCTCCCTATGGACTAAAGCACCTAAACTAGACGTAGCTGTTGTAAAAGCGTCTAAAAAAAAAAAAAAAAAAAAAAATTCACCCTGCCCTTCGAAGACATGGGCACCCTGAAGGACCCAATGGATAAAAAAGCAGAAGCTTTTTTAAAAAAAAAAAAAAAAAAAGTTTGGGAAGCGGCAGGAGGTGGACTAAAGCCAGCCATAGCAGCCATGTGCACGGCACGCACCCTAATGGTCTGGTTGGATCACTTAGATTCCCAAATAAGAGTCTCAAGAGAAACAATGCAAAGATCAGTTTCGGTAATGAGAGGAGCAGCAGCTTTCCTGGCGGATGCGTCAGTAGACTCCACTAGGTTGGCAGCCAGAGCAGCCTCCTTTTCAAATGCCGCGAGACGCGCCTTATGGCTTAAATGCTGGCCTGGAGACTTGCAGACTAAAACTAAATTGTGCGCAATCCCGTGTGAGGGGGAATCTTTATTTCGCTTGGTATTAGATGACATCTTGGACAAGGCAAGGGACAAGAAAAAGTCCTTTCCCGGGTTCCCTAGTCAGTCATACAAACTGCCTTTTCGGAACAGAAGACTTATGTGACAAAGACCCCCAAAAGGGAGCAAGGAAGGATGGGAGGATAAAAGAAAAACATGAATCCTTTGTTTCTATAACAAACCCCCTGACAACAAAAAGCCACAATGAAGGTGCTCCCTGGGTCGGGGGAAGATTGTCCTACTTTCTCCAGACCTGGGAAAAAATATCTGCAAGTGCGTGGATATTGAGCATAATAAAAGAAGGTCTAAGATTTAAATTCAATTCCCTCCCAAACAATTCATTTGTGATAATGCCTCAAAAGACACCACACGAACAGCTGGCTCTTCCTCAAGAAATCGCAAATCTAAGGGAGAAGGAGGCATTACAAGAAGACCCCTACAGGACAGAGGGAGAGGCTTCTACTCCCCTCTCTTCCTCCGCAGAAAACCAGACGGAACATACAGGGTAATCACAAATCTAAAGACTGAACAAGCATTTCAAAATGAAGACCATAAAATCGTGCGGAAAAATGCGTTCCCCCCCCCCCCCCCCATCGTGCTTCATGGCTGTACTAGACTTGAGAGACGCATATTACCATGTACCCATTCACAGAGACAACAGGAACTACCTCAGGGTGGTGGTGACGATCCAGGGGGAGATAAAACATTATCTGTTCAGAGTTCTACCTTTTGGGCTGGCTATTGCTCCGAGAGTATTTACAAAGATAATGGCAGAAGTAATGGCCCACATAAGAGAACAAAGCATTCTGATAGTCCCATACCTGGACGATCTCTTAGTAGTAGGCGTCACCTCTCACCACTGCATACAACAATTGGACACAGTCATGAGATCTCTTGCGAGTCTAGGATGGATGCTGAATTTGCCCAAGTCCAGACTTGTACCAAGTCAGGTACAGGAGTACTTGGGGATAACACTAGACTCAACCAAACAAATGTTACCTTTCTCAGACAAAGATTCAAAAGATGACACAGATGGTGTCACAAATGATAGCTTTCCCAGTCACTACCCTGAGAAAAGCAATGTCTCTATTGGGATCAATGACATCCTGAATGCCAACGGTACAGTGGGCGCAAAGCCATACTCGAGACCTACAGTGGGAAATATTAGACGCAGACATTTCCCTACATGGGAATTTAGACAGGCAATTAAACATCTCACCAAACACAGTACACTCCTTTAACATGGTGGGCAGATCCAGTCAATCTAACCAAGGGGGTTCCTTGGGCATTACCAGTGACATAGATCCTAACCACAGACGAAAGTCCCTGGGGGTGGGGTGCACATCTAGGCAGTCAGGGGGCTGGACTCAGGGAAGAGTCAGCTTCCTCAAACATGAAGGAGTTGCTGGCAGTAAAACTAGCTCTCGTTCATTTTCTGGATTCACTTCGCTCCCAACACATAAGGGTAGCATATCTAAACCAGCAGGGGGACACCAGGTCCTGAGCACTAATGGAAGTAACAAAATCCATCTTCCACCTAGCGGAACACAATCTAGAATCTCTGACAGCCCACCACATAAAAGGTTCGGAAAACCGAACAGCGGACTTCCTAAGCAGAACACGCCTAAAACAAGGGGAGTGGGAACTAAACCAGTTAGTCTTCAACAAGATTGTGAAACTCTGGGGCCGGCCAGAAATACTTATTTGCGAACAGTCAGAACTGGAAGTTGGAAACCTTCTGCTCGATCGATCCCCCGAGGGGGCACAGTAGCTCTAGACACCTTCACGATACCCTGGGATTATCATCTCGAGTACGCTTTCCCGCCAATATCTCTCATCCCCTTTGTACTGAGGAAAATACAGAGGTACAAAGCGATGGTAACTGTAATAGCACCCTTCTGGCCTCTGAGAATATGGTTCTCCTGGCTGAGAAGAAAGTCTGTCACAGACCCCTGGGTTCTACCAGAAACTCCAGACCTCCTATCCCAGGGACCAGTGTATCACCCCCATATAAAAAACTTACACATGACAGCTTGGCTTTTGAGAGGGAACTCTTAAGCATGATATAGAGTTAATGGTTTGCTTTTTTTTTTTTTTTTTATCCCTTTTAAATGCCTTTAATTCTCCATTTGCCATTCATTCATTCTTATGACGCTGCAGTTTTGCCTGTCTCCTCTTCAAGGAGAAAATGCTTCTTATCTATGTTCTCAAAAGTCAGCCACAGCGTGTTCTGGGTACATTGTAAACATGGTATGACCCTAAAGGTGATGGTGGGGGCCACATGAGCTCCATAGAATTACATATTGTTGTAAATGGTATAAAAGATTGCCTTGTATTTCATTACGTCAGATAGTGATTTGACCACGGCTCGTGTGAGAGTCTTTGTCTCCAAGCGCTTGTCAACAGAAGGGCGAAAACCTCCTAATCCCAACTCACTGGTGATCTGTAATACCTGACGCTTGGTCAGAACAAAAAGCAGCTACGTTGAGCAATAGGGGCTTCTCGTCAAACTTGGTATCCATGCTACTACAAAGCAGAAAGCCAGTAACCACTAAAGCATATGGGAAAGTATGGAAAAAATTCATGTCAGTATCAGGCTCTGACCCAACGGGTAAAATCCCAATAGACAAAATTCTAGAATTCCTACAGAAGGGGTTGGAAAAGGGATTAGCTACCAGCACCTTAAATGTACAGGTAGCGGCCTTGGGAGCTTTGTATAACCATGATTTAGCCAAAAATAGGTGGGTTATGAGATTTATTAGAGCCTCAAGTAGATCCAGGCCGATTACCCCCTGGGATCTAAACCTAGTGCTAAACGCACTAACCAAATCTCCCTGAGAACCCCTAGCGGAGGCTCCCTTAAAAACATTGTCCCTTAAGACCTCCCTCCTTGTAGCCTTTAACCTCTTCCTGCCGCATTTAGTGATATGCAAGCTTTATCTGCCCACTTACCCTTCACTCAACTACTGGATTATAGGGTAATTCTCAGAACAGACCCGGCCTATCTCCCAAAGGTCTTTATCCTAAGTCATGTAACAAGGCTCGTTAAAGGGTCAACATTGACTTCTAGGCAAAAGGCAGGAATTTCTGGCAAATACTGGTTGTGTACAACATGTGACAGCAATCGCCTTTATTCTTCATATGTTTGGCCCATGTGGTAGGGTGGCAAGATCGAAGCCTTTTCTTACAAAGCAGAAATATCCAAGCGCAGCTGTTTTTAAGCAATGTCTACCAAAATAATATCAGACCATACCATGTTGTCCGACGGGACCAAAGTATAATTTTTGGCCTTCTGGCCCAAAAGGTATGCATTGAGCAAAACCAACACTGCATAATTCGAAGAACCCCACACGTATGGTGCAAGCCCTATTGGTTTATGAGGCTGTTTTTCGGCAGCTGTAACTGGGCCTTTAGCAAAAGTGGATGAAATTATGACCATTCCAAATATCTTAATTTTGCAACAAAACCTTTAGGCCCCTTTTGCTGAAAGGTGAAGTTCCTTTTCAGCTTTTTTTAGAACTACACCCTACACCCCCCCACCCCCTAAAACCAACAAAAGAATGGCTTCGCCAGAAGATCAGTTTTTGGAATGGCTCAGACCTGAATGCAATTGAGGATCTTTGGGAAGGCATCTTCTATGTACAGCGCCCTCTTCAGGTCAACCCAATCTGATAGATTTGGAGTGCAAGTAAAGGTCCCGTCACACCCAACGATGCATCAGCGATCCTGACAACGATATGACCTGGTCAGGATCGCTGGTGCATCGCTACATGATAGCTGGTGAGCTGCCAAACAGGCAGACACACCAGTGATCCGGACCAGCGAGGACGCTGGTTTCCAAGGTAAATATGGGGTAACTAAGCGCACGCGGCACTTAGTTACCCGCTGGTTACCTTGGATACCAGCTCCCAGCGCGAGTATGCTGGTATCCAAGGTACACAGCGGGTAACTAAGCGCGCGCTTAGTTACCCGATATTTACCTTGGATACTAGCTCCTAGCGTCTTGTTACAGCGCTGTGAGCTCGCTGATCATTGTGATACATGCTGGCCAGCGGGAGATCAACTATCGAAAAATGGCTCAGGACATTCCTGCACGATCAGCGATACCCAGCGGGGGGGGCGGTTGCTGATGGGTGTCACACACAGCGAGATCGCTAGCGCGTCACAAAATCTGCGATCTCGCTATGTGTGACGGGCCCCTTAGAGTGGGCAAAGATTATCAACATGGCATAAAGTTGGCAAACTCCTACTCAAAAAAGACTAAGTGCTGCCATAGATTCAAAGTGTACAATGTGCATATTTATATAAAAATTATTTAAGTTCTTAAATCGTTCTGGGTGGAAAAATGTACAAATCCTTTGAAAAATAAAATTACAATTATAGGTGACATTAAAGGTGGAAATGATTCTTGTTAAAAACAAAAAAACAAAATGACACTTTTTAAGGGTTCAGACCTTGACCCTGCAAACTCCTTAGGTTGTGCCTCTTTTGGTTGCACTATTGGGAAAGTGGTCAATCGCTTGTGTGCTTAGTAAACATAAGCATTTCCTGCTGTAGCTGGTTTTCCACAGGCCAATCTTGGTGAACTGATGTTTGGGTGTAACATACGCGAACACCTTTTACATGATCTGAAACAATTGGCTAAGTGTTAGCCAATGCTATACTGGAGACTTCTTATATTTGGGATAGAGCTTTTTCTGTAATGTTTGTAAAATGTGTGCATACATGGTTCTCACGGAGAGTAAAGTCTCCATGTAAGAAATACCTGTTATTGCCAATGATGGCAATTTGGAATCACAAGGATACTGAATACTAACATTAAATATTGCCAACACAAGTCAAACGATAAGAATATTCTAGGGGACGCTCAGCTAAGAAAGCACTGAAAAGTGTGCAGAAGAAATTATTTTATATCTAGACCACTCGCCAGCCGTGTCTTTCAGAGGTACACAACTGTGGCCAAGTGGCTTCTTTTTTTTTTTTTTTTTTTTTTTTTTTTTTTTTATGCATTCCTAAAAAGACACACTGTGGGCTCATAGGCCAGAGTGTGTCCACAGTGCCTCCATCTGCCTCATTATAAGGAATCTTTTGCCAGGGGTTCCGTCTAAATCCTTTTTTTTTTTTTTTTTTTTTTTTTTTCCAGAGGCTTGGGTTTCCATGTAAATGATCAGCGCAGAGCGTGGGATAAATATGAGCTTAGCCTTAGTGCGATCTTTAGGAGAAAAAAATGAGAAATCCACAGCAGGTGAATCTTGGTTTCGTTTGTGTTCCTCGTGTGGTTTAAGTTGGACTACATTTACTGGCTTGGTGTGGAAAAAAAAGAAATATAATTTTAGTACAGACCAAAAGTTTGGACACCTTCTCAGTCAGAGTTTTCTTTATTTTCATGACTATGAAAACTGTAGATTCACTCTGATGGCATCAAAACTATCAATTAACACATGTGGAATTATATAATTAAAGTGAACAACTGAAAATACTGTGTCTTATATTCTAGGTTCTTCAAAGTAGCCACCTTTTTGCTCTGATTACTGCTTTGTACACTCTTGGCATTCTGTTGATGAGCTTCAAGAGGTAGTCACCGGAAATGGGTTTTCTCTTCACAGGTGTGCCCTGTCAGGTTTAATAAGTGGGATTTCTTGCCTTATAAATGGGGTTGGGACCATCAGTTGTGTTGTGCAGAAGTCTGGCGACAGGCGCAGTCCGGCCGTGAATTGGCACAGAATTTGAAGGACGCACTCCACCGTTACTGCCGGGAGATCTGCGGCGCTAGCCGCTGATCTCCCGACGGTTGCCGCGGGTAAGCTGCAACGCAGCCGGGAGATGACTGGTGCTAGCCAGTACCCAGGGTCCGGAGGAGAGGAGACTCTCCTTCAGGCCCTGGATACCATAAACCTGTAAAATAGAATTAAAAATTAGTGATATACTCGCCTTCCGATGGCCCCTGGACTCTTTCCCTCCTCTCACCACATGCCGGGCATCTTCCGGTCCCAGTAATGCTTTGCGCGAAAGACCGCTGACGTCCTCTGCGGTCCTTCGCACTAAGCATTACTGGGACCAGAAGATGTGTGGAGAGGACATCGGGGGCCGTCTCAAGGTGAGAATAACCTTTTTTTTTTTTTTTTTTTTTTTTTTTTTTTTTTTTTTCTCCATTCCATCTTTTACTATTAATGCTGCATAGGCATTGATAACAATTGTCAAACACTGTGCTTGACAAGTGTGACCAACCTATCAGACACATTCCAAGCGATGCTTTAAATCGCTTGAATGCGCTTGAATTCTGCACATGAAAATCGCGTGAAAAGCGTGTTTTCCGTGGGAAACCGCATGCGAATTGGCCATATTCTAGAATACCCAATGCGTTAGAATCGGGCCACCAAGTAGTGTATTTATATTTATTTTTTTCCTTTGCATCTCCATATTTTTATCTTTTGATTGCTATCTCTACTGAGTTTTGGGAGGCAGAATGAACAAAAAACAAGTTTTGTTTCAGGGCTCTTTCACTCGTGCATATCTCCAGTATGTGTGGTGACAGTTTTCACATGTACCGGAGACACTTAAACACGTAGACACATTAAAATCTATGTTGCTGTGCACGTGTATGTGTCCAATTTTTAACGGCAGAAAAATGTCGTGCACACTGGGATGTCATCTGTGTCGCGTCCCAGCGACTGAGAAGCGGTATAGTTTGTGCTGTTCCCCGATGCCAGGGTGCTGAAAGACTTCTGCTCTGCAGGGGAGAATGAGTTATATTCAAGTGATAAAAATAAGAGGTGGTGACTGCTGGGACTACTCCCATCAGCCTACACCTGCTGCTGCTACTAGCAGTGACAGCAAGAGTGGCTGATGGGAGTGTTCATCACCCGCCACCTGCGCTATAAATTAAATAAATAAAACAACCGGTGTGGGTTCCCCTGTAGTTTCTATAACCAGACACCGGACGTTTGTTGCCTGTTTGAATCCTGCTTATACTGGGGGGTGGGGGCGGTCAAGATAAAAAATCCTAGCCGGGTAGCTGGAGTCGGTCCGGATACCTCCCCTCTCCACACAGCTGCTCCTGTCTCCTTGCGGACTCGGGACATGTGCTCCCCCAGTCCGCGCTCTCAGGTAAGGTCTGGGGGAATCTTCGGACGGAGGCCTCCTGCAGCGTCCGGGCCATGAGAGAAGCGGGCTCTCTCCCTCATTTGCGGTCTGGCGGCTCGGGCGCCCGGAAGTGACGTCAGACGCCAGCCAGCGTGAGCAGAAGCGTCACTTCTGGTATGCGTTCCAGGCTGGAACACAGGGGCACATTATGAAGAAAAGTTCGTATTAACCCTGGAGTCTACCGTAAAAGACGGGGGAGTGGTCACCCACACGGGGGGGAACCCGCTTATCCAGCCGCCCTATTAAAGGAGCCTCGGATGGAAGATCAGCTGAGGTAGGACAATTACGTCACCATGAAAAGCGATCCTTCCCACTCTGCATCTGTGGAGCCTAGGGCAAATCCGATCCCTGTAAGTATTCAGGCATTGAATCTTCTCCAGGGTGCAGGCCTCAGTCACTAAACAATCCTTTTCACCTTCTCTCGTTTTAGGGGGACAAGGATCCTGCACCCAGGAGCAAATCCAAACCTAATTATTAGAAATGTGTTTTATGTACCAAAAAACTATCCTCCTTGTATACCAAATCCTTATGTTGAGGCTGTATTGAAAAAGTCCTTAAAGTGGAACAGCCTTCCCTAAAGGAGGACATTAAAGGCATTGTACGCCAGGAAATTCAAGCTTCGCTGGTATCCTTCTCTCTATTAATATCTGCCCCTACTTCTACTCCAACAACAAAAAAAGAGGAAGCTGCAACAGTAAGAGGATTCGGACTCATAGGATTCATTCCAGGAAGAGGCTCACTGAGCTCTGATTCAGATTCGGGGGAGAATAGATGATACTTCTCTGCAGTGAATATGGAGGAACCCATAACAGCTGTGAGAAGAACCATGGAGGTAGAGGAGGAAAAGCTGACACATTCCGTACAGGAAGAAATGTTCAGAGGCTTGCATTCTAAAAAGAGGCTGTACTTCCCCATACATAAAAATGTAAGGGCGCTACTACTTGACTTATGGGAGACTCCTGAGAAAAGGCTGAGTACTCCATCAGAACTATAAGATTCCCGGTGGGCGACGAGTCGGCAGGGTGCTGGTCCAAAATACACAAAGTAGACATACAGGTTGCCCGGGTAACAAAGGAGACTACTTTGCCTTTTTGAGGATTCCTTGCAGTTGAAGGACCCCTTGGAGCGTAAGATGGAAGGTCTCCTCAGGAAATCCTGGGAGACGGCAGCCCTATTGAGCACAAATGTGGTCTCCACATCGGTCGCAAGATCAATGTCCCGCTGGCTAACCCAGCTAGAGGACCACTTGGCATCAGGCACTGCCCGAGAGGAAATCCTGGATTCTCTTCCTTTGCTCCAGAATGCTACGGCTTTCCTGGCGGATGCCTCTGCAGAGTCCTTTAGAGTAACCGCTAGACCTGCGGCTCTATCCAACTCGGTGAGACTAGCCCTGCGGCTGAAGTCATGGACAGGGGATATTGCGTCAAAAATGAAGTTATTTGCCCTTATAGGGAATGGAGCATATGTTTGGACCTGCACTAGATCAATTGTTGGAGAATGTCTCAGACAAGAAGAAATCTTTGCCAGAGCCTAGGACTGCAAAAAAAAAAAGATGCAAAAAAGAGACCCTTTCGTCCTCCATGAGAGCAATCTCCCCAATACAGTTGCAAGGGCAAAACTGGAAGATGGAGCTTTGTGTTAGTGAGGAATATGGTTTATCTTCAGTGAGGATGTATGCTCATACTGAGAAATGAGCTATACATTCATCAGTATTCATGTTTGGGTTTGCTCTTTTATGCCGTATTTTCCTATTTGCTGCTATTTTAGTCTAATTCCTGTCTGTATTCATTTACAACAGGATGAACATGTGTGTTGTTCTTGAGCATTAATGCTATATAACATAGACTTTTCTAAAGCATTTATCCACAAGAGGTTTTTGCCACTTTAATTTGGTGAATGCTTTTTTTCAGGCACCAAGGGCTATTCAAGACAGTTATTTAAGAGGAACGTAAAGATGTACCTCCTGGGACTGTCAGTTTTATAACAAGCCTATAGTTTTTGGCATTTGGTGTCCTGATTATCGCCAATGCGATTTTTTGTTTGTCTTCTGTGTCACGTGCACTTTTATCAAGAACCTCAGGTTCTTTTTTAACTTGTTTAAATAAAGCAGATTAGTTTTATTTTGTGTACATTACTTGCTTGCTATGAATCTTTTTGGCTGGTACGTTACACGCTATTTTTGGATGCTCCTGGGACTTCTCCATCCTTAATGTAAACCTCTTATAAAGATATCTTTTTGAGACCCCCCCCCCCCACCCCCATGCCCCACATTTCATGTTACCTGCAAAAAGATGCTTGCCTCTCCCCTAATCTCCTGCTGAAAAATGGTGGAAAAAAACGAAGTTGGGAGGATGCAATTTTGTCTTTTCTGGGAAATCTTTAGTGTATGTTAAACAGAAATGACCTTGGAAATTACCCCTACTATATATTGGGATAGGCTCTTGGAGATGGAATATCCCTTTAAGGCTGTGTTCACACACAGCATTTTTTTGCGTTTTTTTTCTTGCGTTTTTTTCCCCCCGCAGATTTGCCGGGAAAACGGCAAAAAAGAAGCTTCCCATTCATTCCTATGCATTTAGCACTTTTTGTGCACATTGATGCGTTTTTTTACCGCGTAAACGCAACATGCTCATTAATTTCACGGATTTTTCCGCGTTTCTGGCTTGTTCAATGCGTTTTGAGAACGCGCCAGAAAAAAAAACGCATAAACGCGAAGACAAAAGGTGTGGTTTCTGGGAAGGGAGTCATGTTTTTGAGCAGAAATTTTCTGCTACGTGTGCACTTAGCCTTAACAGGCAGAGAGGTTGCCCTTGAAATAGCTGCTCGTGCATGTAAGTTCCATTCAGGATGCAGACAGACCTGCTCCAGCACAATGTTAGACAGGCAATGAACACTAGTTAATAAAATATTTCAAACATTGTTAAAAATGCCCAGGCTTCATTTCACTAAGGTGTCTCAATACTAGACCATTGGTGCTGGAGCTCAAGTGTCGCTGGTTCTGTGCAGATCCTATACTTGGCTCTTGGTGGCTGCCCTGCTATTCACCTCAGCGCACAAGCACCAAAATATAAAACTGTGGGAAAGACTTAGGACATCCTGACCCTCTGACAGCAGTATAGCCCTTATCAGCCTGACTTGGGCATCAAGGTCACAGATTTGCTTATGTGCAAAATGTGTGGCACAACAGCTCTCTAGACACAGGCACTGCATTCTTGGTAACACTGATGCTGACGTTGGTCTCCACGTATGGCCAGTAGTTTGACCTCTGGTCTCAAATGTTTTCAGGACTGTTCTTGTTTGATCGACCGCACCGCATGCCTTTCCTCCAGCTGGGGATCTTCTGTACTGGTCATCCTGATAAAACGGGTGGCTTAAATTTTAGAAACCATGAATTCATTTTAGGTGTAGGGCATTGTATACATAATGGATAGGTAAATGGTAGGAGGAGGAAGCGACAAGATTTTTCCTCAGACTAATTTCTACTTATTGGCTAAAAATAAATCTGGAGCATTATTGCCCCACCTACGCTAGTCTACTCCATTGCTGTTTATATCAACCTCTGACCTAAAGCCCTTTATTGGCTAGTTTTCCAGTCTACAATAAACATGTTTCAACATGGCTGTAATGCTAAGCATCAGGAGATAAATGGGAAGACGTGGGTAAGGCGTAGACACCAGATATTTATTGACAAACTCCTTCTGGAGTGCAGCTTTCACAATCTGACCATGGTAGTGATGCCACGGGAAAAAAACAAAGCCCAGCATGGGATACTAAAAATAACAAACTGCCAATGGCGTATGTCTTACTGTTGGGACCCTGATGCCTCCCCAAGAAAGCTTCTCCTGTCAGTCTGAAGTACACTTCTGTTGTAATTTAGTGGCATAAAATATGTTGACTGTCGGCTGCTCAGGCCCTTTCCCTGCTGGCTATTATCCACCCACTTAGACTACATCAGTTCTGGTGTACATCAAGACACACAATTTTTGGTAAACTAAAAGTTGTAGAAAAATTTGGCCACTTTTCCAACCATTTGGCTCCAGAATTTTGTGGACTGGTTTGCTTATGCGCCTTAAAGTTTATGCTGGAGAATCTCCTGGCATGCATATTAAGGGTCAGTTCATCAAGACTATTCACTCGGGTCTTGATGAGGGAACCTGGGGGAGTGAAATTCTCCTGATCTGTGAAGAGGTGCATGCCTTTTCATGAATCTGGAGTGTCTGAAGTGGTTTGGGCCGCACCAGAAATCTAGTGCCCATCAGGGACTGGAGATCTGTTTCTTGCATAGAGAAGGCAACAGTTCGTCACTAGGCAGGCTGTGGTGGTGGTCCTATTTTGTTGAAACAGGAGAAATCTGGGTGAAACCACCAAGTCATCAAATTTGTGCTTAAATTTGGCAACTTTTCCAAGCACATTTATCCAGAAATCTGGTGTGAAATCTTTGCATCGGGGCCTTCTCAATGTCCAAAGGATCCTCCTTTTTTTTTTTTTTCCTGGCTGGTAAGTCAGCATAGCACTTACCAAAAATGTGGCAACATTAATTGTAGTCTGCTTCACTATTGTGATCTTCTACATAGATACATGCCAGTCAATTGTGGAGTTATTAGAGGTTTTTATATACAGTGCCTACAAGTAGTATTCAACCCCCTGCAGATTTAGCAGGTTTACACATTCGGAATTAACTTGGCATTGTGACATTTGGACTGTAGATCAGCCTGGAAGTGTGAAATGCACTGCAGCAAAAAAGAATGTTATTTCTTTGTTTCATTTTTTTTTAAATTGTGAAAAGTTTATTCAGAGGGTCATTTATTATTCAACCCCTCAAACCACCAGAATTATGTTTGGTTCCCCTAAAGTATTAAGAAGTATTTCAGGCACAAAGAACAATGAGCTTCACATGTTTGGATTAATTATCTCTTTTTCCAGCCTTTTCTGACTATTTAAGACCCTCCCCAAACTTGTGAACAGCACTCATACATGGTCAACATGGGAAAGACAAAGGAGCATTCCAAGGCCATCAGAGACAAGATCGTGGAGGGTCACAAGGCTGGCAAGGGGTACAAAACCCTTTCCAAGGAGTTGGGCCTACCTGTCTCCACTGTTGGGAGCATCATCCGGAAGTGGAAGGCTTATGGAACTACTGTTAGCCTTCCACGGCCTGGACAGCCTTTGAAAGTTTCCTCCCGTGCCGAGGCCAGGCTTGTCCGAAGAGTCAAGGCTAACCCAAGGACAACAAGGAAGGAGCTCCGGGAAGATCTCATGGCAGTGGGGACATTGGTTTCAGTCAATACCATAAGTAACGTACTCCACCGCAATGGTCTCCGTTCCAGACGAGCCCGTAAGGTACCTTTACTTTCAAAGCGTCATGTCAAGGCTCGTCTACAGTTTGCTCATGATCACTTGGAGGACTCTGAGACAGACTGGTTCAAGGTTCTCTGGTCTGATGAGACCAAGATCGAGATCTTTGGTGCCAACCACACACGTGACGTTTGGAGACTGGATGGCACTGCATACGACCCCAAGAATACCATCCCTACAGTCAAGCATGGTGGTGGCAGCATCATGCTGTGGGGCTGTTTCTCAGCCAAGGGGCCTGGCCATCTGGTCCGCATCCATGGGAAGATGGATAGCACGGCCTACCTGGAGATTTTGGCCAAGAACCTCCTCTCCTCCATCAAGGATCTTAAGATGGGTCGTCATTTCATCTTCCAACAAGACAACGACCCAAAGCACACAGCCAAGAAAACCAAGGCCTGGTTCAAGAGGCAAAAAATCAAGGTGTTGGAGTGGCCTAGTCAGTCTCCTGACCTTAACCCAATTGAAAACTTGTGGAAGGAGCTCAAGATTAAAGTCCACATGAGACACCCAAAGAACCTAGATAACTTGGAGAAGATCTGCATGGAGGAGTGGGCCAAGATAACTCCAGAGACCTGTGCCGGCCTGATCAGGTCTTATAAAAGACGATTATTAGCTGTAATTGCAAACAAGGGCTATTCCACAAAATATTAAACCTAGGGGTTGAATAATAATTGACC
The DNA here is from genome assembly GCF_039654945.1 of Dendrobates tinctorius. Lineage (NCBI taxonomy): Eukaryota > Metazoa > Chordata > Amphibia > Anura > Dendrobatidae > Dendrobates > Dendrobates tinctorius. The sequence goes on from NW_027361676.1 coordinate 27,289,850, forward strand.
CACACTTATATGTTTAAAATTTATTAAAATTTAACTGAGCAACATAACTTTTTGGTTTGTAAGATTTATGCATCTGTTAATAAATCCTGCTCTTGTGTGAAGTTTGAAGGCTCTAACTTATTTGCATCTTATCAAACCTGCTAAATCTGCAGGGGGTTGAATACTACTTGTAGGCACTGTACTTGGGAGTCTTGGCTGAGGTTAGTAGTTCTACCACGGTGGGGATAGGTCCCACTAATGGAAAGTAGGACTGGGCTCCCCCTCCTTCCTTCCAGGAAGTCCCAGAGCCAAGTGGCTTTCTGGCTGTTCCCTCCATATTAGACTGCACATCTGTTGCACATGGGTCCCTATACCTTTGCAACGAAGTACAGACCTGACAAACTGAAAACCAGACTGCAACTTGACTCCTTGCCAGTACAGCAACAGGACACTTCAAGTATTCCTTCTCACCCTCCGATGATTGTGGAGAGCTGATGACTGGAGCAAAGGTCTGAGAAGGTGCACGGGAATGCGTTTCATGTTCTTGCTGCTTATGTTTTCTTTGTGGATCAAATCCGCGACATGTCAGTACTTTTAGCAGTTTTGCTAAAATGCTTTTCTCCATTCATTTTGAAAGAAAAAAAATCAAAAACTAATCCTCCTTTATGAACCACTTTTCTGGCCAATGCTCTGGTGTGTTTTTTTTTTTTTTAAAGAAAAATCTTCAAATCTTCATTGTGCGACAGTCGCCGGTTGTATTGTACAGTATCTCATTCAGGCTTTGCGTATTTTAAATCCACAGAATGTCTGTGTACACAATGGGGCCAAGTCATCAAATCTTTTTGTGCCAGGAAAGTGGCATGAAAGGTTTGATATGTGGCAAATTGACTAAAAATGTGCGACCTATGGTGTCTTCACACTAGCCTCTATTGGCTCCCCTAAAATGGTGTGCTCACACCCGCCTGTCAAATTCTTCTGAAAACGTCAACGCTTTGTATGCCAGAAATGCTACTCCAGTCAGAGGCGCCAAATTCACGAAGTGCCATGTACTCCAGCAAGACTGGTGTAGTGCTGCCATGTTCTATGCCAGTCTTGATGATTCTGCTCCAATGTCTTTACCTGGCCGACTAATTCCATGCTGTCTACTTTTTTAATATTTATTGGCCACCAGCGTAATTATTTTTTTTTTTTTTTTTTTTTTTTTTTTTTTTTTACACCCTCTGGTGCTGTTTCGGGTATATTTTGATGTGGACCCACCTGAAGGCCATCTATGCTCTTATGCTGTGGATTTAACTTTCTTGCACTGGATTGATGAAATCCACAAACTGCCCACTGTATGTGGATTTTGCAGCGGTGCATTATACATGTGGATGTTTCCGGATACGATTTCCCACTGGATCTGCTTCCAGCTCCACTTTTGGGGGGAAAACAAATGTGAATTTCTAGTGTTTTTTTTTTTTTTTTCTGCAGATAATTCTGGCCGTTGTCCAGACGTGCAGGTGTAGATGCTGATCCCTGGCGTTCACATGATGACTACTTCTCACATGACAGTCCTCCAGCAGGCTGCCCGCTGTCATTCTCCTCTTCCTGCAGAGGGTGTGCACTGCACTGAAGTCCAGCCCATATGTCTGTGTCTTGTGACTAGCACAAACTGTAATGTATGGTCCCGTACTATAGATCTGGAAAGCAGCAAGTCGTACCTGTCAGCATGTTATCTGCACGCACTAGCCTGCACCTGGGAAGGAGTGACCCTCTTGTCAGACCTGGATCTCCATACATGTCTCCTTGTTCTGAAGGTGGATTTGCTTCTGAATTAATGGGAGAAATATTGTAGGATTCTTCCCACTTTTTTTTTTTTTTTTTTTTTGCCTTCTTGGCCCTTCAGCCACAGGAATGTGTGGGGGAACCCAGAAAACCAGTGCCCAACCTGGGTGCTGCTCAAAAAAGCTAAGAAACAGGTGGATCGCGCGCTGTCTGCTCGCCGACAGGTGTAAATACTCCGAGATGGCGAAAGGGAAACGTACGAGACAAGCAACAAACACGTCTTCTGACGCTGATTACACACGGTCAAGGTAGATATTCCCCAATTTTCGCAATGAGCACGGATGAATCTTGCACTGTGTATTAGGGTAGCTGGGAACTGTTTCTAGGGTTTTTTTTTTTTTGTCACTTGCTCTTGCCTATTGATGCTCTTCTGACTAGGAGCAGAACCCCATCAGTGTTACATTATTGCATATATGCACCTTTTTATCCACTTGGTGAGGCTTGTAGGGCAAAACAAGCTCCGTTCACAACCAGCAGGGTTCATGTAGTCTGGGAGGAAAGGGTAAATGTATAAAGGTCATGCAGGAAGAAAGCAGCTTATAATGTGTAGTGTACGGATTACCCCCCCTGTATTATCAGGCAGCTCTTTAAGACTTTGCGTTCATCTTCTTTTCTCAGTCTATGGGCGCCCTACCTGCAGAGTTGGCCTCTCCACCCCACTCCTGCCAGAATACATCTGTAGGCAGCAGTGATGGTGCACAGTCCTCCTGCACTGACCACTTTCTAATATAGTAGTCAATACCATAATATGGGAGCCGCACACCTCTTCTCACCCTTTTGAGATCCAAAAGTTCCCAGCACTTGTGACAATACATTACTATATCAGATGTATGACCCTTCTGCGGACATAAGGTTGTTGCTAGATTATGGATTTGGGTTGGACCGGAGGAGCATGTGTGGGGCTTCACACCACTGCGGCATGCCTGGCACAGTTATCTGGTATGTTATAGTAGGATAAAGCCACGGACCATGACATAGGGAAAACTTAAGGGTTGATTAAAACAATTTATTAGCATTTTGACAAACTGTGTTAACTGACCCAAGCAAGAGTGTCCACAAAATATTTCCCAAAATACTTTTGGTGTCATTGAACATGTTGGGCCAGTGTCTCACTGCTAGGGAACACAGCGCTTGTTTTAGAAGAGTTTATGCTTTACCCACCTATGGGAATAATAAATGTCTGATCGATGGGAACGCCAAAAGTGAGGGTCCTGTGGCTTCCCGCTCCTCTTACTGCAGTCAAGTGATATAACTAAAGTGCTGGTCACCCATGCACACTGGTTCTAGTATGTATGGACTGATTGGAAAAGCCATAAGCACTTGCGGAGCTACAATTACCAGCAGACTCGGTCAACATTTCTAACATTTCTCGGTCAACTGGTTTTTGATTGCACAACTCTAGTGGTGGACTTGCCTGGCCTGAGTGCTGCGGGGTGTAGTATTGTGACCAGCACCCAGACAGTGCAGACCAGAAGTGTAGCCTTCGGCTGCTCAGCAGCTTTCATCATGTAGATTAAGGGAGTGAACCAAGGCGTCTGACAGTCTTGTGCTGTACTTGTGGGACCCACATGAAGGTGATGGCTGTACTGGCGTCCATGCGGAGCCGCACATGAAGGTGAGGGCAGTACTGATCGTATCCATGCGGAGTCGCACATGAAGGTGAGGGCAGTACTGGTGGCATCCATGCGGAGCCACACATGAAGGTGAGGGCAGTACTGATGGCATCCATGCGGAGCCGCACATGAAGGTGAGGGCAGTACTGATCGCATCCATGCGGAGCTGCACATGAAGGTGAGGGCAGTACTGATCGCATCCATGCGGAGCCGCACTTGAAGGTGAGGGCAGTACTGATCGCATCCATGCGGAGCCGCACATGAAGGTGAGGGCAGTACTGATCGCATCCATGCGGAGCCGCACATGAAGGTGAGGGCAGTACTGATGGCATCCATGCGGAGCCGCACATGAAGGTGAGGGCTGTACTGCCTGTGTCCATGCGGAGCCGCACATGAAGGTGAGGGCAGTACTGATGGCATCCATGCGGAGTCGCACATGAAGGTGAGGGCTGTACTGCCTGTGTCCATGCGGAGCCGCACATGAAGGTGAGGGCAGTACTGATCGCATCCATGCGGAGCCGCACATGAAGGTGAGGGCTGTACTGCCTGTGTCCATGCGGAGCTGCACATGGAGGTGAGGGCAGTACTGATCGCATCCATGCGGAGCCGCACATGAAGGTGAGGGCTGGACTGCCTGTGTCCATGCGGAGCCACACATGAATGGGATGCTTCTTGTAGACCGCTATTCTCGCCTTTTTGCTTTCTGTATTTTTCTTGCCAATGAAACTGACTTTGGTTTCTTGATTTAATGTCTGGTTGTCTCATTGGGTCTGGTAATGGTGTAATGTCTGCAGCAGCGAATTGTTCCGTTTCTCGTATTTCTAGCCTCTGATTTGCAAATCTCCTATATATATAAAACTGAATGTACTGTATGTGTCACCAACCAATCACGAAGCATCTTTCTTTTCACCAGAGCTGTTTAAAAAAAGCTGAGCTGTGATTGGTTGCTATGAGCAAGTTTTCCCACTTGACAACACCTCAGCAGACGCGAACATGGTGGGAAAAATCTAGCATCCCTGGGAACACTAGGTCCCAGCCATTGTCTGCCCCCCCAGAAAGGAGCAGAGAGCACATGATAGTAATTAATCTCCCCCCCCGTGTCCATATGCACATCTTCCCTCTTAAAGGGATCTCCGGTATGGAAGTCAGGGCAATTGCCTTCAAATGCTCTGGTACTGACCCCAGGCTCTCTTAAAGGAATCTCCTGTATGGAAGTTAGGGCAAATCCCTCAGCGCTCTGATTCTGACCCAAGGCCCCTCTTAAAGGGATCATTGGTATGGAAGTGAGGGCAAATCCACTCAGCACTCTTGTTCTGACCCAGGACTCTTAAAGGGATCTCCAGTATGGAAGTTAGGGTAAGGCCGGGGTCACACTGGCGAGGAATACAGCCGAGTGAGAGGCGCTAAAAGCACGCATTTGACACGGACCAATGATTCTCTATGGGGTCCCTCGCACCAGCCGTATATTTCTCAGCCGTATTCTACGGTCCGTGCCAATCGCAGCATGCTGCGATTGTCAGCGTACTACGGCCGTAGTACGCCAATGCAAGTCTATGGGTGCGCAAAAAATACGGATTGCACACGGACCACACATGTGACTTGCGAGAAATACGCACCCGATGTCTTTTAGCAAAGCCGGCAATTCAGTGCGCTATAGTACAGTAAACTCACACTGACAGTTTTAATTAAGAAACGAAAGAATAGATATATATACACATAGAAAAAAAAATATGCATTCTATGTGTCTATATCTATTCTTTGGTTTCTGTTAGAAACCCTGTCATAGGGCTCCATTATATGTCCATTTTGCAAGCCTGCGAGAAAATCTCGCCATACGGATTACATACGGATGCTTACATGCGCAAAATACGGGACCACACTTTGATTACGGATGACCTACGGAGCACTATTACGCATGTAAAATACTGACCGTATTTTGCGTCGGTTAGTGTGACCCCCAGCCTAAATCTCTCAGTGCGCTGATTCTAACCTCAGGCTTCTATTAAAGGGATCATTGGTATGGAAGTCAGGGCAAATCCACTCAGCGCTCTGGTTCTGACCCCAGACTGATGGGATGATGTGGGATATTAGGGGTAGTAGTCCGGTGGCTCTGGTTGACGGGATGATGTGGGATATTATAGTGAATGTGGCTATGCGGAGTGGGCGGGGCTATATATAATATTAATAATTTTTATTTTTTTAGTGTGTTGTGTAATATATATTTATTTTGTTAGGTCCATATATATATTTGGACAGACATTTTTCTAATTTTGGTTCTAGACATTACCACAACGAATTTTAAACTAAACAATTCAGATGCAGTTGAAGTTCAGACTTTCAGCTTTCATTTGATGGTATCCACATTAAAATTGGATGAAGGGTTTAGGAGTTTCAGCTCCTTAACATGTGCCACCCTGTTTTTAAAGGGACCAAAAGTAATTGGACAATTGACTCCAAGGCTATTTCATGGACAGGTGTGGGCAATCCCTTCGTTATGTCATTCTCAATTAAGCAGATAAAAGTCCTGGAGTTGACTTGAGGTGTGGTGCTTGCATTTGGAAGGTTTTGCTGTGAAGGAAACAAGCGGTCAAAGGAGCTCTCCATGCAGGTGAAACAAGCCATCCTTAAGCTGCAAAAACAGAAAAAACCCATCCGAGAAATTGCTACAACATTAGGAGTGGCAAAATCTACAGTTTGGTACATCCTGAGAAAGAAAGCACTGGTGAACTCATCAATGCAAAAAGACCTGGGCGCCCACGGAAGACAACACTGGTGGATGATCGCAGAATAATCTCCATGATGAAGAGAAACCCCTTCACAACAGCCAACCAAGTGAACAACACTCTCCAGGAGGTAGGCGTATCAATATCCAAATCTACCATAAAGAGAAGACTGCATGAAAGTAAATACAGAGGGTTCACTGCACGGTGCAAGCCACTCATAAGAATCAAGAAAAAAGGCTAGACTGGACTTTGCTAAAAAACATCTAAAGCCAGCACAGTTCTGGAAGAAAATTCTTGGAACAGATTGAAACCCAAGATCAACCTCTACCAGTATGATGGAAAGAGAAAAGTATGGTGGTACAGCTCCTGATCCAAAGCATACCACATCATCTGTAAAACACGGCGGAGGCAGTGTGATGGCTTGGGCATGCATGGCTGCCAGTGGCACTGGGTCACTAGTGTTTATTGATGATGTGACACAGAACAGAAGCAGCCGAATGAATTCAGAGATATTCAGAGCCATACTGTGTGCTCAGATCCAGCCAAACTGGTCGTCGTTTCATACTACAGATGGAAAATGACCCAAAACATAAAGCCAAAGCAAAGAAGTGGAATATTCTTGAATGGCAAAGTCAGTCACCTGTTCTCAACCCAATTGAGCATGCATTTCACTTGTTAAAGACTAAACTTCAGACAGAAAGGCCCACAAACAAACAGCAACTGAAAACCTGTGAAGGCCTGGCAGAGCATCAAAAAGGAGGAAACAAATCGTCTGGTGATGTCCATGAGTTCAAGACTTCAAGCAGTCTTTGCCAACAAAGGGTTTTCAACCAAGTACCGTACTAGAAATGAACATATTATTATTTAATCTGTCCAATTGCCTTTGGTCCCTTTTAAAAACAGGGTGGCACATGTTTAGGAGTTTCAGCTCCTTAACCCTTCATCCAATTTTAATGTGGATACCCTCAGATGAAAGCTGAACTTCAACTGCATCTGAATTATTTTGTTTAAAATTCATTGTGGTAATGTCTAGAACCAAAATATAGAAAAATGTTGTCTCTGTCCGAATATATATGAACCTAACTGTGTGTGTGTGTGTGTGTGTGTATATATATGTGTGTGTAAGCTGAAGAGCCCGGCGTTGCCTGGGCATAGTAACCAACTGTGGTTAGTTTATAACAAATTATAATTATTTTGCACATAAACCGTGTATCTAATCCTATCCTGTGTGATACTGACTGCTGAGCTGTGTATCTAATCCTATCCTGTGTGATACTGACTGCTGAGCCATGTGTCTAATCCTATCCTGTGTGATACTGACTGCTGAGCCATGTGTCTAATCCTATCCTGTGTGATACTGTCTGCTGAGCTGTGTATCTAATCCTATCCTGTGTGATACTGACTGCTGAGCTGTGTATCTAATCCTATCCTGTGTGATACTGGGCTCCCCCTGCAGTCTGTGTCAGAGGGTGGTCTGTGTTGGCACGGTAATAAATTGTTATTTCCAGCTTTACAGAAGGACGATAACACCATAGAAATATGACTAGGCCTCAGTTACCACAACTGTCTACAAAGAAAACTGTTGCTGATAGCGACCAATCACAGCTCATTTTTCATCTTTTAAACAGCTTTGGGACAGCGTGGCGAGTTTTGAGTGGCGACTTTTGTGTTTCGACTTTTATGTGGCGAGGTTGGTGTATGTGTGCTGAGGGTGGTATGTGTTGAAGCACATGGTAGTGTGTGGTGCATTTTGTGTGTGTGGTGAGTATCCCATGTCAGGGCCCCACCTTAGCAACTGTACGGTATATACTCTTTGGCGTCATCGCTCTCATTCTTTCAGTCCCCCTTGTTCACATCTGGCAGCTGTCAATTTGCCTCCAACACTTTTTTCCTTTCACTTTTTTTCCCCCATGATGTGGGCAAAATTTTTTGGTGAATTGGAATGCTTGGTGTTAAAATTTTGCCTCACAACATAGCCTATGATGCTCTCGGGGGGTCCAGACGTGTGACTGTGCCAAATTTTGTGGCTGTAGCTGCAACAGTGCGGATGCCAATCCCGGACATACATGCATACACACACCCACATTGAGAGAGAGATAGATATCTGTCATATGTTAAAGTTTGGGCACCCCTATTTATGTTAACCTTTTTTTCTTTATAACAATTTTGGTTTTTGCAACAGCTATTTCAGTTTCATATATCTAATAACTGATGGACTCAGTTATATTTCTGGATTCAAATGAGGTTTATTGTACTAACAGAAAATGTGCAATCTGCATTTAAACAAAATTTGACCGGTGCAAAAGTATGGGCACCCTTATCATTTTCTTGATTTGAACACTCCTAACTACTTTTTACTGACTTCCTGAAGCACTAAATTGGTTTTGTAACCTCATTGAGCTTTGAACTTCATAGCCAGGTGTATCAAATCATGAGAAAAGGTATTTAAGGTGGCCACTTGCAAGTAGTTCTCCTATTTGATTCTCCTATGAAGAGTGGCATCATGGGCTCCTCAAAGCAAATCTCAAATGAGCTGAAAACAAAGATTATTCAACATAGCTTTTCAGGGGAAGGATACAAAAAGTTGTCTCAGAGATTTAACCAGTCAGTTTCCACTGTGAGGAACATAGTAAGGAAATGGAAGAACACAGGTACAGTTCTTGTTAAGCCCAGAAGTGGCAGGCCAAGAAAAATATCAGAAAGGCAGAGAAGAATGGTGAGAACAGTCAAGGACAATCCACAGACCACCTCCAAAGACCTGCAGCATCATCTTGCTGCAGATGGTGTCACTGTGCATCGGTCAACAATACAGCGCACTTTGCACAAGGAGAAGCTGTATGGGAGAGTCATGCGAAAGAAGCCATTTCTGCAAACATACCACAAACAGTCACCTGAGGTATGCAAAAGCACATTTGGACAAGCCAGTTACATTTTGGAAGAAGGTCCTGTGGACTGCTGAAACAAAGATTGAGTTGTTTGGTCATACAAAAAGGCGTTATGCATAGAGGCTAAAAAACACAGCATTCCAAGAAAAACACTTGCTACCCACAGTAAAATTTGGTGGAGGTTCCATCATGGTTTGGGGCTGTGTGGCCAATGCCGGCACCGGGAATCTTGTTAAAGTTGAGGGTCGCATGGATTCAACTCAGTATCAGCAGATTCTTGACAATAATGTGCAAGAATCAGTGACGAAGTTGAAGTTACGCAGGGGATGGATATTTCAGCAAGACAATGATCCAAAACACCGCTCCAAATCTACTCAGGCATTCATGCAGAAGAACAATTACAATGTTCTGGAATGGCCATCCCAGTCCCCAGACCTGAATATCATTGAACATCTGTGGGATGATTTGAAGCGGGCTGTCCATGCTCGGCGACCATCAAACTTAACTGAACTGGAATTGTTTTGTAAACAGGAATGGTCACAAATACCAGGATCCAGGAACTCATTAATAGCTACAGGAAGCGACTAGAGGCTGTTATTTTTGCAAAAGGAGGATCTACGAAATATTAATGTCACTTTTATGTTGAGGTGCCCATACTTTTGCACCGATCAAATTTTGTTTAAATGCAGATTGCACATTTTCTGTTAGTACAATAAACCTCATTTGAATCCAGAAATATAACTGAGGCCATCAGTTATTAGATATATGAAACTGAAATAGCTGTTGCAAAAACCAAAATTGTTATAAAGAAAAAAGGTTAACATTAATAGGTGTGCCCAAACTTTAACATATGACTGTGTGTGTGTGTGTGTGTGTATATATGTGTATATGTATGTGTATATATATATATATATATATATATATATATATATATATAATTTTATTATATGATAATTATAATTTGTTATAAATAACCGTAGTTACTATGCCCGGGCAGCGATGGGCTCTTCAGCTAGTCCTTTATAAAGCTGACAATATTAGGGCCTGACAAGTGCTGTGCTGTCATCCATAAATAATGGATATGTATATAACTCTTAAAGAGAGGGCTTGCCAAAAAAATGACCACAGATCTGCTCCCACAAATTGTAAATTTTCTGTTCAAGTCCACAATGTTCAGCCCTGTAAACGCGTTCCAGACTATCAGATTTTCCAGATTAGCAAATGCCAGAGTAAAGCAATATCTTTTGTCGAACTGGTTTTGAGACCCAACAGGATTCGGTCATGTGGGACATTGTGGTGTGTGTGTGGGGTTTTTTTTTTTTTTTTTTTTCTATTTTACTGTTCAGGAGGGGCAGTGACAGGAAATATTCCCCACCACCCCTCCATGTTATAATTACTGCATGTAGTGAAGCACTGAGCCAACACTACACTAGTGAGCGTGAATGTAGTGTGGGCCCTGCGCCCTGACAGTCCCGTCTCCCTGACTAAACTCCATGTTTTCCATTTCCAGCTGGCCTAGTACAGAGTTTGACTTGAACTGCATCCGTCTGATTGTGTACCAGGACTGTGAGCGACGGGGAAGACAAGTCCTGTTTGACTCCAAAGCTGTACGTGAAGTAAAGGATGAAAACCCACAGGTGAGGCTTTTTTTTTTTTTTTTTTGGCTATGTTGATCTGTTAAAGGGTAAAAATGGTCCTTCTCCAGGTTACTGGGGTTGGTTCTGGGTCCGTGGGCAGTTCTGGTATACCTTGTCAATATGGCATGAAATGATTTTGTGTGGAGATAAGATTTTTAAGTCTGAAGTATTGACGTATGGTCGTCCCTTTTTAAGTTCTCACAAATGTTGATGCAGGCTACTTAGATTTCCTTCTTGCACAACTGACTTTTTTAGTTTTGGGCCATTACTAGGTCTTTTTATGGCAGGGTCCCAGGTGCTGTCTAAATGCTCTTTTGCCAAACTAACCTATGTCCGTTTTGGGGTGAACACAGGTCACGTTGTGTAATGCAGGTGAATGGGATCGTATTGTGACGGCAACAAGGCAGAAGCCAATGTTTTTTGTTTTGCGCTCATGTCTTTACGGTTTTCTCTCCAACATGCTTTATGCTGCAGTTCTGACTGTTCAGCTTATAATTTGCATGATTAAGGCTAGTTTCACACTAGTGTATGGAGGAGCTGCGGAGGGCTTCGTAGCTCCTCTGTGAAGCTCCGCCCACTGCCACAACTCTTCCGTTCAGCTCCGCCTACATCTGCATGACCTGCGTACCCAATGCTAAAGATTGGGTACGCATGCCGAACTAGGCGGAGCTGAACGGAGGAGATGCGGCAGTGGGCGGAGCTTCACGGAGGAACTCCGCAGCTCTGCCATACGCTAGTGTGAAACTAGCCTTAAAGTTGGCAGTGCGCTTTCCTTGAGCCGATGCCCACTTCAGCAAGGACAAAATGGCTGAATTGCCACAAATTACGTATGCACAGATGTAGTGTCATGTGCACCTTTAAAAGTAGTGGGTTTTTGTATCACCTTAATGACCACAAATGCGTGTTGTTTGTTTGTCACAGACCCATCATATGAGACTAGCATCTTCCCCAACCCGTGACTATCCTGTAGCTGACAACTTTCTGAATTGGCCACTTATCAGTACGCCCTTTAACCCCTTAGATGCCGCTGTCTATATTTACTAGAGCATCTCAATGGTTGAGTGTGGCTTCTAGCTCCTTAACCCCATTTGCAACCGGAGATTTTGATCATATGGTCCTGATGTTTGCCATGGCAGTTCACTGCCAAATAGCCTTAATCTGCTTTCGTGGTTAAAAATAAACTTTAATTCCAGAGATGCCACTTTGCATTAATTTCTGAAAAGCACCTGATGTGTTAATGAGCATCAATAAATAACACCCCCAAAGTCATTTCAAAACTGAACAGGTCCCTATAAAATACGTTTTGTAAACTTCCTTCTAAAAATTAGATTATTGCTCTATCTTTTAACCATGAAAAATACGAACAAAATAAAACACATACAAATGGTGTTGATGTAAAGCAATCATGGAGCAAATGTTAATTTGTTTTTCTGTGCTATGACACTTTGGATTAAAGGGAACCGTCGCCTGTTTTGGCATTCTATAATGCTGTGGATAAGCCCCTAGTTTTCAAAAGGCAAGCAATGCAATAAAGTACAGTATGCTGCTACTCTAACTATAGCCTGACTGGCCGCTGCTACTTTGGCCTCACGGCTACCGTTCTCTGTCTATTGCAGCCTATCCTAAGCCCTAAACATGTGCGCACATGGGGTTAACACTCACGGTGAAGTTGGTGTCTCATTATGGGTTGTAGATTCGACCTATCTGCCTTAGTAGTAGACTTTCCAACCTGAAAGATAAGATAATAAGAATAAGTTTTATTATACTAGTCTGTGGGGCGGTCTGGGTCCTGCGCCTCCCATCTTCTTGCGATGCTATTCTCCTGCTTGCTTTCTCGCTCCTGGCATCGCGCTCCTGCGCAGGCGTACTTATCTGCCCTGTTAAGGGTAGAGTAAAGCAGTGCGCAGGCGCTGGGCCTCTCTGACCTTTCCCGGCGTCTGCGCACTGCAGTACTTTGGTGTGCCCTCAACAGGGCAGAGAAGTACGCCTGCGCAGGAGAGCGATGAAGCAAGCAGGGGGACGGCATCACAAGACTATGAGGCGCCGGACCAAGAACTGCGACACCCATTGTAACGGACCGCCCCTCCAGGTGACTATAATAACTTATTTCTCTATCGCTTCATTGGGGGACACAGAGACCATGGGTGTATGCTGCTGCCACTAGGAGGCTGACACTATGCACAAAAAAGGTTAGCTCCTCCTCCGCAGTATACACCCCACCAAACGGCAGGAATTTCCTCAGTTTAGCTTGGTGTCAGTAGGAGGTGGACACGGGTCTTTTATTAGACCCATATCTACCTCGGTGTGCTTTGTTCCTTTTCATTGTCCCGGAGGGATACAGTGTGATCAGTCACAACTGTACTCCCACAAAGAGACTGAGTACGGCGTGTACTGCCACCCCGTATCCTCATAGCTCTCCGCAGCAGGACCAGGAGCTTTGCACAGGTGTGTGCCAGCTATACGGATGGTCCTTGCCCCCCGCCTCCCACCCACTCGCCTACCAGAGCCTGTCGGTCGGACGAGGCACGGACACTGGGGAAAATAAACTCAGACAGCGTTGGATTTACAAGGTACCTTTATTGAAGACACCACTGGAGGATTCTTCGGAGCGGCACAGGGCAGTGCCGCAGGGTCCTCAGCTGCCTGCGCCTCCCGGCGGCCGCCACACTATCTTATCCCCCCCGCCTTCATTCTTATGCGGGAGTATCCTGAGGGCTTTTTTCGGGCCGCGGTTTCTTCTTGGATGGCTGTGGCAGCGCTGCAGGACTTCCGCGCCGCCCCGCGCTGACAGGCGTCCGCCGATACTAATTTAGTCCCTGGCTTCATTTCGGGCCTACTCGGCCGTCACGGCCACGCCCCCCGCCCTCTCTTGTAGGCGGGCTGCTCTCCCACCCGTTCTAGGACCACCCACCCTCCTAGCCTGTAGCTGGGCAGCGGGCGGTCTTCTCTTCGGGTCAGGCGGCTAGCTCCGCCCTTCTTCTCTCCTGAACCGCGCATTCCTTTTACCTCAGGCTGCCGCCATCTTTGCAGCCTGTCAGCCGGACGCCTTTGAAGACACCAGACAGCGGAAAGGGGTCCCTCGTTATCCTCTACTGCAGCCCTGCATCTCAGACGAGCTGGGCACATTGCCTTTTGGGACACCAGACCGTGAGTAGCTCTGCAACTGCAGACTGACACTCTCATCTGCCTTCTGTCCCCCCACCTTCCGGCATCTCCTCTGGGTTCTTTCTTCTTTTTCTTTCATTATGTCTAACCCCAAGCCGGAACGTGCCCGTCCGCCAGCACCCACTGGAACTTTGGTCAAGTTCTTTGCATGTTCCTCTTGTAATCGCAAACTTCCCTCAGGTCAGACCACTCCCCTCTGCTTAGACTGCAGTAATCCCATTCAGCCTGATGCCGTCCAGGAACCATCTATTGCGCCACATGAGTGAACCCCCCCCCCCCCCCCCCATTCCTGGCTGGGCCTCTTCTCTATCACAATCAGTGGCGGACCTCACCAGGATGTCTCAGTCCCTAGTGGCCGTTCTTGATAAGTTGCCCCTGGACACTTCTGCAGGGTCCAGCAGGTCGCAAGGGGTTCCATCTGAGCCAGCCAGCAGAAGCCGCAAAAGACCCAGGCAGGATCTCCGGCTGGAATCCTCTCCTGACCTGGTCTCTCGACATAGTCCTTCCCAGCAGTCGCCTTCCCGTGCCTCCTCACCCGAGTCAGGTGAAGCGTTCTTGGATGCGTCATCTGAAGAGATTTTAGAGCTGGATTCGGACCAGGACGCGGACATGAAGGTTACGGTACAGAACCTCATTGCTGCGATTAACCACACCTTCGAAATACAGACTCCCCTGCGAAACCCTCAGATCAGGAGGTTTCGTTCAGACGGGCAGAAACACCTTCTAGAGTCTTCGCCTCCCACTCTGAGTTTGGCAAGATCCTTACCAGGGACAGAGAAAATCCGACCAGACTCTTTCAAAGAGGGAAGCGCCTCGGCGTGCTCTATCCATTTTCAAAAGAGCTCACCGACAACTGGTCGGCTTCCCCCTCTGTAGACGCTCCCGTGTCCAGACTATCTTAACAACACAGTCCTCCCGATTTCAGGTGTGATGTCGCTAAAGGATTCTAATGACAGAATTATAGAATCCTTAGCAAAGTCAGCATTCGAAGCGGCTGCGGTGGCGCTATGCCCAGCCTTCGCTTCATCTTGGGTAGCAAAGGCCATAGCTACTTGGGCGGAGGATCTCCGCAAGGGCATCCTAGATAAAGCCCAACTGGAGCAATTGGCCGAACTGGCTAACCAGATCTCCCATGCAGGGGATTATCTGCTCTCTGCCTCCTTGGATGCTGCGTCTTGCGCAGCTCAGGCATCCAGCAACATGATGGCAATCCGGCGTACAATTTGGCTCAAGGCTTGGCAGGCGGATTTGTCTTCAAAAAAGTCCCTTACCAATCTGCCTTTTCAGGGAGCGCGTCTCTTTGGATCCCAGCTGGACCAGATTATTAAGGACACCACTGGAGGCACAAGTTCCCTCCTCCCTCAGTCCAAGCCTCGTAGGCCTCCGCTAAGGCGTCAGTTTCGGCCCTTTCGGTCTATCCAACAGAGGCCGCAGGCACGCCAGGATAGAAAGGTCTCTTTCAGACCCACTCCCTCCTGGCGATCTCGCTCATCCCAGGGCAGATCCTCCAGGTCCAGATCTGGTCGGTCCACATCAGCATGACTATCAACGAAGTCCCGAGGGTCCTTCCCAACTGGGCGGTCGACTCCTTTTCTTCAGAGACGTCTGGCTTGCCTCAGAGGACGCTTGGGTCAGGGAAGTTGTATCCTCAGGATGCAAGATAGTTTGTTTCTCGTCCCGACCTCCAAAAGACCCTGCCTTAGTTCCGGGTTTCTTTGCATCCATCACCTCTCTCCTCAGTTCCGGGGTGATTTTGCCCGTTCCCGAATCAGAACGTTTCACAGGGGTTATTCAAACCTGTTTGTAGTGCCGAAAAAAGACAGTGCAGTTCGTCCCATCCTGGATCTCAAGTTACTGAACAAGAGGGTCCGACTGCGTCATTTCAGGATGGAGTCTCTTCGGTCGGTAATCGCTTCCATGGAGGTGCAGGAGTTCATGTGTTCAATAGACATTCAAGATGCCTAGCTACATGTTCCCATCTTTCCCGGGCATCAGAGATTCCTGCGTTTTGCCATTCACCAGGACCACTACCAGTTCGTTGCACTGCCGTTCGGTCTCGCCACCGCACCCAGTTTTTACAAAGACCATGGCGGCGTTGATGGCCTTGTTGAGGATCAAAGGTCTCGTTCTTTTTCCGTACCTCGACGACATTCTGATAAAAGCTCCGTCTTTTCACCAGGCTCGCCAAAGTCTTACCATCGTCCTCGACACCCTGTCCAATTTTGGGTGGCTCGTCAACAAAAAAGTCCTGCCTTGTTCCGACACAACGTCTGGTGTTTCTGGGCCTATTGTTCGACACTCGTCGATCGAGGGTTTTTCTCCCAGAGGAGAAGAGAGTTTCTCTGCAGTGAGATGTACGATCGCTGCAGACCACACGACTTCCATCTCTCCGGACAACCATGAAAGTTCTAGGAAAGATGGTGGCGTCGACAGAAGCAATTCCCTTTGCTCAATTTCACTCCAGACCCCTCCAACAGGCCATCCTGTCTCGGTGGAACAGGTCTGTTCTTTCCCTGGATCATCCAATTCGCCTTTCATACTAGGTCAGGCAGTCCCTCATTTGGTGGCGGACGTCACCTCTCATTGCCCTAGGACGGTCATTCCTTCTCATTCACTGGCAGATTGTGACAATGGATGCCAGCCTCCTCGGCTGGGGGGCAGTGTTTCGCAATCACACTGTTCAGGGTCGGTGGTCGACTAGAGACAGCTCTGCCGATCAACGTCCTCGAGATACGGGCGATCTATCTGTCTCGTTCACTGGGAGAGACTTCTCAGGGGCCTGCCAATCCGTGTTCTGACAGAATGCCACAGCGGTGACATATATCAACCACCAGGGGGGGACACAAGTGCCTCAGCCCTAGCGGAAGTGTCCAAAATTCTTCACTCGGCAGAGGTTTCAGTTCCAACAATATCCGCGGTGCACATTCCTGGTGTGGACAACTGGGCCGCCGATTTTTCTCAGCCGCGGGGGTCTCGCGGCGGGAGAGTGGTCCTTACATCCGGATGTATTTCATCAGCTTTGCCGTCGTTGGGGGAACTCCGGACGTAGACCTGCTGGCGTCTCTCCTCAACAGGAAAGTTCCACAGTTTGTATCCAGGGCTCGAGATCCCCTCGCCGTGGGCGCCGACGCTCTGACCATTCCTTGGTCTCAGTTTGAGCTCCCCCTACCTGTTCCCTCCCCTTCCCCTTCTTCCCAAGCTGTTGAAGAAAATCAAAGCAGAAGGAATTCCAGTTATCCTCATCGCCCCGAATTGGCCCAGAAGGTCTTGGTTCGCGGACATTGTCAACCTTCTCGCGGACGCCCCCTGGAAGCTTCAAGACAGGGCAGATCTGTCTCAGGGCCCGATTTGCCACCCCAATTCTCGGCCGCTCAATTTCACAGCGTGGCTGTTGAGACCAAGGTTTTGAAACTATCAGGTTTTTCTGATCTGGTTATTCATACCATGATCCGGGCCAGAAAGCCATCGTCTTCCAAAATTTATTACCGTACTTGGAAAGCCTATTTCACTTGGTGCGAGGCCAATAACATTCCGTCCATGTCCTTTTCTCTCCCTTCTGTCCTGGCGTTTCTTCAGGCAGGCCTTGATGCGGGCCTTGCCCTCAGCTCTTTAAAAGGTCAAGTCTCGGCGCTATCCATTTTGTTCCAGAAGACATTGGCCTCCCGTCCTCAGGTCAAGACCTTCCTTCAGGGAGTGGCTCATGCAGCTCCTCCGTACCGTGCTCCCGTACATCCATTGGATCTTAATCTGGTTCTCGAGGTTCTACAAGATCCTCCCTTTGAACCTCTCAGGGAAGTTTCCCTATCTCTCCTTTCATGGAAAGTAGCCTTCCTAGTAGCCGTCACCTCCATCCGCCGTGTCGGAATTGACGGCCCTTTCTTGTTGTTCCCCTTTCTTGGTGCTCCACCAGGACAAGGTAGTTCTACGGACTGTGCCTTCTTTCCTTCCTAAGATGGTGTCCACTTTCCACCTGAATGAGGATATTGTTCTCCCGTCCTTTTGTCTGATTCCAACTCACCCTCGGGAGCGCTCCTTGAACAAGCTGGACTTGGTCAGGGCAATGAAGGTCTACCTAGCACGACTCCTCTGAGGAAGTCAGACTTTTTTTTTTTTTTTTTTTTTTTTCTCTCATCATTCCAGATGGGGTGCGGAAAGGCCAGCCGGCCTCCAAAGCTACTATTGCTCGCTGGATCAGATCGGCAATTTTGGAGGCCTACCGGATCAAGCATCGAGTGGCCCCTCCTGGAATTAGAGCTCACTCTACCCGGGCTGTGGGTGCCTCCTGGGCGGTGCGCCACAGAGCTTCCGTGCTACAACCTGGTCATCTGTTCACACCTTTGTGAAATTCTACAAGGTCCACACCTACGCTTCGGCGGATGCCAGCCTAGGTAGAAGGATCCTGCAGGCAGTGGTGGTGAGTCCGCTGGCCTGATGGAAGATTGTTTTCCCTCCCCAGGGACTGCTTTGGGACGTCCCATGGTCTCTGTGTCCCCCAATGAAGCGATAGAGAAAACAGGATTTTTGGGTTGCTTACCGGAAAATCTGTTTCTCGGAGCCTTCATTGGGGGACAAAGCACCCTCCCATGTTCTACAACTCCTGTTCTTATGTTGTTGGTTATGTACAGTTGAGTTGTCTGTTCTGTTTAAATCTATTCTGTTACTTTTCCTACTGCTTTCTCACTGAGGAAATTCCTGCCGGTTGGTGGGGTGTATACTGCGGAGGAGGCGCTAACCTTTGTGCATAGTGTCAGCAGCATACACCCATGGTCTGTGTCCCCCAATGAAGGCTCCGAGAAACAGATTTTACGGTAAGCAACCCAAAAATCCTGTTTTTTCTTTCAGGTCATACAGAGGGCTTATCTACAGCATTAGAGAATGCTGTAGATAATCCCTGAAAGGCAGTGGCCACATCTTATAGCGGCCAAAACAGGTGACAGGTGCACTTTAACCCCTTAGCGACCGCCGATGTGCCTTTTAACGGTGGTAATTAAGGGTACTAAAACCACAGCGCAGCTAATTCACGGCGCTGTGGAGAAAGTGAATAGCGCCCCCCCGTGTCGGATTTCCTCCAGGGTCTCGGCTGCCGGGGGTCGCCGAGACCCCAGAGAACATGAATCTGTCGATTTTTTTTTTTTTTTTTTTTTTTTTTTTTTTTTTTTTTTTTTTTTCCCACCCCGCTTTTGCGATCGCCGTTATTAACCCTATAACGGCGACCGCAAAAAAAGCTGCGATTGTGAATTAAATTTCTCTTTCCTCTGATGTGATCGCACATCAGAGGAGAGAGAAAGAGGGTCCACGATAAACTATCATCGTGATCAAAATAAACAAAATAGTACATAATTTCCCCCCCCCCCCCCCCCTGTTTATCACCCCCTTAGAGAAAATATTTTTTTTTTTTCCGTTAGGGTTAGGGTTTGACTAAGGTTAGGGCTAGGTTTAGAATTGGGGTTAGGGCGAACTAGAATTAGGGGTGTGATAGGGTTGGAGCAAGAATTGAGGGGTTTCCGCTATGTACCAACTTTGGGGGTCTAAAAATTGGGTCTAAAAAAATCACACTTGTGGAAATAAATACTTTTTATTTTCACGGCTCTGCGTTTATAAACTTCTGTGACAAGCTTGGGGGTTCAAAGTGCTCACCACACATCTAGATAAGTTCCTTATGGGGTCTAGTTTCCTAAATGGGGTCACTTGTTGGAGGTTTCCACTGTTTAGGCCCATCAGGGGCTCTGCAAACGCAACATGATGCCTGTAGACCATTCCATCACAGTCTGCATTCCAAAATGTCACTCCTTCCCTTTCAAGCTCTCCCATGCGCCCAAACAGTGGTTCCCCCCCCACATAAGGGGTATCGGCGTACTCAGGACAAATCACACAACAACTTTGGGGGTATGATTTCTCCTGTTACACTTGTAGAAATAAAAATTTGGGGTCGTAAAGATCATTTTTGTGGGAAAAAAAAATGGATTTTATTTTCACTGCTCTACGTTATAAACTTCTGTGAAGCACTTGAAGGTTCAAAGTGCTCACCACACATCTAGATAAGTTGCTTAATGGGTCTAGTTGCCAAAATGGGGTCAGTTGTTGGAGGTTTCCACTGTTTAGGCACACTAAGGGCTCTCCGAACGCAACATGGCAACCAATCTCAATTCCAGCCAATTCTGCGTTGAAAAAGTCAAACGGCGCTCCATCCCTTGCGAGCTCTGCCATGTGCTGAAAGTGGTTTACCCCCACATATGGGGTATCGGCGTATTCAGGAGAAATTGTACAATAAATTTTGTGGTTGATTTTCTCGTTTAACTCTTGTGAAAATAAAAAAAAAACTGGTTCTGAAGTAAATTTTTTGCAAAAAAAGTTAAATGTTAATTTTTTCCTTCCACATTGCTTTAGTTCCTGTGAAGCATGTAAAGGGTTAATCTTCTTGAATGTGGTTTTGAGCACCTTGAGGGATCTAGTTTTTAGAATGGTGCCACTTTTGGGTATTTTCTGTCATGTACACCCCTCAAAATGACTAAATATGATGTGGTCCCTAAAAAAAAAAAAAAAAAAAAATTTTGTAAATTTTGTTGTAAAAATGAGAAATCGCTGGTCAACTTTTAACCCTTTATATCTTCCTAACTAAAATTTGCTTCCAAAATTTTGCTGATGTAAAGTAGACATGTGGGAAATGTTATTTTTTAAGAAATTTGTGTGACACATCTCTCTGATTTAAGGGCATAAAAATTTAAAGTTTTAAAATTGAAAATTTTTCGAAATTTTTGCCATATTTCCGTTTTTTTCATAAATAAACACAAGACTTATCGAAGAAATTTTACCACTAACATGAAGTACAATATGTCACAAAAAAAAATCTCAGAATCAGCGGGATCCATTAAAGCGTTCCAGAGTTATGACCTCATAAAGTCACAGTGGTCAGAATTGTAAAAATTGGCCTGGTCATTAAGTTGCAAACTGGCTCTGTTGCTAAGGGGTTAAAGAGATGATCAGCCAAAGTTTGGAAATTGCAAATTTTTTAAATATTTTGTCGTTTTTTGTAGATAAACACAAAACATGTTAACGTAAATTTAACACTATAAAGTATGTCATAAAAAAAAACTCAATGGGATATGTTGAAGCGTTCCAGAGTTACTACATAAAGTGTCACGTCGGATTTAAAAAAAAAAAAAAGCCAGTCACTAAGGGGTTAAACACTACATTTTGTGCCCCTGTAATGCTGTAGGAGATGGTAGAGTAGCTGTGAAATGTGTTGGTTCTCCTTGCTCACATTCAGCTGTGTGACCTAACACCTAAGTGATTAATGCGGGTGTGTGCACTGTGCCTAAGAGCCTCACATGATCCCCGAACTGCTGCCAAATAGCTGTGCATGCGATGTCTGACTGATCATCTGCTTGTGAGCACAAATGGGTATGGCTGTTTAATATTCATGCCTGTGTCACTGACTTTCATCCACAATGAGAAGGTTGTGTGGGTCGCCAGGTCTGTAGTATTGAGATCTGTAGACTATACACCCTGTCATGTCCTTTGTAAATGAGGATTGCTCAGAATTCATTAGGCACATGACCTGGGCATTAATAGCCGGCACATTAACACAACTGTGTTCATGAATGGCCAAGAACTGAGGGCATCGTTGTGACAGATTCATAGCTGCTATAATGGTTTCAGCAGTTGGCTATTAAACTGAGGTGCCCCAAGCAAACCTACATGGCCAGGGAGGGAGGCCTGTCAGAATTTATCACAAATTGCTTCATCTCAACACTTGACTCGCTCTTGTCCCACCTTGGCCCCCTCTGACCTCCCTCCTCTCTATAGAAGACCTTGCCTTGTTTGGTCGATCTTATTTTTGAAGTGAGATGCAAGTCTTTTCTGCTCAATCACCACAACCCCAATGTATAAACTTCCTCCCCACCATCATGGACACTAAGAGCTTGTTATCATACCTTCTCCAAATCGCACTGGCCCAGATGTCACCTCCCTGGCCCAGAATCCCAGAGTGTCTATCAGCCATATCCTCCGACTTCTAAAACTAAATGTGGACTGGAATCTATTTGTAGTCTGTGCTTAACGCCTTATGTAAATCACCATGGAATCAATGATGCTCTAATATACACAATGCGGACCCGCAGCAGATTTGGCCCTGCGGACCCGCAGCAGATTCTCCTGCGTTGTACAGTACCATTAAGGGAAATCTAAAATGAAAAAAGCTGTTCACATGCTGCAGAAAAATCCACAGCATAAATGCTGCGGGTTCATTTCCGCAGCATGTCAATTCTTTGTGCGGTTCTGCAGCATTTCTGCACCCATTGAGTCAGGCACTTCCGCAGCAAAACCGCAGGTCTAAAAAAAAATCTGCGGTTTTGCTGCAGATGAAAAGCTGCAGAATCGGGGGAGGGGTAAGTGTGGGCTGTGACTGTGTATGGGGGTCTGCTGGGGCTGTCCGGGGGGTGGGGGGGTTTGCTGGGATTGGCGGGGGGGGGGGGGTCTGCGGGGCTGTGCAGGGTTACCGGGGGGTCTATAAGCAGGCATCACTACTGTCAGTGAGTGACACATTGGCCAATGATGGGACAGTAGTAGTCCCATCATCCGGCTAATGTGTTGAATGTAAAAAAAAAAAACAAAAACATACAGAACATACAACACATAGCATAGAGTACATACTTACCAATCACCCAACTCCCCGAAGCCCTCATCTCGTTTAATAAAAATAAACCAACCTATACTCAATTTTCCGCCGTAGTCCAGATAATAACGAGGGTCCCACGACGATCTGCGGTATAGGACACTGACATCGGGTGATGTCGGTGCTCTACAGGGGGCTCCCGCGATGAAATGAGGTCCCGTAACCCTAATTCTCACGCAGCATTGCTGTAAAGTGAGAGCCTGAACTCAGGTAACCTTAGTGATGCACTGCAGGAGCCATTGTCTCCTGTCAGTTCATTACTGGGAGGCCCATTAGAGCAGTCACATTACCTGATGTCACTGTTCTATAGGGAAATCGTCATGGGACACTCGTTATTAATTGGACTGCATCCGACAGGGCGTATACGGCTGACTTAATTTTTTTACTTTTTATTATAGGAGACCGAGGGCGTCGCTTAGATCTGGGCGTGAAAATAAAATGTGAAAACCGTGGTGTTTCATTAAAATACTTTATTCTTGTGTTTTTGTTTTTTTTTTTTTTAACCCTTTATTAATCTAAGTAATGGATAGGCGTCTTATTGACTCCTCTCCATTATTAACCGGGCTTAATGTCGCCTTACAATAGGAAGGTGACATTAACCCTTTATTACCCCATATCCCACCGCTACATGGGAGTGGGAAGAGGGGCTAAGTGTCAGAATTGGCGCATCTTAGATATGCGCCATTTCTGGGGCGGCTGCGAGCTGGTATTTGTAGCCGGGGGTCAGTATCCATGGCCCCTTCCTAGGCTATGAATATCAGCCTGCAGGTGTCTGCGTAGCCTTTCTGGCTATAAAATATAGGGGGACCCCACTTTTTTTTTTTTTTTTTTTTTTTTTTTTTTTTTTTGGTTGGGGGGGGTCCCCCTATTTTAATAGCAAGTAAAGGCTATGCAGACAGCTGCGGGCTGATAGTCATTGCCTGGGAAGGGGCCATGGGTATTACTCCCTTCCAAGGCTACAAATATTGGCCCTCGGCTGTTGGCTTTCCCCCTCTGGCACAGAAAATTGCATGGGAGCCCACGCCATATTTTTTTTTTTTTTTTTAAATGAAACATTGTTCATTATTAAACATGGATATATCTATGGATACATCTCATATCTATCTGTGTGTGTAATGGAGTGTGGGTTGGACAAATGTAAAAGATGAGGTTGGATAGAAATGGCATCACAAATCTTTTTTTGTGGGGGGGAGGGAGATTTTTCTGTTGTAAAACGTATCTATAGGAGAATAGTAGATTAATTCAAGACATTCATTCAGAGGTGCTTCTCACAAAATTAGAATATCAAAAAATAGAATTAGACTTACCGGTAATTCGGTTTCTAGGAACCTTCCATGACGGCTACATCAAAGGATGTCTTCTCTGCCCTAATAGGGGGACAGGATCACAAAGAGGTTAAATGCCCCTCCCCTTCCTGCAACCACCAGTGTTTTCCTGGACACCAGTATGAATAGTTACCACCAAAGTGCAGGAATCATCCAATAAGAATATCACATAGGGAGGGAAATTAGTGCTGTCGTGGAAGGTTCCTAGAAACCGTATTAGTCTAATTCTATTTTCTCCAGTCACCTTCCACGACAGCTACATCGGAGTAATACCAACAGCTAATTTCTCTAGTGGGGGGGGGGGGGGTGGGGGGGGGGGATCACTGCCTGCAGCACTCGTCTGCCAAATGTTAAATCCCCCATTGAAATTTAGCCTGTAACACCTGGTGAACGTGTGGATGGACGACCCAGTGGCGTGTTATGAATGGGTCACCGAGGAGGAAAAAACCTAAACATGCTAAGCCCAGAAAAACCAGAGAGGTTGGTAACTATGCAGATTGCAGATCCCTGATCCTACCACACAACTAGCAGCAGCCGTGGAGCGTGCCTACGATGAACCTAGACTCCTTCTCACGGCCGGAGGACTAAATAAGCCTAAAGCAAGAAAAGGGGGAAAAATAACTGCCCCAGAGCAGACCCCATAGGAATAGACAGCCTCCACACATGTATTGACGGTGAAACAAGATGAAAACCCAAACACAGGTAGGAAAATAGGCTGAGCAAACGATGGGGCCCAAACTAACTAGAGAGGATAGGAAAGGAAAGACACTGTCTGCAATCTGCCCAAAACCCTACAAAATGTCCAACACTTCTGATGGCAAAATTGACCCTGAAGTCACTAGACTTCTCCCACTATATCAGCACTCTGAAATATTCTGAGACAGAGCAAAAAGAGGCCAATCTAATAAGGGACTAAAAGCAAATTGGCAAATACAGATAAATAAGAGTGGAAATTCAGCACAGCCCAAGCAGGGGCTGGCTGACCACACAAAAAACTGAATAGAACAACAAAATCAAGTGTGAACATTAGCAGAGAACTTAGCTTGAGTTGACTGGAACAGAGCTGAGAACCAAGACCTGACAAGCAGAAGGAATCACCAGCAACTGAATAGGGCGTCGGCTGTCTTAAATCCAATCTGAGCATCCTGAGGTCCAATCGTCATCCTCATTCTCAGGTGTCTGATCTCCACCGATCAAATCAGCCTCACTACCTCCTGTTACCACCAGAGGGAGTCTGGAAGGAGAACTCACAACTGGTGAACCAGAGAATGAACTCACAACAGTGGCGGTTCTGTGTATCCGGTCTGACGAAGCATTCCCCCTTTCTGCCCATGATGTTGCTGTCGCATGAGTAGAATGTGCCCTCAGTGAGGCGGGTGGAGCCAGCTCCTGTGATGCGTAGGTCAGGCAGATAGATTGTATGATCCAATTCGCAATCATGTTCTTTGCCTTCTTGCCCTTATTTCGTCCTGAGAACTGGATGAATAAATTCTGGTGAATCCGCTAGGCTTCACTCTATTGTCTGTAGACAGGACCACTCTGCAAATGTCGAGAGTGTGGAAGGTCTCTTCCTTAGGGTTGGAAGAGCTTGGGCTGAATGAGGACAGTACAATGTCCTGATCCCTATGAAAGTTTGAGTAGAAAGGCGTGATCTAATCTCAAGATGATGATATCTGTAATGATTGCAAGGTGATCTTCTTGAATTGGCAGGGTCTGCAATTCTCCTATACGTCTAGCCGCAGTAATTGCGACTAAGAGGATGGTTAAAGGGTTAGGTTTTCATGGTCATGGAATCTAGAGGCTCAAATGGATCTTAGGTTAGGGTATTGAGCACGGTGTTGAGATCCCAAGGAGGCCCCTGACTGCGGAGTTTAGGACGAATCCTGGCTGCCGAAGCCATAAAATCTTTTTATCCAGCTGTGGCTAGCCAGGTCAAGATCAAAAAAAGTGCTAAGAGCTGATATTTATACCTTTAGTGTGCTGGGGGTAAGGCCCTGTTCTAGACCTTTTGTAAACGTCTAGGGTCTATGCTGCACTGGGATGGAAGGGATCAGGGGTGCCTGGAGAGCACCAGGGCGTAACCCTTTTCCCAGACCTTGGCATAGATTGCCTTGGTTATTGGTTTTTGGCTTTCCTGAAGGGTTTGGATTACCCTATCCTAGATACATTTGGCTCTTAGGAATTCGCCTCAATAACCATGCTGCCAGGTTCCATTTGCCTACATTCGGGTGTAGCAGAGGACCTTGGTGAAGGAGGTCGCCCTTTTTGGGGTAGAAGCCAGGGCCTTCATGGGCCATGGCAAGTAGTGCACTGTACCAACTTCTTCCGGGCCACAGAGGGGCAATTAGTATTGTGGGAACTCGGTCCGTCCGGATTTCCTGAAATGTTTTTTGCCCGCATCAGTATGGGTGGGCAGGCATATGAGAGGTTGGAATCCCACCCTTGGGTGAAGGGCATCTATTCCTTGCACTCCATTCATGTGGTTGAGGGAGACTAATACCCCTGTCTTCGCACTTTGCCTGTTGGCGACTAGGTCTGCCTCCGCCCCATCTTGAGGCTAGGGACAATAATACCGTTTGGTCCAGGCGCCACTCCTCCAGATGAACGTCTTCTCGACTGAGAATCTGCCTGGGTGTTGTCTGATCCTTTCAGACGCGCTGACCAGGAGAAGATCCTTGCTGCTATTGCCTTCAGGCCGGCGTACTTCGTACCCTCTTGGCTGGAGATAGGCCACTGTGGTATGTTGTCCGAGTAGATGCAGATGTGGCGATTTTGGATTAGCGATGATGATTTTTTTTTTTTTTTAGCGATTTTCCTACCGCCTTCAGTTCTCTCAGATTTGAGGAACTGGTGCTGATGCTCGGCAGCCATCGCCCCTGAAAATAGGATCTCTCTACTACTGCGCCCCAGCCTCGTTGGCTGGCATCCGAAAAGAGTGTTTTCTGGGGAAGCTGAACCCAGCTGACTCCCTTCTGAAGATTTCGGTAGTTCAACCACCACCTCAGGGCCGGTTTAACCTGACCAGGGAGGGGAATCCTTCCGGACAATGGAATTTGTCGCCGCATAGGCCAGGCGGATCCTGGAATGTAAAAGCATGTGGCTTTGCAGAATTTGGGTGTGGGCCTGAGCCCAAGAAACCGCCTGGGTGCATGTGGTCAGAGATCCTAGAGCATACATTGACTCTGAGGGTCGGTGCCCGCTGGTCCCTGAACTAGGTTCTTTTGTGGACAAGGTCGACCTGACAAACCTTAGGTAGGAAGGATGTCTTTCCCCTTGAGTCCGAGAGAACTCCCAGACGCTTCCTTCTCGTGGAGGGATAGACCAGGTTCGGTATCCAACCCAGGGATCTTAATATCCCCCGGGGTCTTTCCTTCGTCTATCCTCTGACATGAGATAATTGGTACAGTGAGGAGGAAGTCCAGATATGGGATAATGCCTATCCCCTGGCGCCGGATGAAAATCACTGCTCCCGCCATCAGATGGATTGGCACATGGTAATATGCACCTTTCAGCTCTACCATTGCCATTACCCCCCCTAATTGACTCCATTTTGACTTGCCTGTACCGGACCAAATCATTTTAATGGCTTCAGGTTTATGATTCGTTTTTTTGCTGATGGCTTCGTCACCAGGAAGGGACGTGCATAATGGCTGTGCCCTTCTCCCGCTTTGGCACCCGTGCGTTCTACCGGAGCAGATCTCTTGGTAAGGCGCCCTGAAGGTGTGGAGGCTGTAGGGAGGTAACCCCTAAGCATTACGGAGAAGGACTCTCAAACCCAATTTTTAGTCCCTCTCGTATGGTACGGTGGACCCACTGATTTGTGGAGATGGACTGCCAGCGGGTGAAAGAGCGATAGACGACCCTCCAACCGTGCTTCATTGCTTATCTGGGGTCTGTTGATGGTTAGGGACAAGGATGTCCCTGCCCTTACCCCCACATATACTTTTCCTGAGTATGTCAACAGGACCAGGGATTCCCAGCCAGTCTCTCATTCCGGTACTGGCCCAGCCTCAAGCTGCTTAGCGGCTGTGATCTGACGAGGGCATGCAAATTCAGCTTAGAATAGCTGACAGAGGTTTGGTCACAGGAGGACGAAAAATCTGTCTCCTAGGATTTCTATGTTCCGGAAGAGATCCTTTTGTTCGAAGCCTTGTCCAGGATGTTACCCAGGACAGGCTTGAACATATAGTGGGCCCTGGAAGGGGATGGCGCACCATTTGGAGACAAGTCTCCTCCCTTAGGATTTTAACCAGGGCACTCCTCTAGAGGAGTTAGAAAGGACAGCCGATTTTGCGGCTACCCAGACCTGATGAGAGCCGTCATGCTCAGCCTAGAAGAGCCGGTGCATTAAAGAATTACCCGAGACCTGCGAATTACAGGCTGGTCTTCCATCCTGGTCTTAAGTTTAGCGACCGCTAGCTGAAGCATCAGCTAGGAACCTCGTTGCTTTCTGCAGTAGGGGTAGGGAGTCGGGTATCTTTTTCCCCTGAGGTGCACGGAGTCTGTGCGTAATCAGAGACAGGGCATGTGGAAGCTATATTGGCTTCTAGCAGATTTGTAGAGGTGTCCCAGGACTTCCTTGATAAGCTCTCAAATTTTTTTTTTTTTCTTGATTCATTGTATCTTTGAGCTGGGAGGAGTCCTCAAAGGGATAGGCTTTTTTTTTTTTTGTCAGGGAGGTCTCCTTTTATGGAGGATCAGATTCTGTACATTCTCGTGTACATGACACCTTTGTGCTTCAGCCCAACATCTCGTCCTGTACCGTGTATTTAACTTCTTCCTCCTCCACCCCTATAGTGCTCTTAACCATACTGATTAGCTCACCCATATTCTCAGAACCAAGTGATATTTTTTTGTTCCCTGGTTTTAGGGGTGGACATGGAAGAGGAACCCTCAATCTCCCGAGCGTCCTCTGAATCCGAGGACTGAATTTCGCCTGAGTCTGAGTCAGATCCTATCGGAGCTTTCTTCCTCCTCCTAGAGGGAGGCGGTCTGGGAGAAGGGAGCCATGGAGGAATGAACCTCCTGTATTATGAGGGATTTGATGCTATCCAGGAGAGAGGGCTGCTCAGTGCGAAGGACGTCTCCGTACAGGACAGGCAGAGCTTTCCCCGTATGTCGGAGTCTGGCAGCGCACATTTTACAATTGTGGCAGGTCCTCTTAGGGTCAGAGACCTTTTTCTCCCCATATTAGAGAGGTATGATACGCCATTTTAGGAAATAAATGCTGGATAGCCAGGGCCGACGCCTGCTACTTACAGTAGCAGGGTGTACGCTGGGCAGAGAGGGCTTGTCACCGTCCATGCCTTCTACAGTCAGTGTCACAGGTGTCTTACCTGGTGATCTCCTCACAGGGACCTTGAAAGATTGAGGCCCAATGGGGGGGAACCACATGAAGATGCCCCAGAACGTGACCGCCGGTCCCAGGAGTAACGTGCCCCCCGGCGCACACGTGTGCTCCACCGTGGAACGCATAGGGACAAACCGGAAGTGATGCGCGCCCCAGTGGAAAGCCCAGTAACGCCCGAAGTGGAGGAACGCCACCCTGGGCAGCGTGAGTCCCCAGGAGCCGGCAGCACGGAGGAGGAAGCCAGGCAGCTATCTGGAGGCCCCTGGTATGCACATCACCGCCTCGCTTTACCCCGAAGGAGAGGTGGGAGAGTCCCGCCATGCAGGCAAAGACGGGAGCAGCCACCGGAGGAGAGCAAGGCCCCCGACCTCAGCTGCCCAGCATCTGACAGGTATCTCCAGCTGGTACTGGACGTGGGGTGCTCCCGATCGCCGGCCATGGCAGCACCATCGTAGACCTCTTCATGCCCCATAGGGGACAGGAAAACACTGGTGGTTGCAGGAAGGGGAGGGGTATTTAACCTCTTTGTGCTCCTGTCCCCTATTAGGGCGGGGAAGACATCCTTCGATGTAGCTGTCGTGGAAGGTGACTGGAGAAAGTAATTTCATTTCTTCAATACAAAAAGTGAAACTCTTGTTTTATAGTCATTAAAACAGTGATCTATGTCAAGTGTTTATTTCTGTTAATGTTGATTATGACTTGTAGCCAATGAAAACCCAAAAGTCATTAGCTCAGTAAATGGGAAGCCTTTGCAGATGTTTATTAATTATGCCAAAGTGTTTAAAGTAGGATCCACAATCATGGGGAAGCCTGCTGACTTGACAGATATCCAGACAGCCGTCATTACACACTCCACAACACAAGGAGGGTAAGCCACAAAAAGTCATTGGTTAAAGAAGCTGGCTGTTCAGATTGCTGTATCCAAGCATATTAGTGGAAGGAAAAGGTGTGATAGAAAAGGTGCACAAACAATGGGGATAACTGCAGCCTTGAAAAGTTTAAGTAAAGGCCATTCAAAAAATTGTGGGAGATTCACAAGGAGTGGACTGCTGCTGGAGTCATTGCTTCAAGAGCCACCACACACAAACATATCCAGGACATGGGCTACAAGTGTTGCATTCCTTGGGTCAAGCCACTCATGACCAATAGACAGTACCAGAAGCTTCTTACCTGGGCCAAGGAGAAAAAGAACTAGACTGTTCCTCAGTGGTCCAAGGTGTTTTCAGATGAAAGTAAATTTTGCATTTCTTTTTGAAATTAAGGTCCCAGAGTCAATGGAGAGGCACATAATCCAAGCTGATTGAGGTCTAGTGTGAAGTTTCCACAATCAATGATGGTTTCAGGAGCCATGTCATCTGCTGGTGTAGGTCCACTGTGTTTTATCAAGACCAAAGTCAGTGCAGCCATCTACCAGGAAATTTTAGAGCACTTCATGCTTCCCTCTGCCAACAAGTTTTGAGATGGAAATTTCATTCTCTAGCAGGACTTGGCACCTGTCCACACTGCCAAAAGTACCAATACCTGGTTTAAAAACAGTATCGCTGTGCTTGATTGGCCAGCAAACTCTCCTGACCTTAACCACCTAGAGAATCTATGGGGGATTGTCAAGAGGAGATGAGACACCAGACCCAACAATGCAGAGGAGCTGAAGGCTGCTATCAAAGCAACCTGGGCTTCCTTAACACCTCAGCAGTGCCACAGGCTGATCGCCTCCACGCCATGCCACATTGATGCAGTAGTTGATGCAAAAGGAGCCCCAACCAAGTATTGAGTGCATTTACTGAGCAGGTTTAAAATCCAACATTTTGGATTTTAAAATCCTTTTTCAAGCTGGTATTATAAAGTATTCTAATTTACTGATGTAATGATCTTTGGGTTTTCTTTGGCTGTAAGCCATAATATCAACATTAGCAGAAATAAACACTTGAAATAGATCTGTTTTGTAATGACTCTATATAATGAGTTACACTTTTTGTATTGAAGAACTGAAATAAACTTTTTGATCTAATTTTGTGAGAAGCACTTGTATGACAAATACTGACTGGCATTATATTTGGGGATTATGGCAAGCTGAATCTGGCTGATGTCTACAATGGAAGCAGCAGGACACTTGGAAGCAAGGCAGTAAACAAATTGGTGGCTGCCTGCAGTCTCTTCTTCCCTGCTGTATCTTGTAATGGACACTAAAGATGGCAAGTGTAATCCACTGGAGTGTTTCATCTTCTCTTGTGCATGCTATACTTCTAGGCAATCTTTCATCAGCCACATGTAGTGTACATGGAATACCAAGATTTGTAACTTGGCATGTTCTAATTTTATATTTTCAGATCATATAACACATTTAAAAGAATAAAAAAATGCCCACGTGAACAACGCCACTGTTGTCCATAGGCTCGGAGTCTGGTATTGTTGCTCGGTTGAATGTACCCCAGAAGTAGATTCGGCCTGTTGAGGAGGGGTACGGTTTCTGGCGGGAACATGGATTATTTTTCTAGCGTCATATTTCCTGCTCTTTGCGTGTTAGTTCTATAAGTAACCTGCCTGTGTTTGTTCTCCACTTGACTTTTTTTTTTTCTAGTTTCAGGTGCAGCAGATGCCCAGTATTATGTGATTGTTTGCAGATTGACATCAGAATTGGGTTAATGTATTTTGTAGTCCGTGCAGACACAGTTCTGGAGCGAGGACACGCTTAATGGTTTTGTTTTTGCCTGTCCCTGCAGTCCGCACATGACTGCTGCGTGCACGTTTAATGGCCTACGGCATAGACCAGATAGCCACTGTTTGCTCTGTAGAGTCCCTGAGCATTGTAAATATTTTGTGACACAAGTGTTTAACCCCTTAGCGACCGCCGATATGCCTTTTAACGGCGGTATTTAACTGTACTAGAACCAGAGCGCCACTAATTCACGGCGCTGTGGAGAAAGTGAATAGCGCCCCACCCCCAATGTCAGATTTTCTCCGGGGTCTCGGCTGCTGGGGGTAGCCAAGACCCCAGAGAACATGAATCGGTCGGTTTTTACCGACCCCCACTTTTGCGATCGCCGTTATTAACCCTATAACGGCGACCGCAAAAAAAGCCGTGATTTTACATTTAATTTCTTTCCTCTGATGTGATCGCACATCAGAGGAGAGAGAAAGAGGGTCCCCGATTTACCCCCCCCCCCCCCCCCCGGTACCTCTCCGTGGCCCTCTGTCCCCTCCCGGTGGTCCTGCATCCTGCCGACGTCCTCCGGTGGGCGCCGCCATCTTGGATCCGGGGAAAATGGCGGGCGCATTCGTAATGCGCCCGCCGGGAATCTGCCGGCTCCGGCTGGCAGATTCCATTCATTCATTTTGATCACTATGATAAACTATCATTGTGATCAAAATAAACAAAATAGTACATAATCTCCCCCCTGTTTATCACCCCCTTTGTTAGGCCAACATAACGAAATAAATTTATTTTTTTTTTTTCAGTTTTCCGCTAGGGTTAGGGTTGGACTCGGGTTAGAATTGGGGTTAGGGCGAACTAGGATTAGGGTCGGGATTAAGGTTAGGGGTGTGTTGGGGTTAGGGTTGGAGCAAGAATTGAGGTGTTTCCACTGTTTACCAACTTTGGGGGTCTAAAAATTGGGTCTAAAAAAATCACTTTTGTGGAAATAAAAAAATACTTTTTATTTTCACGGCTCTGCGTTTATAAACTTCTGTGAAGCGCTTGGGGGTTCAAAGTGCTCACCACACATCTAGATAAGTTCCTTAGGGGGTCTAATTTCCAAAATGGGGTCACTGGGGGGGGTTTCCACTGTTTAGGCCCATCAGGGGCTCTGCAAACGCAACATGACGCCCGCAGACCATTCCATCAAAGTCTGCATTCCAAAATGGTACTCCTTCCCTTCCCAGCTCTCCCATGCGCACAAACAGTGGTTCCCCCCCCACATATGGGGTATCGGCGTACTCAGGACAAATCACACAACTGTGGGGGTATGATTTCTCCTGTTACCCTTGAAAAAATAAAAATTTGGGGCGAAAAGATCACTTTTGTGGAAAAAAAAAATGGATTTTTTATTCACGGCTCTACGTTCTAAACCTCTGTGAAGCACTTGAAGGTTCAAAGTGCTCACCACACATTTAGATAAGTTCCTTAATGGGTCTAGTTTCCAAAATGGGGCCACTTGTTGGAGGTTTCCACTGTTTAGGCACATCAGGCGCTCTCCAAACGCGACATGGCATCCAATCTCAATTCCAGCCAATTCTGCGTTGAAAAAGTCAAACGGCGCTCCATCCCTTGCGAGCTCTGCTGTGTGCTGAAAAAGTGGTTTACCCCCACATATGTGGTATCGGCGTATTCAGGAGAAATTGTACAACAAATTTTGTAGTTGATTTTCTCTTTTAACACTTGTGAAAATAAAAATTGGTTCTGAAGTAAATTTTTTGCAAAAAAAAGTTACATGTTAATTTTTTCCTTCCACATTGCTTTAGTTCCTGTGAAGCATGTAAAGGGTTAATAAACTTCTTGAATGTGGTTTTGAGCACCTTGAGGGGTCTATTTAGAATGGTGTCATTTTTGGGTATTTTCTGTCATGCACACCCCTCAAAATGACTTTAAATGTGATGTGGTCCCTAAAAAAAAAAAATTGTTTTGTAAAAATGAGAAATCGCTGGTCAACTTTTAACCCTTATAACTTCCTGACAAAAAAAAAATTTGCTTCCAAAATTGTGCTGATGTAAAGTAGACATGTGGGAAATGTTATTTATTAAGAAATTTGTGTGACACCTCTCTGATTTAAGGGCATAAAAATTTAAAGTTTTAAAATTGCAAAATTTTCAACATTTTTGCCATATTTCCGTTTTTTTCATAAATAAACACAAGACTTATCGAAGAAATTTTACCACTAACATGAAGTACAATATGTCACAAAAAACAATCTCAGAATCAGCGGGATCCATTAAAGCGTTCCAGAGTTATAACCTCATAAAGTGACAGTGGTCAGAATTGTAAAAATTGGCCTGGTCATTAAGCTGCAAACTGGCTCTGTCACTAAGGGGTTAAATGACTGTCCACTTTTAGGCTTTAGATCTTAACTCTGAGTGTCTCCATGTGATGGAAATGCAGCTAGAAATCAGAATCTCAGGCGCTCCCAGTGTAGTCTGGGTGTTACCAGACTGGTCCTACTAGCGACGTCCTGGAACTTGAAATCCCCATGCACCAGATGGGAATCTATTACTAATATTACCATGGATGCAGGAAAGCAAGATTTACTACAAAACATGATGATGATGATAATAATCATAGAATCGTAGAGTTGGAAGGGACCTCCTGGGCCATCTGGTCCAACCCCCTGCTCAAAGCAGGATTCGCTAAATCATCCCAGTCAGATGTTTGTCCAGCCTCTGTTTGAAGACTTCCATTGAAGGAGAACTCG
Organism: Dendrobates tinctorius; assembly: GCF_039654945.1. NCBI lineage: Eukaryota > Metazoa > Chordata > Amphibia > Anura > Dendrobatidae > Dendrobates > Dendrobates tinctorius. Next base: position 27,324,427 of record NW_027361676.1, read on the forward strand.
CCACTTCTCGTGGCAGCCTGTTCCACTCATTGATCACTCTAACTGTCAAAAAGTTTTTTCTAATATCTAATCTGTGTCTCCTCCCATTCAGTTTCATCCCATTGCTTCTAGTCTTTCCTTGTGCAAATGAGAATAAAGTTGATCCTTCTACAATGTGACAGCCCTTTAGATATTTGTAGACAGCTATTAAGTCTCCTCTCAGTCTTCTCTTTTGCAAACTAAACATTCCCAAATCCTGCAACCTTTCCTCATAAGACAGGGTTTGCAGACCGGTCACCATTCTGGTCGCTCTTTTCTGAACTTGCTCCAGTTTGTTGATGTCTTTTTTAAAATGTGGTGCCCAAAACTGGACACAATATTCCAGATGAGGTCTGACCAAAGAGGAGTAGAGGGAAATAATTACGTCACGTGATCTAGATTAAATAACTATAGTTCCAAAATATTTGGTTACGGTTTGTTGGCATTTGTCTGTAGTAGTGAAATATTTCCAGCATATTAAATATTAATAATGCCACCATTCTTGATCACTAAATCAATGTAACTTCAGACTTCTGAATCCTCCTAGCGCACAATGAGGATTCTCCGGTGCCAGCATTGGGAGCAACTGTGACCGCAAGTATGTGATTTTCACACCTCCATCCACATTCCTGCTAATTATACCCAGCTTTGCTAATGTCACTTGTATTGATTGAGCAAGGCCGGTCACGTCTAGTTGGCATGTGACCACATGTATGCAAATCTCATATTTGGGCTAACCTTATCAGGGGCGTAACTACAGTACAGTAGGTGCAAGGGTTGCAATCGCACCCAGGCCCTGGAGCTTAGGGGCCCCAAAATTCCCTTTGGCCTTTATAAAAAGACCAGTACTACTAAGGGTATGTGCACACGGTGTGGATTCTGCTGTGGAGTTTTCCGTTCAGATTTTGCTAAATCCGCAGGTAAAATGACCTGCTTTTTACCTGCGGATTTAGTGCAGATTTACTACGGTTTTTCTGCAATTTTTGTGCGGATTTCCCCTGCAGATTTACACCTGCGGATTTCTATAATGGAGCAGGTGTAAAACTGCTGTGGATCTGCACAAAAGAAGTGACATGCTGCAGTTTTAAATCTGCGCAGAAAAATCTGCAGCATGTGCACTGCATCTTTGTTTTACTTAGGGTGACAGATTCCCTTTAAGGCTATTAGCTGCTGGCATTGACATCAGGGGCTTATCTACAGCATTCTGTAATGCTGTAGATAAACCCCCGATGTAACCTGAAAGATAAGAAAAACACCTTAGATTATACTCACTGGAGAGGACTGTCCGGTCCGATGGGTGTCACGGTCTGGTCCGGCTCCTCCCATCTTCTTACGATGCCGTCCTCTTCCCTTCCTGTAGTAGCTCTGGCGCAGGCACACTGCTGTACCCTGTTGAGGGCAGAGCAGAGTCCTGCAGTGCGCAGGCGTCGGGAGAGGTCTGGCCCTGGGCACTGCAGTATTCTGCTCTGCCCTCAACAGGGCAGAGCAGTGCACCGAAGCCACGACAGGAAGGAAAGAGGACGGCATCGTATGAAGATGGGAGGCGCCGGACCGGACCACCCCCTCCGGTGAGTATAATCTAAAGTGTTTTTCTTAAGCCCCCGATATAACCTGAAAGATTATCTACAGCATTACAGAATGCTGTAGATAAGCCCCTGATAGGGCAAAAAAGGGTGACAGATTACCTTTTAAATGGTACTGTACATCACTTGCAGAGCTGCTGTGGATCTGCAGGGCCAAATCCGAAGCGGATCCGCAGCAGAATCCGCACCGTGTGCACATACCCTAAAGGCTTGCAATAATTGGGGGGCTGCTTTGAGGCCCACACTGTACAAGTTGCGCCACTGCACATGATGACAAACTCCCAGCGCCAACACTGGAGAATCCTCCTGGCACACGAGCTCTGTGAGGATTCAGGAGTCTGCAATCAGTCAATGCAGACTTTAACTTCAAGCTTGGACAACTACTTTAACCAAAAACACTGTACTAAGACTGATATTATCACCATACAGTGACCTTATAATGGTAATATTAGTTCTACACCAGTGCTCTGCAGACAATATATTTGTATGTGTACATTCTCGCTAAGGCTACTTTCACATTTCCGGATTTTAAAATCCGGCGGGCTGCGGCGAAAAGTTGTCAAACCTGATCCGGTAGGAGCCGCAGCCCGCCAGATCATCTGTTTTTGCCAGATACGGTGCAGGAGAGGGAGAGGGAAAGTCTTCGGGCATGCGCTCTGCAAAAAAGCGGTCCGGCACTGTCAAACGTTGCATGGAACATTTTTTGCCATTTCCGGCTAAAGCCGGACACGCCGCATGGCCATCAGGCGCAATGCGGCGATAATGTAAGTCTATGGGGGAAAAAGCCGGATCCGTTTTTTTCCATTTTTCGCCGCATCGCGCCTGATGCTTCAAAACGGAAATGTGAAAGTAGCCTAATTGTTGTCATTCATTTTCCCTTATCCCTGTCATGGTGGTCTGGACCAAATGCATAACTCGTCCCTGCAATATGTAACAGACATCTTCACTTTACTGATTTTCCTGAACCCTCACATTCTACCACCTCTACACAAGCCGCAGCTTTGATGCCTTATAATAATTCCCCTGTGCCTCCTTTAATACTTCTCCTTGACCTTTTTATAATGACCTTGTACCTCAAAATATCCCCTGTGTTTTGTTGTATTAAAACTGACTCCTTGTTTCCCCTAAAATAACAATGCCCCTCCCCCCCCATTGTGCCTCCTTATAATGACCCTCAGTGCCTCTTTATTTATCCTGAGCAGAGGCGTACATAGAAATAACAAAGTCCATAGATAGGATTTTATCACGACCGTCAAAGAGCATATCTCCCAACATTTTAAGAAATGGAGAAGAGCATGTATTGCAACACGTGGTTATTTTGCCCCTCCTGAAGCCCCAAAGTGGTTTTGCTCACAATAGCCCTTTCATGACCCTGTATAGTATTATGCCCACACAGTATGATTGCCTCACAAACCTTACACACTGTATGATGCCCCACACAATAAGAGTGCCACCACAGCCCCCATACAGTATGTCACTACAGCCCATAACATAGTATAATGTCCCCCATAGACCTCCAGACAGTATACTGTCCAACACTGCCACCCCGCACAGCATAATGTCCACCAGAACCTCCCTGCACAGTAAGCTGGTCAAACCATTATCCATCCCACACAGTATGACAGATTCCGCATACACTATGGAATTCTCACATAGCGCCAAAACTGTTCGACGGTCCCCCACAAACCCCTATATAGTATTATGATCCTCCGCTACACCCCCCCGCCCCCCCCCCCCTGCATATAGTATGACCTCCTCCAACTCTTCCATCATGCCCGTGACCTGCTGGGGTAAGTGATGGAGCTGGCGATTTAATAACACACACCATTGGCTATAGACTAAAAATCCCCAGTTAGCTTATTCAACGATATTAAAGAATAAGCCAAATACTAAAACATGTTTTTTAGGAGCATACACCCTTTTACTGGACGACCTGTTAGGAGAGCAAGCTGATCCTGTTCAAATAAAAAATGGCAACATTAAGGACAAAGTTTTAAATTATTTAAACAGAGGCCAGGAGAAGAGGCTCCAACAAGATCCAAACCCTGTCAGACCAGCAGCAGTGGAACATGTACCATCTCCTCTCGAAATGCAAAAGGATCCAGCCAGCCTGCCAGGGAGCCGCTACCCAAGTACCAGGTAGGAGCCATTTGTATCCCAAAGTGAACATCCAAATTCTACTTGCTGAAATCCGTGTCTTTCCCTCTACATCGTGCAGCTTTCAGATGGGATAGCAAAAAACAATGACCAGTTCCCATTTTAAGTAATGGGAGCATCCTGAGGACACTTGTTCTCCTGCAAAGGGTCTAAGGTCATCATTCCCCATTTGGAGGAATTGATTCCACAGTAGTCCACTAGAACCACCACCTTGTCTCCTTACTATCCAGAATGTGACTTCCATGGAGAAGTAGGTGAATTACCTCTCCAAGGTGAGTTTTATGGCAACCGCTCCCCCTTTATGCCATGTTCACTGTTTTGGCTAAACAATGTACAGACTTCTGCATCCCCTCAATAGGATCTTCTGGGCCTCTTCTCTGTGGCTGTTCAGTTATTTCTTCCAGTCTTGAGTTTGAGTGTCACGGCTTTACCACGACAGAGGAGCCAGAAGTCCGCAGCGTCTGATTCCTCTTACTAATGCACTAATTAAAAGCCCTTTTCATATTAAACGGAGTAAGTTTTTTAGCCGTGCAGGGGTTAATCTTCTAAGTTGAGAGCCCCTGGAAGCTTTCTTGTGTTAAGGCCCTCAGCTGTGCGTTGTTAGACACTCTCATCCCCTATATAAACTGGGTCCTGGCTAGCACTATTTGGCAGTTAGCTTATGCTGCATATCTAGAGGAGGTTGTTGGTGGTTATTGGAGAAGGTGGATTTATCTGTGACTGTTGCTCGGTTTTGTGTGTGTAATTCCCTTTCTTTTCCTCTTTTGGTTTAACCCCATCCTCAACTCCCTTGCGTTTACCTCTGTTGTTTGTGTGTATTTGTATGACTGACTGGTGTTTTTCCTTTATCCCTGCTAGTATTACCTTGTGGTTCTGGTTGGGGAATTATGGTACACTACTACTCCCCTCTACCCTGGGTGGGGGAAGGGTACAGACGGAGGACGGATTTAGAAGCTATGGCAAGGCACGTGACCCCGGCATCTTCCCAATCAGAAGCAATCCAGGGAACAGGGCAAGCTTGGGCGGCCCTAGTGTTAGGGACAGGGTAGGAGTCCCTAGTCCTAGGACACCTGACAAGAGTCGTGACAGTGTGATTGTCAGGGAAGTGTCTGGTTAGATTGTTTCTCCATTTGATTCCTACCTAGTGTTGCCATAGTGACAGTGAAATTTAGGAATCCTGCAATGTGACAAGCTTCCTAGAAGCATGCTACAGTAACCTGAAACTTAAAAGTGCAATTTCCAGAGTTTATTTTTCAGACTAATTGTCTGTTTAACCCTTTTACCTTAAACTTTACCTAGGATCCTAAGGCCAGTGAAAAATAGTAAGGCATAAGTGATGGTGGTTTTTTTTTTTTTTTTTTGGTCCTTCATCGACATACTGTATAACCTGTTAGATTATATGCTGTTTAGCAATACATGAAAACAAATTATTTTGGAGGAAACATGAATCCATTAAAACCAGAAGTCGGTCACTAACATGTGTGAGGGTGAATAATCGCAATATCCCAGGAATACACAGAACAGGAAATAAGACTTTGTTCCTGTCTCATGACTCTGAGTCACTGAACAAACCTGTAATGCCGATTACAAACACTTCTGATCCTTGGGTGTTCCCTCACACGTAGTATCCAGGACAGGACGATACACCACTGCATCAACTGCTGCTAAGACAATGACTACACTTGAGTAAGTTGTGAAATGTGATCATTCCACTGAAACTAGTTGATGATTCTGCTGAAATACAGAAACTGTCCATATAAAGTAAAGTTGCGCCCGATCAAGTTGCTCCAAACAACCTATTCAAATGATTTGACTGACCCGGAAAGATTATTCGCTGACAATTTCTTTACAGAAGAAAATATTCCTGTGTAACCTCTTGCCCCATGCCATCTCTGCTTTTATGGTTAAGCAGTACCTAATGATATTGATTGTCTTACATAATGATCTAACAGCGAGAAATCAAGTTTTTAAAACTGTGCCTTTGGGGTGAAACTATGTATTCCCTGCTCCTCAGCCCTCCTATGTATTCCTGGACTAGTGGCACCTTCCTCTGACTGGTGGTTATTATAGACTATATGCACACGTTTAGTATTTACAGCAGATTCTTGCGTAACAGGAAAAATGTGCGTAAAAGGTGAGTCTCATTCATTTGGGTGAAAAATCGTTCAGAAACACTAAATATTGACATGAAGCTTTGAAACTACTTCAAATATTCAAGGAAAAAATAAGCATGTACATGAGACTTTAAGAAACTCATTGACTTTGTTTTTGCTGAGAAAGTCATGATGTTAAAGCCAATTGCCATCAGTTTTAACGAGAGGCGGACTGTGGAGCCGGAAGTGCAATGTTACGCTCCAATGCACTTCCAGCCTCATTCTGAATATATTTTTCAGAAAATTGATTTCTCGCCACATTTCAGTCCCATGCTTTGTCCCCAAAGAACTACATAACCACACAAATAGTTTGGTGTATTTGTCTACATCATTGACAAGCTATGTCTTTACAGTACACAAAGCCGGCCTCCGACGTGAATATGCTGGGGGAGATGATGTTCGGGTCTGTGGCAATGAGTTACAAAGGTTCCACCTTGAAGATTCATCTAATCCGGTAAGTGTCCCCAGGCAAACGTTACCTGATCCTCTGCCTAAACTCCAGGAACGCAGAGCAGAATGGAAGATGCACCTGTTACACAGATCTTGTCTAAGAGGCAGGAAAATGGAATTGTGGCAATTATTGCTGCTGCCCCCAAGTTCTGAGGGAGGGCGCTGTATTTCCTCCAGACTTCTGATCTGAAACTGAGATACGGGCAATGAGTCAAGTAGTGAAATCATTTGCAAATATTTAGTTCTGGTTTCCATGGCACCAAAGATATGACTACCATCAGGGAAGTAGTTCAGTTGTGGATCAAGATTGAATGCCAAACTTAGTGATAACAGCACTAAAATATAAAGGTGATACGAGTTTCTTTCCCATGTGCCGTATTGGTGTAAGACGTGAGCTGCACACTGAAATGAGAAGATTGGACATAGACTTTTCTGGGGAGATGTCACCAACTATCCATAATCTGATTGGATGGGGTACAATCTGCTGACTATCTGCTACATTCTTAGAATATTCTTTCAGCGAATTGATGGTTCATATACAGTTCTATGGAGGAGATGCTTTTAGTTCTACTGCTAGATGTCCATGGCCATATTATACATTTCCAAAAGGAATAACAGGAACGTCGTCCCCATGTAGCGTTTAAGTAGAAATGCTTCATAATTGGTATTTCTTGGGTCATTCATGTGTTTACTAAAACAGGCCTGACAGCAATTGCTTGTCGGTATGGTCAGTTATATTGTGCGTGAGTGGGGCATAAAAAGTACCTATAATTCACGCTACCTCATCTAGAGTGTCAGAGTGGAGCCTTCTGACCAGATTTGGCCTGTCTCACTGTTTTGTTAATACGTTGGTCCTTTTGAATACAATTGAAGAATTGAGTCGTCTATTTTCACATTCCCCAAAAGAGAATACTAAAAATGAAGGTGACGTTTGAAATTTTTACCAACCAGGAACTTTCACTTCCTACAGAATATTGATGCTTCTCATACATGTGATGAGATGTCTCTATGTATTATGCAACCAAGTAAATGGAGTAGGACACAGCTGCTTTTAAAGAGTAAATGTGCTTCCAATGGGTTAATAATTTAGATGTGTTTTTCAGCACTTTTTTTTTGTGCTGAAAAAGCCCCTCTTGGCTTATACTCAAGTGAGGGTCCCAGAAGACTGAGGGGGAGCGGCAGAGGGTCACAGGAGGCAGGAGCTTGCTGCTGCGGCTAAAGAGAAATGAATCTTCACAGAGAATATTTATTTCTCTTTAACCCCTTTCTGACATAAGACATATCATTCCCACCTGGGCCAACTTGACCATGGACGGAATATTACGTCATCGATCGGCTGTGCTCACCGGGGGGGGGTGTGCTCGGCCGATCGTGGCCGGGTATCAGCTGCACCTCTAGATGAATTCATTGAGTGGTGTATTTATGGAAGGTTCTGCTGTTTTGGCCCCTCATGGGCTCTCCCAGTGGGTCATGGCACCTGCAAGCCATAACAGTAAAATCTAGCTCTCCTTCCCTTCCCAGCTCTAATGTTTGGGCACATGGCAGTTTGCCCCCACATATGGGGTATTTGCATACTCAGGACATCTTTTGGGGTCCAATTTTTCCTGTTACCCTTGGTAAAATAAAAAAGTCAATGTTTTATTTATTTTTTTTTTTAAACATTCCACAATGTCTGTGAAGCTCCTGAAGGGTTAATACTACTTGAATATGATTTTGAGCACCTTCAGGGGTGCAGTTTTTAGAATGGTGTCACTTTTGGGTATTTTCTATCATATAGATCCCTCAAAGTGATTTCAAATGTGATCCCTTTAAAAAAAGGAAAAAAAAGTGTAAAAATGAGAAATCGCGGTTTACCTTTTAACCCTTAACTTCCTAATTGTGCTGATATAAAGTGAAGATGTGGGAAATGTTACGTAAGAATTTTATGTGACATTTCTCTGTGAATTAAGGGCATGAAAATTCAAAGTTTGAAAATTGCGAAATTTTTGCCAGATTTCTTTTTTTTTCCACAAATAAACGCAAGTCATATCAAAGAAATTTTACCACTATCATGAAGCACAATATGTCACGAGAAAGCCGTGTTATATTCACTGGGATCCATGGAAGCATTCGAGTTATCGCCCCATAAAGGGACAGTGGTCAGAATTGTAAAAATTGGCCTGGTCATAAATGTGAAAACCACCCTTGGGGTAAAGGGGTTTATTGTGGGCAAAGTATTTGCAGCCCCTGGCCTTCTACAGCTGCCAAGTGATCAATTGTGCCCGCTACTTAATGGAATGCATATTCACTGCCCTCCATAGCCATGCCATTGCAGCTGCCGGCACCCAGAGCAAGATGCTGCGAGGGAGTGTGCAGATAAAATAATATTTCGAGATAATGAGAGATATATATTTGTGTACTGTACGACGCCCGTTACTGAACAGAAAATTAAGCACAGATATATGCACATAATTTCACCAAAAAAATCAGCTATTCTGGTATCTAACCCTGGTAGCACATTTTCCCCAGGTGTACAGGCATCTTAAGTTTGGAGACACTAACTTTATTTTCTCTTCCTTTATTTTTTTAGGTGTCCTCTTCAGCTCATGATTAGTAAAGTGTTCTCTGCTAAAGTCGGCAGTTTCAGCACCAGCATGTAAGGAATATGTACTGACCTGTGATTAATATGAACTTCTAACCTTTCTTATTATACTAAAGGAGTTGTCCATTACTTGGACAATCCCCAGGTTTCCCACAGGATACTTTTTCGGTGCAGCAGCTCTCATTTCATCCAAATGTATGTGATTCGTCCAAAAGTGGGGAGTATAAATCCAGCGCTCAGTCCGAGTAGTGGACAACCCCTTAAAAGTATAGTAGTTTTACCTCCAGGTGTATACATACTGTACATACATGCATACATCTCAACTGACACATGAATAAATGTTCTCTTGAATAAGCCCTTATTCAGATTTCCGTGACTTCATAGAACATAAGGCAATTTTCTTCAGGATGTCTGTTTCTACCAAAAGACTAAATGGTGTTGTGATGTATTTTTGTTCTAGCATGACAACCATGATTAGATTCCATTTAAGGCAAATTCCCACACAAACTGTCATCAAGATGTCACCTCCATCCCAAACTACTTGTATGTGCATGTACAATTTTCAAAGACCACTCGAGCAATACCTGTTGCATGGACAGTCAAAATAACTGTTTGCATAGGGACAGACACATTAGGATTAGACACAGGGAATAGATCTACAGACAGGAGGAATTCCATCTCTCCTGTCTCTTTATTCCAGGTTTAGAAGCATTATTAGTATGGAAGATATTATTCTGAAGTACTAAGCAGTATAGCTGTGAATCAAGAATTAAGGTGGGATAAATGGCAGAACAGGCAGATGCTGCTTATAATTGCTTCTCCCTGTACACTAAGAGCTGTAATCGAATACTATAATGGGCTGGCAGTATGTCTTGCTGTCACAAAGACTGTTTGCGCTATTTCCAGAGTGCATGTGGTGGGGAGCAGTGGCTCATAAGTTGAGTATACATAGATTTCTAAAGAAATATTGCAAAGCTGTTCACTTGTACTATTCATTTATGCAAAATTTTATGGAGCCGCAGTGACAATTTAAGCGCTAGAGCCTTTTCATTCTAGCTATTGATGGTTGTCACAATCTGTAGCATTTCGTTGTTGGTAAAACCTATAAGTTTCTTATCAGTTTAGGCTCCCCATAGGATTTTGCCCTTTTATAACACCATACAAACATGTATCTTTAAACACAGTTGCACCATCACGAGGTGTTCGAGGTCGGATAATTCACGAAGGGTATGTGTAGATGTTCAGTAATCGGCAGCGCTTTGGACTCGGCGAGTGTCCGCTGCATCCAAAACGCTGCTGCTGGCTGTTAAACGCAGGTGAATCCGCATGTATTCATTGAACTGTGCATTCAGCGCATCCATTACATTGTACGGGTGAGATTTATCTTGCTGAGACTCGCATTTTCAAGATAAATTGACATGTTGTGGTCTGGAAAGACTCGCTGCACGTCCGTCCCTGCAGATGAATCCTCTGTGATCACTGAACCGTGTGGATTCACCACGTCTAATACACTGTACAGGTGACATTTTATCTTGCGGAGGCTCGCGTCTCTGCAAGATAAATAGACATGCTGCGGTCTGGGAAGATGTGTCGCATGTCCGTCTCCGCCGGTGAGATCCGCAGGCGTCCGTGCACGCGTAGAGGACATGGGATTCCTTTTAATTGCATCCACTATGCTGTAACATACCTGCAGTGTTTACTGACCATGTGCACATACCTTAACGGGACAGTGAGTTGGGGCAAAAATCCTGTATTAATAATACTAAAATTCGCCTCAAACTTGTCTGACCCAACCATTTGTAAAGTGTACTTGCATCCTGCATGTAGGCACAAATGTTTATATTGGAAGAGCTATCTGCACCTATGTCTTCATTTTAGTAAATCTTAAAATATCCCCAGGAGCTTCTGCAAGTGCTGTGTGCGTTTTACCTAGAGGAATTAGTCTTCTGTTCTAATGGAGCTGCACTGGAATACATATTGGCCCTGATTTGTCAAAACCAGTTAGCCGTCCCCCCTAGTCTGTCTTCATGAAGAGGGGGTGCTAAAGTCAGGGGCTTCTGATTTATTAACACACGCCTCTTAACAACTTGGGCACATTTTTTCAAGTGTGTGTGCCTCCACACAAAATGGGGAATAAGATTTGTGGCGTAAAAAACATTCCACTCATCGTGGTTCTGACGAATGGAGGTCGCCATGCTCCTAAGAGTGGCGCAAAAATGGCTTGAGAATTCCATAAGTCATAAAATCTTGTTGCAGCCTCTCATTGTGCCAAAATTTGCCAGTTTTCAAAACTTTGTATGCCAGAATTATTCCTGGCTCCTGTTGCCACCCCTCCTAAAGTGTTGCTATTTTATGGAAACTGTGATAATTTCCCAAACATTTTTATATTTTAATAAGTTGGCAACAATATGAGAAGTTTATCAAATACTTCATCTACTTGGAGGTTATCAAGTTCTATAAAATATTTGATTTTTGCTGGAATAGTATAGTTACAACTATCAACTAAAGGCTTCTATTATCTGGAGGTCAATAAAACAATATTGGTCTTCCATCCAGTTGTAGATCCCCGGTAATATTTTTTATAGCCTCCCACGTTGGCGTTCTAGTAACACTATATTTTTTTTTTTTTTCTGTTCCAGTATACAGGATAGTGTGGAGCACATGAGTCATGATGGCACAGGTCACAAGCTTGGTGTGAGTCACACTGGACAAGGTTCATGTCAGACTGCATCTAACCTAGGTATGTGTAGTATTTGGATTAACTATTTGTTTTTGTTTTTTTTGTGTGCTGATGAGCATCACATGTCTAACTATTGACACCTTTAGTGATGTCAGCTATCCTGGACTAATAGAAATTGCAGACAGAAGTTGTCATCTACAGACAAGCCCATCAACCCCACTTTAAAAGTGCTTGTCCATATATCCTATAACTGATATCATAATATTATATGTTGCCTAATAAAGGCGGCATTTCCAATAAATACATAAATCATACAAAAGAAGGAAAACCATGTGCCATAAAAACAATAGAATTTTATTATAAATTTATAAAAGCATTGAAGTACAATGCAATCATGTAAGGAGACAATGAATGCAACAGAACAACGGTCTATACAACAGGTACAATAAATTATGTGCAATTCAATAGTCCATATGGAGCTACAACAGCTTCCAGAAAAAATGTAATTCCCAAAATATGAGAATGAGTGATTATATCAAATATCATTAGCATCTAAAGCCCACAAAAGCCATACTCATGGAGTGGCATTAATATATATACACACATTGTTCAGAGTATTTATTATACAAAAAATAGAAATGTATCAAAACCAATGTTAAAGATCCCTACATAAATGATGGCATGCAGCCATAAAATCAGATCCTCAATCGCCAATATAAGGGAGTATTAGATCTTAAATTAAATGCAGCAAGTGAAACAGGCTAAGAAAAGAGGCATAGTGCAGTCATTAAAGCCCAAAAAAGCTGCTCACAAACATAGTATGAAAACCATTTGGCAAAGAGGGGAGAGGCTAGGGTTAATGGCTGCTGCTACTGTACCTGAGTGACCAAGGCACCCCTGACGTGCGGCGTTTCGCGGTGAGGCTTTATCTCACGCACAATCCCTTGAGATAAAGCCTCACCGCGAAACGCCGAGCAGCTTTTTTAGGCTTTAATGACTGCACTATGCCTCTTTTCTTAGCCTGTTTCACTTGCTGCATTTAATTTAAGATCTAATACTCCCTTATATTGGCGATTGAGCATCTGATTTTATGGCTGCATGCCATCATTTATGTAGGCATCTTTAACATTGGTTTTGATACATTTCTATTTTTTGTATAATAAATACTCTGAACAATGTGTGTGTGTGTGTGTGTGTGTGTGTGTGTGTGTATATATAATATATATTTATTTATTTATCGGTCGCCTTATTGGGGGACACAGAGACCATGGGGTGTATGCTGCTGCCACTAGGAGGCTGACACTATGCACAAAAAAAGTTAGCTCCTCCTCCGCAGTGTACACCCCACCGACCGGCAGGGAATTCCTCAGTTTAGCTTAGTGTCAGTAGGAGGTGGACACGGGTCTTTCATTAGACCCTTATCTACCTCAGTGTGCGTCGTTCCTTTTCAGGTTTCCGGAGGGATACAGTGTGAAGAGTCACAACTGTACTCCCACAAAGAGACTATGAGTACGGCGTGTACTGCCACCCCGTATCCTCATAGCTCTCCGTGCGGACCAGAAGCTCGGCGCAGATGCGGGCCAGCGACGGATGGTCCTTGCCAAACGCCTCCCACCCACTCGCCCACCAGAGCCTGTCGGTCGGAAGAGGCGCAGACACGGGAAAGATTAACAGACAGCGTTGGATAAAGAAGGTACCTTTATTGGAGCAGAGGCGCGGCGCACGGAGCAAACCACCGCAAGGATACATTGGAGCGGCACCAAGGCAGCGCTGCAGGATGTGGCCCGCGCCTTCGACGGTTGCCGCATTTCACCTAGGCCCCGACTGCGGTGCGGGCTTTGTCTCCCCCCCCCCCCCCCCCCGCCTGCATTCATCGGGGGATTCATCTTCCGGCGCGGTTCTGGTGGCATCTTCGTTGTGTGTGGCCGCTGCAGCGTTGCGGCACTTCCGCGCCGCCCATTGCTGACGGGCGGCCGCCGTCTCTAATTTAGTCCCCGGCTTCATTTTAGGCCGTCGCGGCCACGCCCCCCGCCCACTCATAGGCCGGCTGCGCTCCCGCCCGTTCCTAGGCCCTCCCACCGCCTCTCTTAGCCTGTGGCTGGGTAAGGGGGGCGGTTTCCTTTAGTTCAGTTGGCTAACTCCGCCCTTCTTCTTGGCCCTCCTGAACCGCGTTTTTTTCATCCACCTCAGGCTGCCGCCATCTTTGCAGCCTGTCAGCCGGAGACGATAGACAGATGTCAGCTATCCCCTGCTGGGGTCCTGCAATTCTCACAAGCCTGGTACAGCGCTTTGGGGGACACCGGACCGTGAGTAGTTCTGCAACTGCAGACTGACACCCTCCTCTGCCTTTCTGTTCCCCAACCTTCCGGCTTTTCTTCAGGGTCCTTCTGTTCCATCTTTATGTCTAACTCTGAGCTCTAAGTCTGAGCGTAGCCGGCCGCCGGCCCCCACGGGCACTCTAGTCCAGTTCGCCGCATGCCCCTCTTGCAATCGCAGACTTCCCTGACCCCGTTCAGGAGCCATCTATTGTGCCACGTGAAAGCGAATTCCCCATCCCTGGCTGGGCCTCGTCTCTTTCACAATCTGTGGCAGACCTCACCAGAGTGTCTCAGTCCCTAGTGGCCGTTCTTGATAGGTTGCCCCTGGACACTTCTGCAGGGTCCAGCAGGTCGCAAGACATTCCATCTGAGCCAGCCAGCAGAAGCCGCAAAAGACCCAGGCAGGATCTCCGGCCGGAATCCTCTCCTGGCCTCACATCCCCACATAGTCCTTCCCAGCAGTCGCCCTCCCGTGCCTCCTCACCCGAGTCAGGTGAAGCGTTTTTAGAGCTGAATTCGGACCAGGACGCGGACATGAAGGTTACAGTACAGAACCTCATTGCTGCGATTCACCACTCCTTCGAAATCTCAGACTCCCCTGCGAAATCCTCAGATCAGGAGGTTTCGTTCAGACGGGCAGAAACACCTTCCAGGGTCTTCGCCTCCCACTCTTGAGTTTGGCAAGACTCTTACCAGGGAAAGAGAAAATCCAACCAGGCGCTTTCAAAGAGGGAAGCGCCTCGGCGTGCTGTATCCGTTTGCCAAAGAGCTCACCGATAACTGGTCTGCTTCCCCCTCGGTAGACGCTCCCGTGTCCAGACTTTCTAACAACACGGTCCTCCCGATTTCAGGTGTGACGTCGTTACAAGATTCTAATGATAGAATTATAGAATCTTTAGCAAAGTCAGCATTTGAAGTGGCTGCAGCGGTGCTAAGCCCAGCCTTCACTTCACTTGGGTAGCGAAGGCCATAGCCACTTGGGCAGAGGATCTCCGCAAGGGCATCCTAGATAAGGCCCAACCAGGGCATTTGGCTGATCAGGCCAACCAGATCTCCCATGCAGGGTATTATCTACTCTCTGCCTCCTTGGATGCCGCGTCCTGCGCAGTTCAGGCGTCAAGCAACATGGTGGCAGTCCGACGTACAATTTGGCTCAAAGCTTGGCAGGCGGATTTCTCTTCAAGAAAGTCCCTTTCCAATCTGCCTTTTCAGGGAGCGTGGCTCTTCGGATCCCAGCTGGACCAGATTATTAAGGACGCCACTGGGGGCACGAGTTCCCTCCTCCCTCAGTCCAAGCCTCGCAGACCTCCGCTAAGACGTCAGTCTCGGCCCTTTCGGTCTTTCCGCCGCTTCAATACGGCAGAGAACTTCTCTAACCAACAGAGACCGCAGGCATGCCAGGATAGGAAGAAGGTGCCTTTCAGACCCACTCCTTCCTGGCGATCTCACTCCTCCCAGGTCAGATCCTCCAGGTCCAGATCTGGTCGGTCCACATCAGCATGTCTATCAACGGACCCCCGGGGGTCCTTCCCAATTAGGAGGTCGACTCCTTTTCTTCAGAGACGTCTGGCTTTCCTCAGTAGAGGACACTTGGGTCAGGGAAGTTGTATCATCAGGATACAAGATAGACTTAGTTTCTTGTCCCCGGGATCGTTTTTTCGAGTCCCGACCTCCAAAGGATCCTGCCTTAGTTCTGGGGTTCTTTGCATCCATCACTTTTCTCCTCAATTCCGGAGTGATTGTGCCCATTCCCGAATCAGAACGTTTCACAGGATTTTATTCAAACCTGTTTGTGGTACCGAAAGAAGGCGGGACAGTTCGCCCATCTTGGGCCTCAAGTTACTCAACTAGAGAGTCCGACTGCGTCACTTCCGAATGGAGTCTCTTCGGTCGGTAATCGCTTCCATGGAGATGCAGGAGTTCATGTGTTCAATAGACATTCAAGATGCCTATCTACATCTTCCCATATTCTCCGGGCATCAGAAGTTCCTGCGTTATGTGATTCGCCAGGAACATTACCAGTTCGTTGCACTGCCGTTCGGTCTCGCCACCGCACCCAGAGTATTTACAAAGATCATGGCGGCGTTGATGGCCTTGTTGAGAATCAGAGGTCTCCTTCTCTTTCCGTACCTCGACGACATTCTGATCAAAGCTCCATCCTTTCATCAAGCTCGCCAAAGTCTTACCATCGTCCTCGACACATACGACTTCCATCTCTCCGGACAACCATGAAAGTCCTGGGAAAGATGGTGGCGGCAATAAAGGCGGTTCCCTTTGCCCAATTTTACTCCAGACCTCTCCAACACGCCATCCTGTCTCGGGGGAACAGGTCGGTCCTTTCCCTGGATCACCCATTTTGACTTTCATATCGGGTCAAGCGGTCACTCAACTGGTGGTTGACGTCGCCTCTCATCCTCTTGGGTCGGTCTTTTCTTCCCATTCACTGGCAGATTGTAACAACGGATGCCAGCCTCCTCGGCTGGGGTGCAGTGTTCCGCAATCACACTGTTCAGGGTCGATGGTCGACTCAGGAATCAGCTCTGTAGATCAACGTCCTAGAGATACGAGCGATCCATCTGGCTCCCGTCCACTGGGAGAGGCTCCTCAGGGGCCTGCCTGTCCGGATTCAGACAGACAATGCCACAGCGGTGTTATATGTCAACCGCCAAGGAGGGACACGAAGTGTCTCAGCCCTGGCAGAAGTGTCCAAGATTATTCATTGGGCAGAGATTTCCGTTCCGACAATTTCCGCGGTACACATTCCCGGAGTAGACAACTGGGCTGCCGATTTTCTCAGCCGCGAGGGTCTCACGGCGGGAGATTGGTCCCTACATCCGGAGGTGTTTCATCTGCTTTGCTGTCAATGGGGAACCCCGGATGTAGACCTGCTGGCGTCTCGCCTCAACAGGAAAGTCCCACAGTTTGGTTCCAGGTCTCGACACCCTCTGGCAGTGGGCGCCGATGCTCTGGCCGTTCCTTGGTCACAGTTTGAACTCCCTATCTGTTCCCTCCCCTGCCTCTTCTTCCCAAGCTGTTGAAGATGAAAGCAGAAGGAATTCCAGCCATTTTCATCGCAGAATTGGCCCAGAAGGTCTTGGTTCGCGGACATTGTCAACCTTCTCGCGGATGCCCCCTGGAAGCTTCCAGACAGGGCAGATCTGCTGTCTCAAGGCACGATTTGCCACCCCAATCCTCGGCCGCTCACTTTAATGGCGTGGCTGTTGAGACCAAGGTTTTGAAACGGGCAGGATTCTCCGATCAAGTAATTCATACCATGCTCCGAGCCAGAAAGCCATCATCTTCCAAAGTTTATTACTATACTTGGAAGACCTATTTCACTTGGTGTAAGGCCAATGTCATCGCGCCCATGTGTTTTTCGCTCCCTTCTGTTCTGGCGTTTCTTCAGGCAGGGCTGGATGCTGGGCTTGCCCTCAGTTCTTTGAAGGGTCAAGTTTCGGCGCTGTTCATTTTATTTCAGAAGACGGCCTCCCGCCCTCAGGTCAAAATCTTTCTTCAGGGCATGGCTCACACGGCTCCTCCGTACCGAGCGCCTGTGGATCCATGGGATCTTAATCTGGTTCTTGAGGTTCTGCAAGGTCCTCCTTTTGAACCTCTCAGGGATGTTTCCCCTTCTCTCCTTTCTTGGAAGGTAGCTTTTCTGGTGGCCTTTACTTCCATCCGGCGCCTGTCGGAATTGGTGGCTTTCTTGCCGCTCTCCTTATTTGGTACTTCACCAGGATGAGGTACTTCTGCGGCTTCCGCCCTCTTTCCTTCCGAAGGTGGTGTCCTCTTTTCACCTCAATGAGGATATTGTTCTGCCGTCCTTCTGTCCGAGTCCAACTCATCCTCGGGAGCGATCCTTGAACAAGCT
This sequence comes from Dendrobates tinctorius, assembly GCF_039654945.1. NCBI lineage: Eukaryota > Metazoa > Chordata > Amphibia > Anura > Dendrobatidae > Dendrobates > Dendrobates tinctorius. Next base: position 27,342,238 of record NW_027361676.1, read on the forward strand.
GGATCTGGTCAGGGCGATGAGAGTCTATCTGGCTAGGATGACTTCCTTGCGAAAGACAGTCTTTTCATCATTCCAGATGGGTCGCGGAAAGGTCGCCCAGCTTCAAAGGCCACTATTGCTTGCTGGATCAGATCGGCAATTTTGGAGGCCTACCGGGTTAAGCATTGAGTGGCTCCTCCAGGGATCACAGCGCACTCTACCCGGGCTGTGGGTGCCTCCTAGGCGGTATGCCACAGAGCTTCCGCGCTGCAGCTTTGCAGAGCTGCAACCTTGTCTTCGGTTCACATGTTTGTGAAATTCTACTAAGTCCACACCTACGCTTCGGCGGATGCCAGCCTAGGTAGAAGGATTCTGCAGGCTGCGGTGGTGAGTCCGCTGGCCTGATGGAAGTTTGTTTTCCCACCCCAGGGACTGCTTTTGGACGTCCCATGGTCTCTGTGTCCCCCAATAAGGCGACCGAGAAAACAGGATTTTTGGGTTGCTTACCGTAAAATCTGTTTCTCGTAGCCTTCATTGGGGGACACAGCACCCTCCCATGTTCTACAACTCCTGTTCTTGCTTTGGTTGATTTGTTACAGTTGAGTTTTGTTCTGTTTTCAATCTATTCTGTTACTTCTCCTACTGCTTTCTCACTAACTGAGGAATTCCCTGCCAGTCGGAGGAGGAGCTAACTTTTTTTGTGCATAGTGCCAGCCTCCTAGTGGCAGCAGCATACACCCCATGGTCTCTGTGTCCCCCAATGAAGGCTACGAGAAACAGATTTTACGGTAAGCAACCCAAAAATCCTGTTTTATTAATGCCACTCCATGAGTTTTTGGCTTTTGTGGGCTTTACATGCTAATGATATTTGATATAGTCCCTCATTCTCATATTTTGGGAATTACTTTTTTTCTGGAAGCTGTTGTAGCTCCATATGGACTATTGAATTGCACATAATTTATTGTACCTGTTGTATAGACCGTTGTTCTGTTGCATTCATTGTCTCCTTACATGATTGCATTGTACTTCAATGCTTTTATGAATTTATTTCTAATAAAATTCTATTGTTTTTATGGCACTTGTTTTTCCTTGTCCTATAACTGAGCCTCATCATTTTGTTTTTTTTTGTTTTGTTATAGTGTCTATTTTTTTGTTTTCCATTCTTCAATGTTTGCTTCTACTTCCTATTTTAGGCATTTTACAGATCTGTGGTAGCAAACTGTTGCCCTCCATGTTTGAAGTGCACCCCCTCCGGCTCATCCGGAGCGCCTCTTTCTTTGCAGGTTTGTGTGGAATGCAGAATAACTTGACAGCCACGCGAATCCCTGTATGATGGAATGATTTACAGATTCCGTAGTCTTTCAGAATTACAGCGGGTCCATGCTATCTCCTGTATTATGGTTGTAACTGGAGATACTGTAAGACATGTCTGCTCAGCTGCTGATTACCGTAAAGCGATATCCTCCAGTACGGTAGCGATCCAGTGGCCAGACCAATCTGTGGTGACATGCGCCTTTTGTAATCCTGAAGAGACTTTTGGTTTCTGTGTTCTTCTGAAATCCTATATTTGCTAATTCTAAAGCCGTAACATATCAGCTTGGTTTTCTCTGTTTCATTTTCTATGATTTTATTGTATTTAATGGACACTTCTCACTTCCTTAAGATCTGGCAATATGGCTCTTAATAATATTACTTGTGTGACAAAGTTCAGTCTACCTGGATTGTCAGACTAAGGCTATGTATTACAGAAGGTTTATCACTCCCTAGAATAAAAGAAAAAAAAATATATATATAATCGCTTTTATTACTCTTGGCCGCTCTGTCACTATGCATGAAGCACCCTGAACAATTCAAGCGCTATTTTAACCGTTGATGATGGGGGTTGTCCTGCCGACTATACACGGCCAGAAAGATGGCTCCTGTTACTACTGACATTCTTACACCGGAAAGGGAGAAGAACTCTTCAGTGTCACAACTGCATCAGAAGGGGTGTCAGGAACTCGGACCATTGTGTATGGGAGCGCCCCAAAGTTCAATTACACAAACCTGACCCTGTCTAGACCACTTATTGTCTGTTTTAATTATATTTTTAAGCGAATGTCTTTTTAGAGGAGTAGACTATGCTTTTTCACAAAGTATGATCTTTCATGTGATTTTTCTAATTTTCTTTCAAACTTGCATGAAGATTGGTGGCGGTACTAACCCTCTTGATGCTAGCTGACTTTTTACTTGCTTCTTATGTTCACTCCAGGCACTTATTCCTGTGGTGCCTATAGTGAGTGTCTGGTCGCCTTCTCATAAAATGTGTACTGTATCATGCAGCTCACAGCACACCGGTGGACATGCCAAGCAGGGGCCAGAATGAAGATAAGGACAGCGGCATTGCTCGATCAGGTATCCATTGCTTTGGCGTAAACTCTTGCAAAACCAGTTTACCTTAAAGAATGTGATTTAGTTAATGATGCATCTTTATAGCACTTCTGCCTTGCTAGTTTTTTTTCCTTTTTTTTTTTTTTTTTTTTTTTTTTTTCCCTTGTCTATACAACTGGTAGGAACCAAGTTTCCTTTAGTTGAGCAAAACCTAGATGTTACAATGAAGATGTCACTTCATTGTAAGGGCACTTTCACACTGCTTTTTCGCACCTGTTCATTGGTCACATCAAGCCTTGCATCCAATTTCCCCCCCCCCCCCCACCGCAAATCTCTATTCGAGCGTGTACACCAATCAGGCCATAGACTATAATAGTGCCAACGAACTGAATATGTGCTTATCGTGCGTCAGTTTTGGTTGTATATGCCTACTTGAGGCGGACACTCAACATGGTGCCAAGACGCAGTGTGAAGGAACCCTAAGGCTACTAGTGTGGTCTGACTTTGGTATCTTGTTTTTTTTTCTTCTCTCTCCAGCATCATTGAGCAGCCTCTTGATAACCCCTCTCCCTTCTCCAAGTTCCTCTTTCTCAAGTAACTGTGCTAGCAGCTATCAACGGCGTTGGCTGAGGAGCCAAATTACCAGTTTGGAAAATGGTGTTGTGCCACGATGGTGAGTTGTCGGTCCTTGTGGAAGGTTGTTTTAATTTATATACACTTTCCTGCTCATGCGAAAAGGAAACGATCATTTGGATGTTATAAGCCAGATGTACATATTGACCCACACTGCTGCAAACAGAGGGACCCTGTGCAAGAACAATATATGGGCACTTTGCAGTGCAATGGCTTATAGTAATCCATCTACATTGAGGGTGACTTGGACCCTTACCATTGGTGAACATCCTAAGCACCAGAGGTATGTGTACCCCTGCACCTACATATGAGAAGTATCATAATTTTACCTAATTTAGAAGTTAAAGGTGTCTTCTAGTGATGAGCGAGTATACTCGTTGCTCTGGTTTTTCCGAGCATGCTCGGGTGGTCTCCGAGTATTTTGGCGTGCTCGGAGATTTAGTTTTCGTCTTCTCATCTGCATGATTTGCGACTGCTAGACAGCTTGAATATATGTGTGGAATGCCTGTTTGTTAGGGAATTCCCACATGTATTCATCAGCCTGTCTACAAGTTGCAAATCATGCAGCTGAGAAGACAAAATCTAAATCTCTGAGCACGCCAAAATACTCGGAGACAACCCGAGCAACGAGTATACTCGCTCATCACTAGTGTCTTCAAATTTAGGTGGACCCCAAATGCTCTTGCACACAGACCAGTATTCATTCTTGGATCCGTCTCTTGGTTTTCAGGGTCTTGTCTGCAGCAGTGACATCACATCGACAGCGCGTAAGCAAGTTGCTGAGCGCTGCAGCACATTCCCAGGCTGTCGGTCACATCTATAACACTGTCTTAAATAATGGCAATTCTATGCGTGAGCCTGTATGCAGTAGAAATGAAGCTTTTTGGCATTTCATAAGTGTCTAACGTCATGTTTGGTCCCGGCTATGTGCTCCTGAAATGTTTCCTTAGTCTGAAAGCCTGCCGTGTATAATCTAATCTATACAAGCGATTGTATTTTCAGGAACACAGAAGAAACCTTCAGTATGGCAGATGACAGTTACACCTCCAACCCAGCCATGGTTGGGCGAAAGAAGATTGCAATCAGTGTCCTCTTCTCCTTGTCTGAAGCTGGGGAAGCGCAGCACAACTTCCAAGATTTCTTTTTCTCACATTTCCCTCTCTTTGAGTCACACATGAATAAGCTAAAGTCTGCAGTAGAGAAGGTAATCCTGCCATCTTGAAGTGTCAAAATCATTGTGTGGCTTTTATTTCACTTCCAGAGATTACTGGTGACCAATTTCCTCCGTGATAGTGGGTGATGCATGATGTGGCTGCCCGACTCCTGTTTTCCCAGGGACAAAATACATTTTAATCAACAGATCTTGGAATAGTAATAACTTCCCCCAATTGGATGTGTTAAATGTTCCTGTGCTGAGATAATCTTATAAATGTGCCCCTGCTGTACTGTGTAATGGCCGTGTCTGACCGTGCAGGAACATGGTCTGATCAGACCACAGCTCCTGGGCAGAGGAGTGTGCACACCACATTCCTGCACTGTTAGACACGGCTATTACACAGAACTTTGCCAGAGATTAAAAAGCACAAATTAAAATCTTAAAAACATTTTATTAATCTAGTGCAGGGGTCTCAAACACGCGGCCCGCGGTGCCCCACATGTCTCATGCTAGAGAGGAGTGCACAGCCCCCATACGTGTGCTGTAACCGCCACCACATACAGGTGCACAGCCCCATACCTGTGCTGTAACTGCCCCTACATACAGGTGCAGAGCCCCCATACCTGTGCTGTAACTGCCCCTACATACAGGAGCACAGCCCCCATACCTGTGCTGTAACTGCCCCTACATACAGGTGCAGAGCCCCCATACCTGTGCTGTAACTGCCCCTACATACAGGAGCACAGCCCCCATACCTGTGCTGTAACTGCCCCTACATACAGGTGCACAGCCCCCCATACCTGTGCTGTAACTGCCCCTACATACAGGTGCACTGCCCCTACATACGGGTGCAGAGCCCCCATACCTGTGCTGTAACTGCCCCTACATACAGGTGCACAGCCCCCCATACCTGTGCTGTAACTGCCCCTACATGCAGGTGCACAACCCCCCATACCTGTGCTGTAACTGCCCCTACATACAGGTGCACAGCCCCCCATACCTGTGCTGTAACTGCCCCTACATACAGGTGCACAGCCCCCCATACCTGTGCTGTAACTGCCCCTACATGCAGGTGCACAACCCCCCATACCTGTGCTGTAACTGCCCCTACATACAGGTGCACAGCCCCCCATACCTGTGCTGTAACTGCCCCTACATGCAGGTGCACAACCCCCCATACCTATGCTGTAACTGCCCCTACATAAGTTTAAACCTAGCAGTATTATAGTACAGTAATATAGAATTGTTATAGTAGTTCAAATAATACAGTACAAAATTATTGTTAAACAATTGTTTAAGTTTGAAAGGAATGCGGCCCGCCAGCTTAAATTTTTTTTTTTCATGTGCGGCCCATTTACTCTGCAGAGTTTGAGACCCCTGATCTAGAGACTGGTCACAAATATTCCTGTTCCAAAAAAATTCCCCTATTAAAAATGGTACAAAGCATGTAGTGTCACAGGATGCAATAATTTGACTTGGGGAAAATGAGCATTCATCTGAACTTTATAAGATTGGATTTACTGTTGAATTCTGTCATCATAAATAAATTGGTACGAGACACACTACATGCCTCAACGCACGCATGCTTGTAGTACAGGGAAACCCACAGGAGATGGCAGACTTGAGCAAACTAATATCAAATGTGACAATGTATTAGGCCCAAAAAGGGGTAAGGCTATGTGCACATGCTGCAGATTCATTTGCGTTTTTTCCCGCGCGGATCCATAGGTCAAGTCTACTATGGTAAAGATGTGAAACCGCTGCGGAAAACGCCCAAACAATTAACATGCTGCAGATTGTAAACCTCGCAGAAAAAACCGCAGCGTGACCACACCGTTTTTGAAAACCCATAGGCTTTCATTGTACTGTACCTTGTCAGTGGAACTGCTGCGTTTCCGCAGGGGCAAAACCGCTGCGGAAACGCAGCAGAATCCGCAACGTGTGCACACAGCCTAAAGGGAGTGGGAAAGGTAACTACATGCTCAGATTTGAATCTGATACATTTAATTTCGAATTTTTTTTAGCAAATCTACTGCTTTGGTGAAATGTGTTGCCCACCAGACGCAATGTCCAGTAGTAAGCTATTGAGACTTTGCTAAGGCCCCTTTCACATATCGTTTTTTTTTGGCGTCCATCACAATCCATCGGATCGACGGATCCATCGCAGATTGTGAATAACTGATGCGAGGGATCTTGTTATTTTTCGCCGGATCCGACTGCCCTACCTGGTAATAATAATTGGAGCATGCTCAGTTTAAAAAAACGGAATCCGTCGCTGTCCGACTTTTCGACGGAGACAAAAAACGTTACTTTGTCCGTCGTCTCCGGCCGCTGGACACAAAATTTCCGACGGATCTGGCGAACGACGGATGAAACGTGAGGCCATCTGTCGCTAATACAAGTCTATGAGAAAAAAAAAACGGATCCGGCGGCATCCTTTTCGGATCCGTTTTTTTCAAAAATTGCTGGATTGCGACTGATGTAAAAAAAACCAAACTATGAAGGCAGCCTAACCGAGACACGTCTGAACACCTCCTTGGCTAGCTTGTGTATGTGTACCAATTGCACATAAATTTATTAAATATAAAGATTTTTTTTCCCTTTCCATATTGAAAGATCTTGCGGTGTATGGTGATCTGCATAAACCCTTTTGGGCATTTTCTCCTTTTCCATTCAAGCTTTAGTAAAGGAACCTCCACAGAAAGATTAATCTTTGCAAACAATGTGTAGCTATTTTATAAAGCACTTTGTAGTGTGGTTTCTGTTTTTGTTTTTTCCCCCTTGCCCTGAGTTTGTGATATTGGTGTAGTAGAATTAAACTTGTTTGAATGTTTTACTTTCCATTTTCAGGCAATGATCTCCTGTAGGAAGATTACAGAGTCGAGTCAGCGGGTGCAGTTTTACCTCAGTCAGGTCATGGAGGCGCTGGGCCACTTTAGGTAGGAGTGACTGATTTTTAAAGGTGTTGTCTGGGCAAGAAGTGTTTGTTACTTGGGAGTGGAATATTATTTAAACTTTCCTGATGTGTCACCATTCCAGATCTTGGTCAGGACTCTGTGGTCTTCACTGGCTTACAGAATGTCTGGCTTGTGATGGCTGCAATCATCAGATGAGTAGAGCTGCGTGTTGCCATACGTATTGCATGGACAACCCTTATAAAGGGATTTTGTAAAGAATCAATCGGGCCTTCTTTTACTGTAATTGTTTTTTTTTTTTTGGGGGGGGGTTTTTTGGGTTTTTTTTTTTGTGCTAACTTTTAGAGGCTACTGTAATATAAAATTGCTGTCATGGGGTTTCTGGTTGGATAATCAAAAGTATGAAAAATGTTTATCAGCCTAAATGCGTTTAGAGTTCGGATTTGGAAATAGTGGGGCAGATTTATAAAAAATTATTGGATTAAATTGGCACGCCACTTTAATTTGGCTTTTTTTTTTTTTTTTTTTTTTTTTTTTTTAAGTCCAGAAAATGAAATCTAGCCCTCCAATGAACATAAAGCAAATTTATGCACAAATCTGGCTTTAGGCCTCCTAAATCTGCCAATCCTTGCTCACCATAACCCCTCCTGGTAAACCACGAGTTTCCAGCAATTGGCTAGTACTGTAGAGCAGGGTTCCCCAACTCCAGTCCTCAAGGCCCACCAACAGATCATGTTTTCAGGATTTCCTTTGTATTGCACAGGTGAAGCAATTGTCACCTGAGCAATACAAAGGAAATCCTGAAAACATGACCTGTTGGTGGGCCTTGAGGACTGGAGTTGGGGAACCCTGCTGTAGAACATGTATACATTTTTGTGCATATTTCAAATCTTGGGGCTCAAGTTGTGCAAGAAACCAACAGGTGTGACCTGCCTAATGTGGGCTATTTTTCGGTTGTAAGCATCCCTGCACTACTACTTGGGCTGAACACCATGATTAATGTAAAGTGGTGTCTGACATGTTACAGGGAAACCATCTGGAATTTGTACTGTGCGCCTCGCATCGCAGACCCAGTGTGGCTTACCATGATGTCCTGCACTACTGAGAAAAGTCAGCTGTGCCACCATTTCCTCAAGGAGCTCGCCTATCTCATTGAGCAGCTAAACAAGAACCAGTAAGTAAGAAACTGAACTAGTGATTGCCACAGTCCTTGCTGCTTCTTGCCTGAAAATCAGTCTGTTTGCCTTTAGTATCTGATATTCCATAGAATGTAGTTACTGAACTAGTGACCCCTTTACACTGCCTTAACCCTTTCATGACCCAGCCTATTTTGACCTTAATGACCTGGCCATTTTTTGCCATTCTGACCAGTGTCACTTTATGAGGTAATAACTCAGGTACGCTTCAACGCATCTTAGCGATTCTGAGATTGTTTTTTCGTGACATATTGGGCTTCATGTTAGTGGTAAATTTAGGTCGATAATTTTTGCGTTTATTTGTGGAAAAAATGGAAATTTGGCAAAAATTTTGAAAATTTCAGTCTTCAAATTTTGAATTGTTCTGTTAAACCAGAGATTTGTGTGACACAAAATAGTTAATAAATAACATTTCCCACATGTCCACTTTACATCAGCACAATTTTGGAAACAAAATTTTTTTTCTTTGTTAGGAAGTTATAAGGGTTAAAAGTTGACCAGCGATTTCTCATTTTTACAACAAAATTTACAAAACCATTTTTTTAGGGACCACCTCACATTTGAAGTCACTTTGAGGGGTCTACATGGCAGAAAATACCCAAAAGAGACACCATTCTAAAAACTGTACCCCTCAAGCTACTCAAAACTACATTCAAGAAGATTGTTAACCCTTCAGGTGCTTCACAGGAACTAAAGCAACGTGGAAGGAAAAAATGGACATTTTAATTTTTCCTACAAAAATTCTTTTAGCATCAATTTTTTTCGTTTTCACATGGGCAACAGGATAAAATGGTCCTAAAATTTGTTGGGCAGTTTCTCATGAGTACACGGATACCTCATATGTGGTCATAAACCACTGTTTGGGCGCACAGCAGGGCCCGGAAGGGAAGGAGTGCCATTTGACTTTTTGAATGGAAAATTAGCTCCAATCGTTGGCGGACACCATGTCTCGTTTGCAGAGCCCCTGTGCGCCTAAACATTGGAGCTCCCCCACAAGTGACCCCATTTTGGAAACTAGACCCCCGCAGGAACTTATCTAGATGTGTGGTGAGCACTTTGAACCCCCAAGTGCTTCACAGAAATTTATAACGCAGAGCAGTGAAAGTAAAAAATCCATTTTTTTTTTTTTCCCTCAAAAAAGGTGTTTTTTTTTTTTTTTTCCTGCTATTTTTTATTTTCACGAGGCTAACAGGAGAAATTGGACCACAAAACTTGTTGTGCAATTTGTCCTGAGTACACTGTTACCCCATATGTGGGGGGGGACCACTGTTTGGAAGCATGGGAGAGCTCAGAAGGTAAGGAGCGCCATTTTGAAATGCAGACTTTCATGGAATGTTCTGCGGGCATCATGTTGCGTTTGCAGAGCCCATGATGTGGGGGTTTCTACTGTTTAGGCACAAGTGACACCATTTTGGAAACTAGAACCCCCACAGAAGTCTATAACGTAGAGCCATGAATATAATTTTTTTTTTTCCTCAAAAATGATTTTTTTTTTTTTTTAGCCCGCTATTTTTTATTTTCCCAAGGGTGACAGGATAAATTGAACCCCAAAAGCTGTTGTCCAGTTTGTCCTGAGTACGCTGGTGCCCCATATGTGAGGGGGGGGGGACCAAAGTTTGGGGGCAGGGCTCAGAAAGGAAGGAGCGTCATTTGACTTTTTGAATGGAAAATTATCTCCAATCGTTGGCGGACACCATGTCATGTTTGGAGAGCCCCTGTGTGCCTAAACTTTGGAGCTCCCCCACAAATGACCCCATTTTGGAAACTAGACCACCCACGGAACTAATCTAGATTTGTGGTGAGCACTCTGAACCCCCAAGTGCTTCACAAAAGTTTATAATGCAGAGCTGTGAAAATAAAAAACAATTTTTCCACAAAAATAATTTTTTTTTTTTTTTTTTTTAGCCCCCAATTTTCTATTTTCCCAAGGGTAACAGGAGAAACTAAACCCCCAAAGTTGTTATGCAATTTTTCCTGAGTATGCTGATACCCCATATGTGGGGGTAAACCACTGTTTGGGCACACATCGGGGCTCGGAATGGAGGGAGCACTGTTTGACTTTTTGAACGCAAAATTGGCTGGAATAAATGGTTGCATTTGGAGACCCCGTGATGTGCTTAAACAGTGGAAACCCCTCAATTCTATTTCTAACCCTAATGGAAAAATAAAAATATTTTTTATTATTTGTCCATAAATATGGTGGAGATAAGGAGGGTGGTGATTTACTTCTGAGGCGCTGTGGAGGGTGAGGGTGGGGGGGAGCGGAGCGAAGGGGAGGGGGGGCAGATTATGACGGCGGGTGCAGTCAGTCGGTGGCGGCAGCCGATCGGCGCCTCCAGTCGGTGGTGGTGGGGGAGGGCTGATCGGTGTCTGCAGCCATGGCAGATGCTATTGCAGCATCGGCCATGGTTGGATTGTAATTCACCAAATTTCATTGGTGAAATATTACAATCTCTGGCTGTCAAAAGTGAAACAGCCAATCAGAGCGATCGTAGGCACGTGGGAGCTAAGCCACGCCCCCTGGGGTTAACTTTGATGGGTCTCTGTGTGCGAGTCGGGTGACCTTTCAGTAGCCCCGGTCACCCGGTCCGCAGGGGGCCTTTAAAGTCATGACGCCACATAAGCGTCACTGGTCATAATGGCACAGGTTTTCATGACGCCTATGTGGAGTCATTGGTTGGGAAGGGGTTAATTGTTTTTTTTTGTTTTTTTTTTAAAGTCACAATATAAAGACATTGGGATTTTTTTTATATACGATGTGTGTACAGGGGTTGAACAAAATAGTGGAAACACCTGTAAACATCAACAAAAGTTAGTTTAATATGGTGTAGGTCCACCTTTTGCGGCGATTACAGCTTCGATTCTCTGAGGTATGGAGTCATACAAGGTGTGAATTGTTTCCAAAGGAATTGTAGCCCATTCTTCAGTTAAAACACCCTCCAGTTCTTTGAGCGACGATGGCAGCGGAAATCGACGTCTAACTTGAATCTCTAAAATCGACCATAAATGCTCAATAATGTTGAGGTCTGGGGATTGTGGGGGCCACATGATATGCTCAACTGCATTAGAATGTTCACGTGCCATGCTTTAACGATTACACTGTGTTCCAAATTATTATGCAAATATTTTTCTATGATTTTCCTAAATAGTCGGTACAAACGACAGTCAGTCTAATAAAAGTTATCACCTGTTAGATTATACATCGAATTTTATTGAAGAAACCTCCCAATGATAGCAGTATAATCTCCAAAATGAATAAAAACTCAAATTGCACTGTTCCAAATTATTAGGCACAGTAGAATTTCTAAACATTTGATATGTTTTAAAGAACTGAAAATGCTCATTTGTGGAATTTGCAGCATTAGGAGGTCACATTCACTGAACAAAAAAGCTATTTAACTCCAAAACATCCTAACAGGCCAAATTATATGTTAACATAGGAACCCTTCTGTGACATCACCTTCACAATTCTTGCATCCATTGAACTTGGGAGTTTTTGGAGAGTTTCTGCTTGTATTTCTTTGCATGAAATCAGAATAGCCTCCCAGAGTTGCTGTTTTGATGTGACTGCCTCCCACCCTCATAGATCTTTTGCTTGATGATACTCCAAAGGTTCTCTATAGGGTTGAGGTCAGGGGAAGATGGTGGCCACACCATGAGTTTATCTCCTTTTATGCCCATTGCAGCCAATGACTCGGAGGTATTCTTTGCAGCATGAGATGGTGCATTGTCATGCATGAAAATGATTTTGCTCCTGAAGGCACATTTCTGCTTCTTATACCATGGAAGACAGCTGTCAGTCAGAAACTCGATATACTTTGCAGAGGTCATTTTCACACCTTCAGGAACCTTAAAGAGCCCTACCAGCTGTTTCCCCATGATTCCGGCCCAAAACATGACTCCTCCACCTCCTTGCTGATGTCGCAGCCTTGTTGAGACATGGTGGCCATCCACCACTCCATCCATCTGGACCATCCAGGGTTGCTCGACACTCATCAGTAAACAAGACTGTATGAAAATTAGTCTTCATGTATGTCTGGGCCCACTGCAACCATTTCTGCTTGTGAACACTGTTTAGGGGTGGCTGAATAGTAGGTTTATGCACCACAGCAAGCCTTTGAAGGATCCTACACCTTGAGGTTCGAGGGACTCCAGAGACACTAGCAGCTTTAAGTATCTCTTTGCTTGTTTGTAATGGCTTTTTAGCAGCCGCTCTCTTAATCCGATGAACTTGCCTGGCAGAAACCTTCCTCATTCTGCCTTTATCAGCACAAACATGTCTGTGCTCAGAATCAACCACAAATCTCTTAACAATACGATGATCACGTTTAAATTTTTGGGAAATATCTAACGTTTTCATCTCTTGACCAAGGCATTGCACTATTTGATGCTTTTCAGCAGCAGAGAGATCCTTTTTCTTTCCTAAATTCCTTGAAACCTGTGCCTTGCTTTAATAATGTGGAACATCATTCTTAAGTAGTTTTCCTTTAATTGGGCTCACCTGGTAAACTAATTATCACAGGCGTTTGAGATTGATTTCAGTGATCCAAAGAGCCCTGATACACAATACCATCTACGAGTTTATTTGAAAAACAAAAAATTACATCTTTATGACACTTAAATCCAATTTGCATAATAATTTGGAACAGTGTATAGCTGTATGAATTGGTGCATTATCATCATGAAAGATGGCGTTCCCCTCCGGGAACAGTGGTTGAACCATAGGATGCACTTGGTCGCCCAAAATTCCTAAATAATCGCGGCTGTTAATTCTTCCATGAAGGGATATCATTGGCCCGGCGAATCTCCACGAAATGGCACCCCAGATCATCACAAAACCTCCGCCATGTTTTACGGTTGGGAGAAGGCAGTCTGGAGACAGCCGAAAGAAGCATTCCATCCAAACGTACACTCGGCCGGAGGTCGGAAATGGGGTAAACGATGATTCGTCTGAGAACATCACATGTTCCCACTGCTCGAGGGACCAATTCTGGAGGTTTCTACACCACTCTAAACACTTGGAAACATTTGTCATTTAGAGCAGCGGTTTTCGAATTGCAGCTCTTCCGTGGAATCCAGTTTTGTGCAGCTCCCAACGAACCGTTTTCGTGGAAACTGGGTTCTGTAGGTGTTCATTGAGCTCAGCAGTGATTTTCGGAGCCGTGGTCTTGCGATCCCCTCTCACGATTCGCTTTAGAGTCCGACGGTCTCAGTCAACTTCGACTTTCAGCCAGACCTGTGCTTTGCTGCGGACGTTTTTCCTTCTCTTTCAAATGCGGTCATTACTTTGGAGACAGTACCTCTCGACACGCCAAGCATTCGGGCACTTTCTGTTACACTAGCGCCTGCCGTACGAGCACCAACAATTTGGCCTCTTTGAAAATCCGAGATGTCTGCCATTGGTATCAGGTATTCATCAATGTTCTTACAATTCTGCAAAACAAACAGTTAACTTACATTCACATATCACATAACACAAATAATCAGCTACAAAACATTACCATATGTCACGGTTTGCATGTTTATAACATGTTCGAAGATTATGATGCCAAAACGTTAGGTTTCCATTATTTTGTCCAACTCCTGTATGTATATAATATATAAAAAAAAATTTTTCTTTGAATGTAGAATAACTCTGCATGTTGACATAGTATCTTACTCTCTAACTTTTTTTTTTTTTACATTTTAGTAACCCTCTGCCATTGTCCTGTGTATTGCAGGTTCTTCGCAGCTTTAATCACTGCAGTTTTGACTTACCACCTGGCATGGGTTCCAACAGTGATGCCAAATGACCACCCTCCCATAAAGTCTTTTTGTGAAAAGCACACTTCACAGTCCGTTAATCTTCTGGCAAAATCCCATCCATATAACCCTCTGTGGGCGCAGCTTGGTGAGTGCCTATTAGTAGTATAGTCTATACATTTGCTATGGCTTCGTCAGACTATTGGATTCGTCAATTAAAGGAGTAGCACCAAGTTTGTAAGCTAGTGATCACTGGGAGTCTGACTGCTGGTGCCACAACTAATTCCAAGAATGGAGCACCTTCTGAATAGAGCGGGGTCAGCAGACACACAATCACCCCATTCACGGTCTATGGCAGTGTTATCTGCTTCAGTACACCAACACCTCATGTCTTCAGGATTTCCTTAGTATTGCACAGGTATTGGTACAATAGTCTAAGGCCAGGTTCACATTGCATTAACACGGCCCGTTCAACACATAGCGTTGACGGGCTGCGTTAACACATTTCACGTTATGCTATAGCGTTATGCTATACCACTAGCGGTGACGGAGCCTCAGACGCTGCAGCAGTCAGTGAATGATGGCATGTCGCGAACGCGTGCCGCTTTACGGCATGCGTCGCACCACATAATGGGGCTGAATGGTAGCGTTAATGGACTGTGTTACACCGCATTATACCGTGGTGTAACGCAGTCCGTTAAACGGACTGCCATAACGCAGTGTGACCCCAGCCTAAGGAAGTCCCGAAAATCTGCTCTTTTGTTGGTGACTCAAGACTGGAGTGGGGGAACATGGGACTGCCAGAGATGGTCAACTGCAGGAAACTTTTGTGCCAGTTATATAGTGAACTCTAAAGTAAATTGTGTTTCTCATCCTGTCCTGGATTACACACAATCCATTAATTTTATTGGGCACAGAGTAATGTGAAGTCTCTGCAACACCACTGGAGAAATTTTTAAAAGTTGGTTATAACTGGGAAAAGAGTCCAATAAATACTTAACGTCATTGGTCGTAAAATCTGTTTGAGGGCAGTTTCACACGTCCAGATAATTCCGGTACCGGAAAAACCGGTACCGGAGCTGTCCGTGTGCTATCCGTATGTCCATGTGTACCATCCGTGTGCTCTCCATATGCTGTCCGTGTTTTTGAAAAATTATTTTCAATGTTAACACTTTGATTTTTAAAAACGCACACGGACATCATCCGTGTGCGGTACGTGTTTACACGGACCCATTGACTTGTATGGGTCCGTGTGATCCGTGCTGTTGCACAAAAACTGACATGTCAGCGTGTTTTGCACATGGACACACGGTCCGTGAAAACACGCTGACATCTGCATAGACACATTCATTAGAATGTGTCTATGTTTGTCAGTGTCTCCGGTACGTGAGAAAACTGTCACTACACGTACCGGAGACACTGACGTGTGAAACTGCCCTGAGACAGCGGTCCAGGTAGCCACTCTGGCAAAATGTGCCAGAAAATATTATTTAACTGAGCAAAACAAGCTGCCTAATTCTGCACACCTTGATAAAGGGTGGTGTATACACATCACCTGATCTACTTCATCCAATAAGCATTTAAGATTATACAGCTTGGCATTGGAAAATCTGCATTAAAAATATGGTCCGAATACTCACTGGCCTCTGTTTATCCCGGAGAAAAAAAACTAAACCTTGATTCAATAAAATGAGAAAATGGATAAGTTGGCTAGCTCATGTATAGGTCACATCCACTTTACATGATTTATTGGCTTTTTTTGGCTGTCATGCCTTGTCAGCTTATTACTCAGAGAAGTTAACAGCTTCCAGTAAGCTAGTAAAAGGCTCTCATTACTCCAGATTGATGGGTTTTTGTTTTTTTTTTTTTCTGTTCATATTACTTAAAATTTACAGGTTCTGTTCTTTGTTCCAAATGCTAAACCTACATAAACTTTCCTCCCATTTTCCATTACCGTAACAATTCTGTATTCATATCTTTCATGCATGCATACCTCTTCATCAACTAATATTTTGTACAGTGAGTGCTATAAAAAGTTAGTAATGTTTATCAAATGACAAAACTGCAAACAGTGAAATCTGAATTAATGTAATGTTGGGTGTGACCATCATTTTGCCTTCCAAACTGTATCCATTCTCTAGGTATATATGCACAACGTTTTTGAAGGAACTTGGCAGAAGTTGTTTCAAGTGTCATGGAAAACCAACCACAGATATTCTGTAGATTTAGGCTTGCATAAATACTACTTTTCGTAAGACAATACAAACTTGATGTTGATTACTGTGGAGTTATATCATGATTTCCAGGGCTTCCTGTCTTTAGTTTGAAGATAGCTATCGCTGAGAACTGTTTTGAGGTCCTTGTCCTGCTGAAGAATAAATTTGGTGCCCCCCTAACTACATGATAAATTAGAACCTCACTGTATTTCTCATCATTGAGGACCCCATTAATCTTCACCAAATTCCCAACTCCCATTTGCTGAATTGCAGCACAAAACTTTCAATGAACTTCCACCATGCTTTACGGTTTCTGCAGATGTTCATAATTCTGCTTTCCAGTCCTTCAACA
This sequence comes from Dendrobates tinctorius, assembly GCF_039654945.1. NCBI lineage: Eukaryota > Metazoa > Chordata > Amphibia > Anura > Dendrobatidae > Dendrobates > Dendrobates tinctorius. The sequence goes on from NW_027361676.1 coordinate 27,358,797, forward strand.
AAAAGCTGCCTTCTGTTACAGCAATGTATTTTACATTTTGACTCTTCAGTCAAGTGCACCTGCTGTTTTGTTTTGTTTTTTTTCCTGTACCCCATTTCCAATGTTTGCAGGTATAATTGAGTGGCTTTTCCGTAAACATTTGTGGCAAAAATCTTGTTGAATGGTTTCCAAACTGTCATAAGTTTTTCTTATTGTCTAATTATCCCCTGCAAAATGTGTTCTAGGTGTACAGGCATGCAAAGATGGTGGTCGGGCAATATAACAAACTATACAAATTGTTAAAATCCTAGCTAGATGTCTGTCATACTGACTGGTGGACATTTAATGGCCTGTTTGCACAGACCAATGTCACTTCCATGCGGTCGTTCTGTGCTCATAGAAACTCATTGTTCTCAGCAACACATGACCTGTGCTTAGTCTGTAAATATGTTAAGGCCATGTTCATATGTTCAGCATTTGTAAAATCAGGAGTGAAAAAGAAGGAACGTATAATGGAAACGTGTCACCACGTCTGCATTTTTCACCCACTTCTGGTTTTGACACATAAATACTGATTTAAAATGCTGAATGTGTGAATGTAGCCCATCTATGAACCGTCCTTACAGTCTTTTACACATGTACATTTTGAAGTACCATATATACTCAAGTATCAGCTGAGGCACCTAATTTTACCACAAAAAAACTGGGAAAACCTATTGAGTAAAAGCCCTCATCGTCGTCCTGGTGTGCACTGCCTCCTCATCCCCGGCATTTGAAATGACACAGGCCTATGCTGTCCCTGAGCCCCAGATGGGGGATATACAGTGGCAACCAAACGTTCAGTGTTTTGTTTTTTTTTTTAACGTGTGATTTACTTCCGTCTGGTTGTTGTGATACAATTTTCCTGTTGATGAACTGAAAGTGCATGAAGTTGCCGTCATGCAAGAACTTACGGTAATTTTAACCAAAATCTTTGTAATATAGGCAGGGCTGTGGAGTCGGAGTTAGTTTTGGTCGGAGTCGGTAGAAATGTACCGACTCCAGCTTTAAAAAAAAATTTATTAATATTTCATAATTGAACTTTCATATGAATTTTATAAATGTTACTCAAATATATATGTTCTATCAAACTATGAACAACAGTGATAAGCAGTTCTGCTGGAGATAGAGACATTTCTTACTTCTTGTGTGTCACTGTTATCCACTGCCCTTATCTAATCTTATACTTGGTTAACCTCATGCTGCCCCAACCCCCCTACTTACAATGTATGAAACTAAAAGTGAAAATGTGTTGCAAATTCTTAGTAGTAAAGCTCCTCCTCTAGACTAGATCATACTAGGTGTGCGTCTTCCAAGCATCTCACAGCTGCCTGCTACTCAGAAGAGGAAGACTGTAAGAAGTATTATCCTTTCAACAAACTTTGCATCAGTTAACTGAGTACATGAGGAATAATAACAGTATTACTGACCACTATATTAGTTGTACGACCTGGCAATAATTTTGTACAATTGTTTTTAGGAAAAACAATTGTCATTTGGATTGTGAATGCAGAATTAAAAACCTGAGAATGTCAAAGAAGCATCACATTAAATCAGCTGTATTTGAACATTTCACCATCACTCAAGATAGAAAACATTATGTCTGTCAGTGTATGTTAAATGATCCAGACGAAAACAAATGCTGTGAAGCCAAGATGAGTGCATAATCAGGCAAAGATAAAAATGCTCCTACCAGAGCTTCTAATCTAAAGAGACATTTACAGCGCTTTCATCCAGAAGTACTGAGTGCCCAGCTCTTCTAGCCAAACAAAGGAGCAGAGAACTTTGCAGCCATCAGTTGCAAGATATTTTGTCAGTGACAAAGTTACTGTGACAATGACAGTAGATACAATTAAAAAACAGATCATAGAGCTTGTTGTAAAGGATAGTGTGCCTATTTCATTATTTTCACGACCAGCTTTTATGTGTCTGAATGGGGAAATGGCCCGCAAGCTTGGTGTTTCTCTGGAGAGAGAGAGTATTAGAAAATTAGTAATCGAAGAAGCTTTTAAACAAAAGGAAGAACTTAAAAAAACTCTCAAGGGACGCTTTCTGTTTCTTAAAATGGATGCCTGCACACGTCACAGAGTGAACTATTTTGCCATCAATGTCCGATTTGTTTGTGACAAAAATGAAATAGTTACCAAGACATTGGCAGTAAAAGACACCAAAGCTCATAACACCAGTGAGTTTCTCCAGGTGGAAAAGGTTCTGCAAGACTATGAACTTAAAAAAGAGCAAGTTCTTTCTGTCGTAACTGACAATGCTTCAAATATGATAAGTACTATTAAGCTAATGAATGAGAGTAATGATGGTGACCAGCAGCTAGAAGAACAGTCTGGGTCCACAGACACAAATGTTTGAAATAGAGGAACACAGTATTGTAACTGAGGAGCAAACTGAAGTTGCTTCAGATGAACAGCAACATGATAGTTTAGATCTCGTTGAAACTGTGTCAATATGTTCTTTCATTCATCACATGCGCTGTGTTGTGCATACGCTACAGCTGGCTATAAGAGACAGTCTGCAAGAAGGACATGCTGCTGCACTGATTGGCAAGGTGAGAAAATTGGCTACTGTTGCCAGAACCCCTAAAGTTGACTCAATTTTGAAGAGACGTGCTGGAAAAGGGGCAATTATTGAACAAGCCACACGATGGGGCGGTACTTACTTAATGATTCAGCGCTTGGTTGAACTGAAAACCTTTCTTGTAGACATGGCTATCCCTCAACTGACGCTAAATGAAAGTCAGTGGAATCAGGTGACTGAGCTGGAAAAATTGCTAGAGCACCCATTTACAGTGACTAAAAAATTACAAGCAGAGGACTTAACTCCAGGTATTTTCTTAAAGGAGTGGAAGAACCTGATGTTTCGCCTGTCCCAAAGAGGAGGGTTAATTGCAAGTGGCATTGCTACATCAATGAAACGGAGAGAGGAGCTACTTTTACAAAATAACATTCTTTTGGCAGCTGTTTATGTAGACCCAATGCATCGGATTCTTCTAGATGATCAACAGCTAAGTAAAGGAAAAGAAGCTCTGTTTGAAATAGCAGTAAGGATGAAAGGGTTGCAGAACAGTCAGGAGGAACAAGAAGAATTTGGTCGTCCTGGCACATCTTCACCCTCATCATCAACTGATGAAGAATTTAACTTCGAAAAATATTTGGATCACAAGGACCGTGTAAAGCGTTCCCGCATAGAAGAAGAGTCATCCCCATCAAGGAACACAGCCAGTACATTTCAGCAGAATTTTTCATGTGCACTAAAAGAAATTGAGAAATTTGACCGTTCATCAAAAATAACAGTGCAACAAGCGATTCCTCTGTATCCTGACATTGTCAGAGATGTTGCCCGAGTGGTTACTGCTTTGCCACCAACACAAGTTGGTGTAGAGAGGTTGTTCTCTGCTCTCAAAATAATTAGATCAGTTTTGAGGGCATCCATGAAGGAGGATCTGACAGAGGCAATACTTTTTTCTGAGGACAAATTTAGAGATTTCTTCTTATTAACTGCATAAAAGTGTTTATTGCATATTTACTTAGTTTAGAAAAGTTTATAAAATGTATTTGCTATATTCTAATTGTATTCTAATAAATGTAGTTTTTGCTCTAAGTGGTCTGATTACTTATATGATGGTGAGAAACTGAATAAGCACGATGTTTAATATTTTACAACAGTAAATTTGTTGTTATGAATTGGCCATTTATGAAGGAGTCGGAGCCTGATAAAATCCAGGAGTCGGAGTCGCAACTGTGGCTTACCGACTCCACAGCCCTGAATATAGGTATAGTCACTTTAAGAAAACTGACTGCCAAAAGTCTTGCATTTACTAATTATTGAACAAAACATAGAGAGTAATTCTTTGTTACAATGCCATAGCTTAGTATTTTGTAGCCTAACCTCTTGCTTTAATTACTCCACCACACCAATGGGACATTGACGCCACTCTGGTATAAGACATCTTGAGGGATCTTGTTCCATTTGCAAATCTGCAAACAGTTCATCTTTACTACTCTGGGTACGGACCCCAATTGTCAATCTAACTCCTCCTAAAACTGCTCTATATGGCTTAAATCAGGTGATTGGCTTGGCCATTGCAACAGGTGGACATTTTTCTTTGCTAACCAGTTTTTGACTAAACTGGATGTGTGCTTAGGTTCATTGTCTTGCTGGAATTTCCAGCCCTTGCCTATTTTGGTTTTACCATGTGGCAGCATTACTTTCTCCAGTATATCTTTGTACCTGGTAGCATCCATTTCCATCATTGCTATTCAGAGGGCCAATGGCAGATGCAGAAAAGCAGCCCCAAACCATGACATTGTCACCACCATGTTTCACTGTAGGTATTTGGTACCTTTACATCATTGTCTTCCAATTGGGTGGTATACACGGTGCTTGCCATCACTACTAAAAAGAATGAATTTGGATTCAGCTGTCCATAACACCTGAGACCAATCTGTCTCTTTCCCTTGGCCATGTTTTTTGGTAAGTTCAAGTAGGACCTTCTGGTTCTTTGCTGAGATGAAAGGCTTCTTGACTGGAACTCGTGCATTCAACCCTACTGCTCTTAGCCATCGCACCACAGTTTGGCGGCTCACTTTGACCCCGTATTCTTCATTCTTTAGTGTGAAATCTGTACAGCACTTTTATGGACATCAGATACTGACTTTTTCTTAATAATTTGATAAAACTTTGGAGGAAGTTTTCCATTGTGGTTCACGTCTAGGTTGGTCAGCTGTTCCATAACTTTCTTTTTCTTTCTTTATTATATGTAACGTTTGACTGTGTGAACAGTTGAATTCCAACGTTCCCTCTTTTTGACTCTTGCCTGACTTCACTCTCAGAATAATAAGCTTCCTGACATCTGGTGATAAATTTTGGCTCTTTGTGTTTTTCTGTTAAAACATGGCAAACAAAACAAAGATTTTAGGCAGAATTTAACTACCCATGAAAAAATGCAAAACATTTGGCCCAGCAAATGTTCAAATCATAAAGGGATAAAACCATGTCAAGCAAAACTATTTTCATCCTTGCATCTGACAACCATTGGCTTCTGGTTTACTAAAATCACCAGGAAAATGGCATCACAACCAGACAGATGTAATCACACTTCTGGGAAAAAAAACTTTTGGTCGCCACTGTATTACTAATATTGCCCTGGATGCAGGAAAGCAAGATTTACTGCAAGACCAATATTTCTAATGTCAACAATATTGCTATATAAGATTAAATATAATATGAAAATATTTCAATATTATAAATACTAACAAACCATACCAAATATTCCCAGCATACACAGTACTGATGATGCCACCATACTAACTGTTAAAGGGATTGAGGATAAAATCTATGTAACTTCAGACCTTTGAATCCTCCTAGCACACACGGAGGATTCTCCGGTGACTGCATTGGAGCAGCAGTCATGTGACCACAAGTGTGGCGTTCTCATGTGGTGTATGGCTGAGGCTTGTACTCCTGACAGGGTATGATGTGTTTTACCGTGGCCCAGCTTTCTGTCAGGAGAAGAGTCTTTCTCAAATTACACACACAGGAAACTCCACAATACAATGTCTGCACAGTAACTGCCTCTAGGCAGGAGATGATGATGGTGGTAGTAGAGGGTGCATTTGAGCCCCAGTCATGAAGCAGCCGTAAGAATTTAAAACAGAAGTGTTTTTAACTGATAGTAATGGAGCAAATTATTTACAAACAGCGGGAAACTGAGGTACAGGATTACACTCACGGTTGATGATTGCGGAGTACCTGCAGACAGGCAGATCTCTTCAGCACTGTGCTCTTTCTTCCCTGAGGTAATTCTTCCTCCTAGAGGTACAATGGTAGTCTTCCTCATACGATAAGGGGAGTTAATAGTCTTCATATCAGTCCCCTTTTTAAGCAAAGCAGGCAGGGAGAAAGTAGGTTATTCCTTCACCTACAAAATGGCTTCGTCTTCTCAAGATGTCTGACCACCAACTGCCACTTCGAATTAAAACTATGCCCCAGGACTTGGCTCCTCCCCCTTATGTGACTGTAGAGCTGCAATCATTGGCTGACTGCCCCGAGGTGTTTTTCCAGAACCTTCTGCATATTAAGAGCTGGGTCACCTGATCAAGCCTGGGAGGAGAAGATTAATCCTTTTTTTGTGCTGCCTGTCAGCAGGTCTCACAATGTATTTAAAATGCACTGTCCACATAAATTCACAGCATTTATATGAAAACACTATATATCCGATATCCCATAGAAATGGCCACTTTGTGGGATACCACACAAGTATGTGATTTTTCACACCTCTGTCCACATTCTGAGTAATCGTACCTGGCTTTGCTAATTTCGCTTGTATTGAGCGCAGCCATGCACGTCTAGGCAGCAGGTGACCGCATGTATGCAAATCTCAAACTTATGGTAACATTATCAGGGGCATATCTACAGAAGGTGCGAGAGTTGCAAACTCATCGGGCCCTGGAAGCTAGGGGGCCCCAGAAGTCCCTTTTTGGCTTAAATGACAAATGTGCTTTAGCTTTGAGGCCCATGCTAGTCAAGTTAGGTCACTGCGCAAGATTGCCAACTCCCGCGCTTGCACATTGTAAAGCCTCCGGCGCCTGCGCAGTATGATTTGCACAACTGTGGGCAAAGCATATAATCGCTACTGCGCATGCGTATTTTCCAGCACGGTCAATGCCCCGGAAGTGTGTCCTGCATGTGAAGACTTCCGGGGCATAGACCGCGCTGGAAAATACGGCGGATGCGCAGTAGCGATTATATGCTTTGCCCACAGTTGGGCAAAGCATACTGCGCAGGCTTTACAATGTGCAAGCGCGGAAACCAACGTTATGTGTGATATTCACAGATGAAGATTACGTGCAGCAAGCCGAGGGGGGGGGGGGGGGGGAGAAGGTGACTAAGCCACACCCATCGGACCGGACCGTGGCGATTTGCATACATCCCCAACAAGAGAGAAAAAAGGTATTTATGCCTCAAAGGTGTGGGGTCTGGGGAGTCAAAAGCCCTAATAGAATCCTTATGGGATGAACAATTGGGTGATATCTTTACATAATATCACTAAATATGGGTGACAGATTCCCTTTTAACCTCCGGCTTGGACAACTACTTTAACCAAAAACACTGCCCTAAGGCTAGTTTCACACTAGCGCACTTTACAGGCTGCGCACGGTGCCGCTAAGCCCCACCCCGTCATTTCCTCCTATCGCACACGGCTGTATGCGATCTGCGCACCCTATCTTTAGCATAGGGTGCGCAGACCGTGCGCTAGTAGGATTTTTGCGTGCGCCGAGCGTACCAAAATGCAACATGGTGCTTTGGCGCACCTTCAAAAGTGCGCAGTGCACGCAAAAATCCTACTGATCCTAAAGCTAGGGTGCGCAGATCGCATGCAGCCGTGTGTGATAGGAGGAAATGACCGGGCGGGGTTTAGCGGCGCCGTGCGCTGCCTGTAAAATGCGCTAGTGTGAAACCAGCCTAAGACTGATATTACTATTTTATGATCATTGTATGGTATTAATATCCGTTTTACACCAGTGCTCTGCAGACCACATTCGTGTACTGTGCAGGTTCTCAGTAGTGATGTTCTCGCTGATTGTTATTTGTTCCAGACTATCATGACCTTTCCTTCCATCGAAAAGTCAGACATCTTCACTTTACTGATTTTCTGGGACCCTCCTCACCTTCCACCACCTCTGCACTAACCATAACTTTTGATACCTTATAATAATGCCCCTGTGACCTCTTTATAGTAATGACCCTCAGTGCTTCTTTATTGTAATAATTCTCCTGAGCAGGGGCGTACATAGAAATAACAGACGCCCCATAAAAAGTCTTATCACTTCAGTCAAAAAAGAACAAATCTCTTACCTTTTTAAGAAGTGTATTACAGTATAATTGCCCCACAAGCCTTACAGAGTATTATAGCCCACACAGTAAGATTGTCACCAGAGCCTCCCATACAGCATGGTATCCATCACAGCCCCCAATATATAGTATGAGAGGCACCACCAGTATGAGACACCACAGACCTCCCCACACACAGGATAACCACCACCGGCCCCTATATAAAGTGTATTTTCCACCAAAGTCCCCTGTACAGTATGATGACCCCTCAGCTGCAATACAGTATGATGGCCTCCATAAGCATCCCATACAGTATGATGGTCACCACAGCCTCCAACATATTATAATGTACCCCATAGAGCTCCATGCAGTATAATGTACACCATAGCCACCCTGTGTAGTATGATGGTCCACATCACAGCCCCTCATATAGTATGATGGTCCTTCCAACTGCCCCCTATATAGTATGATGATCTCTTCAGCACCCTCATATAGTATGATTTTACACCCCTTGGCTACATATTTTTTTTTTTATGATGGTACACCTCACAGCTGTTATATAGTATTATGGTAAACTCAACAGTCCCCCTTATAGTATGATAGTTCACCTCATAGCCCCTATATAGTATGATGGTCCACCTCAGTCCCCCATATAGTTTGATGGTAGCCCCAAGAGCTCCCAAGGTAGTATGATGGTACCCCCAACAGTACACTATATAGTATGGTGGTCCACCTCACAACCTCTTGTATGTACTCTGAGGTCCAACTCTCAGCACCCTGTATGGTGTGATAGTATCCCACAGCACCCTAAAAATTTAATAAAATCCCTATACTCTCCTAATACAGACACCTCATCCTCTGCAGCATCTCTCTCTCCTCTTCTATCCATTCTCGCAGTGGATGTTGGCAGCACACTGCAGTGACCTTTATTGCACTGCTCAAGTCTCCTGCTTGGTGCTGGCCTTCAGCTACAGTAGCCACAGACAGAAGGGATGCCCGTGGGCTGCTTGGGTAAATGGTGGAGGCAAGGACATTATGCTCCGTCACAACTGTTAACAGATTCTAGACACAGATTCTGTTAACAACTTAGAGGACAGGGCGACCCACCCCATGACCACACAGGCCCTTCTGGCACTTGTCAGATGGCCAGTCTGGCCCTGCTTCCATCCTTATCCTTGCTTACATGGCTCCTCATTCCTATTCTGGTATGCATGGCTCCTCATTCCTATTCTGGTATGCATGGCTCCTCATTCCTATTCTGCTAAGCATGGCCTCCATCAAAAACATATAAAATAAATAAACCATTATACTTGCCTTTCTGCGCTCCTTTGCAGCGTCTTGTTCCGGTGCTAGCAGCTGCTCTTATGCTTGTAAGCATCGCATAGCAGGGACATTATGCACTGCTCACAAGCAGAGCACAGCTGCCAGAATACTGTGTGTGGAGGGCAGTGATTATTCATTCCTATTAAGTAGTGCACAGTGTCAGCTGCCGGGCGGTCACGTGTGCCCACTAATTAAGAGAAATGAATATTCGGCTCTCTCCATGCCCATGGGAGTGGAGAGAGGGGAATACTCATTTCTCTTAAGTAGCGGGCACACATGACAGCCGAGCAGCAGGAGCCGGCTGCTGCAGCTGACACTGTGTGCACAATTACAGAGAAATGAATATTCAGTATTCGAGTATATACGGTAATTAAAAACAAAAAAATGGGCTTAAAACAATCAAGGCTCTGTCAACATGTAGTAGTGAGAGGACATAGACAAATCTGCCACAACCAGTGTTCATACAATGTTTACATAGCCAAAACTGTGGTGATGCTTTTCCTTATTTGCAATGTTCTTTGTTCGGTTACAGCTTTAAGCTGTCCATGCTGATCAGGGAGGTAACTGCTATCTATCCTGACTTTCTCATACACAAGCATGTAAACATTAAAAAAATAAATAAATAAAAAAAAAACCAAAAAAAAAAAAAAAACGGGAGATTGGTGAAAGCCACTACCAAATTCCTCTAGCAGCAGGATGACTCCTCTAAAAGGAAATTGACGTTCCAAATGCCCTACTGTTCTCTCGCCAACATCTCCTGGTGGAGATAGTCAGGTGATCCCAATACATATCAGATGGTTGACTTTAATCGAATGTATGTGGGGCTCTTTAGGCTCGGGCACATCTAGCTGCTATTCTGTGATAAATCTATCGCATGCATTTTTCTGTTATAAGTAGCAAAGAGTAAGGAGGGCACCGCTAATAATAAAAGTCAGGGATACACCAATAGTCAGTATGAAGAAGTAATGCAAAAAAGAGAAAGATACTGACCAAGAAATGGGATCACCACTATCAAAACTCAACATATAAATTTTATTAGATCACTCAGACAAAAAGACAATGTAAAAACATTTAAAAAGTCACAAAATGACAATTAAAACCTTGTGGGTTAATAATATAACCCTAACAGACTCCCCTCTCATCTGAGGTAATGATAGAAACTGACAAATGGACCATGTGATATCAAGCATATGGTACAATCACAAAGATGTTAGTGCTCCAATTGGGGTTTTCTATCAAACAAAAACCGCTAAGCTCAATAAATATATACACAGTGCATTAATGTATTAGCAATATCAGTTATTTATGAAACATTGATAAATGCACTGTGGGACCAAAAACCATGAAAATACAATGTGCTAAGGCATGCACCAGATGTCAAAACAACCCCCTAAATCAGAGAAGGACATAGTATGGAGGTAAAAAATAAAGACATATGTCTGTGCCCTGAAATTATACATTCAGAGCCCAATGGACAACCTCCAAAAAAGTGCATACAATATGCACTAGGTGCTGTGGCAGCATACTATACCCAAACAAGGGGGAGCCTGTGGACGTGCCCGACGCGTGTCGCTACCGTCATCTGGTGCATGCCTTAGCACATTGTATTTTCATGGTTTTTGGTCCCACAGTGCATTTATCAATGTTTCATAAATAACTGTGATATTGCTAATACATTAATGCACTGTGTATATATTTATTGAGCTTAGCGGTTTTTGTTTGATAGAAAACCCCAATTGGAGCACTAACATCTTTGTGATTGTACCATATGCTTGATATCACATGGTCCATTTGTCAGTTTCTATCATTACCTCAGATGAGAGGGGAGTCTGTTAGGGTTATATTATTAACCCACAAGGGTTTAATTGTCATTTTGTGACTTTTTAAATGTTTTTACATTGTCTTTTTGTCTGAGTGATCTAATAAAATTTATATGTTGAGTTTTGATAGTGGTGATCCCATTTCTTGGTCAGTATCTTTCTCTCTTTTTTTTGAATTTTTCTATTATAGTATGTATCCCACATGCACAATAGATGAACGTTTGTCAAACCTGCTAATATTGACTGGTTCTGCTGATGGTATAACCGCTGAGGGGTCCCCTGTCTTGCTCCCCAACATATGCTGGTGTAGATGAGGATCCAGCATGTCTGAGTTCAGACTGCTGAACCTTTTGTTCTCTAAGAAAAGCTTCTGCCAGAGGTGTTTGAGTGGCTCTCTATGGAAAAATCTGGCAAAATGGCTGCCAGCGGAATGATTTGCTGGACAGTCGTTCAGCCAACAGCTAGCTAAGGTGTATGGGTGCACTTTATATAGACACTAATACCATAATGTAAATGGTTGTACTGGAATGGAATTTGTACTAAGACCTCATATCTGTTACTTTTCAGGTGATCTATATGGGGCTATAGGATCCCCTGTCAGAATGACTCGAACTGTTGTTGCAGGAAAGCGTAAAGAGTTGGTGCAGCGTATCTTGTACATTCTTACCTATTTCATTCGTTGCTCTGAACTTCAGGAGAACCATCTGGTGCACAGCAGAGCCCTAAAGAAAGGGGAGCAGATGGTTCAGGGCAGTAATGTCACTACGTCGCTGGAGAAGGGTGAGGTGGAAGACTCAGATTATGTGCTCATCACACTGAACAAGGAGTCTGCCCTGTTGGCTCCTTCATTGCCCTGTAATGTTGGTGGTGGATCACCTCTAAGTGGACTTGAACCCTCTAACACTTCTGTAGCAAGGGAGCATACAACTGATGGCTGCTCTCCTTCAACACAGAGAAGTGCGAAGTCATCTACTAGCCATGAAGCTAATTTAGGTGATGGAGGTTCTTGTAAAAAACTTATAACACTGGTTAAAGAAGCCAAAGTAGAGACCTTGGTTTCAGTCACACGAACTCCAGTTTACAAAGTTGAAGATATGTTTACCTCTAATTCTCTAGCATCCCAATTTAAAAGCCATCACCATGCTGGCCAGTACAACAAGAAGGCTAGCGCTCCAGTGCAGCTGTCTGATTGGGCTAAGGAAGTACTTCGAGCCAACCAGAAAGACAAGCGATCTTCTCCCGGGAAAGTAAACTACACAGTGGGCTACTCCTCACCATCAATCACTGATGTTGAGACCTGCAGGAAGGAACTAGATGAGAATGGAAAGTCAGTACACTGCAAATCTGAACAGCCCGCTGCTCCCAAACCTTACTCGCTCGCGGCTGACAGGAGGACGCTGATGCATTCACGTATCCCCTCCTGTGAGGGAGGGTCCAGCTTATTTGACGAGTATTTTGTAGAGGGTAACAGCATTGAAACAAATACAGTAGAATCTCTTCCTGGTCATTCGCTATTATCAGAAAAATGCTTTGTCTCTACTATAGTGGAGGATAATTGCACATCAGAAAGAACTTGTGAAAAAGACCAGACAGGTCCGGTTAACACTAAAGCACATCCTCCCCAGAAAACCTCCCAAACTGTCCCCTGTGGGGATCCTGTAAGAAGGACTGGAGGCCAGCTGGAGGGAAACATTCCAAGGAATAGAAGTTATGACAGTGCTCTGGGTCAGAGTGAAGAGGAGCTGAATGCAGGACGCCCGCTTCTAGAAAGCCAGGACCACAGCAACGGCCATGCGGAAGTGGAACTGCCACTGCCTAGGTAAGACATACAGTCCAATATTGGCAATAAATGAGTACTGTCTATAGTGAAGAGAACCTGCAGCTACATTGCGGCATAATCAAAGATCCATATTTTCTCAATGTACTTTAGTGCTTTGACTTTACTGCCAAGCGCTGATCCTGTGTTCTACCTCACACAACCTATTAAAGGCGCACTACATGCTAAATTGTTGCAGTAGGTGGAAGGCCAATTTGTCTAATCAACATTTGGTCTGATGCCAGTCAGTGTGTACATGAATGTGTGTAGACTATGGTACAGGCTATCACAGGAGCCAATGTCTGACTATCTTTCTCCCAATGTTGCTACACACCAGGAACCTGTATATATTTTGCTTTCTTTGTAGAAGTCAAATTTATAAAATCTAATATTAAACAATAGTGTTTAACCTTTGTTGCATTTTCTGAAATACTTCAGTTTTTGTTTTTGACTAATATTGTAATATAATACAGTATATTTAAAGTATAATTGCCGTTTATAAAATGTATATATTCTTTCCCTTATGCGCCTAGGTCTGATGTCATCAGTAGCTCAAGTGTTAAAAACTTTGGGAGGTCTCTGTTTGGTGGCTACTGCTCTTCCTATATGCCTGATATGGTGCTGCATGGTATCGCAAGTGCGGAGAAGCTGAAGTCCTGCTTGTCGGACAGCCTGGCTCACGCAACCCATGTATGTCAATGTACACCGCCTGGGAAAACAACCCACTATAAGGATCTGTTCAAATTGGTGTAGAAGTGAAAAGACACTGATGTGAACAAGCCTATAAACGGCATTTGGGATGACTTGTGTTTGTTTTTCTTTTATTCTAGCACCCTGTCCTCGATGAACCTCTAGCAGAAGCTGTCTGCATAGTGGCTGACACTGATAAATGCAGTGTTCAGGTTGTCAGCAGCCAGAAGCCAACAGTGGACCATGTGAAGCTTGGTACTGATGTCCTGGTGTCCAGCCAAGTGTGCAGTTTGCTTCAGTCTATTTTACAACTCCATAAGCTAAAAGTGCCCCCTGTATTTGTAAGTATTCAGTATTTGCAAGAAAGCATAGTTGTAGATAGCAGGCTGTATGTACTTAAAGACAGAAACCAAATTCCCAAGTGTTGGACTCCAATTTCAACCACTTCACCTCCAGGCCATTTTCTGTTTTTTCGTTGTTCACTACTTCTTCCAAGAGCCATAACTTCTTTTTTTTTTTTTTTTTTTCTTTTCCCGTCAATATGGCCATGTGAGGGCTTGTTTTTTCAGGGACGAATCGTACTTTTGAACAACACCATTGATTTTTTTTTTTTTTTTTTTTCCATATCGTGTACTGGAAAACTGGAAAAAAAATTCCAAGTGCTGTGAAATTGCATAAAAAGTGCAATTCCACAAATGTGTTTTTTGGTTATTTCCTTTCACCATGTTCACTAAATGTTAAAACGGACCTGCCATTATGATTCTCTGGGTTAAGAGCTCGCAGATACCAAACGTGTAGGTTTTTTTTTTTTTTTTTTTTTTTTTTTGTAGTTTAAAAACAAAAAAAAATCCAAAGGTTCTTTAGAAAAAAAAGCGCCATTTTCAGAGTCCCATAGCATCTCCATTTTTTGGGATCTGGGGCTGTGTGAGCGCTTATTTTTTGCGCACAGAGCTGACCTGTTTATCAATACCATTTTGGGTTGGATACGATATTTTGACCACCTGTTGCATCTTATTGCAATGTTGCGGTGACCCAAAAAAATATAATACTGGTGTTCTCGCATTTTTTTTCGTTGCGCCATTTACCGATTTGATTTTTTTATATTTTGATCAGAAGCTTCTAAACTCGGCAATAATAAATTGTTTTTTTTTCCATTTCTAGCTTCAATAGTCTCCTTGGGAGACTTGAAGCTGCGATCTTACGATTGCTTGTGCTACCCATAACGTTGCTTCATCCCTGCAATGTGTAGCAGAATTGATCTGCTATCAACGCCAGCCGCGGAGCGCCTCTCATAGCAGGTCAGCAATGACCACCACAGGGGTCTCCTGCAGATCCTGGATTGTCATGCCACCCCATTGGCGCACTGTAGTCATGTGACAGGGGTGCCAATAGGTGGAGCTAGTGACTTCCATTGCAGTCATGTTAAATGCTGCATTCGGAGACTGACTGCAGCATTTAACATGTTAACCGATGCGGGTGGATCGCGTTTCCACCCGCGGCTGTTGAAGGACTTTTTTCCAATCCCGCACTCAAAAAAATCTATACATGCTGTTTAATGGTATGTGCACACCTTAAGTATTTGATGCAGAAATTTCTGCACTATTTTTTGCATCTCTTGGCAAGAAAAATGCAGCTGCAAATGTGAGGTTTTGATGCAGATTTTTCCCCACTCTTTATTATGAACCAAATCTGCAGCAAAAACGCTGAAAGAATTGACATTCTGCAGATTTAAATCCGCAAGTCAAAAATGAGCAACGTGTGCATAAGGATTCTCATTCATTTTGCCTGAATCCTTCAGGTTTTGTGACGAATAGCTTTCCGTATATTTATCTGGTACATGGCTGATCATGCACAGATTGGAGAAATTCCTTCTAGGCAATATGCATTTTATTATTTGAACTTCAAAAAGGGAATAGTCTGTGTAAGTAAGAGCAGTAGTCCTTGTAGCTCTTCTTGGTGTCACTTTATATTAGAACAGAGCTTTTAGCAGATGAGTGAGAGCTTAATCTCCTCCCACCTAGTCTGACAGGTGCTCAGGGTCTCGTGCTGCTGAAATCTCTCACTGCACGCTACAAGCTGCTGCAGCAGTCAGGATGGGTGAAGAATTAGTACTCTTGGCCTCAGGCATCCCATTGTAGATGTCTCTTTATCCCTGATCTTAAGATGAGGATTTTGCCACTCTGACAAGGAAAAACAAAGTACACCAGCCTCATCAGGTCTGAGATCTAGTTATTAACCTGTGCGGCTTGTATTTTCAAATCTGACAGATATCAGGGGAACCCTCTCGGATATTATATATTTATGTCTGTATAATCTTGGTGTTTTCAACGTTGAGTGTAGATTCCATTTTTATTACTTGAGGCCTTTAAGGTTTTATTTGATATTTTAAACAAATCATATTTTAGTATACCGTATCTAACAATTGTTTTTTCTCCCCATTAGTGTGTGATGCATCTCGAGGACAAGTTACAAGAGTTGTATTTAAAGAGTAAAATGCTGTCAGAGTACCTGAGAGGACACACTAGAGTCCATGTAAAGGAGCTGGGAGTCGTGTTGGGGTGAGCATTTCCGACTGATAATTGCTTCATGAGCCGTTGTGATGAATGTCTCCTGCTTCTGATCCAGGGCATAGGCTACTTATGTACGATATAGCATGATTCTCATTATCAGTCTTAATATAGTGTACTCAACAAATGTTAGTTACTATAGTATCAGATTGGGTTCACCTGGTGATGGTTTTTATATTTATTTCTTCTGTTGCGATATAAATTATGGAGAGGTGCTCAGTAAGTAATTATACGGTGACAATTGGTGGGACTTCCCTTGTAAGGTAAGAAAATTTGGCTTTTGGCTCTAAGGAAAATTGGCAATTGGTTCTGAAATCTCCCAAACTTATGTAAAATGTAGAGTAAAGAAATGTATGAAAAATTAATGCAAAAAATGAAGACAAGACACAAGGACATGTATCCCATACTGTAGTGAAAGCCTTCACTATGGCTGACTGGTGATATCTGTGAGCATTGTGGCTGGTGAGTCCAGTAACTTCTCTGGTGCCTTCATGACTGGGCTGTTTGTTTGGTTTTTTTTGTCCATGCCCCCCATCCCGTGCAAATAACCATTTGAGAGCTTGTTTTTTGGTGGGCCGAGACATGAGCCGTTGTGAAGGGGTTAAAGGGAATCTCACCAAGTTGGTTTCCTAATCTTGAGAGCACCATAGAGCAGAATGAAGGTCTCCAACCCTGCTTTGTTCATTGGGGGGGGGGGGGGAAGCCATGTAAAGTAGACTTTAACAAATAGATATTGGAATAAGTTCACAAATGTATGTTTAAAAAAAAAAAAATTCCTGTGTTGAGAATCTTATAAATGTGCCCCTGCGATGTGCTGTCTGACCATGCAAGAACATAGTCTGATCCTACCACATCTGCTGCTTTCTGTGAGGTAAAACATTTCACTGTCCATAAGAAAAGCGTCACTCGCTGCTCCTAGTGCAATCCTTTGTTCAAGAACATGAATACATGGCGGCGGGAGATGTGTGAAGAGAAGATCTGACTATGTCAGTTTTGCACTGCGTGCGCTTCCACGAGTCTGGCCATAGAATCTGTTTTTTGTCACAGGTTTTTGCTGCCCAAGTTGAGGACAACATAGTAGTGCAGATTATCTCTAAGCTGGCTGCACACATTAGGTTTTCACATCCCAAATAAAAGGGAACCTGTCAGTAGAAATAACGCTGTTAATCTGTAGCTATGGGGTTAATCTGCAGGTTAATAGTGTTATGCAGTCCGGTGCCTGCACACAGCCGAATTCGGGGGGAGAAAATGATCTTTATTCTCCCCTGCAGCATTAGGCATAGTCATGTGATGGAGGCGGCACTGGTTCAGTCACCGCTCTGAAAATGCAGAGCAGAGGTTGTAACCCCATCCCCGTCTGACTGACAGCTCAGCCCCTACGACTGACTGAATACCAATTGAAGGCGGGAGAATACAGATAGGTTTATTCGGTCGTCCATGACAGCACCACCTGAGAGAGGGGATCCGCCCTTCTTAGGAACAGGAAACCTACAGATACAAAAGGGCGGCACCTCTCCCACGCATCAGTTGGTTTCCTGTTCCTAACAAGGACAGAACTCCCTACAGATCGTCCGTCATGGATAACCGAATCCCAGGCCAGCGGACCGACTCAGGTAGCGGGGGGTTCTCCTACCTCGGTCTCGCTGGGGGCCCTGGATGCGCCACGGTGGGTCCGGGTAGGATTTCCACGACAGTGGTAAGAGCAGGCGGAGACAGGGTCCGGCGGTCGCCTTCTCCACGGGGCCGGTGAGGTAAGCGGGTCCCCCTGTGTCTCCTTCCCCCGGGGGTGCGGTCCGTTCGGGCGGGCGCCGCCGGCGGTGTCCCACAAAGGGAGCGGCGGTTCCGAGCCGGCGGCGCAGTGCTAGCCCCTTGCCGCGCGTCCCTGCGGCCTCTATCGCGCGGTGGAAGTGAAGCGGCGAAGGGGGCGGGGCCTAGCGCCGAAACCGGAAGTCGGATGCCGGCGGCTTCCGGTTGTGGTGAACGCGCGCCGATGCGCGCCCGCCGCCTGAGGGGGCCGGGCACCTGAAGGGGAGGGGGAGGATCGCGGGGAGCGGTCCAATGGGGGGCCCGAACACCGGACAGAGTTCCTGCTGATTTGGAGGGGGAGCCTTCTTAAGACAGAAGGCATCGCTGCTGAGGTGCTTCTGGAGGCCCAGCGATGGACACAACAGAAGCCCCCATGGACCCACAAGAGGTGCAGCCCGTGGCAAAGCGCCCCAGTGACCAACCTAAGAGGAAGGAGGGACGTTCGAGTGGACGGAGCCACAGCAGTTCCTCTAGGTCAAAGGATCCTCCCGCAGCCCCCCATGATCCGGTACCTGTCCTCATCTGCAAGGGTAAGAGATCTGCGAGAATGTACCCTGATGCAGTGTCCCCTTATGTGTTTGATTCTCAGGGGAAGAAGGCCACAGGGAAGCAGAAGCACAAGGAATGTGCCCTCTGTAGTTGCCCCTTACCAGATGGCCACCCCAAGAGATTGTGTCAGTCTTGCGTGAGACAGACGGTAGGGACGGAGATGAGGGGTAGAACGTGAGTTGAGTATCAGACTCTTACACTCTTTCCTATTTATGCAGGTAGCGGAAGAAGCTCCAAGCTTCGCTACAGACCTGAGGCAATTAATCAGGACTGAAATAAAAGCCCTATCAAAAGAAGGTTCTTCTAAAAGAAGACGAGCTAGTGTTTCAGGCTCAGAGTCTTCAGTCGGCCCTAGGAAGGAAGATATCTCCTCAGAGTCCTCGGCCTCCTCTTCTTCTTCCGAAGAGGATTCCAGCCGGTTCTGCTTTCCCTTGGACCAAATGGATAAATTAATTAAAACCATAAGGTCAACCATGGGGGTAGAAGAAAAAAAGACAGAATTGTCTGCTCAGGACATTATGTTCGGGGGTCTAGACCCCAGAAAACAAAGGACTTTTCCACTAAACGAAAAAGTCCAGAGCCTGATAGACAGGGAGTGGAAAAAAACGGAAAAAAGGGGTTCTATGCCGCCTGCTTTCAAGCGTAGATACCCCTTTGAGGACCCAATAGTAAATCGATGGGATAAGGCCCCCAAGCTGGATGCAGCGGTAGCTAAGGCCTCAAAGTCAGCTATACCCTTCGATGATTATGGCCTCCCTTAAAGACCCCCTAGATAAAAAGGCAGATTCCTTTTTAAAGGGCACATGGGAGATGTCAGCAGGCGCCCTAAGGCCAGCAATAGCAGCCACGTGTGCAGCCAGATCCATGATGGTCTGGCTGGATCAATTGGACTCTCAGCTAAAGGATGGAACCTCGCGAGCCTCCATCCGTAAGTCTCTTCCAATTATCCAGAATGCTGCTGCCTTTCTGGCAGATGCCTCGGCGGACTCAGTAAGAATGGCGGCTAGGTCTGCAAGTTTGTCTAATTCGGCCCGAAGAGCCCTCTGGTTAAAATGCTGGCCGGGAGATATTCAAGCCAGGTCCCGTCTCTGTTCTATCCCCTGTGAGGGTGAATACTTGTTCGGCCCTGTCCTAGACGAACTGTTAGAGAAGGCCGGGGATGAGAAAAAGAAATTTCCGAGTCTGCCGAATACATCCTGGAGACGTCCCTTTTCTAGGAAAGGGTATTCCCGCAGGAGACAGGCCAGAGATCAGAACAGATGGGACAACAAAAAAACCAGAGGTACGGGCTTCATGTATGGAGGAGGGGGGCGCCAAGGTGGTTCATCACGGGATAATAAGAAGCCGCCCCAATGACTAGTGGCTCCGGTAGGAGGAAGATTATCTGCCTTCTACCCGGCCTGGGCCAGAATCTCGAATAGCAGCTGGATACTGGGGGTGATAGCTACAGGACTGCACCTAGAGTTCTCCTGCGTTCCCCAAGATCGGTTCAAGGTAACTCCACTCAAATCTTCCCCCGCTAGAACAAGCTGCCCTGGAGACCGAGGTCCTCGAGCTACTGGACAAAAAAGTCCTGACGAGAGTTCCAGAGGAAGAGAGGGGGAAAGGCTTCTATTCCCCCCCTGTTCTTGGTCCGTAAACCGGACGGCTCATTTAGGGCTATATTTAACCTCAAAGCCCTCAATAAATTCCTGGTTGTACGTCCATTTAAAATGGAAACAATTAACACCGCAATAAAAATGCTGTTTCAGAACTGCTTCATGGTGGTCCTAGATCTGAAAGACGCTTACTATCACATACCCATAGGTCTAGCACACCAATCTTTCCTTAGACTGGCGGTTCAGTTGGATGGGTCAATCCAGCACTTCCAGTACGCGGCCTTACCCTTCGGGGTGGCGGTTGCGCCCCGAGTATTCACCAAAGTGATGGCCCATCTGCGCGAGCTAAACATCCTAGTCGTCCGCTATTTAGATGACCTCCTTATAATAGGCAGTTCAGCCGAGCAGTGTTTAGAACAGTTACAGAAAACGGCAGCTCTAGAGCGGTTGGGATGGCTACTTAATATCAAAAAATCCCGTTTGCAGCCATTAAAAATTCAACAATTTCTAGGCCTAACCCTAGATTCAAAAAAGCAGGAATGCCGTCTGCCCCCAGAGAAGCTGCTGCACCTGCATGGCCGGGTCCTGAACGCCTCCAACAACCCCTCCATGTCCCTCAGGAAAGCCATGTCCCTGTTGGGTTCCCTCTCATCCTGCATTCCCGCAGTCCAGTGGGCCCAAGTTCATACGAGAACTCTACAGGGCGAAGTTTTATGGAATCAGAGAATCCTGGGGGGTAACTTAGAAGGTCGACTGACCTTATCCAGAAACACAATAGAGTCCCTGGAGTGGTGGCTAGAAAGAAATAACTTATCTAGAGGGGTCCCTTGGGAGTATAACATTACCCGCGTGGTCACCACGGATGCAAGTCCTTCCGGTTGGGGGGCGCATATGGAGGAAATTCTGGTCCAGGGCCTATGGGAACGAGATCAAATACAAATGTCTTCTAATTTGAAAGAATTAACAGCGGTAGTACTCGCAGCTAAAGAGCTCCTTATGTATCTACAGGGCCATCACGTACGAGTTCTATCGGACAATCGAGTGGCCGTGGCCTATATCAACCACCAAGGCGGAACTCGATCCAGAACTCTGATGAATGTGGCAGGACAGTTGTTCCAGCTAGCAGAGCGTCATTTTCTATCTCTCACGGCTCTTCACATAAGAGGGAAAGAGAACATCGCGGCAGATTTCCTAAGCCGCAATCTGTTAAAACAAGGAGAGTGGGCCTTAAACACCTCCATTTTCGTTCAGATTGTGCAGAGATGGGGTCAGCCAGAGGTGGATCTATTCGCCACCAAGGAGAACTCGAAAACGACAGTTTTGCTCCCTAAATCCCTGGGAGACTCCTCTGGCAGTAGATGCGCTTCTGATAAAATGGGACTTCAGGCTAGCCTACGCCTTTCCTCCCCTATCTCTACTTCCTCTAGTGTTGAGGAAGATCAGGAAAGACAGGGCAAGGGTCATAGTCATCGCCCCGTTCTGGCCCAGAAGAGCATGGTTTTCGAACCTCAGGATCATGTCTGTAGACGATCCTTGGGTTCTCCCGGACATCCCGGACCTTCTGTCCCAGGGCCCGGTCTTCCACCCTCAGGTGGCTGGCCTACATCTCACGGCGTGGAATTTGAGCGGTCACTGCTAGAAAGTAAAGGCTTCTCCCCAGACCTAATTGACACTCTACTAAAAAGTAGGAAAGTGGTGACAACTAAGATTTACGTCAGAATTTGGAAAACGTTCCTCGAAAGCTCAAATGTAAATACTGGTGATTCCGTCCCCATAGGCCAGATCTTAGAATTTTTACAAAAAGGGCTGGACTTGGGTCTCTCCACCAGTACCCTTAAAGTACAGGTATCCGCCTTAGGGGCCCTCTTTAGCTGCAACATCGCGGCTAATTATTGGGTCAAAAGATTTATCAAAGCAGCGAGTAGATCCAGACCAATAGTAAAGAATAGACTCATGCCATGGGATTTGAACCTAGTCCTCACAGCTATGACAGAAGCGCCATTTGAACCCATCTCGTCGGCCTCTATTAGGAGCCTGTCTCTCAAAATAGCTTTCCTAATAGCCATAACGTCAGCCCGTAGGGTAAGCGACATTCAGGCATTGTCTAGGCGCCCACCTTTTCTTCAGGTAAAGGAGGATAGGGTAATACTTAGACCCGACCCAGCGTATTTACCAAAAGTAGCCTCCAGCTTTCATAGGTCGCAGGAAATAGTCCTTCCATCCTTCCTCCCTAAACCAACTAATGAGAAAGAGGAGAAGCTACACACTTTAGATGTTAGGAGATGCCTCTTGGAGTATCTAGCAGCTACCGATCCCTGGAAGAAAGACAATGCTCTCTTTGTCTCCTACCAAGGCCCTAGGAAAGGTCTTGGGGTGTCCAAAAGTACACTAGCCAGGTGGATTAGAGAAGCAATCTCGTTAGCTTATGCCTCAAAAGGTAGAGTAGCTCCGGAGAAATTGAAGGCGCATTCCACCAGAGCCGTGGCGACCTCGTGGGCCGAGAGATCGGAAGTCTCCATCGACCAGATTTGTAAGGCGGCCACTTGGTCCTCTCCGAGCACTTTTTATAGTCGTTATAGACTAGACTTGGGTGCCTCTGCAGACCTCTCCTTCGGTATCAGGGTTCTGCAGGCTGTAGTCCCCCCCCCCCTAAAGTAGTGATTACTCTCTGTAATTCTCTCAGGTGGTGCTGTCATGGACGACCGAATAAAGTCTTAGTTACTCACCGGTTAACGGTATTTTTCGGAGTCCATGACAGCACCCATAGATTCCCTTCCCTTAATTAATTTGGGTGTGCACGTCTTCCCTTTGTACATATCCACGGGTGATAAAGATTTAAGTATTGATATTGTTGTACATATAATCATGCATTAACCTTGGAGGTCCTCTTTTTTTTATACTCTGTAATCCAACTGATGTGTGGGAGAGGTGCCGCCCTTTTGTATCTGTAGGTTTCCTGTTCCTAAGAAGGGCGGATCCCCTCTCTCAGGTGGTGCTGTCATGGACTCCGAAAAATACCGTTAACCGGTGAGTAACTAAGACTTTCTCGTCGCTCCATGCAGGCGCCAGACAGCATCAGAACGCTGTTAACCTGTAGCTATGTGCTTCATCTGCCGGTTTACAGTGTTATTTCTGGTGACCGGTTCCCTTTAACTGATCTGACCTAATGGTACGTCTTATCTGCTCCCTGTCTTTGCATATACGGTAAATGGACGAAGCTCCTATACCTGCAACAAAAATGGCTGAATATAACCATCTGAATATAGACCTGCTCATGGCTGTTAATTTATGGAATGCCCCTTCAACCTAACTGGCATTTTTCTGCACAAAGCCCACCGTGGGGATGTAAATTTCTAAATGCTTAGTGTCAAAGTTGCCATTACAGATGGGGGATGGCAGAAGACCCCATGCCTATCATTAAGGCATTCCTGCAGTAGACGTTTGTAGGAGACAGTCTGATCACTTGTAATATTAATATATATATATATATATATATATATATATATATATATATATATATATACATACATATGGCTTTCTGTAAAAGTGAAAAATCGTGATTGCAAGTTTAAGTACTCAAAGGGGAATACAAAGTGCAGTAAAATGTAAAATTTATCTCCAAGTCCAATATATCAAAATATAAAAGTAATTAAACTATTTAATGAGAGCAAAATCTGAGTTCCGTGTCACTTTGGGTCCATAACCTGTTGGCAGTGGATTACTCATGATACACAACAAGCGTGTGACTAAAGAGTTTCTTTATTCAGGAACAATATATGATAAGCTTAATAGAGACACACAAATGATTTATTCCTGATCTGTCTGTGCAGCATCTACAGCAGGCTGCTTCACTCATACAGACACAGGAAAAACAGGAAATAGTCACATGCTCTCCCTGTGTGAGCCTCTGAGTTGTTGTTGTTTTTTTTTGTTTTTTTTCTCCCCTCCATGTTTTCCGGTACAGCCTTCACATGGCTACATTAAGGGTATGTGCACATGCTGCGGATTCCGGTAAATGGTAAAAAAAAAAAACGCTGTGTAGACGTTGCGGAAAAAATCAGCGCGGATTTGCTGCGGTTTTGAAACCACAGAAAGAATTGACATGTCAATTCTTTCTGCGGAATCTGCAGCGGGTTCCTATCTCCACCATTGTGGAGATGGTGAATCCGCAGGCAAAACCGCAGATAATCCACAGGTCTTTTGACCTGCGGTTTATCTGCGGTTTTTGCAAAATCCGTGCGGATTCCGCAGCGTCTGCACACATCCTTACAGAAATAAAAAGAAAAAAGTTATAGGAAGAATCAGGGCTTTGGAGTCGTGGAGTCTGAGTCGGTGCTCATTTTGGTGGAGTTGGTATAAAATGGACCGACTCCGACTCCTAAAATATATAATAAATTGGGTACAGTAATTCAATGCAGGATGTGCTGAATATTTTTTCATAGGAGTTTGGGAAAGTTATGAAATGTCCTATAAATGGCTGTTATATTCCTGATCTAAGGCTACATTCACACACAGCGTTTTTCCTGTATTTTTTTGAGGATACGTTTTTCAGCTGCAAAAGCTGATCATCTTTTTAAAAAACCGCATCACCTGAAAGGTTTTTGAGCTCATAGATAATGTTTTCAATAGCAAAAGCAGATTAGAAATCTGCTCTATCTATCCATTTATCCATATCTGTCTATCCATATCGTATCTGTACCAAAAAGAATGAAAACCGGGTAGTACACCAATATATATTCTGGTCTATCTAAATATCTTGATTATTGGATCATAAAAATGATTAAATGTCTGAGGTTCACATTGTACTACAATAAATTTTTCACTTAAATATAAGCAATATGTGTGGGAGTCGGAGTTGGAGTCGGTGTAAGGGAAATTGAGGAGTCGGAGTCGCAGGTTTGGCTTACCGACTCCACAGCCCTGGGAAGAATGCGAGAAAAAATAATTGTCTGATTGGGTAGGGGTTAATTTGCACCAGGGAAACCTTGGAATGCATGTCACGTGCACCCCCAAGGTGGTTGAATGCATCAGTATGTGCCGTGTAGGTGTTCTTGCTGACTGACTAACTGGTATTTTCTCCATTCTTTTCCCAATTTTAGGATTGAGTCGAATGATTTGCCTTTGCTGGCTGCGGTGGCGAGTACTCACTCACCTCATGTTGCCCAAATCCTTCTATAAGCTACAGCGGAGAAATGCCCATTTCAGGAATATAGGAGATGCCGCTGCTGTTCTAATGAACTGTGCCCCAGGACCCTAGGGGGGACACTACGTAAAGTTTACATGACATGAAGGCTTATTCTATCCCCAGTGGCCTTTAGTCGCTTCACAGGGAAGAATTTTGGAAAAGTCTGAAGTTCTAAAACTCTCTAGTGCTGACGTCTGGACAGCCACTAATCTACAGTATGGTTCCTGCTTTCCACAAACCGTTCTTTTCTTCAGTCTACTGCACTGTGGGTCTAATAGGAACGTGTAGAGAATTCGGCAAGTGTCTTCTAACTTGGCATTTAGGGGACATAAGTTCGCACAGGTGGTTGTGTGCATTCATTTCTCTAATCAATGATAAACTACTTAATAATGTGACCAAGTATTAAAATGTCTTTTGAGAACACAAAGGCACACCGATTACACCCTAGTATTGCAGCTTTTTCATCCCAGCATGCACTATTAGATAACTGGGCTGGGGAGCTGCAGAAGTTTTGACGCCCTGACATGTAATTGACCAGTTTGAGGGACATTCCTGGTTGATTGGATGCTGCCGTGTTTAAGGCTGATGGCGCTTATTACTGATCTCACTGTTCACTGATCTGTGGTTTCTGGTACACGGCACCTTGTTCACCAAGTAACTAATGAGACTGAACAGGCCTGACGTGCCCAAGCTGTCTATGAAAATCCATGTTTAGCTCTGGGTGTGGTAAAATGCACATGAGGTCAAATGCATCTTATAAAGTTTAACCATAGTTTGTTTTTTTTATTCCAGAAATCAGTAGTAATCTCAAAAATAAGCAACTTTTTAATATATCTTATCAACAAAATCTGCTTCATTTTCTGCCTGGACTGATCATTAGTTTTAAAAATACTCAATCTCCACTGAATACAGATTTTACCCAAAGATTCTATTTTATCTTGATAATCTATCTGTAGCTACTGTCATGTCCTAAATAGAGGGGAGACTCTACAGACAGAGCCCCTCCATCTACATAGGAGATGACTTTCACTGAGAGAACCTCACCGGTAGAATCTGTCTTCACTGAATACAGATTTTAACTTGAAAATGAATCAGTCCAGGAGTAAAAAGATTTTTCTAAGATTACAAAATTGCTTGTTTTCACATGTATGACTTTGATTTTATGAGAAAATTAAACACCATTTAGGAATTCACCTAGGAAAATCTGCTTTGTCTCGAAGATGGTTATGTAAAATTTTAAGGGAATCTATCTCTATTATGCTGCTCTCAAATAGGGTCTGTCACCAGGTTTTTGCCACTGATTCAAGCAATGTCACTACTGGGTTGCTTGCTGTAGTTTAGTGATTATCTCCTGACTTATCAAGCTGAAAGCAGCCCAGTACATGGCCCATCAGAACAGGGGTCTCTGCCCCTACATTATGCTGCTTTGACAGATTCCCTTTGGAGGCAATTAGGTGCATGTCCTCTTTTGTGCATTGGTGGCGCATAGGGTCAGAGCCTCGAACACCTGTGTAATCAAAGAAATGCGAGCTAAGTTATGCTTCCAGTGTGTGCCATGTCACCCGAATACACAATACTGTGGGGAGAAGCTAAATTAGTAAATGAAAAACAAAATGTGAACAGAGCCTAATTGAGACCCAACAGCCACTATGCTTTATTGTGTGACTGGTGCTAATAATACAAGCCATTCACGGGAATACAGGCATACTTATTAGTGCTGGTGTGGGTGTAATCATGTGCTACTTAAACATCTGGATGGTTCTAGTTCAGATAAAAGCTATGACCAATCAGAAAGGTACTGTTATAACGGGCATTAAATAAGGCCATCAGTCTCTAGCAAATGTCTTCCATTGTAGCCTGGGTTCTTATGTGTATCGTATCCTATTTGCATGGTACTAATCTTTAAAATAAAACCTACATGCTTCACTCACAAAGCCCTTGTGGTAAACATGGCCATATTTGAGGTCCTAGGGTTTTAATTCCATACTCACACACAAACACACTTTTACAATATTGCGTTTGACCTATACTTTTAGCAGTGCTCAGTTGCTCATGGGGAAAATGCAGAGAACTTGTCCAGGAACCTTAGATACTTTTTATTTGATTTTTTTGACAAGTTAGTAGAATACATGTGTAGATTTTGGGCAGTTCACATTACACTATATTAAAAATGACACTAATTATCCAGACTTTCGTCACTGTCTCTTCACCATTCTACCTCAATTGTTCAGAATAACTTTTTTCTATATATTTAAAAGGCGAAGTGTGACTATTGTAACTTGACGAGCTAAATTTTGATGGAATGTGAAAAATTTAGAACTTTGTGCAAATAGGAGATAATATACTGCTTGCATGTATGCTAGATTTATTTTTATGTTTAGCCCCTAGTTTTTATAGTATTTGACTTCCTTTAAAAAAAATACTTAACTGCTGTCAGTATTAGTTTTGCTACAACATCGTAAGCTTTGAGTTGTTATCCTACATACTTCATTGTAGAAATGTGCCATTTAGATGCTTTTCGGCATTAATGTAGGAGGAAAGTCTTAATCTGATGCCGCAGTGTTAAAGCTGGAGAAAAATTGTTGTTTTTTTTTTTTTTTTTTTTTCTTACCTAGTTATGATTTTTGTATTTGTTTTGTGGTTGGTTTTGGTAGTGAACGATAACACCCATTTTTTAATTATTATTTTTTTTTTTTTTTTTAATTAATGATTTAACAGTTTTATTTTTTGAGATACAGATTTCAAAGGTTCCTGATGTGAGTAATACCTGATCAGTCTGCATTGGATATTCACTTGCTGAGCAGTTGTCAGACGAAATTGGGAAATGCTTGCTTTTAATCTATTGTATCATTTAAGTATATTTTATGGAATTTGGTGCAATAAACCTTTGCATTTAAACTTTTGTAGTGGTTTTTTTTTATACATATTTTACTACTTTTATATAGTCCCATTAATTTTTACTCACTTTTATAGCACCATTATTTCCACAGTGCTTTACATACATTAGATTGTGAGCCCCAATGGGGACAGTGATGATATATTCCCTATCAGTATACCTTTGGAGTGTGGGAGGAAACCCATGCAAATATGGAGAAAGCAAACTCCTTGTAGATGATGTTCTTGGTTGGATTTGAACCCAGGCGCTGCAAGGCTGCAGTGCTGACTACTGAGCCACTGTACGAGTCTCCCGAGTAGTGTTGAAGAGCTGCTTGAGGAGATAGGAGCATATAGAGCTCCACCATAGTGTGTTTACAAATTCTGAAACATAATTCCAGAAAGAAGCAGTATACCATGAAATTGGTCTGAATTGGGCAAGCGGTTAACCTTTCAGATGTTGGATCTGTTTTAGAAATATTGAAAACAAGAAAAGTCCCATGCATAATTTTAAACTGTTTCCCTCATAGATTCGTTAATGTTTCTTCAGAAAGTAGACCATCCCTTTCTAATTTTGGTAGGGATATCGACGTCAGCCATTTGTAACCTTCAATATTTAAAGGGAACCTGTCACCAGATTTGGCCGATATGAGATGTGGCCACCACCTTTCAGGACTTATACACAGCATTCTATAATGCTGTAGATCTGCCCCCAACACGACCTGGAAAAACTGAAAAATACTCACATGTGGGGCTGTCCGAGGGGTGTCACTCTTCTTCGTCCGGAGCCTCCTATCTTCTTACGATGCCATCCTCCTGCTTGCTTCATGTGGATGAAGCGTCCCTGCATCATCCATAAATGCTCCTCGGCATCGTGCTCCTGCCCTGTTGAGGGCAGAGCAAAGTGCTGTAGGTGCCGGGAAAGGTCAGAGAGGCCAAGCGCACTGCAGGACTTAATATGCCTGCGAAGGAGCGCGATGCCGAGCTGACTGTGGCTGATGCAGGGACACGTTATCCACACGAACCAAGAAGGACAGCATTGCATGAAGATGGGAGGTGCCGGACCAAGAAGAGCGACAACCCTTGGACTGGACCACACCGCAGGTGAGTATAATGAGCCCTCAATACGACCTGTAAAAGGAGAATAATAACTTGTACAGCATTCTAGAATGCTGTAGATATCAGCCCTGAAAGGCGACGGCTGTAACTTGTATCAGCCAAACCTGGTGACAGGTTCCCTTTAAAATAAATATTTGGATGTACTCCTAGTAGGTTTGGCTTCATCATGGAGTAAAGTGATGATACTTAGGGGGTACCTCCTGGGTAAAGAAGAATGGAATCTAGATTCAAAAGTAACATCCCACAAATTGGTCATAATGGAGAACCTCATTTGTTCACATTGTAAATAGGAGCCTGAAGGTGACATTTTCCAAGGCTTCAGTGCCTGTCCGCTATCTGGATTCTGCTGGGTGAAGGTGGGAAATATTGGACATGCCCACGTTTTGCCATATGGCATAGAGCTTATTCTCCATGTACTGAGGAAGTTTCAGGTTACACCACAAAGGAAAGATACTTTGAAACTCTAAATGATAGGGGAAAAAAAATAGTCTAACAATCTTACAAGTTGATAGTGTCGCTAAAAAAAAATCAAATGTTGACTTGCAGTAGGTAAAGAAGAAAACTAGAAGTGCTGGTAGATTGATTTTGCTTACCCTCTATCTACCATGGAATCTGAGTAAATGTGCCTTTTGTGGAACCAGTCCACTACATAACGTGATACAAGCCAGGTTATGATTTCTAGCACTAAGAAGGTTTATGCCACAATCCTGCGTTTAAGTAGACTGATTCTGGAATGTTTTCCCCGTTTAAAGAAATAACTAAAGGTTTTATAGAGTATAATGTCGAGTGTTTGAGCAACAGCGGGAGGCGGTTGTAGTACTAGATACTACAGGAGTCAACTTGTTTGTGCCAAATTTGAGACTGAACACAAATCCAAATGTGAAACATTCGGAAAAAGTTTGCCAGACTCCCGAGCATATTTCCCCAATCGGTAAAATTCATCCACAAGTGTAGATCTTTGAGTTTTGGCTAATGCTTTTGTTGGGACTTTGGCTAGGATGGTGGTGCTGTATGATGAGTGGGGGGGATGTGTCTGATGGGGAAAGGGGCAGAGTAGTGGTAGACTGTAGTGTGTGTGTGTGTGTGTGTGTGTGTGTGTGTGTGTGTGTGTGTGTGTGTTGTTTTTTTTTTTTTGTTTTTTTTTTGGTCAGTGTAACTGTGCAGAGAAGGCTGCTTCTGCAAGTAGTCAGATGGTTAGCTAGGCAGTTTGTCAGCTAGATAAAATCCTGTGTCAAATCAACCTTCCAGCATCTAAATCGTTCTTGTGAATAGTGTGGTGCAGCCAAGAGTCCACGTTTCAGAATCTAATCTTTCTACTAATGGCATGGTCTAGACATCAGATCTCAACAAATAAATACAGATTGTTAACTTACTGACAGGTGTGGACCTAGGGTTGTGAAAAAGCTGGTTCAAAGAGGAAAAAAGGTACATGCGACATGAGTGGGGGAAAAAATTAGGTTGTTGAAAGGGGGAATAGGCATCATGTAGGTGGTAATGTTACTGAAAACTCTACTGAACCTACAGTGTCTCGTCCTATCTAAAGAGCACTGCCAACCTCTTACTGGACAGGTTAGACTTGCTTTCTTTAGCGGCCATACAGCAGTACGCCTTGTAGATGAGGGCCAGAAAGGCCATGTGCTTCAGTGGTTGGCAAGCACTGCAACAAGTGGCCTCTCCTTTCTCCACCTTAACATCACACAGTACAATCCTCAGAGGTGGCACCCCAATTACCCTTACCCCCACCCCCACCACTACTACTAAATTCAGGCAGCACAGATGGAGACCCAACTTAAAGTCCAAACATTAAAATAAACAATTATGTGCAGAAAACACTAAAGTAGCATCAATTTCCCCAGAGTAGAAATGATAAAATGGGTCTCTGACACCCCTTCCACTACGATGTCTCAACATTTCAAAAAATTGTTTGTAACATTAACAGCAGGCACTAGTCTGCCCTGTCTGCAACTGGGGTGCAAAAGTCATTGGAGGTTCATGATTTCATCATTTTGATGAAAGTTAGGTAGTTTACACTTTCAGAGGGATAGCCGTATACGCTTATCCGTCAGGACACTACCAGCAGCACTGAAGACACGTTCTGAGAGAACGCTGGCTTCCAGGCATGACAAAACCTCCAAGATGTGACTGGCGAGCTCAGGCCACGCTTCCATTTTTGAAGACCAAAATTCAAAAGGGTCAAACCTACCCCTGATGGCATTGATATCAAGCTCCAGATACTACTGCACCATCCTCTCTAGTTGCTCACTATGTGTTGGACTTGTATTCGGTTCGGCAGGTGCATGGGCTGGTCTAAAAAAAAAAAAACCATATTAAACGACTTACAAAAACTGCTTCATTCACCGCTGCTGCTAATGTTTTTGCATTGATGACATTTCCAGGATTGTAAGTCTATAACTGTGAGGCACCCTGTGTGCCTCACAGCTCTTGTGAGGAAAATCACTCTTAAGATTGTCTATAAGCGTGTTTTGATACTCCAGCATGTGCGAGTACCTTTCCGGGGGAATCTAACAGAGTGGCAACCCAGTAGTATGCATGATTTGTAATCCTATCAATACAGGCATCATATGGCAGATAGTGAAGCAAGAAGGTACTCATGTGTTGGATGATTCCATGAGGTCCAAGTACATGGTGTGTTGGTGGTGAGGTAACACTCAAGCTTGCTTCTTCTGTCCCCTCCTGCCAACCATGGCTAACAGAGGGAATCATTCAACTCCTGACTGTTGCGCGCCCATCACCTCTTCCCTTCCTCCTCGGCATCCTCCTTTTGTTACTCAGCTCCTGCACCGTCAGGCTATGTGCCCACATATGCAGAAAATTCCTGACAAAACCGGACTCCTTCCCAGGAAAAACGCGTTTTTTTTGCGTGTTTATGCGTTTTCGCCGGAGCATCTACATTCTCATAGAATATAGTTGGAAATGCATTTTTTCCGCAAAATTAATGAACATGCTGCGTGTTTTTTTTACTGCGATGCGTTTTTTATTGTGGAAAAAAACGCATCATGTGCACAAAAACTGCAGAATGCATTATAAGAATGGGATGCTTTATGTATTTGTTTTTTAAGCATTTTTGCATGGAAAAAAACGCTTAAATGCGAAAAACACGCTTATGTAGGCAAACAGCCTTAATAGTTTGATACCATGAGGCCCCCTCGATCGCTGTAAGCCTCTCTCCCATGGCACCCTCCTGTGCGACAATCCTCGAGAGATATTATCCCTTCCGCATCCTCCTCTTCCTCTGGGTCCATCACCTTCTACCGCAGACCATTCAAAGTGTTCTTCAGCATGTATTTGACCGGAATAGTGATGCTGATAACTGCATCGTCAGCGCTAACCGTCAAAGTAGCCATTTTGAAATTGCAGAAGGGTGTAGCAGTCCTTCATCTGTGCCCACTCCGCAAGCATGATTTGCACCATGTCCATATGACGTTGGCCCAGGCTATGCAAAATGACATACTGCTGCAACATGTGCAGAGTGGAATTCCACTGTGTTGGCACATTGAATATCAACTGGTTAACCAGTAGCCCGAAAGACCTCTGTATTGCAAGTCGGTGACCTGCGGGGTTCGAACTGCGAAAGTGAGCATGTAGCGACTGTTCTTTCTGCAGCAGCGCATCCAGGGTGGGAATGTGGCTGAGAAATTGCTTTATCACCAAATTGAGGACGTGTGCCATTCAAGTCGTGTGTGAGGTTGGAGACAGCTATTGCTCAAACTCAGCCTGGAAAGCTGTCCACAACTCTTCAAGGCCTATTAGTTTAAACAGTACCTAATTACGGTGAGCCCTCACTGGACAGTACAGAGGTGGGGGGGTATTCTTTCCACACTGTTGGAATGCGTGTCTTAAGGGAATGGTTGAGGGTGCAAGTGGCGGTTCTAGAGGAGGTGAAGCAGTGGTGGAAGTGTCCCACAGAGGTTTGTCCCACAAGCCAAATCTTGGTGTCTAGTGGTTTAGTTATCAAACCCTAGGTGATTAGTAGTTTAGTTCTCCAACTCCTGTTGTCTAGTAGTTTAGTTCTCCATCCTCTGGTGTGTAGTGGTTTACTGCTCCATCTCCAAGAGTCCTGCAAGCTTTGGCGATTCCGAGACTTGTGGAGCAGACCCTTCCCCTGCTTGCACCCATGATTCACCAGAGTCACTCAGTGCCTAGTCACCAAGCTGTAACACTCCTGGCCATTCTTGCTTATCCTGGTGTCAGTGGTGAAATTCACCCTGGCAGAAATAGATTTTTTCAAAGAACGGGTGATGACGTCTACGATATGCTGGTGTAGAGCAGGAATGTCTTTCTTAGAGAATCAATGACAACTGGGCAACTGGCATTAAGGGACTATGAGGTCCATCAGCTTTCGGAAACTGTATAGACCAGGCGGAAAGGCAGCATTTCCGTGGCCAGCTGATTAGAGATGGTGGAGTTCAAGCTCTTTGCTTTGGCATGTGTAGGAGGAAACAATCTTTTACTTGACCACAACTGTGAGACTGAGGCCTGGCTGCTGTGCTGAGAGAAGATGGAGTAGGGTAAACATGATGCACTGCTGTACTGAGTGAGGTGCAGGTGGAGATATGATGAACTGAGAAAGATGTGATGTGCGTGGTGTATGAGATTGGTCAAGAACAGCAGGCATGTCCACTTCCGTAACAGCTGACAGGCTCTCACGCTTACTGCAGCGGGTAAACATGGAGATCCTGCGGTCGGTGACCTGTGTGTTAACACTTGCCACAGTGATGGAGGAGGACAAAGCTGCAGATGTAATGGGGTGGCCAGTAGTTGGCGAGGCCCACTAGGCTGCATTTTTGCGCAGTGAGATTCCCAGGCTAACACATGTTGACTGTGTATGTGCAGGTTCATGCATGTAGTAGTCAAATTATTGTAATTTTTGCCTCTACTAAGTGTATGTGTGTGTGTGTGTATATATGTGTGTGTGTGTGTGTACATATATATAAAAAAAGTATTTTTTTTTTACAAAGTTGGCAGATAATGTGAGTTGTGTCATCCTTTTCAGTCTTCAAAAACGCCCAGGCTAGGCAACCCTTGCCGTCCTTGCGAACTGCAGACCCGCAACCGCTGTTGGCCACAGGATGCAGGGTGCATCACTCTGTGTCTGTGCAGGGAGCCGCAACTTAACCTACTCGTCTTCATCATCCACCACCTCTACTGAGCTACTTGGCTGCATGCCTCTGGGTTCACCGCAAGTGGGATCTTTAACCTTGTCGTCAACCTCTCTATTCTCCCACTTCTCGCCCTGATAGTCACCCTCCTCTTTCAGCCCTAACAGCACAGTACAGTCCTCGTGCACCTCGGGTATCTGAGTCTCATCAGGTTCACCTCCACCGCAGAGGCTTAACGTCTTGTAGCGAGGGTCTAGATTCTGCCTGGACCCTAATGCGTCCGGCCCCAGATCTAACTGAAAATTTTTTTACCCATATGCGAGATGCAATGCGATATATACATACATGTATGTATGTATTTATATTGCAGAGAGAGATATTTAGAAGAATAGCTGGTAATTCATTTACCGGCTTCTGTAAAATCACTGCGGGAGCCGACAGGATAGGAGAGATGGATTACATATAGTAAATCCCTCTAGAATAGTTAAATATATAGATTTCAATGACAAATACAATTAGTATAGTGGGTGTGCAAAATACTGGACATTTATTTAATATAAGATTATTTTATGGAAAAAAAAATGGCGTGGGGTCCCCCTATAATAGCCAGCAATGGCTATGCAGACAGCTGAGGGCTGATGTTAATAGCCTAGGAAGGGGCCATTAAGAATAAAGGAGTCTGTGTCTTTATTTCAAATAAAGCATTTTTTAATGAGTGTCTGTGTTTTCTTTACAATTTGACTATGGGGTTAGTAATAGGGGCGTCTTATTGACACCTCCATTACTAACCTCGGGGCTTGATGTCACCTGAAAGGTGACATCAACCCCCCAACTATTACCCCACATGCCACCGCTACAGGGAAGTGGGAAGAGCAAGGCTATGTGCCAGAATTGGCGCATCTTAGAGGTGCGCCTTTTGTGGAGCGGTTGAGAGCTGATGTTTTTAGCAGGGGTGTGGGGGGGGAGTATCCATGGCCCCTTCCTAGGCTATTAACATCAGCCCTCAGCTGTCTGCATAGCCATTGCTGGCTATTAATTATAGGGGAACCCCACACCATTTTTTTTAATTAAATACATGTCCAGTATTTTGCACACACCCTATACTAATTGTATTTCACTGAAATCTATATATCTACCTATTCTACACTGCTCAAAAGAAAAAAGGGAACACTTAAACAACAATATAACTCCAAGTAAATCAAGCTTCTGTGAAATCAAACTTCACTTAGGAAGCAACACGGATTGACAATCAATGTCACATGCTGTTGTGCAAATTGAATAGACAACAGATGGAAATTATTGGCAATTATCAAGACACACTCAATAAAGGAGCAGTTCTGCAGGTGGGGACCACAGACCACATCTCAGTACCAATGCTTTCGGGCTGATGTTTTGGTCACTTTTGATAAAAAAAAAAGTGATGTAATTTCTTTGTCCAGTCTCTTATTTTGCATTCTCCATTACACACAGATAGATGGATGATAGATAATAGAAATCTATAGATGGATAGTAGATAGATAGATAGATCTATAGATAGGAATCCAAGAAACAGGAACAGTACACCGGTTTTTCAGAGTGAAGAGCTGTTTATTTAGCTTATGAGTGCGACGTTTCGGTTAAAAAAGCGAACCTTTCTCAAGCTTTTTGAACCGAAAGGTCAATACTCATGGGCTAAATAAACAGATTTTGTTCACTCTGAGAAACCGGTGTGCTGTTTCTTGGATTTCTGTATTGTAAAGGTTTGGTTCATGCTTTTGGGAGCTCTGCACCTAGACTCTCTTTTGTGCTTTTTGTGCTGCTCTATTTTTTGTTTTTTATAGATTTACTAGCTGAAGAGCCCGGTGTTGCCTGGGCATAGTAACCAACTGTGGTTAGTTATAACAAATTATAATGATTATATTGCACATAAACTTGTATCTAATCCTATCCTGTGTGATACTGACTGCTGAGCTGTGTATCTAATCCTATCCTGTGTGATACTGTATGCTGAGCCGTGTATCTAATCCTATCCTGTGTGATACTGACTGCTGAGCTGTGTATCTAATCCTATCCTGTGTGATACTGTATGCTGAGCCGTGTATCTAATCCTATCCTGTGTGATACTGCCTGCTGAGCTGTGTATCTAATCCTATCATGTGATACTGACTGCTGAGCTGTGTATAAATTGTGTTATTTCCAGCTTTACAGAAGGACGATAACACCATAGAAATGATAAGAATAATAGGCCTCAGTTACCACAACTGTCTACAAAGAAAACTGTTGCTGATATCAACCAATCACAGCTCATTTTTCATCTTTTAAACAGCTCTGGGACAGCGTGGCGAGTTTTGAGTGGAGACTTTTGTGTTTCGACTTTTATGTGGCGAGGTTGGTGTATATGTGGTGAAATGTGTGCTGAGGGTGGTATATGTGTTGAAGCACGTGGTAGTGTGTGGCACATTTTGTGTGTGTTCATATCCCCGTGTGTGGTGAGTATCCCATGTCAGGGCCCCACCTTAGCAACTGTACGGTATGTCAGTGTTCTGCACGGGAGATCGTCGTGGGACACTCATTATTAACTACTACGGCAGAAAGGTAAGTATAGGTGGTCAATTATTTTTACTTTTATTAGGCGATCGAGGGCTTCGGGGACTAGATGATTGGTGAGTATGTACTCCTATATTATATGTTCATCAAATTACCGCGGTCGCTTTTTCCGAGCACCATCCTGGAGTCCACACCCAAAGGCACAGGAATTCATTTAATGGTGGGCATGAATACCTTTTTTTTTTTTTTTTTCTTTTTTTTTTTTTTTCTCCTATATTTCTATATTATATGTTGTATGTACTGTGTTGTGAATTCTCTTTCTGGGCTCCCTCTGGTGGTTACTGGAGGTAGTGGAGCTGATCTGATTGATAGAGGCTTGCCACCTGATAATGAGGAAGATGATTGGAGATCTGGGGTTACTGATTGGGATTTAAGACAGCTGACTCCCTCTATCCCTGCTGGTAATTTTCTTCTTGTGCCTCCTGAGGTCTGATGTCTCCTGCTCTTTCCCTGCATGTTCAGCTAAGTGGTTCATTTGCTATTCTGTTTGCATTTGATCTGGTTTTGTTTATCTCAGCTTTGTGTGGTTCAGCTAGCTCCAGCTGGGCCTGTGCTGAATCACCACCCATATGTTACTGCATGTGCTAGTTTGTTTTGTCCCCTTTTATATTGGTCTCTTTTTGCTTTGCTTTCATAATATACCAGAGTGCTGATTAGTGGGGGCGAAGTCGTGCGACTTCAGTATTTTCCTATCAGACGTGTTAGACTTTTTTGCAGGGTTTTTTGCGTGATTGGAGACAGTGTCTTTCCTTTCCTGTCCTGTCTAGTCAGTGTGGGCCCCATCGTTTGCTCAGTCTATTTTTCTGCCTGCGTTTGTGTTTTCATCTGGTCTCATCAACAATATGTTTGGGGGCTATCTATTCCTTTGGGGTCTGCTCCGGGGCAGTTTAGATTTCCCCTTTCTTGCTTTAGGCTTTGTTAGCTCTCCGGCTCTGCCGAGGTGTCTAGGATCATCGTAGGTACGCTCCACGGCTACTGCTAGTTGTGTGGACAGGATCAGGGGTCTGCATCCGCTTAGTTACCAACCTCTCTGGTTTTCTGTGGCTTAGCCTGGGCCTGCTATCCTCCTTGGTGACCCATTCATAACAGTACTGTCTGTAATGTATATGTGTGTGTGTGTATATATGTACTGTATTTTCTGTTTTTTGTTTTTTTTATTACACTTGTCATGCATTGTCTGATGGGGCTACTTTCCCATCACCGGCAGTGCAGTAGTCCCATCAGACAATGGCTGCTTACACAGCAGACACACACACACACACACACACACAGGGATGCGCACACACAAACACACAGACCCCCGCACACCGACATGCACATAACTCCGCCCACACACGTCCCTCCCAGTCTGTAGCATTTCTAGCACCCACATCCACAGCAAATCCACAGATCTTTTTTACATCTGCGGTTTTGCTGCGGATGTGCCTGACTCAATGGAAGTCAATGGGTGCAGAAATGCTGCAGATCCGCATAAAGAATTGACATGCCGCAGAAAAAAATGCTGTGTTTCTGCCTGGATTTTTCCGCAGCATGTGCACAACAAATCTCCATTTCCCATAGATGTATATTGACTGTGCACTACACTGTAGATTTGATGCGAATCCGTGCAGCCAAAAACGCTGCGGATCAGTATCTAAATCTGCAACATATGCACATAGATGTGCCTTTTCTGGGCAGCTGCGGGCTGCTATTTTTAGGCAGGGGGGACCAATAACCATGGCCCCTTACCAGCTTGAGAATACCAGCCACCAGCTGTCTGCTTTAGCTTGGCTGGTTGTCGAAAAATGGGGGGAACCCTACGCCTTTTTTTTTTTCTATTTAAATAGTTTTAAAAAAACGGTGTGGGTACCCCTCTATTCTTGATAACCAGTTTTGCTGAAGCTAGCAGCTGAGGGTTGCAGCCCCCAGCTGTGGGTTTTGCCTGGCTGTTTATTAAAAATACAGGGGAAACCATGCTGGTGTTTTGTTTTTTTTTTGTTTTTTTTTTTCTTTTTAAATTTTTTAAATTTATTTACAGCGCAGACGCCGACTGATGAATACTTCCATCACCCGCTCCTGCTCTCGCTGTTAGTTGCAGAAGGCGTAGGCTGACAGGAGCTGTAGACCATCTCTAATTAAAAGCCAAAACCAGAGGTGGGTGATAAATACAGCAGTGGTGATGGGTTTCTATTATACTTTTCCTCTGATTGTTCCACTCCTGGTCCAATACTGAACGTGTGAATGTGACCTTAAGTTAATTTAACCTGCGGAGTTGCATCTATAGCTAAAGCTGGCATTCATTGATCACGGTCTGCACAATAGATCTCCTGCCTAATGTCTCTACGTGTTTCGTCTACCCTGTAATAGGTGGGCATATCGGGAAAATGTATTAGCTATTATCAACAACTGCCTGCTTCCAAAATGACGCGCTAGTCGTCCGACCAATTAGAGGGCCCCTCACAAATAGCCAATTAGATATTGGGAGTGGTCACATGTACGTGCGTAATCAGAGGCTCGGCTGTAGTCAAGGTTACGGGATGAAATCCACTGAAAGCTAGTAGCAGACAAGATTTGGCTGTATTGATGGCCACACACTGGACCTCATCTTCACCCGCCTCTGCTCCCTATCTAACCTCTCTAACTCACCTCTTCCTCTCTCTGACCACAACCTGCTCACATTCTCCTCCCTCTTCACTCCATGTCTACAATCCCCACCCCACAAACTTTCACACCCTCGCAGGAATCTTAAACACCTTGACCTACACTCATTCTCCGAATCCCTCCTCCCTCTTACAGATATAAGTTCCTTACACAATGCGGATGACGCTGCCGCTCTATATAACACCACAATAGCTGTAGCTTTGGAATCCGCTGCCCCACTTACACATACCAAAACTCGCAAAATCAACAGACAGCCCTGGCACACCAGCCTGACCAAAGAGCTGAGGCGAGCTTCCAGGGCTGCTGAGCGCAGATGGAAAAGATCCCACTCCAACGAGCATTTCATCGCATTCAAACAGTCCCTCACTACTTTCAAGACCACACTCGCCACAGCTAAACAAACCTACTTCTCATCTCTCATATCCTCCCTGTCTCACAACCCTAAACAGTTATTCAACACCTTCAATTCTCTCCTCCGCCCCCCAGCACCTCCTCCCTCCCCACTCATCTCAGCTGAAGACTTTGCCTCATTTTTCAAGCAGAAAATTGATAACATCAGGGACAGTTTTGGTCAACAACCCCCAGAGCCCTTCCTCCCGACTTCCCAGCCCTCCACCTTCAAAACCAACTTCTCCACCATTACAGAAGATCGACTCTCCACTCTACTCTCAAGATCACATCTCACCACCTGTGCACTCGACCCGATCCCATCCCACTTCATCCCAAACCTCACCACAGTCTTCATCCCAACCCTAACCCATCTCTTCAACCTATCACTAACAACTGGTGTTTTCCCCTCAAGCTTTAAACATGCCTCCATCACACCTATCCTCAAAAAGCCCTCTCTTGACCCATCCTCTGTATCTAGCTATCGCCCTATATCACTTCTCCCATACGCCTCCAAGCTACTGGAACAACACGTCTACCTTGAACTGTCCTCCCATCTCTCTTCTTGCTCCCTCTTCGACCGCTTACAATCTGGCTTCCGGTCACACCACTCCACTGAAACTGCCCTTACTAAGGTCACCAATGACCTCTTAACTGCCAAGAGCAAGCGACACTACTCTGTCCTCCTCCTCCTGGACCTGTCGGCTGCCTTTGACACAGTGGACCATTCCCTATTATTACAGACCCTCTCATCCCTCGGCATCACAGACTTGGCCCTCTCCTGGATCTCATCATACCTAACAGACCGGACATTCAGCGTCTCCCACTCACACACCACCTCCTCACCTCGCCCCCTATCTGTCGGAGTCCCACAAGGTTCAGTCCTAGGGCCCCTGCTGTTCTCTATTTACACCTTTGGCCTGGGACAGCTCATAGAATCTCATGGCTTTCAGTATCATCTTTATGCTGATGACACACAGATCTACATCTCTGGACCAGATATCACCTCCCTACTAACCAGAATCCCTCAATGTCTGTCCACTATTTCATCCTTCTTCTCCACTAGATATCTGAAACTCAACATGGACAAAACAGAATTCATCATCTTTCCCCCATCTCACGTGACCCCCCCTACGAACCTATCAATTACAGTAAATGACTGCCCACTCTCCCCAGTCCCACAAGCTCGCTGCCTCGGAGTAATCCTTGATGCTGATCTCTCCTTCAAACCACATATCCAAACCCTTTCCACTTCCTGCCGACTTCAACTCAAAAATATTTCACGCATCCGTTCATTCCTCACCCAAGAATCTGCAAAAACCCTAGTCCATGCCCTCATCATCTCTCGCCTTGACTACTGCAACCTCATGCTCTGCGGCCTCCCCTCAAACACTCTCGCACCCCTCCAATCTATTCTAAACTCTGCTGCCCGACTAATCCACCTGTCCCCCCGCTATTCCCCAGCTTCTCCCCTCTGTCAATCCCTTCACTGGCTCCCAATTGCCCAGAGACTCCATTACAAAACCCTAACCATGACATACAAAGCCATCCACAACTTGTCTCCTCCATACATCTGTGACCTCGTCTCCCGGTACTTTCCTGCACGCAACCTCCGATCCTCACAAGATCTCCTTCTCTACTCCCCTCTTATCTCCTCTTCCCACAATCGCATACAAGATTTCTCTCGCGCATCACCCCTACTCTGGAACTCTCTACCACAACATATCAGACTCTCACCTACCATCGAAACCTTCAAAAAGAGCCTGAAGACCCACCTCTTCCGACAAGCCTATAACCTGCAGTAACCACCGATCGACCAAACCGCTGCACGACCAGCTCTACCCTCGCCTACTGTATTATCACCCATCCCTTGAAGATTGTGAGCCCTCGCGGGCAGGGTCCTCTCTCCTCCTGTACCAGTTATGACTTGTATTGTTTAAGATTATTGTACTTGTTTTTATGTATACCCCCCTCACATGTAAAGCGCCATGGAATAAATGGCGCTATAACAATAAATAATAATAATAATAATAATTGTTTCAGTCTTTACATAGCATTCCGCCTTGTTACATATATACGCCATGTCAGCAGAGGTTTGCACATTAGATTGACGTCATTGCAGCATAATTGCCAGCATCAGGTATATATAGATCATCTGACTACCCAGTCCATTCATATAGTGTTGGAATAATCTTACAACATATTTGCAACCCGTCATACCCTTTAATTCATGAATATATTGTAAACCATTTGCCCATTTTATTATATGTAGGACTTTGAAGAAAAAAATGAGGGAATTGGAAATTACTAGGTTTAAAGGGAACATGTTATGTAAAATAACGCTATTAATCTGCAGATATGGGGTTAATAGCGTTCCAATATACCATGTGACTATAACATTGAGAACCCTGCTGCGGAGAGGAAATTAACTTTATTCCTCCTGCAAAGCTTGGCCTTTCAGTCGCAATGGTGGCACTGGTCATCACTCTGTGTATAGAGAGTGGTGGCTGTCATTGGACCCTGGCATTGACTGACTTACAGTCAACCCTAATGATGAGCCGGAAGTCAGTCAGTCCTGGGTGCGCGGTTACAGTCGGCACACTCTATGCACAGACTTCTGAATTCTCACAGCGTACACTGCATGCTGTCAGGATTCTCTGGTGCTGGCAGTGAGAGTGGGAGGTTTCAAAACCGCAAGTATGTGATCTGTATACATGCAATCACATACTGACTAGACTTGTGGAAATGAATTGTGCAAGGCCAGACACATCTAGTCTGAATGTGGCCAGAAGTATACAAATCGCATACTTATGCTCACATGACCATCCATTCTTGCCACTGGCAAGGGAGAATCCCAAAAGTGTGCAGTGCATGTGCTGTGAGAATTCAGAAGTGACTGCAGACAGACTGATCTCAAACCTGGACGCACCCTATTATTTATAAGATGAAGCCTTGTAGCACGCCGGTCCCAACAGTGTGTAATATCCTCACTGTGGATTCAGCTCTGCTTGCAGGTTCCAGCAGTCATGACGTGGCCACTTCACTCATATGTGATTTTCATACTTGCGGTCACGTGACAACAAGCTTTTGTTTTTCAGTGAACATTGAGTGAATTAAAAAGGGCAGCTCGTTGGCACGTGACTGTAAGTGGGCAAATCGTATATGAATAAGTGATCAGAAGACTGTCTACTATGCAAATAGCCTGAGGGAGGGGGCTCCAAGCTTAATTCTTGCCCCGAGTGCAGGAAAACCTAGCTATCTCTGATATAACTGAATATGGAACACGTGAGCCAAGCATCATACACAACCTGACAGCACTTTCATTCTCCTGAATCAGACAAGGAGACATAAATGGATACAGTAATGTAATGCAAGCACTCTGAAATGCTGCAGATTTTTAGAGAAAACCGATCTTTAAAAGCTGTCCGGGGACTCTCGGATAAATACAGGTGCTTCTCAAAAAATTAGAATATCATCAAAAAGTTAATTTATTTCAGTTCTTCAATAGAAAAAGTAAATCTCATATATTACACTAGATTATGGCCCGATGCTATCGCATCGGGAGGATGCGATAGCATCACACCTCTTGCCATGTTAACCCTCAACACACACACTCCTCTCACCTTTCACCATCTCCACTCACTCTTTCACTCCACATACGACCCCTTCTCTCACTCCGTCTCTCATACGCCGTCATCGCCGCTGCTCCACGATCCCCGACATCATCTTCCGCCGGCGCCATCCTGGATCCAGACGTCCACGCCGGCGACATGTTCTTGCGGCGACGCCATCTTCAGTATCGCGGGATTTCGCCGATCCAAAATGGCATCGCCGCAAGAACATGTCGCCGGCGTGGAGGACGTCTGGATCCAGGATGGCGCCGGCGGAAGAAGATGTCGGGGATCGTGGATCAGCAGCGATGACGGCGTGAGTATGGGAGACAGAGTGAGAGAAAGGGTCGTATGTGGAGTGAAAGAGTGAGTGGAGATGGTGAAAGGTGAGAGGAGTGTGTGTGTTGAGGGTTAACATGGAAAGAGGTGTGTGGTGACGTCACCGGTTACAACTGGACGGAAGTTGTT
Organism: Dendrobates tinctorius; assembly: GCF_039654945.1. Classification (NCBI taxonomy): domain Eukaryota; kingdom Metazoa; phylum Chordata; class Amphibia; order Anura; family Dendrobatidae; genus Dendrobates; species Dendrobates tinctorius. The sequence continues at coordinate 27,402,819 of NW_027361676.1, forward strand.
ACAACCGGAAGCTGCTTAGGGCATTTATTATTATAGATAGTCATTACAAGCAGAGTGATCTATTTCAAGCGTTTATTTCTGTTAATGTTGATGATTATGGCTTACAGCCAATGAAAACCCAAAAGTCATTATCTCAGTAAATTAGAATAATTAGCAATAAAACACCTGCAAAGTCTTCCTAAGCATTTAAAAAGGTACCTTAGTTTGTATTCAGTAGGCTCCACAATCATGGGGAAGACTGCTGACTTGACAGATGTCCAAAAGGCAGTTATTGACACACTCCAGAAGGAGACACACTCCACAAAGCTGGTAATCCACAAAAGGTTATTGCTAAAGAAGCTCGCTGTTCAGAGTGCTATATCCAAGCATATGAATGGAAAGTTGAGTGGAAGGAACAAGTGTGGTAGAAAAAGGTGCGCAAGTGTAAGGGGGTGAGATAGAAGTACCTCCTTGCTTCCCTTTCTCTAATTGTCTTTGATCTGTTAATGTCTTACATATTGCTAATGTTGGAAAATGCGTTTCTTAGGCTGGTTTCACATTCGCGCTTTTTAAGCGCACGCACGGCCGGGGGTAGCTCCGCCCCCGAGCCGGCTCTCTGCCCGGCGTGCCCGCCCCTTCCTTGTAGCGCCGCCTCCTAGCGCACAGCGGCGCCTGCGATCGGCGCACCCTATCTTTAGCATAGGGTGCGCAGATCGTGCGCAGGCCGTGCGCTAGTTGCGCTTTGACCTGCGCTGCGCACTTTTGACGGTGCGGCGTGCGCGCCAAAATCCGAAAAGTTTGATTTTGGCGCGCACGGCGCACCGTCAAAAGTGCGCAGCGCAGGTCAAAGCGCAACTAGCGCACGGCCTGCGCACGATCTGCGCACCCTATGCTAAAGATAGGGTGCGCCGATCGCAGGCGCCGCTGTGCGCTAGGAGGCGGCGCTACAAGGAAGGGGCGGGCACGCCGGGCAGAGAGCCGTCTCGGGGGCGGAGCTACCCCCGGCCGTGCGTGCGCTTAAAAAGCGCGAATGTGAAACCAGCCTTAGTGTTATACTGTATGAAATGTGAAGTGATGTATATTGATATTCATGTACTGTTTAGAGTAAGTGCATCCTTTTGGGGACATAAGAAAAGGGCACTTTAGTATATAGTTCTTATACATAGCGTAAGTGTAGTTCTGTTGGGGGCCACTAGATGGGGGCATACTAGTAGGGATAGTTTATAGGATGTTCATAGAGGGTTAATTGTAGGAGAGGCTGCCGGGTAGTAAGAGAGAAGTTTCTAGGAAGTTAGGAGAGATGGGGCCAGGGTGCCCAAGTGTCCACATGGGCTATAGGCCTGGACAGCGCAGCAGCCACATAACGTTTAAGTGCTGCAGCCAAGTTACCCACGGCCACTGTGTGTCATAGCAGTGGGCCAGTACAGGAAAGGAAAGATATGGCGACTTATCGCTTGGACAGATGCTTTTAGGGCAGGAGTCAGTTGGACTGAGGAAATTAAGGAAGTTGGAGCTTCGACGAGATTGGTACAGACGGGCCGGATGCTTTACCAGAGGCAACCAAACCTGGTGACTGATGATTTCGAGTCTGGGGCGAAACAGACAGAAAGAATTGTCATCATGGTGAGGTCAGGCCAGGAAGCAACTAGGGGGCAGTCTAGGACGGTCCAGTTCAGGCGTGTAGTGCACAGAAGTAACAGCCAAGCAGGGAAAGATGAGGAACAGAATGAATATCATGATGTGCCAACTGTGGATGTAACGTGTGAAGTATTAAGTAAAAAGAGTGTTCAAGTTAATCTGGACTATGTCTCCGTTACTGGGGGTCGCCTGAAGGAGGGACCGTCGTCGCCTGGGAAGTGCCCAGGGGAGGCTGGATGTGGAGATTCAGGTATACTGAAGAGATGAATACAGTTTTCTGTAGGGAAAGGACTGGACATCAATGTTACAGTATCGCAGGACATGACTACAGTCCTGGCCCTCCCTTACACAAGCAACCAGGACAATCACAGCCTTGAAAGGACTGTTAAGAAAGGGCCATTCAAAAATGTGGGGGAGATTCACAAGGAGTGGACTGCTGCTGGAGTCATTGCTTCAAGAGCCACCACACACAGACGTATCCAGGACATAGGCTACAAGTGTCCAATTCATTGTGTCAAGCCACTCATGACCAATAGACAACGCCAGAAGCGTCTTACCTGGGCCAAGGAGAATAAGAACTGGACTGTTGCTCAGTGGTCCAAGGTGTTGCTTTCAGAAGAAAGTAAATTTTGCATTTCATTTGGAAATCAAGGTCCCCGAGCCTTGAGGAAGCTGGTGTTATAAAGTACTGTAATTTACTGAGATAATGACTTTTGGGTTTTCATTGGCTGTAAGCCATAATTATCAACATTAAATAAAAAAAAATGTGAACTAGATCACTCTGTTTGCAATGACTCTATATAATATGAGCTTCACTTTTTGTATTAAAGAACTGAAAAAAATTAACCTTTTGATGATATTCTAATTTTATGAGAAGCATCTGTAACTAATCCAAGAGCCATCTTTGCTCCTCTCCTCATGGTTTGTTCAGGCGTGGAATTTTGCTTTTTACATGATGTAAGAGCTCTTCCATATTTGAAGGCCTTAATATGACATGTAGAGATCCTAATACTTTTATTCTTTTGAGCAAGAGTAATTTTTATTTATTTATTTTTTTACATTTTCTAGAATTGACAATTTATCCTAATGATATGCTTAACTGATATAAATGTAACACTTCTCATTCCTGAAATACCATACCAATAAGACAACATGCAGATGTCATCACCGTGTCATGGGGACGATTTATTCATTGGGAACGAGCATTGGACAGATTAAAACTGATGGGTGGTGGAAAACAATCGGCTTCACTGATAAAGAAAAAATAAACAAAAAACTAGTTTGGAGAAAATTCAGAATGGCTTAGTCCAAATCCAGTCTCTGCCCAATAAAAAGTGTACAAAATTGGTGTGACCTTATGAAAGAGGTGTGGATTGGATCCTACCCCTCAAGACACGTTTATAGGAGAGTGGTGCCCTCCACCAAACAGGGATCTACCATATAATACCAAACCTCATACTTTTATTCTTTCATACAATTTGTATGTATGCCAAGGTGAGCACCAAAAATTTAAATATCATTTAACATGACTACAGGTGATGCACCACAAACAAAGACTTAAAAACATTTAAAAAGGCCAAACATGGCCATAATACAAAAACACAGACCCAATCTATTGTGAGACTAGGGTCCACCCCTAACTGTCCAAAAAATGGTATCTCTATTTGCTGAACTGTAGCTATATGCATATAAAATATGAATAGACTGGGTCTGCATTTTTGTATTATGGCCATGTTTGGCCTTTTTAAATGTTCCTACCCCTAGAGACACCAATTGTGTAGTCTGAATAATGTCCTGTGTCTTTGTATATATTGTGTCTTGTAATGTGTGCCATATAATGTATAATGGTGGTAGTGTACAGTATAGGATAAGACATAGTCTAGTACTTAGTACATAAGATGGGAAGGATAAGGTAGCGACTGTAGTTAGATAGCGACGTTGGAGTAAGGTAAGTGTTAATGTTCGGGACAGGCCCACAGTTGGGGGAGGCTTAGTGTTAGGGAAAGTGACTGCTTCCTGAATTAGGGACAAGTAGAAGAAGGAAGTGTCTGTGAGCAGTGCTGCTGTAGGGTGGACTACAGCAGAGGAGACTAAGGCCTGTTTCACACATCAGTTTTTTGCTTCAGTTAAAATCCGCTAAAATGGCGGACAACGGATCCGTTCTTGGACTGATGACAACGTTTGTCACAGGACCGTTATTTTAACGGATCCGTCGAAGGAAGAATTTTAAAGGAACCGCTGCCTGAAAGAGAGAGAGAGAGAGAGAATTTTTTCGCCGCCAGAACAGAGTTTAGGGTTAAATTTCTGAGCAAGGCAAATCCTCCGGGCATGCGCAATGTCAAATGCGGATCCGGCCGCCGAAAAAACGTTGCATGGTCCGTTCAGGCATGTCGGCAGACGCCAAAATTTTGGCGGATCCGCAAAAAAACGGATCGAATGGATGGCCATCTGTCAAGATCCGCCGGTAATGCAACTCAATGGGAAAAAAACGGATCCGCCAAGCAAAATGGCGGATCCGTTTTTTCTGCACAACGGCGGATTTTGACGGATTTCAAAAAACTGATGTGTGAAACAGGCCTTAGGGACAAGGGAGTAGCGTGACCCAGAACTGACTGAAGAGGAAGAAGTGGCCTTCCACCTTAAAGGGATCCTTGGATAGGATGATGTGCCACAAGAAACCCTGAATTTGTGAAGCGTCAAAGGTAATGGACCTAAACAGGACTGAGTTTGTGGGACTAGTAGGTGGTCCAAGTGGTAGATACAAGGTGCCAGTAGTGGAAAAAGCAGGATGCAAAACGACTGAGCTAAATAGTGATGAAGTAGGGCTAACCAGTGTGCTTCACAAACCATTGAGTAGACTAAAGTGGAAGGAAACTATGTGTGAAAATGCTTTTGACTGTGAAGGAAACATCCATAAGACTTTGTACCCGCTACCCCTCGTACATAACACTTACTATGTTAACATTATGTAAAGACCCTATGTTTGAACTTTATAACAAACCTGTCAGCAGGATTGTGCTGAGTAAACTACAGACAGTGTCAGGTTAGCACTGTTATACTGATTAAAATTATACCTTGGTTGATTGAATCTTAGTTGTGGTTGTTGCTTAGTCTTTATTTGCAGTTTTCAGTTAATGAGATTCTCGTGCTTCGGGGTGGTCTGTGGAGGGTGGGGCTTTAAGTGGTGATCTGCTTACATATGCATGTGTATGCGCCGCGGCCATTTTACTGGAGAAATAAAAATGTGGCTGCATTAAAATGGCGCCAGCGCTTGCACAGTAGCATACATCGGAACGCGATGTATGCTACAGCGCATGTGCACTGACGCCATTTTGATTAAGTTAATTTTTTTTACCCTACAATATTATATGCATTATGCGATACATGCTACTGCGCAGGTGCTGCTGATGGCACCATTTTGCTGAATGTAATTTTTTTTTTTATTTTTTTTTTACAACCCCATAATAAGATACGCAGAATGTAAACTAAGAGGCAGGTCACTGAGGGACCGGTCATAACTCCATACAGATGAATATGTAAGCAGAGCACCACATAAAGACCCCCCCACAGGCCGCCCTGGAGCACGAGAACCTCATTAAGGCTCGCACGAGTCTCGCGTCTCAATACCCGACACTGCCGCCGGCATTCGGGATCGGATTGTGCGGCTACATGTATTTCTATGTAGCTGAGCACTCCGGTCCCGAGTGCTGGCAGCATTGCCAGGTATTGAGATGCGAGAGTCGTGCAAGTTTCTCGCAAGTGTGACCCCGGCCTAACTGAAAACTACAAATAGAGATTAATCAACAACCACAAGACAGATTTCATCAACCAAGTTACCATTTTAATCAGTATAACGGTGCTAACCTGACATTGTCTGTAGGTTGCTCAGCACAATCCTGCTGACAGGTTCGTTTTAATATCTATGGTCTTGGCCGGCCAACACCATCTGTCACAGGCGGCCTACACAGGTGCAATGCTCTGACAACTCCCAGCCAGGACCCACTCTTTTATGTAGCCCAGAGGGACGTCAGAGGAGAAGACCAGTGCCTCGCCCGTGACCTACCGCTCTGTGTTGCGCTACACTTATCCAAAACACAGTAGTTTCTAGTCTGCAGGGAATTCATATTTCTGAAAAAAGTCTAGCCTCTAACTTATTAATGCAGCTGTTGTATAGTTAGAAAAAAGTGTGCTCTGAGCAAATCAGGCAAGTCTGATTTGTTGGGGAGTTGCAATGGCACTGCAGCTCCTGATCTGGCTACATGGACTTGACAATATATACAGTGATGTTATATTTTGTCCCAGCTGGGAAAAAACTGAGCAGTGACCGCATTTATTCTTCAGACTTGAATAAAAGTTAAGTTATTTGTTCTTTTGATTTATTTTGTAACTGACTAATATCAAAATAAGCATCTTTGTAACACATTTCATAGAAATCTCTATCTTTTGCCTCTTAGATTAATCTTTCACTCTCAATTATTAGTATTCATTTTTATTGTGCCATTTATTCTGTGGCGCTTTACATGTGATACATATTACTCATTCCAGAGATAGGAGATGTTAGTTTATTTTAAGTCTATGGAAGGGGATCTAGAGGCAAAAGCAGATATTCTACTGAAGCAAGTTACTATCTTAGTAATGGTAAAATCTTTATTCACTGAAAAAATTTTTTACTCAGGAATTGTATATGGGATGTGAAAGAAGCAGATTTCTCTAAGATGTATTACAATGTTTCTTCTCATGGGTACCACTGATATTTGGAACAGAAAAAAGGCTACCTTTACAGCAGTTACCTGACACGCACTGCCTGCAGAAGCTGGCGGGGGACATTGTATGGAATACATAAGACTATTACAGCATTTCAAACTGTCCGTTTAATGTGAAATATAATGTATTGTTAATTCAACCATTGAGACAATTTGTTTCGCCAGTGTTGGCTGCTACTAGACACCTGGGCCATAAGCGGATCTCCGAGGAAAACAAAAGAATCAGGTGTTTGCGTTCAACTTCCCCTGAACAGAACGGGAAAGAGAAGGGTCAGGTGGAATCAGAACGACCCCATACACATTACATGTCCGGCCAACTTTTAATGTGTGTGTGGGGTTGTCAAGGGAACTACGTAAAACCGGATCTGTTTTAAGTTCTAAGTCACCCACAAACATAAAATAACTATTTAGGGTATATTATTTTTATTTATTTTATTATTTATCATTAATTCCATGGTGCTGTACATGAGAAGGGGTTACATACAAAGTTATAGATATTGTTTACAGTTAACAAATTTACAATGACAGACTGGTACAGAGGGGAGAAGACCCTGCCCTTACAGACTTACATTCTAGGGGATAATGTGGAAGAGACAGAAGGTCGGGGGTGCAGCAGCTCTGGTGGTGTATATGCACTTTGTCTTCTCCAGTTGCGTTCATATTATATCTGCTATTTACGGTCCATACTGTGCTTAATTCTAAAAGAAAAGAAAAAAGTTATATAATATATATTAGGGATTCACTCTGCTAGGTCTAAGGTAGTGTTCACACAGGCTTTGCGGTTTGGTCCAAAGAGGTGCAGTTTTATTGCCTTCATAAAACTCCAAGGGACTCAGAACCAAAACATCCTCTTCTAGGGAACAAAGGTATCACAGCAAATAAACAGTTCATTCAGCAGGCACTTGTATGTCACACAAACAAATTACAGTCCTTTCTCCCGTAGCAAACTTCATACAGAGAGAGGCCCGATCCCTCCAGTCTCTTTATCCACTTCCAGCACCAGATATAAGTATTTGGGTATGTGCACACGTTGCGGATTGCTGTGCGGATCCGCAGCGGATTTGGCCCTGCAGATCCGCAAGAGATTACAGTACAATGTTATCCTATGGAGAAAAAAACTGCTGTGCACATGCTGTTGAAAATTCTGCGTGGAAGCGCAGCAGTTTATTTTCCTTAGCATGTCAATTCTTTGTGCAGATTCCACAGCGTTTTTACACCCATTCTATTATGGGAATCCGCAGGTGTAATAACGCAGGCCAAATCCGCAGGAAAAACTCGTGGAATTTGATCTGCGGATTCTGCCAAAAATAGCAGATTCTGCGCGGAAAAATCCGCACAGCAATCCACAAAGTGTGCACATACCCTTCAACTCCAGAGACTGTTCACACTAAAGAAGTTGCAGCTTCCACACGATTCTCTGCTCGAAGATGCAGACTGCTCAGCTTTCCTACCTGACCCATGCAGTCTCTATTCAGAGAGAAAACCTAGCATGTCTCTCTCCCTACTATAGCTAACATTTTGGTTTGTCACTCACCAGCAGTACACTCAACGCTGCTTCATTTAGCAGACTGACACACCATTAAGCTATTTCCTGTTTTTTTGGCAATACCCTACAGGTGAATCTAATTAAGACTTGCAGTACTAGGATTTAACCCTGCTATGCTAATATATAAAAGGACCGCCAACAGGGCATTGCTTCCATACTGTCATATGGGGCCTGGCACAGAGGCCCCAGGGTCAGGATTCATCCATTCCCTCAGTTGCTACAGTTGTGGCCAAAAGTATTGACACCCCTGCAATTCTGTCAGATAATACTCAGTTTCTTCCTGAAAATTATTGCAAACACAAATTCTTTGGTATTATTATCTTCATTTAATTTGTCTTAAATGAAAAAACACAAAAAGAATTGTCCTAAAGCCAAATTGGATATAATTCCACACCAAACATAAAAAAGAGGGTGGACAAAAGTATTGGCACTGTTCGAAAAATCATGTGATGCTTCTCTAATTTGTGTAATTAACAGCACCTGTAACTTACCTGTGGCACCTAACAGGTGTTGGCAATAACTAAATCACACTTGCATCCAGTTGACATGGATTAAAGTTGACTCAACCTCTGTCCTGTGTCCTTGTGTGTACCACATTGAGCATGGAGAAAAGAAAGAAGACCAAAGAACCGTCTGGGGACTTGAGAAACAAAATTGTGAGGTAGCATGAGCAATCTCAAGGCTACAAGTCCATCTCCAAAGACCTGAATGTTCCTATGTCTACCGTGCGCAGTGTCATCAAGAAGTTTAAAGCCCATGGCACTGTGGCTAACCTCCATAGATTTGGACGGAAAAGAAAAATTGACAAGAGATTTCAACACAAGTTCAAGCTGCCCTGCAGTCCGAGGGTACAACAGTGTCAACCCGTACTATCTGTCGGCATCTGAATGAAAAGGGACTGTATGGTAGGAGACCCAGGAAGACCCCACTTCTTACCCCGAGACATAAAAAAGCCAGGCTGGAGTTTGCCAAAACTTACCTGAAAAGCCTAAAACATTTTGGAAGAATGTTCTCTTGTCAGATGAGACAAAAGTATAGCTTTTTGGGCAAAGGCATCAACATAGAGTTTACAGGAGAAAAAAAAAGAGGCATTCAAAGAAAAGAACACGGTCCCTACAGTCAAACATGGCGGAGGTTCCCTGATGTTTTGGGGTTGCTTTGCTGCCTCTGGCACTGGACTGCTTGACCATGTGCATGGCATTATGAAGTCTGAAGACTACCAACAAATTTTGCAGCATAATGTATGGTCCAGTGTGAGAAAGCTGGGTCTCCCTGAGAGGTCATGGGTCTTCCAGCAGGACAATGACCCAAAACACACTACAAAAAGCACTAGAAAATGGTTTGAGAGAAAGCACTGGAGACTTCTAAGGTGGCCAGCAATGAGTCCAGACCTGAATCCCATAGAACACCTGTGGAGAGATCTAAAAATGGCAGTTTGGAGAAGGCACCCTTCAAATATCAGGGACCTGGAGCAGTTTGCCAAAGAAGAATGGTCTTAAATTCCAGCAGAGCATTGTAAGAAACTCATTGATGGTTACCGGAAGCGGTTGGTCGCAGTTATTTTGGCTAAAGGATGTGCAACCAAGTATTAGGCCAATACTTTTGTGTGGCCCATTTTGGGAGTTTTGTGTGAAATGATCAATGTTTTGCTTTTTTGCTTCATTCTCTTTTGTGTTTTTTCATTTAAGACAAATTAAATGAAGATAATAATACCAAAGAATTTGTGTTTGCAATCATTTTCAGGAAGAAACTGAGTATTATCTGACAGAATTGCAGGGGTGTCAATACTTTTGGCCACAACTGTATATACTGCCGTGCAGGACCCGTCTCCTGCAATAGGAGATGGCAGCCAATCAGAGGGCAGCTGCTGTCGTCGGCACACACGGCTCCAGTGTATGACGTCCGTGTCATGCGCCTTTGCATCCGCACCACAAATGGTGGTCTCAGCTGGACCAGGTAATAATAATAATTTTATTTTTACCGCGCCAACATATTCCGCAGCACTTTACATTTTAGAGGGGACTTGTACAGACAATAAAAGACATTACAGAATAAAAATAATTACATAAATCAACCAATACCAAGAGGAATGAGGGCCGCGCTCGCAAGCTTACAATCTATGAGGAAATAGGGGAGACACGAAAGGTGGATGGTAACAATTGCTTTTGTTGCTCTGACTAGCCATAATGTAAGAAATCAGGTGTTCATGTAATGCTGCATTAACTGGTTATCAGCCAGAATGTGCAAAAGTACAGACAGAGGGCTATTAAATGCATAAAGCATGTAAAGAGAATTTATTATTTTTTTTAAATACTGAAATCCGCAATATGGGGAGATATACGAGGGGTCAGGATGGAGACATATGGGGCAAGGATGAGACACTTAGGGGCCCGGAAGGGGGACGTAACTAAGGAAGGTGCCAGGATTTAGGACATTATTACTGTAGGGGCTTATTAAGGGATATTATTACTACTGTGATGTATTTTATTTTTGAGGATACTGTTTTCAGTGGGGAGGGGGGTCCTGTTACTCTGCAGAGTGTCACTGTCACTTTTTTTCATCTGGTGTAGTGTAGAAGTTGGTGGAAAAATGGGGAATGTTCTCTGGATAAGTGTTATTTTTTGCAGATATGAGTCCTGGCTGGAGGAAATAATGGCAGTCTCTTCAGGATGAAGACGCAAAGCGAGGAAGAAAATCTTCAACTAGAGTCGTCACTGGTAAGTCAGTGTGTTACCTGTACACTGATGCTATACACTATAGACTGTACAGAGCTCCTGTATATAATGTCAATGGTGATCCCTGTACTATCTGTACACTGTACACAGAGCTCCTGGGTGTAATGTCACCAGTGAGTCAGTGTGTTATCGGTACACTGACACTATACACTGTGTACTATATACAGAGCTGTATTATGGCACTTAATATTAGCATTGTAGGTTTTTTTTTTATTAATGATCAGTATTGTAGTATTCAGTCACTATGTAGTGGTAATATGTGGTCTGGTCTTGGTGTGGGGTGGTATTTGTCCCCTGTATTTGGTATTAGCTCACTGTGTGATGGTAGTATGTGGTCTGGTCACAGTGTGGTAGTATTTGCTTCTTGTATGTGGTATTATTTGCGATGGTATATTACTATGTGATGGTAATATGTGGTCTAGTCATGGGGTGACGGTATTTGTTCCTTGTATGTGGTATTATTGAACATTTTAAAAAAGGTATGTGACACATTCCCTTAAAAAAGAATTAAATAAAAATATACAGAAAGTATTGGATATTTTAACAAATGTTTAATAGATTAGAGTAGAGTAGGCTCCTGCCAAAATAATCTAACTTGCATAGGTGGCAGCTTTTGGCCAAAAGAAAAGCTGATGGCAATGAATGTGGTCTTGTGTTCGATGGGAGCGGTTAACGTGTGAGGATGTTGTGCAGAAGTGGAGTTTGTCCAAGAGAGAGTGGTGGGACTGTGGTAGGTTTGTGGGGTGCAGTCGGAGCTGAGGTAGAGCCTGGGCGAAGTTTCAGTGTGGCCTGGAAATGTTGCATCTCAGTTGTTTCATTTTAAATCCAAAATAGTGGCATGCAGAGCCCAAGTATTTCTGAACTTAACTGTATATATTCAGAAATATTTGGACTGTGATCATATCTTTGTGATTTGGGAACTACGTGCCAGTATTTTTTTTTTATTTAAACTGAAACAACTGAGATGCAAAAGTATAGACTCTCAGGTTTATTTAAAGGGGTTGAACAAAAATATCCTGTGAAACAGCAGTTACAACCATTTTTCTACAAAACCTCCTCATTTCAGGTAAGTGAACAAATTAACTTTGCCATAAATAAGATGTTAATTTTTTACTACTTTGTAGAGAATCCTTTACAGGCAGTGACTGCCAAAAGTTGGGTTTCCTCCTTTTGTGATGCTTTGCCAGATCTTTACTGCAGCTGACTTCTGTTGCTGCTTGTTTTTGGGTCTTTCTGAGTGAATCTGAGCAGAAAGTATTGCCTTTTATGCTTCAGAATACATCCGGTTGCTTCTGATTTATGTCACATCATCAATAAACACTAATGACCCAGTGTACTTGTAAGCCATGCAAGCCCACTGCCTCCACCATGTTTTACAGAGAGTGTGGTGTGATTTGGAACCTGAGCTGTGTCAAGTCTTCTCCATATTTTCTTCTTCTCATCATTCTGGTACAGATTGGTCTTAATTTTATCTGTCCAAAGAGTGCTTTTCCAGAACTGGCCTGGATTCTTTAGATGTTATTTTGTCAAAGTCTAACCTGGCCTTTCTATTTTTAAGACTGATTAATGGTTTGCACCTTGTGGTGAACACTCTGTATTTGCTCTCATGAAGTCTTTTCTTTATGGTAGACTTGGATACTGAAACATCAACTTCATGGAGAGTGTCTTACTTGGTCACCACTGAATGGATTCTGTGATCAACCAACATTGTTGCTTACCTTGCACACTTTTTTTGAAGAATGTACCAAACTATTGATTTGGCCACTCCTAACATTGCTGCTATCTCACTGATGGATTTTTTCTTTTTTCTTTTTCTTCAGCCTAATGATGATCTGTTTCCCTTCAAGTGAGAGCTCCTTTGACCGTATGTTGTGGGTTCATGGCAATGATTTCAAATTGTAAATGTCACATCTGGAATCAGCTCCAGATCTTTTACTTGCTTAATTGATGATGGATTACGGAGGAAATAGCTCTTGCCTCCCATTGAAGAGCATTTGAGAGTTGTCCAATTACCTTTGGTCCATTTAAAAAGAAGCAGCTACATATTAAAGAGCTGTAATTCCTAAACCCTTACTCCGATTAGGATGTGATTTTGATTTCTACCTTCCTAACCTTTCCTTTATTCCTCTCTACCCTTGATGAGTGTTTTTGTATGCAAGTTGCTTTTTGTTATCCCTGTTTGTCTTGCGTGTATAAAACTAACATATCTGCCCTAGGCCTCCTGGGGGAGGGGACAGCTTAGGACATTAACAGGAGCATAGTAAGATCAGAGACTCTGGTCTCTCTACCTTTAAGAGTACCCAGGACAGGGATAGTTAGGGTCCCAGTTCCATGGACAGTTTGAGGCTCCCCCTTCCTAACCAAAGACTGTCAAAGTGTGACAATATGTCTAGATGAAATGTGGCTGGAGTTATGCAAATTGCCTAATTGTGGTCTCATGACTGCCTGCTCCCGGGGCCGGCACCAGAGAATCCTTACAGCATGCATTGTGAAGATTCACAAGTCTGCAGTCACATAGATTGACTGCAACTTGTTGCCTTAGGCCAGACAACCCCTTGAAATAAAATCTGGTGAAATCTGTGCTCACTAATTCAAATACCTCCCTCCCTTCTGTTCCGCACAGTGTGCAGAAACTGCTGTGAGAGTTGTAGGGATTCACTCTGGTAGGTAATGGCAGGGCGGCAGTAACGAGGCAACACACGGGCATAAAGTCCAGTTTCAGTGGTTTAATGTCACTTAGTAACCAGCTGGTTAACAGAACATAAGGAAAAACCATACACATACTCCAGCTTGGAGAACCACTGGTCCCAGACTCACCCCTTGCACAGGACGGGCTTAACTAAGCGGCTGCCAGGTCCTGCGGCATCCGCCAGGTGCCATTCCCGGGGTTCTTCCAAGTCTTGCTGCTATAGTCCTGCAGCATGGGGATCCTGTATACAAGTTTCAGGCTGAGTCCAGCCAAGATCCTGTAGCTTCCAGAAATACTCTCCTTGTGGCAATTACCAACCTCCATTACATAGGGTCCAACCCCTCCCACCAGTGAGATAGACATCACATGGGCTGATCACGTGACCATGACCTCATCGCAGGTCCTGTCTTTAGGGAAAAACCCGGCCAAACATTAATCTGCTGGGAGAAACATATCTCCCATCCAGTAAAACACCCTTTACTGTACCACAGAGTCCACATGTTTAGAATTACTGTAGTGAGAAGATCTCAATTTATGGGGTGCATGTGTCCAGAAGTACAAGCTGGGCGCAATGTATTGGGCACTAATGAAGTATATGGGCAACATCTAATTTACTTTTTTTTCCCTTAAACACCTGTGGGACCAAAATAGTCACTATACCTATAGATGAATTAATTGAGGAGAATAGTATTCAAGAGGGGGTAACTGCTGTTCTAGCATCTTGGAGGCACAAGAAATAATAATAATTTTTATTTATATAGCGCCAACATATTCCGCAGCACTTTACAATTAAGCGGGGACATGTACAGACAATAAATTCAATACAAGTTAAGACAATTTAAACAGTGACGTTAGGAGTGAGGTCCCTGCTCGCAAGCTTACAATCTACAAGGAAATGGGAGGGACACAGTAGGTGAAAAGTGCTTGTTATTTCAGGTCTGACAATTATAATAAATAGGGATTTTCATATAAGGCTGCATGATCCGGTCATCAGCCCGTGTGTTTAAGTGCAATAGTCAAGTAACAAGTGCAGTTATTGTGTGCATGGAGGGTGTGGAGACAGATGAATAGTAGGGTGCAAATTCAGAATAATATTTGGAAGGAGGGAACAGGGCAAAGTTAGTTTAATGAGTAGTTGATGTGGTAGGCTTGTTTGAAGAGATGAGTTTTCAAAGCGCGTTTGAATAGGTCGGGGCTAGGTATCACTCTGATCATCTGGAGAAATGCATTCCAGAAAGCTGGCGCAGCATGAGAGAAGTCTTGGAGACGGAAGTGCAAGGTTCGGATTACGGAGGATGTTAGTCTTAGGTCATTTGTAGAACGGAGGACACGTGCAGGGCAATAGACAGAAATGAGAGAGGAGATATAAGGCGGTGCAGAACTATGGAGAGCTTTGTGGGTGAGAGAGATGAGTTTATACTGGAACCTGTAGCGAATAGGTAGCCAGTGTAAAGACTGGCACAAGATGGAGGCATCGGTGAAGCGGCTGGACAGAAATATGACCCTGGCTGCCACATACAAGATGGATTGGAGAGGAGAAAGTTTGGTAAGAGGGAGACCGATCAGAAGAGAGTTGCAGTAGTCCAGACGAGAATGAATAAGAGCGACAGTAAAGGTACCGTCACACTTAGCGATGCACCAGCGATCCCGACCAGCGGTTATGACGCGGTCAGGATCGCTGGTGCATCGCTAAGTGGTCGCTAGTGAGCTGCCACACAGGCAGATCTCACCAGCGACATCGCAGGGGTCGGGGGTCGCTACTTACCTGTCAGACGAGGCGATCCTGACGTCCTCCCGCCCGTGTCCACGCGTCGCTCGTCTCCACAGCAGGAAGCCCAGCAGGAAGCTAACGACGAGAAACGGTCCAGGACGTTCTCGCGCGATCAGCGATAACCAGCGGGGGAGCGGTCGGAGGTAAGTATCACACATAGCGATATCACTAGCAATATCGCTATAACGTCACAAAAACCAGTGACGTTATAGCGATATTGCTAGCGATAACGCTTAGTGTGACAGGCACTTAAGAGTCTTAGCAGTTTCAAAGGTGAGAAAAGGTCAGATTCTGGAGATGTTTTTAAGATGCAGGTGACAAGAGCAAGTGAATGATCGGATATAGGGAGTAAAGGAAAGTTCGGTGTCGAATATGACCCTAAGACAGCGGGCATGCTGCTTGGGAGTTATGGTTGAACTCTCCAGGGTTATTTCGATGTTAGGTAGAGTGAGGTTAGTAGAGGGGAGAAACACAAGAAGTTCAGTTTTGGAGAGATTTAGTTTCAGATAGAGGGAGGACATGATGTTAGAGACAGGTCTGTAGTTAGCAGTGCAGTTCTGGTCCAGGGATGGCTTTTTAAGTAAAGGGGTTATGATGGCATGTTTAAATGAGGAGGGAAATATACCTGAAGAAAGAGAGAGGTTAAATATTTTAGTCAGGTGAGTGGTGACCACTGGTGAGAGAGACTGCAGGAGATGTGAAGGAATGGGGTCACTGTTGCAGGTTGTAGGCCGAGCAGAAGCGAGGAGCTTGGAAACAGGCTCAAAGATGTCTAGTGAGCTTGAGGTGCGGCAGGGAAGGGGATCCAATTATTTCTCCAAATGTCAAATGACGCCAAACAGTTTTTGACTACATATTTTGTGTCACAGGATTTAGCAGAAATTTCAGACCAAATTATGAGGTCCAGTTTCTTCCAGTGCCACTTCTCTTGTAGACAAAATTTAGAACTAGACCCGTTCCATACATTCGTCACATCATGATTGGATAACAAAGTTCTTACTATCGGTGGTGTTTATGACTTGGCCTACAATCCTTACTCATGTGAAATTTCAGAAAGAAATATTTATTTGGGTAACAAGCCATGTACTGAGAAACGTAATATGGATTTTGCATTTCAAAGAGGGTTACCTGCACCAAAGAAGATGGAGCTGGACAAAGGGACTCGTATTATTCAAGCATTGGTGCCCTTTCTGCTTCAGGATAGCCGTAATCAATATATCTGTCCTGAGTCCATGCTAGTGCTGCTCGTGATCCAGATCCCTGTGAATCAAGAATATGTGGCAAAGGGTGCCTGTTTAAAAAAAAAAAAAAGGCATTTAACGGATTTTTTTCATTCACCAAATTAATTTAAAGTGAAACTGTTAGTACAAGTTCACTATTGAAACTAGTGGTAAGGCTGGATTAGGCCAAGTAGAACATTAGTCATGCTTGTTCTGTAGTAATCTGATGCTCCTTTGCTGAGAAATTAAGCTCTGAAGCCACATGCAAATAGCTTGGAAGTGTATTGGGGGAGGGGTTAAACTCAGCGTATATAGACAAGCCCCCAATGCACTTCAAAGCTAATTTGCATATGGTTTGAAGCTTGATTTCTGTGATGGCAGATCAGATAACTAAAAAAGGTTTTATATGTATTTTGAGTTCAGTTCAGTTTCAGTTGTAAAACTCCCCTGACAGGTTCTTTAATATTTATCAATAAACTGAGACATGCCCAGAAACTTGAACCGTATATTATCCTCAATGTCTATGTCCCAGCATTTTAAATGGCATTTACATAAAATTGCCAAATGTGTACAGTATATAAAAACGTAAACTCCAGAGTTAATTCGTCACAAATTGACTAAATATACATTTTGCCCAATAATTAGAAAAGGTTACTTCAAAAAGACAAGACAAATGAATGACTTTCCATGCGGGAATTTAAATATGCTCTTATGTAGCTGCTGTCAATTCTGACTCATAGATGGAAGCCCAGCGAGATGGAAACCTTTCCATGATGTCTGGGTGTACTAACATGGCCCCCTGAGAAAGCCGACGTGAAACGCGCGTAGGGGCATGTGTCTACACTCACCGACATCAATATGGGTAAGAGCCAATAATGGTACTGTTATCTCCCCCTACTGCTTAGGTCTTTTAATTGAATGTTCACTGACCTGAGGAAATTAATGACACTATAACACCTTACCTATGTACAGCGTCGGACTGGAGCACCTTGGGCCCATCAGAGAAAATCATTCTTGGGACCCACTATGTAGCTACATAAAAATAAATACAAGACCACCAATTGTGAGGTAAAACACGCTAATATCCAGGTATAATATAAGGTAGTACACATCTTAATTATGTAGCAGAAGTTGGGGTAGCACCCCTCATAGAATATAATGTAGCACCCTCATAGAATATAATGTAGCCCTCTCATAGAATATAATGTAGAACTCTCATAGAATATAATGTAGCCCCCTCATAAGATATAATGTAGCCCCCTAATATAGTATAATGCAGCCCCCTCATAGAATATAATGTAGCCTCCTCATAAAGTATAATACAGCCCCCTCATAGAACATAATGTAGCCCTCTCATAGGGTATAATGCAGCCAGCCTGATATAGTATATTGCAGCCCCCTACAGAATATAATGTAGCCCCCTCAGAGTATAATTGTACCCTCTCATAAGGTATAATGCAGCCTCCCATAGAATATAATGCAGCCCCCTCATATAGTATAATGCAACCCCCTCATATAGTATAATGCAGCCCTCTCATAGAATATAATGTAGCCCCTTCATATAGTACAATACAGTACCCTCATACTGTAGAACATAATGTAGTTCTCTCATAGAGTATAATGCAGCCAGCCTGATATAGTATAATGCAGCCTCCCACAGAATATAATGTAGCCCCCTCAGAGTATAATTGTACCCCCTCTTAAGGTATAGTGCAGCCCCCCATAGAATATAATGTAGCCCCCTCATAGGGTATAACGCTGCTCCCCTCATAGGGTATAATGCGGTCTCCCTCACAGGGTATTATGCACCCTCTTCATAGGGTATAATGCTGCTCCTGATATCATATAATGCTGACCCCTCATGCGGTATAATGCTGCCCCATTATAGGGTATAATGCACCCCCTCATAGGGTATAATGCTGCCCCTCATAGGATACAAGGCTGTCCCCCTCATAGGGAATAATGCTGCCCCCTCATAGGATATAATGCTGCTCCATGATAGGTTATAATGCTGCCCCTCATAGGGTATAATGTTGCCCCTCATAGGGAATAATGCTGCCCCTCCTCATAGGGAATAATGCTGTCCCTTCATAGGGAATAATGCTGCCTCCCTTAGGCCTCTTTCACACTTCCGTTTTTGACCATCAGTCAAAATCCGTCAGGTTTTGAAAAAACGGATCCGCCATTTTTTTTTTTTTTTGCGGATCCGTTTTTTCCCCCATTGAGTTGCATTCCTGGCGGATCTTGACGGATGGCCATCCGTTGGATCCGTTTTTGTGAGGATCCTCCAAATTTTTTTCGTTCGCCGGCATGCTTGGACGGACTATGCAACGTTTTTTTTTTGTTGATGGATCCGCATTTTACATTGCGCATGCCTGGAGAAAGGAAGTCAGGGACAAAATTAACCCTGAAATCCTTTCTGGCGGACGATAAAAATTCTCTCTCTCTCTCTCTCTCTCTCTCTCTCTCTCTCTCTCTCTGCCAGCGGTTCCTTTAAAATTCTTCATTCTGAGGATCCGTCACAAAACGGATCCTGTGGCATACGTTCACATCAGTTAGGAACGCATCCGCTCTTCCACCTTTTTGGCGGATTTTAACTGACACAAAAAACTGAAGTGTGAAAGAGGCCTTATAGGGAATAATGCTGCCCCCTCATAGGGTACAATGGAGCCCCCCCCATAGTGTATAATCAACCAGGACACACTGATATATACACTACCGTTTCAAATTTTGGGGTCACCCAAACAATTTTATGTTTTCCATGAAAATTCATACTTTTTTAAGCAAATGAGTTGCCAAATGAATTTAAAATCTAGTTCAGACATTGACAAGGTGCAAAAAAAAAGATTTTTATTTGAAATAATAATTTTCTCCTTCAAACTTTGCTTTTGTCAAAGAATGCTCCCTTTGTAGCAATTACAGCATTGCAGACCTTTGGCATTCTAGCAGTTAATTTGCTGAGGTAATCTGGAGAAATTTCACGTCATGCTTCCAGAAGCCCCTCCCACAAGTTGGTTTCGCTGGATGGGCACTTTTTGCGTACCATAGAGTCAAGCTGCTCCCACAACTGCGCAATGGGGTTGATAATGAGTGCAAATTGTAAAGCGCTGCGGAATATGTTAGCGCTATATAAAAATAAAGATTATTATTATTATTATTATTATTATTATAGATCTGGTGACTGCGTTGGCCTCTCCATTACAGAGAGAATACTAGCTGCCTGCTTCTTCCCTAAATAGTTCTTGCATAATTTGGAGGTGTGCTTTCGGTCATTGTCCTGTTGTAGGAAGAAATTGGCTCCAATCAAGCAATGTCCACAGGGTATGGCATGGCAATGCAAAATGGAGTGATACCCTTTCTTATTCAAAATCCCTTTTAGCTTGTACAAATCTCCTATTTTACCAGCACCAAAGCAACCCCAGACCATCACATTACCTCCACCATGCTTGACTGATGGCGTTAGGCACTCTTCCAGCATCTTTTCAGTTGTTCTGCGTCTCACAAATTCACAAATGTTCTTCTGTGTGATCCAAACACCTCAAACTTGGATTTGTCTGTCCATAACACTTTTTACCAATCTTCCTCTGTCCAATGTCTGTGTTCTTTTGTTCCATATTAATATTTTCCTCTTATTAGCCAGTTTCAGATATGGCATTTTCTTTGCCACTCTGCCCTGAAGGCCAGCATCCCGGAGTCGCCTCTTCACTGTAGATGTTGACACTGGTGTTTTGCATGTACTATTTAATGAAGCTGCCAGTTGAGAACCTGTGAGGCGTCAATTTCTCAAACTACAAACTCTAATGCACTTGTCTTGTTGCTCAGTTGTGCAGTGGGGCCTCCCACTTCTCTTTCTACTCTGGTACACATCGTTGTAGGAAATCTTCAGTTTTTTGGCAATTTCTCACATGGAATAGCCTTCATTTCTAAGAACAAGAATAGACTGTCGAGTTTCACATGAAAGTTCTTTACTTTCTGGCCATTTTGAGATTTTAAAGGAACCAACAAATGTAATGCTCCAGATTCTCAACTAGCTCAAAGGAAGGTCAGGTTTATAGCTTCTCTAATCAGCCAAACTGTTTTCAGCTGTGCTAACATACTTGCACAAGGGTTTTCAAGGGTATTCTGACCATCCATTAGCCTTCTTACACAGTTAGCAAACACAAAGCACCATAAGAACAGTGGAGTGATGGTTATTGGAAATGGGC
The DNA here is from genome assembly GCF_039654945.1 of Dendrobates tinctorius. Taxonomy (NCBI): domain Eukaryota; kingdom Metazoa; phylum Chordata; class Amphibia; order Anura; family Dendrobatidae; genus Dendrobates; species Dendrobates tinctorius. The sequence continues at coordinate 27,423,365 of NW_027361676.1, forward strand.
CTCTATAAACCTACGAAGATATTGAATTACAAACCAGACATTTACCACATTAACAATGTATAGGTGTATTTCTGAATCATTTAATGTTAGCTTCATTGGAAAAAACTGTTTTTCTTTAAAAAATAAGGAAATTTCTAAGTGACCCTAAACTTTTGAATGGTAGTGTGTGTGTGTATGTATACTAGGGTGACCGCAAAAAATCGATGTCGGAATTTTGTCCGTCTGGACCCCACAAAACGATTACCCTTTCCAGATATTGAGAGAGCCAAAATTTGAGCTCGATCAAACGACGTTAACCCGTGCCGCTCGTCGCTCAAAGTTTGAAAAAATCCAAATTGAGGTATTTTAAGATTTAGGTATTTTGCATAGTCTGTTAGACTATAAAGAATGTGACAACAACATTGCAGAAATAGCCCTGACCAAATTTTCGAACCATTTGTGGTATTTGAATGCAGAGTTGGTGGGATTATCGTTTTTTGATCCCACCATTACAGACAGTGAAAAGTTGTTAATGGCTAATAAATTGCTCAGTAGCACAGATGAACCATCAGAGCACGCTAGGGTTGTAAATCCAAAAGTTAGGAAAGAAAAATTAAAAGAGGTAGGAAGTAACCGACTTTAACGACCTTCTGACAAAAGATGAAGAACAAAAGCAATATGTCCTGCAAGTTGTAAGCAAATGCCGAGCATTATATTCTGACGTTTCAAAAACTACTTTAACAAAAGCTCTAGAATAGATTAGATAACTATGTAAAATTATCAACTCATGTAGGTTAGCGTGCTCTGATGGTTCATCTGTGCTACTGAGCAATTTATTAGCCATTAACAACTTTTCACTGTCTGTAATGGTGGGATCAAAAAACGATAATCCCACCAACTCTGCATTCAAACACCACAAATGGTTCGAAAATTTGGTCAGGGCTATTTCTGCAATGTTGTTGTCACATTCTTTATAGTCTAACAGACTATGCAAAATACCTAAATCTTAAAATACCTCAATTTGGATTTTTTCAAACTTTGAGCAACGAGCGGCACAGGTTAACGTCGTTCGATCGAGCTGAAATTTTGGCTCTCTCAATATCTGGAAAGGGGAATCATTTTGTGGGGTCCAGACGAACAAGATTCCGACATTTTTTTCCCCCCCATATGAGATCCGGTCACCCTAATGTATACATATATGTATGTGTGTATGTATGTATATGTATATATATATATATATATATATATATATATATATATATATATATATATATATATATATATATATATATATATATATATATACTGTGTGTGTGTGTGTGTGTGTATATATATATATATATATACAGTGGGGAAAAAAAGTATTTAGTCAGTCAGCAATAGTGCAAGTTCCACCACTTAAAAAGATGAGAGGCGTCTGTAATTTACATCATAGGTAGACCTCAACTATGGGAGACAAACTGAGAAAAAAAAAATCCAGAAAATCACATTGTCTGTTTTTTTTCATTTTATTTGCATATTATGGTGGAAAATAAGTATTTGGTCAGAAACAAGCAATCAAGATTTCTGGCTCTCACAGACCTGTAACTTCTTCTTTAAGAGTCTCCTCTTTCCTCCACTCATTACCTGTAGTAATGGCACCTGTTTAAACTTGTTATCAGTATAAAAAGACACCTGTGCACACCCTCAAACAGTCTGACTCCAAACTCCACTATGGTGAAGACCAAAGAGCTGTCAAAGGACACCAGAAACAAAATTGTAGCCCTGCACCAGGCTGGGAAGACTGAATCTGCAATAGCCAACCAGCTTGGAGTGAAGAAATCAACTGTGGGAGCAATAATTAGAAAATGGAAGACATACAAGACCACTGATAATCTCCCTCGATCTGGTGCTCCACGCAAAATCCCACCCCGTGGGGTCAGAATGATCACAAGAACGGTGAGCAAAAATCCCAGAACCACGCGGGGGGACCTAGTGAATGAACTGCAGAGAGCTGGGACCAATGTAACAAGGCCTACCATAAGTAACACACTACGCCACCATGGACTCAGATCCTGCAGTGCCAGACGTGTCCCACTGCTTAAGCCTGTACATGTCCGGGCCCGTCTGAAGTTTGCTAGAGAGCATTTGGATGATCCAGAGGAGTTTTGGGAGAATGTCCTATGGTCTGATGAAACCAAACTGGAACTGTTTGGTAGAAACACAACTTGTCGTGTTTGGAGGAAAAAGAATACTGAGTTGCATCCATCAAACACCATACCTACTGTAAAGCATGGTGGTGGAAACATCATGCTTTGGGGCTGTTTCTCTGCAAAGGGGCCAGGACGACTGATCCGGGTACATGAAAGAATGAATGGGGCCATGTATCGTGAGATTTTGAGTGCAAACCTCCTTCCATCAGCAAGGGCATTGAAGATGAAACGTGGCTGGGTCTTTCAACATGACAATGATCCAAAGCACACCGCCAGGGCATCGAAGGCGTGGCTTCGTAAGAAGCATTTCAAGGTCCTGGAGTGGCCTAGCCAGTCTCCAGATCTCAACCCTATAGAAAACCTTTGGAGGGAGTTGAAAGTCCGTGTTGCCAAGCGAAAAGCCAAAAACATCACTGCTCTAGAGGAGATCTGCATGGAGGAATGGGCCAACATACCAACAACAGTGTGTGGCAACCTTGTGAAGACTTACAGAAAACGTTTGACCTCTGTCTTTGCCAACAAAGGATATATCACAAAGTATTGAGATGAAATTTTGTTTCTGACCAAATACTTATTTTCCACCATAATATGCAAATAAAATGAAAAAAAACCAGACAATGTGATTTTCTGGATTTTTTTTTCTCAGTTTGTCTCCCATAGTTGAGGTCTACCTATGATGTAAATTACAGACGCCTCTCATCTTTTTAAGTGGTGGAACTTGCACTATTGCTGACTGACTAAATACTTTTTTTCCCCACTGTATATATATATATGCCTTAAATTGTCCGTCATCCACTTCCGTCTGGATGTCCCCGAATCCCACAATCCACCGCGCTGACCGGAAGTATGCCAACTGCCATATTGAAATACCCAAGTGATGGGTATTTCAATATGGCACCCGCTGGTGGTACCAGGCCCTTCCACAGTACCACCAGCGGGACACCGCCAGGATCCCCCCACCGCTGCCACTGCTGGACCCGCCGCTGCCTGCCCACCCACCTCCGTCACAGCCGGCAGGAAAGAAAAGAGGAGGATGAATGACCTCATGGAGATCAACATCCGACACTGCGGAGACACCATCACGTGTTTCTCAACGCAGTGATTCTAGAGCACTGCTCCCATCCCTTATGGGAAATATGTAAAACATGCAAATATATAAGCCGCAGAGACACCATCACATGTTTCTCAACGCAGGCAGTGACTAGCCAGGTCTTTCACCGGGAAGGAACAACAACAGGAAGGGCAGTCTCCAATGAAGGAAACCACCTATGCCAAAACATGGTATCCATCCACAGACAGCTGTTTCGGGGTATTGCCCCTCATCAGTGTGGAGTAGGAAACTGGCTAGTGGGAGCAATGCCTAGTAACAGACCATGAAAAGAGGAGGATGAATGACCTCATGGAGATCAACATCCGACACTGCGGAGACACCATCACGTGTTTCTCAACGAAGTGATTCTAGAGCACTGCTCCCATCCCTTATGGGAAATATGTAAAACATGCAAATATATAAGCCGCGGAGACACCATCACATGTTTCTCAACGCAGGCAGTGACTAGCCAGGTCTTTCACCGGGAAGGAACAACCACGGGAAGGGCAGTCTCCAATGAAGGAAACCACCTATGCCAAAACATGGTATCCATCCACAGACAGCTGTTTCGGGGGATTGCCCCTCATTAGTGTGGAGTAGGAAACTGGCCAGTAGGAGCAATGCCTAGTAACAGACCATGAAAAGAGGAGGATGAATGACCTCATGGAGATCAACATCCGACACTGCGGAGACACCATCACGTGTTTCTCATCGCAGTGATTCTAGAGCACTGCTCCCATCCCTTATGGGAAATATGTAAAACATTCAAATATATAAGCCGCGGAGACACCATCACATGTTTCTCAACGCAGGCTGCAAGCCACGGTCTTTCCCGCCGGACCCGCCGCCGCTGAACCCCCCCCCACCATGTACATCCACACACACGTACTCACATTCACACACATGTACTCACATATACACACACACACGTACTCACATATATACACACTCATATATACACACACATACTCACACACACACACGTACTCATATACACACACACGTACGTACACACACACACGTAGTCACATGCACACACACATGTAGTCACATACACACACACACTCGCATACACACGCATGTACACACACACGTACTCATATACACACACACGTGCTCACACACACACACATATATATATATATATATATATATATATATATATATATAAATAAAACACATATAAAAAAATAAACACAATATTCAGCTCTCCTCCTCGCTCCCACGCTGATTCTGGCTCTTCTCAGATGTCAGGAGCTGCACTGCCGTCTGCCTGACACAGCAGGTACAGGATTAAGTGACGTCTTCGCGCACCGTCTGTGTCAGAGGCAGAGGGGAATGATGGGAGAGGGAGCGTCATCTGACGCTTTCTTCTCCAATATTGTTTTCAACTATATCGGCAACTATGATGCCGATACAGTGGAATGCGGCACACACTGGGGGCGGTGCTGCCACCGGATTCCCCCGACTTACTGCTCCATAGCGGCTGCATGGGTTGGGGACCCCTGGAAGAGCGGGGACCCTGGTCTGCCGGCCCTGATAGCGGGCAGTGTTTTCCCGGCTGCTGCAACTAACGCTGTACGCTATTAAAGTGAAATAAATATTGAGATCCTCTCCACTCCCTTGGGGGCGTGGGGAAGGGTGAATATTCATTTCTCTTTAGCAGCGGGGACAGGCTTTAGCTGTAGCAGCCGGCTTCTGCCTCCTGTCACCCTCTGCTGCTCCTCTAGCACCAGGGGTCCCCATAGCAGCTGCATGGTGTGCCACTATTAGCGACATGCCACTGGCTGGGAGCCCCTGGAGCAGCAGGGGCCCTAGGCAGCAGCTGGCCCTGTATGCCAGCAGGTGTCAGTGCCTGGGTCCATCAGAGAATCCTCTGGTTCTCCTGTGGGCCAGTCCAACCCTGCCAATGTACTGTTAGTGAGTTTGCCAACTGCACTGTCACTTTATACATATGTACGATTATAAGGAGGTTTTGGTTCTGTGATTTTCTTTCCTCATATCTTATGACTGTGAGGTGACCCATATTTAGTGGTGCACCTTTAACCGGATTCAAATAGCTCTGTCTTGACAAAATTATCCTGTGATATATGTTATTGAATGTCTGTCTTGATTCAATTTGTTATTAAAATTATACCTTTTTAATCATTATATATATTTTAGTGGTTGATATGCTCTGGGTTCTTGTATTTTAATAACATGACATGTGAACCTGAATTGTCATGTCTTCTAACCACAAGATAAATAGTATAAAAATTTAAATATAGAAGGGTTACATATAAGCGCTGATGAGTGGGCAGACGGGAGGTAATATCTTCATAAGAATTTATTAACAGTATAAGGATTCTGCGTTTCAACATCGGACAGATATCTTCCTCAGGCCCGGCCTGTATGATAGCAGTGCAACAGAGATTAAATGGTTAAAAGAGAAGGAAAAGGAGTTACATACTGAAATCATGGGGTAAGGGTCAGTGCATATAAACTAATACGATATAGGCAATGTGATTATGTCCTGGCCTGAAGAAGACATCTGTCCAATGTTGAAATGCTTAGCCCTTATTCTTTTAATAAAGAACCCTTTATTAAACCCTTTATTCTTATTCTCTTATGAAAATATTGGTGGTTCCTGCATCGATCCATCCCCTGGGCAGCTGCAGCTGATTCCTTCCATCTCTGGATTTGAAACATAGTTGTGCCTGGTATTTGCACATCCCTTCAAGGTGAGCACACTACTATATGCAGTAGCGTACCTACTGTGGGGTAGATAGGGCACTCTGAGGGGCCCACCCAAAGCTACGCTACCCTTAATTGATCAGTGTGCATAGTTCGCCAATACAGGTAAGTCCTGTGGTAGAGTAGATGGATATGGCCTCCCTGAACTACCAATCTCCTTTCGGTAGACTGCAGGTTGCTTTAAGCCTGCGGTCTACAGAACTGTCGAGGCGTCGACGCTTGCATAGGATGTCAGAGTCCTGGCTTAGGTGAAGTGGGGGCATTATAAACAATGGGGGACCCTTATAGACTAGTGGGACCCTGTAACAGTGCGAGGGAGCATGATACATTTTAGCGACTAATACAGCTTGAGGACTAATGCAGGGGCCATTATACAGCTTGAGGACTAATGCAGGGGCCATTATACAGCTTGAGGACTAATGCAGGGGCCATTATACAGCTTGAGGACTAATGCAGGGGCCATTATACAGCTTGAGGACTAATGCAGGGGGCATTATACAGCTTGAGGACTAATGCAGGGGCCATTATACAGCTTGAGGACTAATGCAGGGGCCATTATACAGCTTGAGGACTAATGCAGGGGCCATTATACAGCTTGAGGACTAATGCAGGGGGCATTATACAGCTTGAGGACTAATGCAGGGGGCATTATACAGCTTGAGGACTAATGCAGGGGGCATTATACAGCTTGAGGACTAATGCAGGGGGCATTATACAGCTTGAGGACTAATGCAGGGGGCATTATACAGCTTGAGGACTAATGCAGGGGCCATTATACAGCTTGAGGACTAATGCAGGGGCCATTATACAGCTTGGAGACTAATGCAGGGGCCATTATACAGCTTGGAGACTAATGCAGGGGCCATTATACAGCTTGGAGACTAATGCAGGGGGCATTATACAGCTTGAGGACTAATGCAGGGGGCATTATACAGCTTGAGGACTAATGCAGGGGGCATTTTACAGTGTGGGAGATGATGCGGGCGCCATTTTTCAGCTTGAGGACTAATGTAGGGGCCATTATAAAGCTTGTGGATTAATGCGGGGTCCATTATACAGTGTGGGAGCTAATGTAGGGGCCATTATACAGCTTGGAGACTAATGCAGGGACCATTATACCTCTTGGGGAATAATGTGGGGCCATTATACAGTGTGGGAGCTAATGTAGGGGCCATTATACAGCTTGGGGATAATGTAGGGGCCATTACACAGCTTGGGGATTTTTGTGGGGGATGTTATCCAGCTTGAAGAGTAATGTGGGGCCATCATACAGCTTCGGGAGTAATGTGGGGCCATTATACATCTTGGGGACTAATGTGGGGTCTGGGGCCATTATACAGCTTGAGGACTAATGTGTGTACATTATACATGATGAGAGCTAATGTGGCAGCCACTATACTGCTTAGGTACTTATGCAGAGGCCATCACACAGTGTTGGAGCTAGTGTGGGTGAAGGCAAGGGGGTAGTCGTGGCTGACAGAGGCAGTACTGGCACACCCTGGCTCTCGGCCACATTAACACATTGTAGTCCACTCACTTTTACGTCGAGGTCCATTCCACACTCTCAGCTGTGGGCCCATTATACTGTGTAGAGGGCAGTTGTGGGAACATAATATTGTCGTCATATGGACAGATACTCCAGTCTCTGCTTGGGAACTCTGCAGCTTCTTCAGGGTTACATTTGGTCTCTGTGCTGCCTCTCTTATTAATGCCCTGCTTGTCAAAGCTGAGAGTTTTGTTTGGCGGCCAACACTTGGCAGGTTTATTATGGTACCATGCTCTTTGTATTTGATGATAATGGATTGGATGGTGCTCCAGGGGATCATAAGAGATTAGGATACTTTATTATAACCAAACTCTGACTTGCACTTCCCAACAACTTTATCCCTGACTTGTTTGGAGATCTCCTTGGCCTTTATGGAGTTATTTGGTCAGTGGTGCCTCTTGCTTAATGGTGTTGCAATCACCGTGGCCTTTCACAAACAGTGTATATACACTGACAGACCATGTGACACTTAGATTGCACACAGGTCTCTCATCCATCCCAAGAATAGGGTCCCAAGTCTCCTGTGTGAATGGAGCAGTAGTGCACATGCTCGAGCACTGCTCTTCTCACTTCTATGAGACTGATAAAATAGTTATCTTCATCAGTTCTGTAGAAGTGAATGATGCGGTGTTTGAGCATGACCACTGCAGTTACAGGGTAAGCTCTTTGGCGCCCTACGTTAGACATTCTTAATATAGGTTGCAATTTCTGCATCAAGCTTTCATTTTTAACCTCTCTGCTTTTTTGTTGATCTAACAGGTGCACGGCTTGATACTAGTAAATTGCACTTTATGACTACTGTATAGAAAAAAATGTCAGCATTAGTAAATTTCCCCCTTTCCACTTGGACAAATAACGCTCATCACACTCTTCATAGAAGTTTCCTTCTCTGCCAGCAGGTGGCCCCAGAGAGCTGTGTCATGTGTATCTCCCTTTTCGCCAGTGACATCACAGAAGTTTCCTAATAGATCCCATCTGGATTTTGATCCTCACAGACAGGTCAAATTAAACAAATATTTTTTTTCCACAATACAGCATTCCATTTGTTCCTAGTCAGTAGAAAGAAGTCTGAAGTCCAAAACATTCTGCAAACTAATCTCTCAAGCATTTTTTACACAATCTTAGTCATCCTTTTTATTTTCAGCAATGAAATAGCTGGAAAAAAATATTAGTTTATTTTGGAGTCAGAGTGTTGAAAATAGCTGGAGTAATCACACATTACTAGTCTACGGCAAAGGATATCATAGTGTGATGTCATTTGTCTTTAAAGGCAACCGTCATCAGAGTCGACTTTTTCCTTAGAGTGGACCCTCTTGGTCGTGGCACCCACCCACCTAGGGCGAGCTGACCTTGTGAGGAACCACCCCCTATACAGGGAGTGTCAGGGGCAAGACCAAGGGGGTGAGCCACAACGACTGCTGGCACCAGACGGCCGGCTCAAGTAGACACTATGTACGAGTGCAGGAAACAGGATAAGACAAGACGTAAGTTCAAGGTATCTTCATTAAGGCAAATTCAGGATAACATTCAGTGCAAAAACGTGATAAGCAAAACACAGCAAGGTGCGTGCGAGGGCACACCAAGGTCCATAGCATGGTACATGCCAGGTGGCACGCCTGGGTACAGGCAAGGGCTCAATGGCATCGGACTCCGGACAACTGGCAACGATCGACAGGAACGGGGCATCCGGCTGCTGACATCAGGCCGCAGTCATCAAGCTTACAGTCTCTGGCAGCGATCGGCAGGTTCCGGGCATCCGGCAGGCAAACCAGGGTTCAGGCAAGGAGGCACGACAGATCTCCAGACATGGTGCGTGCTAGGGAACACGCCGAGGTCCAAGACAAGATTCCAGGCAGGGTGCGTGCTAGGGGCACACCAGGGTCCAGAGCTAGGTGCAAGGCAAGGTGCGTGTGTAGGGGACACGCCAGGGTTCAAAGCAAGTTGTAATGCAAGGTGCGTGTGTAGGGGACACGCCAGGGTTCAAAGTTCAACATACAAGACAGGGTGCGTATGTAGAGACACGCCAAGGCACAAGGTTCAAGGCAGAGTCCTGCGTGTGCAGAGGACCACGCCAGGGTCAGGGTACCAGGCAGAGTCCTGCGTGTGCAGTGGGCACGCCAGGGTCAAGGTTCAAGGCAGAGTCCTGCACGTGCAGAGGGGCACGCCAGGGTCAAGGTTCAAGGCAGAGTCAGAGGCAGAGTCCTGCATGCGCAGAGGGCACACCAGGGTCAGGGTTCAAGGCAGAGTCCGCGCGTGCAGAGCGGCACACCAGGGTCAGGGTACAGACTAGGACCTGTACGTGCTAGAGGGCATGACAGAATACATGGCTAGACCTGCGCGTACATTTACAGAAGGACGGGGAGGTATGCCACGGGGCAGGCGAGGGCCTGCACAGTGCAGAGACAGCGTGAGTGCAAAGAAGCACAGAGAGCACGGCTGGGTCACTGGATAGCTGGACGGGCTGCAGCACAAACAGGCGGGTAAGACTGCGGCATAGCAGGCGACACAGCTGTCACTGACCGACGAGCACGGCTGAGGCACAAGCAGGCGGGCACGGCTAGCGCGGGCACGGCTGACGCACAAGCAGCAGGCTAAGAAGGCAAGGCGCATGCAAAGGGCACACAAAGAAACAAGGCAAAGCTAGGCAGGGTACAGAACAATGAGCGGAATGTAGGCAGAAACACAGAGCCAGGTGAGAGCGAGAATAGAGCTAGCAGCGGAGCGTAGGCCGAAGCCCAGAGCCGGGTCAAGGGAGAATCTTGAGACTAGCATGGAAATGTGCAAGAGAGCACAATAGGAGAGAGTCTAGCAGCGGAGCGTAGGCTGAAGCCCAGAGCCGGGTCAAGGCGGAGCCTTGAGACTAGACACGGAACATAGGACGAACAACAAGGCAAGGAAGCTTAGGCAAGACACAGCGAAACAGGCTCAGGCAGAGAACAGCGGAAGTACTACTAGGCAAGGCAAGGACAAACATTGCACGAGAGACAACACAAGACATGGCACAAGACTAGAGACAGAGTACAAACACAGCGTGTGCAGAGACGCACGACAGGGCAGAGTGCAGGGGCACAGAATACAAGGAGCGACCGAGCAGACCAAGCAGCCATGCAGGGAAGCAACACGATACTCAGGCCCCGACCATAGGAAGGGGCGGTCTGATATAACACCTACAGTTCCGGGTCAGGATCAGGGAAGGACTTCCGGTTCAGATCCTCCAGGAGCATAGAGAGCGTTGCTAGATCAGACTGGGCAGAACCATAGAGAAGGTCACATGATCAGGGCTCCAGGAATACATAGAGGATTGCAGAATCAGACAGCGTTGGAACATAGGAAAGGTCAAATGATCAGGGGGTCCAGGAATACAGAGGATTGCAGAATCAGAGCAGAGACGGATGGTTACCTAGCAACGGCATGCAACCATGAGGTAAGGCGCGCGTGCACACCGCTCCAGGCATCTTGCAGCACGAGACATAATGGGCATGAGAATTCAGTACACGTGCACACCGCTCCAGGAGTCATGCGGCACACCAGACACGACTGGCATGATAGTTCGGTGCACGTGCACACTGCTCTAGGGGTCATGCGGCAAAACAGACATGGCGGGCATGACGGACATGACAGGCATAACGGGCATGACAGTAGGCCTCTGATGACCGGTTCCCTTTAATATTTATTTTTTAATATAATAATAAAAAAAAAAAAATAGGCAGCACTCCAAATTAAATGTGACAAAAGTGGATACTTTACTGATACTCAGGTGGCGACGTTTCAACGGTGACCCGTATTTATCAAGCAACGTGCTCATAGTCAGTACAAATTTAGTGGTAACACGTGCATATAATTCCAATAATTAATCTGTTTTACATATTCAAATTGCCATTGCCATAGTAACGTTTATAAGTGCTCCATAAAACATATGTGCATATGACCAGAGATCTGGATTACAAAGTGCAACAGTGCATATAGAGTGCTTTAAAAAGACTCAGCTTTGACAAAAAAAACGATCATGACACAACCTATGAGGGTACTAAGGCTTATATATGGTACATATAGTTTTTTGTTTTTTTTTTAATTTATTTTTTAATATAAATATGTGAAATTTTATTCCAGTCTCTCAGTTTCCATAGTAAGATATGGATTCCAGCACTGTTTTCAGTGGAAAATATTGGAGTTCTTTGTATATCAGGTGTTCTGCATCCGGGATAATGAACACCATTGAGTGACGGCTGATCGGCGGGGTGTAAGGTGTCACACCCCCACAGATCAGACATTGATGACCTATCTTAAGGATAGGCCATCAATGATAAAGTCCCGGACAACCCTTTTACTGGCCATGACTATGTGAATAAGGCCTTCTGTCTCCTCTATATAGGATGGGTCTGACCAGTGAGTGACTACATAGAGGGCATCTCTCTCTAAGTATCCCACATCCATTCATTAGATATGTATATGGAGTCCATTGATGTGCAGTGGGCATTGTGCAGTGCCTTATTTCCCATGTCCTGGTCCTATGGGGTAATTAAACAGTTATTGTTGGGACCGCCCTGCAGATTGCAGCTGACTACTGTGGACTCACAGGATACCTTTTAAAAAGGTGGTCACTGGAGGACCCGAAAGGCATTATACAAAGAGGAGACCCTCATTGAGTGTTTTCTAGTTAAAAAATAAAGTCTTCTAAAGGCTGTGGATCACAACCATTTATATCAGGGTCAGGTTTGTCCTTACAAGTCCTGAAAAAGGAGTTCAAAAGATGATGATTATTTAGGGACTACAAGAGCCATCCTATTGACTCGAGGTGATAACGTGACATGCTGGTTGTTTTGGAGCCTCGAACACTTATCTTTGTGATGTAGAATTAATCTTCTAAATGTCAGTGGAAATGAAGCATTCCGTGAACGCACACCGCTGGATGAATCACTGGTGCTAAATAACAAAGGTTAATGATAATATTAGCAGTCTATAGCTCTGGCACACGGCACTTACCAAGGATTTTGATATCTGTGAGTTATTTTATCTTCACAGTTTCTGCGAAACTCTCCAATCTAATGTAAGAGATAAAATCACAGACGTAAGACCGTTGCATACAGTGCTTCCACCAAATGGGGGTAGTGAGCTGTCATACCCAAGATACTATAGAGACATGTTCTACTACGGTCTCCATTATTTTCCCAATGACCCATCATTAGGGGAAGATTACTATGGCACACGGAGAACTACTCAGAGATTAATTTCGCAGGCACGAACTCTTTACTATGGCCAAGGCTGTGGTCAACCCATTCCACATAGTCCATAGACCCCTTAAGACCAGGCAGATGCCTCTATCGGGCAGGTATACTTCATTGACATATTCACAAAATGTAAAAAACAAAGATGATGTAGCCTAAGGCCACTTGGCTCATGCCATGTTTTTTACATACAGTTGAATCCTGTTGCCATTACTTTTGCCTTAAATGTATGACCACAATCAATGGATTAATGCAAGTCCTGAAAGCTTAGTCTGGGCTTTTATTCTATACATATATTTTGGATATGTATATACATGGTTAGAGGAAACCTTGGCATGATTATACATATAGAAGTCATAATATGGATTTACAGGCGCTTCTTATGAGAAATCTAGTGTAGAAGCCGCTGGGGAAAATGGTAGTGCCCTGGGGGTGTGTCTATGCACTTGGAATTCTTCTTTCAAATCCATTGACACGCCCCTACTGCATTTCCAGCTTGATTTGCATATGGCTTCTACACAAGATTTCCCATGACTTCCACATCTGATCGCTGCAAAGAAAGGTATAATTTATATTGGGACGTAAGTGTCTACACAGCAGAACCATTACTTCTATAGGTAAAACTGTTCTGACAGGTTTTCTTTAAAGCGGGGTTTTTTTTAATTGCTGGAGTGGTGCTACTCATCTAAGGTCCCTGACACTAGTATTATACTTTACCACCTGAAATCTTCACCTTTTCTCAGCGCCATCTTATGACCCGCAACTTCTGCCTGACCGAAAGTCAGAATTAACGATTACAAGCTCTCAATGGAAGTTTATGAGAGCCAGATCGGGGCTGTTGTAGACTTGCACTAAAAACTGACTTCCGGCTCGCTTCATGAAATATTGGAGCGATCCAGCAGGTTACAAACTGTTGAAGACCGACTGGAGCGGTGCTGGTAAAAGGTGAAGATGGTGACTGGTAAATACCAGATTGGGAGCAGGGACCTTACATTAGTAGCACCACTCCAGCATTGCAATAAAAAAAACCTGCTGGAATGGTGCTTTAAAAAAAGGAGCATAACCATAGGCAGGGAGGGGGTAGATGTTACACAGAAACCAGAGCCTCACAGTGCCATAAGACCTTCATGTGTCAGAAAAAACCCCACCAGTATTGGGCCAAAACGGATCTAAAATTCGATGTGCCACATCAGAACACATGGTTGGTAGGAGCCTTATCCCAAACTGCAATGGTTAAGTTTTTCTGGGGATCTAGTAGCTCTCCTGACTTGTCTGCTTAGTAAATACTTTTCGCCTTCATAAATTAATTCTAGAACATTTTTTTTTTTAATTAAGACCATGTGTTACCCCTGCCGTTCACAGTAGCAGAGTTTGTCGAAGTAAAGCAATTAGCTGCAATTTAAGAAAACTGCAAAGATAATAATATTTTAAGGGACACACCCCAAACATAAGAACCTAGAAATAGCCTGACTAAATATCTCTTTCTGGAAAAATTCACATGACTGGCAGAAAGTTTCACCTTCTCCTAGCAGCCAAGTGATTATAGACGCTTGAACACACAGCTCTGGCAGATGTCCCTGTAATGCTTCACGACAGTAGTCAGAGATAATGTAGTCACCAGTGACTGTACAGAAATATATGGTGTATTCTTCTGCCCACCAGCGATAATGGAGATGAATTGGTGGCATTTTTTCTCTATATAAGAACATAATTATAACCTTCCAGACTAGTCCGTGTTTGCTTTAATTCATAGGTGAACTATTGAGAAAAACGTTGTAGGAAATGGCGGGAAGGCTAGTCATTAAGAGCGCGCTCCTGCTGTTCTATTCTGAGCTTAGGGAACGGAAGGGATAAGAACGGGCAATCCACAGGCTAGCTACATGTAATTAATAATGCCGCACAACTTATCAAAGGATTGAATTAGTTGTGTCCTTTATACTAAGGGTAATAAATCTAACCAGTCATTGTAATGTCAAAGTCCGACTATTTTGTTATCATATTTGTAGGTGTATTGAACCGCTCTAAGGGCAACAGATACTTTGAAGTGTAAGGCCATTGACAAGATGTGACCTAGAAACGTTGAAGGACAAAGAACTTAGTTCTCAATTAAAGCAAGTAAACCATGCTTGACAAATTGATGTCTGCTCTGGTTTGATCATGCTCCACGGCAGAAGAGGGTTTCTGAATACATAACTAATGTAATCCCATTTACTCAACTGGTCAGGCAGAAAGAATGTCACGAGGCCACACGTCTCTTCAGAATGGTAGAAGGTACAACATAGTTTTATTAAGTGTGAAGACGTTAATCTCCGTATGGGTTATTATGACAACTTGTGATACCCTGTGGAGACCACTGAGATTCAAATAACCAGCACAATATCTGGCTGTTTGGAGTCTCAATAAAATGTCTAACTAGGTTTAGTTCTAATATTTCTTTATATTTGTAAATCTATAATTATTAGTTTGTCTAATTGTCATTGCTGTCAGCAGGTGGTGCAAACTTAAAGGGCTGTTATCGACAGGACAACGTCTTCACTTCTAAGAAGTTAATAGAAGCCACAATAACAGCCTTAACAAAAGACGAAAACCATATACTTACCACCCGGACCGATGATGCTCCGGAGATATCAGTGCTGCCTCTCCTGGCTGATAAGGGGGTTGTGCCGTGAAAAAAGGACATTTTAAGCAATAGATCTTGGACTGATACTAAGGGTCCTGTTTCACTTAGCGACGCACCAGTGATCCCGACAACGATACGACCTGGTAGTGATCGCTGGTGCGTCGCTAAATGGCCGCTAGTAAGCTGCCAAACTGGCAGATCTCTTCAGCGACGCAGCAATCATCCAGCGATCCTCGGCGGTCATTGGTACCTTGTCACACAGCAGCTTTTTCTGACAAATCCCGCCTGCGTCCCTGAGTTCTGCGTCGCGAGCGAGGTCGCTCGTCGGGTCAAACACAGCGATGTGCACTGGCCAGCGGGACGCCGACGACGAAAAAATGGCCCAGGACATTCCAGCACGATCAGCGATATCCAGCAGGGGGGGCCGGTCGCCGCTATGTGTCACATGTAGCGAGATCGCTATGTGAGAAGGGGGCTTAAGTTCCACACTTGGTGTGATCAGACCATCTTCCTGCATGGTCAGACACAGCCATTACACAGCACACAGCAGGGGCACATTTATAACATTATCTCAGCACAGGAACATTTTTGAACATAATATTATTCCAAGATCTATTGATTAAAATCTACCTTGTTTGTTGGACAACCTCTTCATGTGACATTGTTATGTCAGTGGCCTCTAATTTTCTGCAGCCCTCAGTATTCGATGAGTGCAGATGTCCACCCAAATGAAATACTAAGAGCTGGACCAGATTTTTGTCATGGTGTCAGTTTTTACCTTCAGCGCTTCATCAGTTTTTCAGTTTTTCTAGTATGAAAAAACAACAACTGATGGAGGTTTATCGAGCATCTCTTTTCAAACAATGAGTGAAAACTGGACCCCATTTAGATGACATCCATATGCTATCTGAGTTTTTCACTGACCCATAGACTGGATTGTGCAATTGTCATCTGCATAATACACGAACATGTCAACAGCCCTATATGCTATAATGGGTACATGTTCTCCCCTTAAACTGCACGTGTTAATGAGGCTCTGACCCTTTCTAATCAGGGCTAATGAATGGTCATTATGCATTAATGAATCAGGGAAGTGAAGAGTAACTTACTAAAACTGTAACTAGCGTAAATATGGATTTATACAAGCAACATCCTATACACAAAGTTGATATCACAGCACTAGGTTAAAGTTTTTGTAACATGCACCAAAGTTAACTGTATGGGGAAGAACAATTATTAAAGGATTTGTCCACTACTTGTCACGTGGACCCGTCCTGTGTGACACGACCTGCAGGTCGGTAACTAAAACAACAAGACACGGCACGTGTAACTGTCCTGTGTGACACGACCCGCAGGCCGGTAACTAAAACAACCAGACACGGGGGAAGGGGAAACAGTTACAACGGTGGGCCCTGCGATAGGGAATGGGGACGAGGAGACCTCCTGCACTCCCCTGAGTCAGCATCCCTCACCCTCCTAACAGTCCCTATACAGGCTCCGCACCTGTCGCCGAGCCGGAACCCGTCACCCTAGCACAACCTACACCTATCCCTTGCTAGGGAGCTGGGTGGTGCAGGCACTGGCCCCACTGCTGTACTAATATACACCAGGGAAAAATACAAACAGGGATAACACCACTTAGCTTTGCTCTGTTCCTATTGCTCCCAGCAACAGAGTCCACCACCAGAATGCAGCTTTCCTCCAGAATAGCTGCTACTTCTCCAAGCTTTGTCAGAGCTGCAAGGAACACCTCTCTGTAATTCCTTCCTTCACCAGTGTTTACACCAGAGCTCCCCTGAGCTGCTCTCTGTAGTTTCTTCCTTCACCAGTCTTGGTTGGAAATGAGCAATATCACCAACAGTGATTGCAACCACCTGACACTCTTTTATAGGTAAGAGCCAGCAATCACACCTGCTTCATAATCACGTGCACTAAACTAAAGTAACCAGAGTGCAATGACCCTAACGGCCACCGGGGGCAAAACTAGAACTGAAACCACACAGTGCAATGACCCTAATGGCTACCGGGGGCAAAAACTAACTTTAAGCACACAGCTTAAGGAAAAAAAAGGTTACTAGTGCTTTTATCTGTCATGATCCAGCATGGATCATGACACTACTAGGCCAACCCCTTCTGAATGTTTGACCATGTTAAAATAAAAACAATTAGGCTGGAGTCACCCCACCATATAACACAGCTGAGTGCTATGTGATAAAGCATCGCATAGCACTCGGACCAGTGTTATAGTATGGGGCAGCTCAGATCTGCGATTATTTTCTGGTGCTGAATCCTCTCCTCATGATAGGGTAATCTCAGCAAGCTGCAACTGGCAGCGAGACTCGGCTCACATGAGCCCATAAAAGTCTATAGATGCGAATGAAAAATCGTGCTGCACTCGGATGTCTGTCATCCCAGTGCAGTCCGATATATGCTGACTCAAGCCATCGAGGAGCTAGAGAAAATACTTTCTCTTCTTTTATATTTACTGAGGTCAACTAATGGTTCTTTCCATCAGGTACAATCAGCATGACCATACATTCGTAAAGGTTTAAGCTAAATTCTTTGCATTGCTCATGTGAATCTCGATATGTCAGCAAATTCCAAAACTATGACATCACCTGGTTTTTGCTATGTAATCTGATAGCAGCATAACATAATGGTATAGACCCTAATTCCAGCGAAGTGTCACTTACTGAACTTCTTAGGGTACCGTTACACATAGTGGCGCTCCAGCGATCTCAACAACGATAAGACATGGTAGGGATTGCTGGTGCGTCGCTACATGGTCGCTAGTAAGCTGTCAAATAGGCAGATCTACTCAACGACGCAGCAACGATACGGCGATCCATATAACGACCTCGGTGGTCGTTGGGACCTTGTCACACAGCAGCTATTCTGAACGATTCCAGCCTGCGTCCCTGAGTTCTGAGTCGCCAACGAGGTCGCTCGCCGGCGTCAAACACAGCGATGCATGCTGGCCAGCGGGACACCAATGATCAAAAAATGGCCTAGGACATTCGAGCATGATCAGCGACATCGCAGCGGGGGCCCGATCGCCACTGTGTGTCACACATAGCGAGATCGCTGGCGAGGTCGCTGTTGCGTCACAAAACCTGTGACGTTTCAGCGATCTCGCTAACGATCTCGCTATGTGAGATGGGGCCTTGGTCTTGGGCAAGCTGCCATGTGCTGTTATTTTTAAAATAGACTACAGTATGGTAGTGGGGCGGTCTGATTTCTTCCCGCCCGGGTTTTCCATGTGGCCTACGGCCACAGGTTCCTTGTAAAAGACCTCTGCAGGGGGTATGGAATGGCCATGGAGGAGTAGAGACGTGTGTTCATGTGGCGCCCCTGAGGGTTCAGTCGCCACAGAGGTACTGCACCTCCTCCTGAGGTGCGGTACCCTACCATCCAGGTAAGGTGGAGACACCTGACCACACTCCAACACCTGCACCCCACACCACAAAGTAGTGTAGCAAAGCACCTTCGGCGGCTCCCTGTGTGGAGTGTAGTATAGCACCCCTTGGTGGCTCCCTGCTTGGAACACGAACCGTGCCGGGAGGTGGGTGGAGCTGAGTTTACATAAGAGAGCGGGAGATTATTAGGACTAGGTCAGTCTGTGAGAGAAGCTCCCCTGAGAGGGATGGATTGAAGGAAGTGCTGTAGCCGACCTCAGTGATCTGGGTCCGCTGGCACAGGGAAGAGACATTAGAACGAAAGCCTGATTCTCCATTGGAAAGAAAGGATTAGTACAGAACGTAAGGAGAATAGGAGGACTAAGGATCAGGGTTGGAAGAGAGAACCCTTACCAAGTTCTATGCGCAAGGCCGGGGTCCGGTCCCCGAGGTTGTATGAATACTAATGGTCCTGCAGCAGACACCGGAGGAATAGAAGTTGTCACCACTTTATTCCCACACAAGACTTGGGGTCACAACAGCAACGATAGTGAGCCGGGACTAGGTAGTAAGCAGGCTACAGCTGTCTGCCGTACAAGTAGTATTCTTAGGAACATCTGACAGGAGGAACTCCAGTGTAACTCAGTACTGTGAGTACTTCACTCAAAGGCGCTAAGAGGGAGACGTTCAGAAAAGGCACATATGTTGGCAGAGTGTTGGAAAGGAGTACCTCCTCTTGCCTGGAAGTTGGCAGAGCTCCTGACCCAGAGGACACAGCACGGCTGCGGGCACCTGTACCTGCAACAGACTGTGAGTAAAGCTTTGGAACTACATGCTCTGGTGTCCTCCACTTATTCCTGCGCCAGCCTGCCCGACACTGCTACATCCCTCCTGCGCCCGACACTACACCATCTAAGTGTCACTTCACCTACACTGCCCTGGGACTACAGCCCTGCCTGTGGAGGGCTATAACATCATTGCTGCACTACACCATCTGTCCCAGAAGATCTGTCTGCAGCATCGGCTTACATCTTCGTTGCCGAACACCACAGGTGGCGTCACGAATCACTTATAAACCTTCACCACCATAAGCACACTGAAACAACCCCCTTTTACAATGGAGCCCCAGGGTCACGGACCGGGTCGCTGCTGCCGTGACAACTCCCGTTAAGATGATCAACCGGCCTGGTACCGAGTACCCCATAGCCCTGGTGAGTGAGGGCGCTCCATTCACATCACTCCTGTCCTGAACTGAGGAAAACAACATCCTATACACACAGAAAACAGAAATACCTCAAATGGGGGTAAAAAAAGAAGTGAACGCAGAACATTACCCCAGATACTCCAGGACTTGCTGCAGGAGGTATTAAGCGCTTTCTCTCCAGCCCCTTCCAAGAGTCAGACATGGTGGATACTATGGCACTACCTGGTACTATGGTGAACCTCGGGGCTCGAGTCAGAGGATACACAGTGAGTACAGAGGTGGTAGCCCTGGAAGAGAAGGACCTGGAGAGTTTCCAGGTGCTTCCAGCAGCTACTGGGGGTGAGTCACAGATCACAGCACAGAGGCAAGATGTTCCCCACGCAGGTGCAGTAACAGCCGCGTCGTTACAACGCATGCGTGGGTAGAGCGCGCAGTTGTGGCTGTTAATGCGCATGTGGATCGCCCTCGCCGTGCTCTAGGATGGTGGGCCGGACTGGGGGGTGGTCCCTCTTTACACCGTGCAAAGACGTTACAGACACCAGATGGAGGCCGATTTCGGGTACAACAGGTCCAAGTTTATTTCCAGCTGTCCGTCTGACGGCTCCAGCAATACACCGCAATTCCTTCACGGCCCTCCGCTTCTAGGCCCCGGTACACACACCATACTTTCACTTGGGACGTAAATACACACATTGTCCCTTTTTCAGCTTAGTGACGTTCCTGCCAGTTTGGTCACTGTGGCCACCTTAGGTCTGTACACCAACAGCAATTTTACTGGTCAGCTGTCGTCGTCAAATTCGGTATGCTTTCCCTCAGGACCTCGTCTGTACTGCGGTACTTCGTGTCAGGACCACCCCCCTGATTTCTTTCCTCCTCAGTCCCCTGGTTTAGCTCTCCTCACAACACACAATTTGTCACAGACTTCTCGTCTCTTGAGCTCCTCCCGGGGACTGGAACTTTCTGGAACCCTCCTGTCAAATTTATAACTTTCCCGACTCCCTGTAACTCCGCCCCCATGACCAACGGTTTCTAAAGCCCTAGGCTGCTGTCAAATCCAGAACTCGCACTCCCTCTGCCATCTTGTGGTCATCCAGGGTACTGCACTTAGTCTACACTGTTCAGCTGTTTCCCTTCTATCATAACTGACAAGTCCGTCCATCCGTCAGGTCACCTTCCCTACAGTGCCAGGGCCGTGGGGTACTCGGAGCAGGGCCCGTCGATTTCAATGGGAGATGTCACGGCAGCGGTGACCCGGTCCGTGGCCCTGGGCGTCCATTGTAAAAGGAGAATGTTGAATGTGTGGATGATGATTAAAGTTTATTAGTGAATGATTTGTGACGCCACCTGTGGTGTTCGGCAATGAAGATGTTAAGCCGACGCTGCAGACAGATCCTCTGGGACAGATGGTGTTGTGCAGCAATGATGGTGTAGCCCTCCACAGGCAGGGCTGTAGTCCCAGGGCAGAGTAATAGATGTTGAGGAAGAGGGTGCAGTGTTCAGCACAGAGATGTAGCAGTGCCGAGTGGGTTGGTGCAGGAATATGCGGAGGACACCAGGGCATGTAGTTCCAAAGCTTTACTCACAGTCTGTTGTGCATACAGGTGCCCGCATCCATGCTGTGTCCTCCAGGTCAGGAATTCAGCCAACCTCCAGGCAAGATGAAGTACTCCGTTCCACCACTCCGCCAACATATGTGCCTTTTCTGAACGTCTCCCTCCTTAGCGCTCGTAGTGAAGTACTCACAGTACTGAGATACACTGGAGTTCCTTCTTTCAGATGTTCTTAGAACTCTACTTGTACGGCAGACAGCTGTAGCCTGCTTCGGGGACTCCTTGCTACTAAGTCCCGGCTTACTCTCGTTGCTGTTGTGCCACCAAGTCTTGTGTGGGTATAAAGTGGTGACAACTTCTAATCCTCCGGTGTCTGTCGCAGGACCAATAGTATCCATACAACCTCGGGAACCGGAACCTGGCCATGCGCTTAGAACTTGAGGAAGGGCTCTTCTCTAACCCTAATCCTTAGTTCTCTTCTTCTCCTTACGTTCCGTACAAATCAATCTTTCTTATGGAGAATTAGGCTTTCTGAATATCTCTTTCCTGTGCCAGCAGACCCAGGTCACTGAGGTCTGCTGCAGCACTTCCTTCATCCATCCCTCTCAGGGGAGCTTCTCTCACAGACTGACTTAGTCCCAATAATCTCCCACTCTCTGGTGCAGACTAAGCTCCACCCACCTCCCAGCACTCTTCGTGTTCCAAGCAGGGAGCCACCAAAGGTGCTTTGCTACACTACTATGTTGT
This sequence comes from Dendrobates tinctorius, assembly GCF_039654945.1. NCBI lineage: Eukaryota > Metazoa > Chordata > Amphibia > Anura > Dendrobatidae > Dendrobates > Dendrobates tinctorius. The sequence goes on from NW_027361676.1 coordinate 27,445,646, forward strand.
GTGGGATGCAGGTGTTGGAGTGTGGTCAAGTGTCTCCACCGTACCTGGATGGTGGGGCACCAGACCTCAGGAGGAGGTGCAGTACCTCTGTGGCGACTGAACCCTCAGGGGCGCCACACATGCACGGGAGTAGCGGTGACGTGATGTCACTGCTATTCCCAAGCGTTTGTAGTAACGATGCAGCTGTTACTGCGGCCACAAACTGCGCCTGCGAAACTGACTGCTGCAGTGCCTTATGGGATTTGGGGACAGCGGCCTACTGGAGATTATATATGTAATAATACAGTATATATACATATATATATGAGACTGATGGCTTTCCACAGTCTGAGCTTGTTCACTTTCTTAAAGGGCCTGGGCAAAAGGAGGCTCTGTACAACAGGAACAAGCACCCAACACTGGTGCTTGGATTAAAAATATTCCTACTAGGGAAGATAAGGAGCATTATGTCTCAAGACTTGAAAATTCATATTGGGCTGAACTATCCATATTAAGGGATAAAGTCCAACAATGGGGTGAGAGGATTACGTCAATGGAGGCATGTACTTCTACACTTTCTGTACAAATGGGGGCCCAGGAAACTGTATTATCAAATCACATTTATCAACCACATTATTTTGCTGATTTGATGGGATAATGCAGAAAACAGAGGCAGACGAAACAACATCAGAGTCAGAGGCTTCCCTGAATCAATAGAGCAGAAAGATCTGGATAAAACACTTTGCCATTTGTTCAGCTCCATCTTGGGTGCCCCTCCTGATTCTCCTCTGGAACTTGATAGAGCCCACAAGGCACTGTGGCCCAGGTCTATGGACCTTGATCACCACAGAGATGTGATCTGAGGGGTGCACAGATATCAGCAAAAAGTTGCAATAATGGAGCAGGCACGTGCCGCAGGGGTTATACAACATCAAGGGAGAACGATTCAAATACTCCCAGACCTCTCGAGATGGACATTACAAAAAAGAAAAGCATTGAAACCCTATTGGAAACCTTACGATCACACAATATCCCTTATACTTGGGGTTTCCCTATTCGTTTGAGGGTCAGGCAAGCAGGCAGAACACACATATTGAGTCACCCCAGAGGTATCCAGGCTTTTACAGCAGCTTTTCGTATCCCTCCTGTTGCACTTCTGGACTGGGCCTCCTTACTTTCGGGGTTTCAAGTAGATGAACCACCACAACTTCATCCACAAAATCAAAGAATCCCCAGACGGCAAAATAACAGAGTCCATGACAGAGCAAGAGAGGATTTCCAAAGAATTCCATTTCCTCCTGAATCAATGGACTGTTCCCAGCCCTTCTGAAGTATAGAGACTGGTGGCAACGCATTGGATCGGTAGATATGAGTAATAGTACATATGTATTTGAATATTTGCATCTCTGGGTGCCTGAGGATCTCTATATGACTGTGGTTTAATAGCAGTAGGTGGGGAAACTCACCCCTGAATCACTGGTAGAGACTGAATGCTGTAGCGCATCTCAGTGAGATGGTTCATACTGACTGGATAGGTGGGCTGGTAGCAGGCTCAGTATACCCTAGATACCGCATTACATGACTGCATCTTATTACCTGTTATACAGTGGGGCAAAAAAGTATTTAGTCAGTCAGCAATAGTGCAAGTTCCACCACTTAAAAAGATGAGAGGCGTCTGTAATTTACATCATAGGTAGACCTCAACTATGGGAGACAAACTGAGAAAAAAAAATCCAGAAAATCACATTGTCTGTTTTTTTTTCATTTTATTTGCATATTATGGTGGAAAATAAGTATTTGGTCAGAAACAAGCAATCAAGATTTCTGGCTCTCACAGACCTGTAACTTCTTCTTTAAGAGTCTCCTCTTTCCTCCACTCATTACCTGTAGTAATGGCACCTGTTTAAACTTGTTATCAGTATAAAAAGACACCTGTGCACACCCTCAAACAGTCTGACTCCAAACTCCACTATGGTGAAGACCAAAGAGCTGTCAAAGGACACCAGAAACAAAATTGTAGCCCTGCACCAGGCTGGGAAGACTGAATCTGCAATAGCCAACCAGCTTGGAGTGAAGAAATCAACTGTGGGAGCAATAATTAGAAAATGGAAGACATACAAGACCACTGATAATCTCCCTCGATCTGGTGCTCCACGCAAAATCCCACCCCGTGGGGTCAGAATGATCATAAGAACGGTGAGCAAAAATCCCAGAACCATGCAGGTGTACCTAGTGAATGAACTGCAGAGAGCTGGGACCAATGTAACAAGGCCTACCATAAGTAACACACTATGCCACCATGGACTCAGATCCTGCAGTGCCAGACGTGTCCCACTGCTTAAGCCTGTACATGTCCGGGCCCGTCTGAAGTTTGCTAGACAGCATTTGGATGATCCAGAGGAGTTTTGGGAGAATGTCCTATCGTCTGATGAAACCAAACTGGAACTGTTTGGTAGAAACACAACTTGTCGTGTTTGAAGGAAAAAGAATACTGAGTTGCATCCATCAAACACCATACCTACTGTAAAGCATGGTGGTGGAAACATCATGCTTTGGGGCTGTCTCTCTGCAAAGGGGCCAGGATGACTGATCCGGGTACATGAAAGAATGAATGGGGCCATGTATCGTGAGATTTTGAGTGCAAACCTCCTTCCATCAGCAAGGGCATTGAATATGAAACGTGGCTGGGTCTTTCAACATGACAATGATCCAAAGCACACCGCCAGGGCAACGAAGGAGTGGCTTCGTAAGAAGCATTTCAAAGTCCTGGAGTGGCCTAGCCAGTCTCCAGATCTCAACCCTATAGAAAACCTTTGGAGGGAGTTGAAAGTCCGTGTTGCCAAGCGAAAAGCCAAAAACATCACTGCTCTAGAGGAGATCTGCATGGAGGAATGGGCCAACATACCAACAACAGTGTGTGGCAACCTTGTGAAGACTTACAGAAAACGTTTGACCTCTGTCATTGCCAACAAAGGATATATCACAAAGTATTGAGATGAAATTTTGTTTCTGACCAAATACTTATTTTCCACCATAATATGCAAATAAAATGAAAAAAAAACAGACAGTGTGATTTTCTGGATTTTTTTTTCTCAGTTTGTCTCCCATAGTTGAGGTCTACCTATGATGCAAATTACAGACGCCTCTCATCTTTTTAAGTGGTGGAACTTGCACTATTGCTGACTGACTAAATACTTTTTTGCCCCACTGTATATACAAAATGGAGATCTGCTGACCTAGTGTTTAATCATTTGCCTTAAAACAGAGAGACCATTTGGGCTCAGCATTTGACAGTCTGCTATACTTAAGTTCTTGTACACCCTCAGCATATTGTTATTTTAAAGTTGTTGTTTTCTATCATATATACTTGTTTTTATATAACAGCTTATTGGATGGTGTTGACTTGGTTTGGGAGGAGGCTCTATCTGTGGAAAGCCCGCTACCCATAAGGGGGCTCTGTACCTTGCGGGATGTGGTATAGTATTTTTCCTTTTGCCCCCCACATCAAACACTGGGTTGGGCTCACAGTTTGCTAGTGAGCTCCAATATTATACCCTGTTCTTAATTTCACTCTTAACAACTGTTTTCTATTCTTTCACATTCCTATATCTTTCTACACCGTGTCATGCCCGCCATGTCCGTTATGCCTGTCATGTCCGTCATGCCCGCCATGTCTGTTTTGCCGCATGACCCCTGGAGCAGTGTGCACATGCACCGAACTATCATGCCCGCCATGTCTGGTGTGCCGCATGACTCCTGGAGCGGTGTGCACTTGTACTGAATTCTCATGCCCGTTATGTCATGCCCGCATGTTCCTCAAAAAAGATCTCCAATATTATATGGAATGCACAAGCAAAAAGTACAATTACTACATTTACAGGAAACCCATTTTAAAGAGGGACACGTTCCTACTATAAGAGACCGTTATTACACAAAATGGTTCCATAGCGCCAACGCAGAGTCGCGGTCAAGGGGAGTGTCTATAGCAATACACAAATCTTTGATACATTCAGTGGTAGACACTTGGTTGGATACTGAAGGAAGATATGCCATACTCAAGCTCAGAATATTTGACACTATATATACTATTGCGGGATGGTATGATACCAACCAAAGTCAAACTAATGCTTGTTTCTGAAGGAACTCTCCGATGTAGCAGACGGTGTAGTGATAATTGGTGGTGATTTAAATATGTCCTTAGATTCTGCCTTGGATAATACGACATAACGGAGCGCCGATCCCTCCAGACAAAGATCAGCCTTGAAAAAAATGTTACACCACATGCAATTAACAGACGTTTGGTGTATCATAAATCTGCAAGGTAGAGATTATACTTTTTATTCAAATTCCCACAAATCTTACAGCCGAATTGACTTTTTCTTAATTAGTCATTGGGCACTCGCTTGGCAACCTTGACCTGCCATAGGCAACATTATTTGGTCAAATCATGCGCCTGTTTTCTTAACCATCCATCCTCCAGATAGCCCAAACCGTACTTGGACATGGAGGCTTAATGATAATTTACTTAGGGATTCTGTCTGTACCTCCGACCTTAAGTAGACAATTTTTTATCAGCACATTCTTCAGACCACACATCTTTACCCTTAAGGCCTCGTCTCACATAGTGAGATCGTTAGCGAGATCGCGGAAACATCATAGGTTTTGTAACGCAACAGCGACCTCGCCAGCGATCTCTCTACGTGTGACATAGTGGCGACCGGCCCCCCGCTTGGATATTGCTGATCGTGCTCGAATGTCCTAGGCCATTTTTTGATCGTTGGTGTCCCACTGGCCAGCATGCATCGCTGTGTTTGACGACCTCGTTGGCGACTCTGAACTCAGGTACGCAAGTGAGAGTCCTTAGAATAGCTGCTGTGTCACAAGGTCTCAACGACCGGCGAGGTTGTTATACGGATCGCCGTATCGTTGCTGCGTCGTTGAGTAGATTTGCCTGTTTGACAGCCTACTAGAACCATGTAGCGACGCAGCAGCGATCCTTACCAGGTCGTATCGTTGTTGGGATCACTGGAGCATCGCTATGTGTAACGAGACCCTAACAGTGGGAAGCTCTCAAGTGTATCCTTAGGGGCACTATGCTGATAAAATATGGAGCTTGTCTCAAAAAATAAAAAGCTCTTAAAATCTCAGAACTTCTAAAACAGATATGTACACTGGAAATTAGACATAAAAATAATCTCTCTCCGACCACCTTGGTAGAATTGACTAAATGTAGAGAGGAACTTAGATCCATAATGGATGAAAAATATCTGAAATATAAAAATCGCTTTAAGAGGGTCTTATATAATCATGCTGATAAATGTAGTCGCACTTTATCGCATCTCCTTCATCCTCGCAACCAAACTTCTTAGGCTAGTTTCACACTAGCGTATCTTCACGCAGCGCATGGCTCCGCTAAGCCCCGCCCCCTGCCGCGCCCCCTCCGGTCATCTCCTCCCTACTATCGCACAGCGTTGCATGTGATCTGCGCACCCTATCTTTAGCATAGGGTGCGCAGACCGTGCGCTGACCGTGCGCTAGTAGGATTTTTGTGTGCGCTGCACACTTTTGAAGGTGCGCCGATGTGCGCCGAACGCACCATGATGCATTTTGGTGCGCTCGGCGCACCTTCAAAAGTGCACAACGCACACAAATATCCTACTAGCGCACGGTCTGTGCACCCTATGCTAAAGATAGGGTGCGCAGATCGCATGCAGCGCTGTGCGATAGTAGGGAGATGACAGGAGGGGTGTGTCAGGGGGCGGGGCTTAACGGCGCCATGAAGATAGCGTGAAGATACGCTAGTGTGAAACTAGCCTAATATCCCCATATTACATCAGCAAGGAGTAGGGGAAACATAATCCTGTGGAAATTCTGGGAATAATGGAATCATACTATGCTAAACTTTACAACATTCAGGGGAATATCTCGGACTTAGACCCTCAGATTCTGCAGGACCGCATTGATAAATATATAGATGATCACGGCCCTCCCCACTATGGATACTAACTCACGAGAACACTTGGAAAATCAATTTTTGGAAGATGAAATCAACTCTGCTATTAAAAACATACCCCCAGGTGGAACGGACGGCTTTACGCCACAGTTCTATAAATCATTCAGAGAGCAAATTACTCCATTCCTCACTTAGTGTTTAAAGCTGTCTCTGTCTCCACTTCCTTTGCCCCATAAACCCTAGAAGCACACTTAACAGTGATCCCAAAACCAGGGAAGGATTCGTCATTAGTCTCCAACTATCGGCCAATATCCCTATTATATATTGACATCAAAGTTTTCAGGGCTTATCTACAGCATTCTATAATACTGTAGATAAGCCACTGATCCAAAGTGAAAGATAAGAAAAATAACTTTTATTATAATCACCTTGGGGGCGTCTGATGCGGTCCGGTCCAATGGATGTCGCAAGTCCGGGTCCGGCGCCTCCCATCTTCTTGTGACGCCACCCTCCTGCTTGCTTCCTCGCTCCTGGCATCGCACTTCTGCACAGGCGTACTTCCCTGCCCTGTTGAGGGCAAAGCAAAGTACTGCAGTGTGCAGGCGCCAGGAAAGGTCAGAGAGGCCCAAGCACCTGAGAACTGCAGTACATTGCTCTGTCCTCAACAGAGTAGAAAAGTACGCCAGCGCAGAAGTTCGTTGCCGGGAGTGAAGAAGCAAGCAGGAGGATAGTGTCGCAAGAAAATGGGAAGAGTCAAACCCGGACCTGCGACACCCATCAGACCAGACAGCCCCTCCCCAGGAGAGTATAATAAAACATATTTTTCTTATCTTGCAGGTCGGATCGGGGGCTTATCTACAGCATTATAGAATGCTGTAGATAAGCCCTGAAAGGCAGCGGCCGCATCTTATAGCAGGTGACAGGTGCACTTTAAAAGACTTTGTTTTGAAATTTCCTGGGTCACTGCCTGTTTGTCACACTGCACCAACCCCACTGCACTATACTGTGTACAGCTCAACATTAGAGAACTGCTAAATCTGCAGATAAAACAGTGATTGTATCAAAATGATATCAAGCAACCCAGTAAGTGGCACATTTCTGTAATCAGGTTCTTTGCCCACATTTTGCTTCTCTTAAATGGGGTAGCAAAAATTTGGTGACAGATTCCCCTTGAAGGCCAGTAACCAACCCCCAGGAAGACAAATGTGGCTGATGAAAGTATCTTGCCCCAGATGAAGCAGACAATTCTAGTATGGAAGGAAACAGGTTCAGAGAGGATAACAGGTGGACTTTCTAGAGTAAGCCTATTATGGACGTATATGGTGATATGTATGTGGTTCCACCAAACATACCTTGATTTGATGATTACTACATAACTGACTTCTGTTTAGGAAGCTGAATTCCGACACTCCCCAACCTATTCCACCCACATAATAGTCTTTGGGCAACGGAGCAGGAGTGCTTGGAGCGGCACGACACAGATAATCGACATCACTGGTGCTCTCAGCGGATGGCATCCTTTCTCCAATATATCTGGTGAAATCAGGAAGTTTTGTCCTGTAATCTCTCATATAGTCCGGGCCTACAAAGGACAGAACAATGCAAATGGCTTTTAGTGAACCATATATATGAAGGATGAATCAGGTCACATGGGCTGCAAGTAGTCACATGGTTGGTTAAAGATATAAGTCTATATTAACCTAATAACCTGTGAAGGTATAACAACCCCCTTAAGGAAGACAAGAGTTGTTCTTGCAATAGAGAAAAAGTCCTTCATGCCTCCAATACTGTAGAATAAATCCCTGGACAGTCCTTGTACCATGTAGTCATCTGGTGCATGTAATATTACAACACACAAGGCATCCAGACCTCCTTAAACACTTCAACCATGACAATTCCTTATGGCAGAAATTAACATAGTTTCAATGCAATATTAAGTCACTTTGTCATCAACACAAGTGAGGTTTTTCACTTACAATTAGTTTTGGATATAAAAACATAATTTGAAAATATCTATAGTACGTCAAACAGGAATCATGGGATAGGATAACATTAGTCGTATTCTGGGAATTGGTATGTACCATCTTGGGTAGTAGTTTTGCCTGTACTGAACAACAAATATTAAAAAACTTGGCCACCTTTCCACAAGTCATATCATGGTCTGCTTCTGATCTGCTAGATAGTCTCCAGTCACTTTGTCATTGCTATTTTCAAGAAGTAGAAGAATCTAGAAATTGCAACAGTTCAGCGACAAAGGTAGACCACAAACTGGCCAAGCAGGTCTGCTGATTGCTGACATGCTTGGCACATACAATTGCCTATCCTTTGACAGATCACTCACTACATACTACCCCTCGAAGTGGCATGGGCACAATAACTGTGCAGCAGTAAAATGATCAAAACAGGTAAGCAGATGCCCACAAGCCCCAGATCCATCTGTGTAATGCCAAGTGTCATGTCCCACGACTTGGGAAATCATTTAATATTTGCATTGTTTGTGTTGCATCATCTGTTGCTAGGCAGAAGTTTGCCTTTCCCTGTATTTTGTTCCAACTCTCTCCCTGTAGTCCTGTGATGTATGCTTGTTCCCTCCCTTATTCTCCATTTTGTGATCGTCCCTCCATCTGTATGCATCTTCTTACATGTCCTCTGAAGAATATTCCTTTTTACCTGCTGCTTTCATCATAATACAAGAATTTCAGTTAAAGCATCCCTCTTTTCCTGGAGTCTTCTTACATGAGATCGTGGCTGAGTTAAACTGTCTGAATAATCGGTATGAACGTGAGTACAGGTCGATACGGAAAGGGCCCAGAAAGAGAGGTCTATCCAGGCACCATACGTTCTACATATCCATGAGTCAGAATAGTAAAAAGGAATAACCTGCCTTCAGAGACAGTAACTCAAGGTCTGTGCTAAATCTCAGTGGAAAAGGACAGTTCCAGCCAGACCCCAGCGTGCATAGAAGCCACACACTGCAGCTGAACAGAGAGGAATATAACTCCCATCATTACACAGGACCCTGCAGCTGCTCCAGCATTAGATACAAAGTATCAACTCTGTGCAGAGTCTGTGTATTTCCTGTTGCTGAACAGTGAGAAGTATAACCCTCATCATCAACTCTTCCTGCCTGCAATCTAATTATGTCTGAAGCAAGGAATACAATGTCCCTACCAGACTTACAAGCACAGGAAAGAGACCCAGACCCCCATCCACCATCTAGCGAAAGGGGAAAATGTACAGTCAAACCCACATGGAAAGTCATGGAGAATTTAGAGACTGCAAAATGTGAATTATATAGTGATGTGTCTTCAGTATGGAAGAAAATGCTGAGTCATATAGACACTGCATCAAGGCCTGCTTCTCATGAGTTACCACCAGAGGGAGTCCTAGAACAATTATGCACAGCATGCCAAATGTATATGCAGAAGAGTGACCAATACATTATTCTCCTGAAGAAACTGAATCTCCCAGAGACTTTAAACGAATTGCAAGGTTTCCAGCAGCTTAATTCTGAAAGAGACTGCACTGTACGTGACATTAAAGCCAAGATAGAGGCTAGAATCGCACGAACACCAGATGCATCAACTCGCACATCCAAATCGTGTAAGCACTCAAAACGTTCATCTAGGTCAAGTTCATCAAAATATTCTACTCTTACTGAGCCGCTTATAAGAGCACGTGCTAAGGCTGAAACTACTAAGGTACAAGCTGCTTTTGCACAAAAGAGAGCAGAAATGGATGCAGAAGCGGCACGCGTGAAAGCGGAAAAGGAAGCTCTAGAGAAGGAATGTGAGCATGCAACAGCCATGGCAGAATTAAAGGTACTCGAGCAGGCTGTCAGTGGGAGTCAAAGAGACAGCGTCAGTTTGTGTGAAATGGAGGCAGAAGACCCTATTGAACGCACAAGAGACTACGTGCTAAGCCAAGATGGCGAACCGCAGATCATCACTAACACTCCTGATGGTGTTGACGCTTCTCCAGAGCACCAGGATGCCGATCCACTTACAGAATCCTGCATTCAAGGTCAGTACAATGCTCCCAAACTTGAACTTCCTTCACATTCCAGTATGCGCCAAAACCCTGCATCTCACCAAACTCCACAGGCTAATACCTACATGCAACCCAATATGCCGGCAGGTCATTATACCCTCGACAACCACACAGTGCCACCTCCGCAGGTAGCAGAAACTATACCCACCAAACCAGTTGCTGGACTAAATGCATATGCCACTCCATACTTCCCCATGTTTCAAGGCCAAGACGTCTCCACCTCTATGTACAACACCGCTCAGCCTACAATTGTGCATCCTAAGTCAGAAAGAACAGACATGTCCGACTTCGCAAGGTACATGATTCGCAGTGAACTTACTAAAACCGGTCTCACAAGGTTCGACGACCAACCTGAAAATTACAGAGGTTGGAAAAGTGCCTTTAGAACCGTAACTGGTGACCTCGGCATCACTGCTGTGGAAGAGCTGGACCTGCTGATCAGATGGTTAGGACCACAATCCACAGAGCGTGTCAAGAGACTCAGGTCTGTACATATCAGTAATCCAACGGCTGGTCTCATGGCTGCATGGGAAAGACTAGAGAGAAACTTTGGCAGTCCAGAAGCCATAGAGGATGCACTGTTCAAGCGACTACAGAGTTTTCCAAAGATATCAAGCAAGGACAGTTCAAAGTTCCTAGAGCTCAGTGACCTGCTGTTAGAGCTCCAGCTGGCCAAGGCAGACACCCACCTACCTGGCCTTAGCTACCTGGACACTGCTCGTGGAGTAAACCCCGTTATCTCCAAGCTACCATACAATGTAAAAGAGAAGTGGACTGCAATAGGCTCAAAATACAAGAAAGACCATCAAGTGTCATTTCTTCCGTTCTCCTACTTTTGTGAGTTTATAAAAGACATTGCAGAGTGTAAGAACGACCCAAGCTTTTCCTACGGAGAATCCAGTGGCCCAGCTTCACCTAATTCTAAATACGTGAGCACACGCTCGAATGACAGAAACCGCAGGGGTCCAGTGTCAGTGAAGAAGACGGATATTCCTCCCTTACCAACATCAGCCCCAGGCAAGAACAAGGGTGAAAAGATAGAGAACCCAAATCGTGAGTGTCCCATCCACAAGAAGCCACATCCCTTAAAAAAGTGCATCGGCTTCAGGAAGAAACCACTCCAAGAACGCAAGGAACTTCTAAAGAAGTTTGGGGTATGCTACAGATGTTGTGCTTCTACTGAACACCTTGCTAAAGACTATAAAACTACAATTAAGTGTATGGAGTGTGACAGTGAGGATCACGTACAAGCACTCCACCCATACTGTCCAGACTCTACACCTTTTAAAAATTTTGCAATTTTAAAACTTTAAATTTTTATGCCCTTAAATCAGAGAGATGTGTCACACAAATTTCTTAATAAATAACATTTCCCACATGTCTATTTTACATCAGCACAATTTTGGATGCAAAAATTTTTTTGTTAGAAAGTTATAAGGGTTAAAAGTTGACCAGCAATTTCTCATTTTTACAACAAAATTTACAAAACCATTTTTTTTAGGGACCACATCACATTTAATGTCATTTTGAGGGGTGTACATGACAGAAAATACCCAAAAGTGACACCGTTCTAAAAACTAGACCCCTCAAGGTGCTCAAAACCACATTCAAGAAGTTTATTAACCCTTTACGTGCTTCACAGGAACTAAAGCAATGTGGAAGGAAAAAATTAACATGTAACTTTTTTTTTGCAAAAAATTTAATTCAGAACCAATTTTTTTTTATTTCCACAAGTGTTAAAAGAGAAAATGAACCACAAAATTTGTTATGCAATTTCTCCTGAATATGCCAATACCCCATATGTAGGGGTAAACCACTTGTTCAGTGCACAGCAGGGCTCGCAAGGGAAGGAGCCCGTTTGACTTTTTCAACGCAGAATTGGCTGGAATTGAGATCGGATGCCATGTTGCATTTGGAGAGCCCCTGATGTTCCTAAACAGTGGAAACCCCCAACAAGTGACCTCATTATGGAAACTAGACCCCTTAAAGAACTTATCTAGATGTGTGGTGAGCATTTTGAACCTTCAAGTGCTTCACAGAAGTTTATAATGTAGAGCCATGAAAATTAAAAATAATTTTTTTTACTCAAAAATGATTTTTTAGCCCGCTATTTTTTATTTTCACAAGGCTAACAGGAGAAATTGGACCACAAAAGTTTTTGTGCAATTTGTCCTGAGTACGCTGATACCCCATATGTGGGGGGGAACCACTGTTTGGGCGTATGGGAGAGCTCGGAAGGGAAGGAGTGCCATTTTGGAATGCAGACTTTGAGGGAATGGTCTGCGGGCATCATGTTGCGTTTGCAGAGCCCCTGATGTGACTAAACAGTATAAACCCCCCACAAATGATCCCATTTTGGAAACTAGACCCCCGAAGGAGCTTATCTAGATATGTGGTGAGCACTTTGAACCCCCAAGTGCTTCACAGAAGTTTATAAACGTAGAGCCGTGAAAATTAAAAATCATTTTTTTTCCTCAAAAATCATTTTTTTATCCCGCTATTTTTTATTTTCCTAAGGGTAACAGGAGAAATTGGACCACAAAAGTTGTTGTTCAATTTGTCCTGAGTACGCTGATACCCCATATGTAGGAGGGAACCACTGTTTGGGCGTATGGGAGAGCTCGGAAGGGAAGGAGTGCCATTTTGGAATACAGACTTTGATGGAATGGTCTGCGGACATCATGTTGCGTTTGCAGAGCCCCTGATGTACCAAAACAGTGGAAACCCCCCACAAGTGACCCCATTTTGGAAACTAGACCCCCAAGGAGCTTATCTAGATGTGTGGTGAGCACTTTGAACCCCTAAGTGCTTCACAGAAGTTCATAACGCAGACCCGTGAAAATAAAAAATCATTTTCTTCCTCAGAAATGGTTTTTTAGCCCTCTATTTTTTATTTTCCTAAGGGTAACAGGAGAAATTGGACCACAAAAGTTGTTGTGCAATTTGTACTGAGTATGCTGATACCTCATATGTGGGGGGAACCACTGTTTGGTCGCATGGGAGAGCTCGGAAGGGAAGGAGTGCCATTTTGGAATGCAGACTTTGATGGAATGGTCTGCGGGCGTCATGTTGCGTTTGCAGAGCCCCTGATGCACCTAAACAGTGAAAACCCCTGACAAGTGACCCCATTTTGGAAACTAGACCCCCCAAGGAGCTTATCTAGATGTGTGGTGAGCACTTTGAATACCCAAGTGCTTCACAGAAGTTTATAACCCAGAGCCGTGAAAATAAAAAGTCTTTTTTATTTCCACCAAAGTGATTTTTTAGCCCCCAATTTTTAGACCCCCAAAGTTGGTAAATAGTGGAAACCCCTCAATTATTGCTCCAACCCTAACCCCAACACACCCCTAACCCTAATGCCAACCTTAACCCTAATCCCAACCCTAATCCCTAATCCTAATTCTAATCCTAATCCTAATTTGCCTTAACCTTAATTCTAACCCTAATTCTAACCCTAGCCCTAACCCTAACCCTAGCCCTAACCCTAACCCTAGCCCTAACCCTAGCCCTAACCCTAGCCCTAACCCTAACCCAAGCCCTAACTGTTGTGAGTTAGGCCGACGCCCTATTCAGTTGCTGGTGATTCCTTCTGGCTTGTCAGCTCTTGGTTTTCAGCTCTGTTCCAGTCATCTAAAGCTAAGTTTTTCTGCTAATGTTCACACTTGATTTTGTTTGTCTATTCAGTTTTTTGGTGTGGTCAGCCAGCCCCTGCTGGGGGCTGTGCTGAATTTCCACTCATATTTATCAGTATTTTGCCAATTGGCTTTTTGTCCCTTACTAGTTCGGTCTCTTTTTGCTCTGTCTCAGAATATTTCAGAGTGCTGATATAGTGGGAGAAGTCTAGTGACTTCAGGGTTAATTTTGCTATCAGAAGTGTTAGACATGATTTTTGTAGGGTTTTTTGCGGGTTGCAGACAGTGTCTCTCCTTTCCTTTCCTGTCTAGTTAGTTTGGGGCCCATCATTTGCTCAGCCTATTTTCCTGCCTGTGTTTGTGCCTTCATCTTGTTTCACCGTCAATACATGTGTGGGGGCTATCTATTCCTTTGGGGTCTGCTTTGGGGCAGTTAGTTTTCCCTTTTCTTGCTTTAGGCTTATTTAGTCCTCCGGCCATGACAAGGCGTCTAGGAACATCGTAGGCACGCTCCACGGCTACTGCTAGTTGTGTGGTAAGATCAGGGATCTGCAATCTACATAGTTACCAACCTCTCTGGTTTTCTGTGACTTAGCTTGTTTTGTTTTTTTCTCCTGGGTGACCCATTCATAACAGAATCACCAGCCATACCGCAGATTCTAGAGTACTCAAAAGCAGGAAAAAGTTGTTAAAAAAAAAAAAAAAGTGTCAGAATTTTTTTTTTTTAATTTTTTTTCCTCTTTTTTCTCTGGGGCCATAGGAGGATTTTTTTACTTTTTCCTAATGGAGATTAAACAATTGTCTGATCGTGTGGAGCAGCTGGCTGCTGAAGTGCAGGGAATTTCCACCTACCTCATTCAATCGCATGCTGGTGAACCTAAGATCCCTACTCCTGATGTGTTTTCTGGGGATCCGTCTAAATTTCTGAATTTTAAGAATAATTGTAAATTATTTCTGGCCTTGAAGCCTAATTCATCGGGGAGCTCTGTGCAGCAGGTTAAAATTGTCATCTCCTTGCTGCGCGGCGATCCCCAGGATTGGGCTTTTTCTCTGACACCTGAAAATCCTATTCTGACTAATGTGGATGCATTTTTTCAAGCCTTGGGGTTGTTGTATGATGAACCTAATGCTGTTGATCAAGCTGAGAGAACCCTGTTGGCATTAAACCAGGGTCAGGATTCTGCAGAGTTATACTGTAAAAAATTCCGAAAGTGGGCGGTCCTTACTACATGGAATGATAGTGCATTGGCAGCTCTCTTTCGGAAGGGTTTATCAGAGACCGTAAAAGATGTTATGGTGGGATTTCCTGTTCCCTCTGGTATGGATGATTCCATGTGCCATTCAAGTTGATCGGCGTTTACGTGAACGTAAAACTACACGGGAGGCACTGCCATCTTTTGAACAAACGTCTAAACCTATGCAATGTGATGGGGTTTTGTCTAGGGCGCAAGGTCAGGAGTTTAGAAGGCGTAATAAGCTGTGTTTTTTCTGTGGAGACGCCTCTCATATTATTTCTGTCTGCCCAAAATGAGAGAAACGTTTTGCACACACATTTGCTGTGGGCAGTATACAACCTAAGTTTCTTTTGGAAATTACTCTGATCTGCTCCTTATCCATGTTTTCCACGAAGACTTTTGTGGATTCAGGAGCAGCGTTGAATCTGATGGATTTGGACTTTGCTAAACGTTGAGGTTTTTCCATGACGCCGCTGTGGACGCCTATTCCTTTGAGGAGTATTGATGCTACTCCTTTGGCGGAGAATAAACCTCAGTTTTTGACCCAGGTGACAATGTGAGTTGCCCCAGACCACCAAGAAAATTGTAAATTTTTGGTGCTGCATAATCTGCATGATACTATTGTTTTGGGTTTTCCTTGGTTGCAAACTCATAATCCAGTTTTGGATTGGAAATCTGGGTCTGTGGTGAGTTGGGGTTGTCAGTGTGTTCTTAGGGACGCTCCTGTTTTCTCCACCTCTCCTCAGTCTCATGATATTCCTGATTATCTAGCCGATTTTTCTGATGTATTTAGTGAGAGCAAGTCTGCGCCTTTGCCTCCTCATAGGAGTTATGATTGTGCAATTGAGTTGATGCCTGGGTGTAAATTTCTCAAGGGTCGGCTTTTCAACTTATCAGTACCCGAACATGATGCTATGCGATCCTATATTAATGAGTCATTGGAGAAGGGTCATATTAGACCATCCTCGTCACCATTAGGTGCTGGGTTTTTTTTGTGGCCAAGAAAGATGGTTCATTAAGACCGTGTATTGATTATCGTTCCCTTAACAAGATGACGGTTAAATATCAGTACCCGTTACCTCTGATGTCTGATTTATTCTCCAGAGTTAAGAGTGCCTGCTGGTTTACTAAGCTTGACCTCAGGGGGGCGTATAATCTTATTCGCATCAAGCATGGGGATGAATGGAAGACGGCGTTTAATACTCCGGAGGGACATTTTGAGTACCTAGTGATGCCTTTTGGGCTCACTAATGCCTCTTCTGTCTTCCAGTCCTTTATGAATGATATTTTCCGTGACCTTGTGGATAAGTTTTTGATCATCTATCTGGATGATATTTTGATCTTTTCTAGTGATTGGGATTCTCATGTGGAACACATCCAGACTGTGTTCCGGATTTTGAGGGAGAATTCCTTGTTTGTTAAGGGATCGAAATGCCTCTTTGGTGTACAGAGAATTATATTTTTGGGATTTGTCTTATCTCCATCGACTATTGAAATGGACCCAGCCAAGGTACAGGCCATTTATGATTGGGTTCAGCCTACTTCTTTGAAGGCCCTCCAGAAGTTTTTGGGTTTTACTAATTTCTATCGTAAATTTATAGGTAATTTTTCTGGTATTGTCAAACCACTGACTGATCTGACCAAGAAGGGCGCTGATGTGCTGAATTGGTCTCCTGAGGCTATCTTAGCATTTCAGGAGCTTAAGCAGAGATTTTCTTCTGCTCCAGTTTTACGGCAACCTGATGTCTCACTTCCATTTCAGGTGGAGGTAGATGCTTCTGAGATTGGTGCAGGAGCTGTTTTGTCCCAAAAAGACCCTGTGACTTCTAAGATGAATCCCTGTGCCTTCTTTTCTCGATAGTTCTCCCCATCTGAACGCAACTATGACATGGGGAATCGGGAATTGTTGGCCATGAAGTGGGCATTTGAGGAGTGGAGACATTGGTTGGAGGGAGCTAGACATCAAGTTGTGGTCCTCACTGATCATAAGAATTTGATTTATCTGGAGTCGGCCAAACGCTTGAATCCTAGACAGGCTAGATGGGCCTTGATTTTCACGTGTTTTAATTTTGTGGTCTCTTTTCTTCCGGGCACTAAGAATGTTAAGGCGGACGCCCTTTCTAGGAGTTTCTTTGCCGATTCTCTTAGTGTGACCGAGCCTACTACCATCCTGGGTGAGGGGGTAGTTCTTTCTGCCATTTCGCCCGATTTGAGACGCGCCCTGGAGAAATTTCAGGAGGATAAACCTGAGCGTTGCCCTATGGGAAAATTGTATGTTCCTGACCAGTGGAGAAAGAGAGTGATGTCTGAAATTCATTGCTCCACATTGGCTGGTCATCCAGGTATTTTTGGTACCAGAGATTTGGTGAGTCGGTCCTTTTGGTGGCATGCCTTATCTCGTGACGTCAGGAATTTTGTACAGTCCTGTGGGACTTGTTCTTGGTCTAAACCCTGTTCTCGTTCTAGTGGGTTGCTGATGCCCTTGCCAGTGCCCAAGAGGCCATGGACCCATATCTCAATGGATTTTATTTCTGATCTTCTTGTCTCTCAGAGAATGACTGTTATCTGGGTGATTTGTGATAGATTTTCGAAGATGGTCCATCTTGTACCACTCCCAAAGTTGCCATCTTCCGCTGACTTGGTGCCCTTGTTTTTCAATAGGTGGTTCAGTTACATGGGATTCCTGAGAATATTGTGTCCGACAGAGGAGTCCAGTTTGTTTCCAGATTCTGGAAAGCCTTTTGTTCCAATCTGGGAATTCAGTTATCCTTCTCCTCCGCGTTTCATTCCCAGACCAATGTACAGACTGAGAGAACAAACCAGACCTTGGAGTCTTATTTGAGATGTTTTACATCTGCTGATCAGGATGACTCGGTCTCATTTTTGCCCTTGGCCGAATTCGCACTGAACAATAGAGCTAGTTCTGCCACTTTGATGTCAAGGCCCATTTTCCAACCGGCATAGGACCATTGGTCCCCGGTTTAAAGTGGGTGATATGGTTTGGTTGTCGTCTAAGAATATTCCTATGAAGGTCGCATCTCCTAAATTTAAGCCAAGATTTATTGGTCCTTATAAGATTTTGGAGATTCTTAATCCTGTTTCTTTTCGATTGGCTCTTCCAGTTACGTTCAAGATCCATAACGTATTTCACAAATCTCTGTTGGATCTCCTGACTCTGTGTTGGTTGAAGGCAATGTGGAATATGAGGTAGAGAAAATATTGGATTCTCGTTTGGTTAGACGGAGACTCCAGTATTTGGTCAAATGGAAGGGTTATGGTCAGGAGCATAATTCTTGGGTCTCTGCCTCCGATATTCATGCCAATAGTTTGGTTTGTGCTTTTCACCGGGCCCATCCTGATCGGCCTGGTGGCGTGGATGAGGGTTCGGTGACCCCTCCTCAAAGGGGGGGTACTGTTGTGAGTTCATTCTCTGGTTCACCAGTTGTGAGTTCTCCTTCCAGACTCCCTCTGGTGGTAACAGGAGGTAAAAAGGCTGATTTGATCGGTGGAGATCTGCCACCTGAGAATGAGGATGACGATTGGATCTCAGGAGTCTCAGTTTGGATTTAAGACAGCCGACGCCCTATTCAGTTGCTGGAGATTCCTTCTGGCTTGTCAGCTCTTGGTTTTCAGCTCTGTTCCAGTCATCTAAAGCTAAGTTTTTCTGCTAATGTTCACACTTGATTTTGTTTGTCTATTCAGTTTTTTGGTGTGGTCAGCCAGCCCCTGCTGGGGGCTTGCTGAACTTCCACTCTTATTTATCAGTATTTTGCCAATTGGCTTTTTGTCCCTTACTAGTTCGGTCTCTTTTTGCTCTGTCTCAGAATATTTCAGAGTGCTGATATAGTGGGAGAAGTCTAGTGACTTCAGGGTTAATTTTGCTATCAGAAGTGTTGGACATGATTTTTGTAGGGTTTTTTGCAGGTTACAGACAGTGTCTCTGATTTCCTTTCCTGTCTAGTTAGTTTGGGGCCCATCATTTGCTCAGCCTATTTTCCTGCCTGTGTTTGTGCCTTCATCTTGTTTCACCGTCAATACATGTGTGGGGGCTATCTATTCCTTTGGGGTCTGCTCTGGGGCAGTTAGTTTTCCCTTTTCTTGCTTTAGGCTTATTTAGTCCTCCGGCCGTGACGAGGCATCTAGGAACATCGTAGGCACGCTCCACGGCTACTGCTAGTTGTGTGGTAACATCAGGGATCTGCAATCTGCATAGTTACCAACCTCTCTGGCTTTCTGTGACTTAGCTTGTTTTGTTTTTTTCTCCTCGGTGACCCATTCATAACACCTAACCCTAGCCCTAACCCTAGCCCTAAGCCTAGCCCTAATGGAAAAATGAAAAAAAAAATAATATTTTCTTTATTTCATTATGTTTGCCTAACTAAGGGGGTGATAAACGGGGGGGTTATGTACTTTTTTTAAATTTTGATCACTGTGATAGATTATCATAGTGATCAAAATGAATGAATGGAATCTGCCAGCCGGAGCCTGTAGATTCCTGGCGGGCACACTTCACGTGCGCCCGCCATTTTCCCCGGATCCAAGATGGCGGCACCCACCGGAGGACGTCGGCGGGACGGAGGACCACCGGGAGGGGACCCTGGACCACGGAGAGGTACCGGGGGGGGATCAGGGACCCTCTTTCTCTCTCCTCTGATGTGCGAATACATCAGAGGAAAGAAAAATTAAATGCAAAATCTTGGCTTTTTTTTTGCGATTGCCGTTATAGGGTTAATGACGACGATCGCAAAAGCGGGGTTGGTAAAAACCGACCCGATTCATGTTCTCTGGGGTCTCGGCTACCCCCTGCAGCTGAGACCCCAGAGAAAATCCAACACTGGGGGGCGCTATTTACTTACTCCACAGCACCGTGAATTCACTGCGCTGTGGTTTAAGTATCCTTAATTACCGCCGTTAAAAGGCGTATCGGCGGTCGTTAAGGGGTTAATAATCCTTCTCACGGATTATTTATTTTTTGATTGGTATGAGAAGTCAGTAAATATTAGATGCTTTGAAAATTACCTGATAGAGACTAATGTTGCTTAGTTACATTTACATCAATGGTTTTGTGAGGTTTCATTGTGCTCCATAAATCAATAGAGACAGTATGTAGTAGTCAGGCTAGCTGGCTATTTGTTTTTATATCTGTACCTGTATGCAATAGAAAATTCTGATTTTTCTGAACATTTATCCAAACTAGTGAGACATTCAGACATTCAAAATACTGGATACACTGTAAGTTAACCCCTTCACCCCGAAGCCTGTTTTCACCTTCACGAGTAGGCCAATTTTTTCAATTCTGACCACTGTCACTTCATGAGGTCATAACTCTAGAATGCTTCAGCGGATCTCACTGATTCTCAGACTGTTTATCCGTAACATACAGTATAGTACTTTATGAAGGTGGTAAAATTTATTTGATATGACTTGCGTTTATGTGTGAAAAATCGGAAATTTGGCTACATTTTTCAAACTGTTTATGCCTTTAAATCAGAGTCATGTCACACAAAATGGTTTAGAAATAACATTTCCCACATGTCTACTTTACAATTTTTGAAACATATTTTTTTGTTAGGAAGGTATAAGGGTTAAAAGTTGACCATCGATTTCTCATTTTTCCAACAAAATTTAAAAACTATTTTTTTAGGGATCACCTCCCACTTAAAGGGACTCTGAGGGACTATATGACAGAAAATATGCAAAAATGACACCATTCTAAAAACTGCAGCCCTCAAGGTGCTCAAAACCACATTCAAGACGTTTATTAACCCTCCAGGTTCACAGAAATGAATGCAATTTTGAAGAAAAAATAAACTTAACTTTTTTTCACAAAATATTCCTTTATACCTAATTTTTACTTTCGCAAAGGTAATATGAGAAAATGGACCATACAATTTGTTGTGCAGTTTCTCCTAAGCATGCCAATATTCGATATGTGGAGGGAAACCACTGTTTCGGCTCACATCAGAGCTCGGAAGGGAAGGAGCATCATTTCACCTTTTGAATGTAAAATTTGCTGGCACACTTAGTGGATGCCATGTCGTATTTGAAAAGCCCCGATGTGTCTAAACAGTGCAAACCCCCACAAGTGATAACATTTTGGAAACTAGACCCCTCATGGAAACTTATCTATATGTGTGGTGAGCACCATGAAACCACAGGTACTTCACAGAAGTTTATAACGATGAGATATGAAAATTAAAAAAAAAATCACATTTTTCCCACAAAAGAAATTTTTAGCTCCAAATTTTGAATTTTCATAAGGTCAACAGGAGATATTGCACCATACAATTTGTTGTGTAATTTCTTCTAAGTATGTTGATACCTAATATGTGGAGGAAAACTGCTGTTTAGGCACACTGCAGGGCTTGGAAGGGAAGGAATGCCATTTGACTTTTTGAATTCAAAATTTGCTGGAATAATGAGTGGACACCATATTGCGCTTGGTGAGCCCCTGATGTGCCTAAACAGTAAAAAAAAACCCATATGTGACATCATTTTGGAAATTTTACCTCTCAGGAAACTTATCTATATGTGTGGTGAGCACCTTGAAACCACAGGTACTTCACAGAAGTTTATAACGTTAAGCCGTGAAAATAAATAAAATCAAATTTTCCCACAAAATGTTTTTTAGCCCCAAAATTTTTCATTTTCACAAGGGTAACGGGAGAAAATGGACCCCAAAATTTGTTGTGCAATTTCTCCTGAGTACACTGATACCCTATATGAGGTCGACAACTACTTTTGAGGCACAGCGCAAAGCTCAAAAGGGAAGGAGCGCCATATTACAGTGCAGATTTTGCTGCACTGGTTTGAGGGTGCCATGTCATATTGGCAGAGCCCCTGAGGTGCCAGAACAGCAGAACCCCCCCATATGTGACCCCATTTTACAAACTACACCTTTCAATGAATTCATCTAAGGCTGTAGTCACAGAATTTTATACCATTAGGCAGTGAAGAAAATATAATTTACATTTTTACCACTAAGATAGTATGTTAGCCCCATATTTTACATTCTCGAACTGGTAAATGGGTAAAAATGTCACCAAATTTGTCCCACAATTTCCGTTGAATGTAGAAATACCCCATATGTGGCTGTAAAGTACTGATTAGCCACACGGTGACACTCGGGAGGGACAGAGCGCTATTTGCCTCCTGGAGCGGAGATTTTCCTAGAATAGTTTGCGGAGTCCATATACAGAGCTTCTATGTGCTAGAAAGGCAGAATACCCCCTCAAGTGACACCATTTTGGAAAATATACCCCTTTGGGAATTTATCTACAGATGTAGTGATGATTTTGACTCCATGGGTGTTATCCCAAAACAAGCAGTAGTGGATGTTGCTGAGTGAAAATTGCAAACTGCCATTGTAGTGACAGTACGTTATAGTGACCAGTTCATTATAACTAGCTCATGCTTCTGGAGGCCTGCACCTGTAAATTAGGTGGGCTCTCATCACTACAGAAATGCAAAACATGAGGGCCCTAAATGCGGTTTAGACAAACTGGGACTCAGAAGG
The DNA here is from genome assembly GCF_039654945.1 of Dendrobates tinctorius. Taxonomy (NCBI): domain Eukaryota; kingdom Metazoa; phylum Chordata; class Amphibia; order Anura; family Dendrobatidae; genus Dendrobates; species Dendrobates tinctorius. The sequence continues at coordinate 27,468,011 of NW_027361676.1, forward strand.
GAGGGGGCATCTGCATTTTGGAGCGCAGAATTTGCTGAAATTCTTTTGAGGGGTGAGGAGCAATTTCTCTTTTCCGTGGATGTCCCCTATATTTCCGTAACAGATGACGGATCTGAGTGGGGACTTGCTTTTTTTGTGAATTGAGTTGAAGTATTTAATGGGAACATTTTACATAACATTTGGGAGCACATTTATCCAGCGTTCTAAGCTGAGCACTTACTTTGGGGATTACATTGAAATCTCCGAGTGACATGAAAGATGAAACACCCGAGGGATCCATTCACTATAATATGGGAGCAGAGTTACTCTGGACCCTGTATGGCCTCTGTTCAGCGTTGTCCTTTTCAGAAGTGCACAAAACTGTGGTTGACTGAGCTTTTATGCACGCCTAAAAAGGTGGACACCGCCAGGTCACAGGTCCTATGGTGTCCACAGTTCCTCCATCTGCCTCATTATAGGGAATCTTTCGCTGGAGGTTCCGTCTGAATCATGTATTTCAGAGATTTATACGAAAATCCTGGTGTAAGCGCTCAGCATAGAGCGCAGGATAAATGTGAGCCGAGCCTTACAGCGATCTTTGGCAGGCAGAATGAACAAATCAACAGCAGGTGAAGAATTGATTTATTTTTTACACCATTCCTCATGCGGTATAAGTGATGAGACGACTCTATTCTTCGGGTTGGTGCGATTACAGTGATACCAGATTTATATCAGGTTTTTTTATGTTTGGCTGCTGTCACACATTAAAAGATGCTTTTAGTGCAAAAACAATTTTTTGCATCTCCGTTTTTAGACAGCTATAATTTTGCCATATTTTGGCCGACAGAGTCATGTGACAGTTTCTTGCAGGGCGAGTTGACGTTTTTATTGATACCATTTTCAGGCACATGAAATTTTTGGTTTGCATTATATTATTTTTGGGAGGTAGAATGAGCAAAAACTTGCAATTCAGGATTTTTTAAAATTCCGTTCCGCATGTGGTAAAATTGATTAGGCACATTTATTCTTCGGGCCAGTATGATTACAGCGATACCACATTTATATAGTTTTTTTATGTTTTGGTGCTTTTACACAATAAAAACTATTTTATAGAAAATGGCTTGTTTTTTGCAGGACAAGATGATGTTTTCAGCGGTAAAATTTTTATTTTTTGATTCTCATTTTATAGTACTTTTTGTTTGGCCGTATAATGACAAACAATAGTTTTTCTCTAGTGGGACAGTTTTATAAGTCTGGTTGTTCCAGACGCGACGATACCAAATATGTTTACTCTGAGATATGGGAAAATTATATCTAATTGATATATTGACATCTGATGGAATTCCCTGTCAGATGCAGTGGCCCAAAAATACTCGCTTCAAACTCAGCTCAAAAGGCATAGACCCTGTGTCTCCCAGCACCAAGTTTCGCAATTATCACAGGGGTGTGAATTCTTGTGCAGGACCAGCCAACTGTAGTCCTTTGGTTGACTCAAGCACAAGGCAGACATTGTGGTACTACAGATCCCAGCACACTGGCTGAGAGATATTGAATCTGGAAAATGACCTATAATAACAGAATGCAATATCTCTGAGCCTAGTCGAGCACATAATCGGAATTGGCATTCCTTCCCTCATATGCCTGTACCCTACAGCCACCTGTAGAACTCTGCGGTATTGAGTTATAAAGCATAGCTACCAGGAGTTACTGTACATACGGTAGGCATATTTGGTCTCTCTACACAGATGAAATCCAGCAGAACCCAATGGCGCCGCCGCTGTCTTAGACCCTCAGGCAGAAAGTTCTGAGCATCAGCGGTATCAACGGTTCTGGATATACTGACAGGTATGGAGGAGAGAGGCAACACAAGCCCAGGGGTGGGTGCAGCGTGTGGGAGAGGGCAGTCTAGGGGATAATAGGCAGCTCCTCATTTTGAACTCAGTCTTTCAACTGGCAGGAGGCCCGTTAGCTGACACGGCCAGAGAATCACATATAAAAAGGATTTGGACCTGTGATCCATCAGCGCCTCCCTGTGGTCACATGCTACATAACACGGTAATTGCAATCTATCTGTACCCTACCCTTATTCTACACTCCTGACTGCATACTTGTACATTGGCTTTGTATACAGTGGGGAAAAAGTATTTAGTCAGCCCATCAATTGTGCAAGTTCTCCCACTTAGAAAGATGAGAGAGGCCTGTAATTGACATCATAGGTAGACTACAACTATGAGAGTCAATATGAGAAAACAAATCCAAAAAATCACCTTGTCTGATTTGGCAAGATTTATTTTGCATATTATGGTGGAAAATAAGTATTTGGTCACCTAAAAACATGCAAGATTTCTGGCTCTTACAGACCTGTAACTTCTTCTTTTAGAGGCTCCTCTGTCCTCCACTCATTACCTGTAGTAATGACACCTGTTTGAACTTGTTAGCAGTATAAAAGACACGTGTCCACATCCTCAAACAGTCACACTCCAAACTCCACTATGGTGGAGACCAAAGAGCTGTCGAAGGACACCAGAAACAAAATTGTAGCCTTGAACCAGGCTGGGAAGACTGAATCTGCAATAGGAAAGCAGATTGGTGTGATGAAATCAACTGTGGGAGCAATAATAAGAAACTGGAAGACATACAAGACCACTAATAATCTCCCTCGATCTGTAGCTCCACGCAAGATCTCAACCCGTGGGGTCGAAATGATCACAAGAACAGTGAGCAAAAATCCCAGAACCACAAGGGGGACCTAGTGAATGACTTGCATAGAGCTGGGACTACTGTAACATAGTAACATAGTTTTGAAGGCTGAAGGAAGACCCTATGTCCATCTAGTTCAGCCTATTTTTAGTGCAGCTGTTCTGCATTGTTGATCCTGCGGAAGGCAAAAAACCCACAGAGTAGAAGCCAATTTTCTCCACAGGGAAAAAAATTCCTCCCCCTAAGCTGGGTCAACCATCTACCTATAATATTATGTTATTCGTAACCTTCTATACTGTTACTCACAAGAAAAGCATCCATTCCTTTCTTAAATTCATTCAGTGAGTTGGCCATCACCACTTCCTCAGGAAGAGAATTCCAGAGGCTCACTGCTCTTACCGTGAAGAACCCTCTTCTATGCTGGTGCAGAAATTGTCTTTCCTCCAAACGAAGAGAATGCCCCCTTGTTCTTGTCACAGTCCTTGGTACAAACAGTTCATTGGAGAGATCTCTGCATTGCCCTCTGATATACTTGTACATATATATTAGGTCTCCCCTACGTCTTCTCTTTTCTAGAGTAAATATACCTAATTTTGATAACCTTTCTGGGTATTGTAGTGAACCAACTCCATTTATCATTTTAGTAGCCCGCCTTTGAACCCTTTCAAGTTCAGTAATGTCTTTCTTGAGCACCGACATCAAAAATTGCACACAATACCCACAATGTGGTCTGACGAGTGATTTGTACAGAGGGAGAATTATGTTTTCATCTCGTGTCCTCAGACCTCTTCTAATGCATCCCATGACTCTATTTGCTTTGGTGGCAGCTGCCTGACACTGGGCACTCCAATTTAGCTTCTTATTGACTAAGATGCCTAAGTATTTTTCCATGTCTGATTTCCCCAGCAGTTTCCCATTTAGTAAGTAATTGTAGCATCTGTTTCTCCATCCCATGTGCATAACCTTACACTTATCTGTGTTAAACCTCATTTAACACACTACGCCGCCAGGGACTCAGATCTTGTAGTGCCAGACGTGTCCCCCTGCTTAAGCCAGTACATGTCCGGGCCCGTCTGAAATTTGCTAGAGAGCATTTGGAGTATCCAGGAGAGTATTGGGATAATGTCATATGATCTGATTAAACCAAAGTAGAACTGTTTGGTAGAAACAAAACTCGTAGTGTTTGGAGAAGACAGAGTGCTGGGTTGCATCAAAAGAACACCATACCTACTGTGAAGCATGGGCGTGGCAACATCAGGCTTTGGGGATGTTTCTCTGCAAAGGGACCACGGCGACTGATCCGTGAACATGAAAGAATGAATGGGGCCATGTATCGTGAGATTTTGAGTGCAGACCTCCTTCCATCAGCAAGGGCATTGAAGATGAAATGTGGATGGGTCTTTCAGCATGATAAAGATCCCAAGCACACCACCAGGGCAATGAAGGAGTGGCTTCATAAGAAGCAAATGAAGGTCCTGGAGTGGCCTAGCCAGTCTCCAGATCTCAACCTCATAGAAAACCTCTCATCTTTTTAAGTGGGAGAGCTTGCACAATTGGTGGCTGGCTAAATACTTTTTTCCCACTGTATATCCCCAGCGTGGACTGGTGATGTATATCCCCCCTCACTGGGAGCGCCTAAATAACTTGTACCTATAAGGGAAACCTTTCTGGCGACTATTTGCCCTCCGTTCAGTTCCCTCACTGACCTGGGGAAAGTGGTGGTGCCAGAGAGCTGATCCCTGCTGGGTCCTTCTCCTCTCCAGAGGTGAGTGAAGTTGACACACCCCTTCCCCTGTGCGATCCGTCACATGTCAGCTCTCACATAGAGCTGACACCAGCACCCGATCGCTATGTAAGGGGCTGACATTGCTATGGACAGCAGAGACACGCTGCCCCTTTAAGAGACAGCACCCCCTTGGCTGATACGATGGTACATGCTATTCTACCCTTCAAAAGACTTTGGTTTGCTCTTCCAGCTATGGAGAGGGGAGGGGCTGTTTTCCCAGTGAGTTTTTGGGGTGTCTGCAGGAGACCGACGTGAGGAGTAAAACGTGCAGCTTGTAACTCACTGAACTTGTGGATTGTGTATACCCTTCTGGGGATAACGAAGGTGGTTTTCCTGTGATGCTGCGTGGAGCCATGAAGATCTACAAGGAAGGAATTCAGAAGAGGGAGTTCACCGTTTCTAGGAACAGGTTTGTCACACAAGGACAAGACCACGTTGCACAGAGCTTCCAGGGAGGACATCGCATCATCTTGCAGAGAACTGCAGGGGGCCCCCAGGAAGGAACTGAGACACCAACTTTACTGTGAGTGTTAACCCCATGTGCGCACATGTTTAGGGCTTAGAATAGGCTGTAATAGACAAAGCACGGTAGCTGTGCGGCCGAAGTAGCAGCGGCCATCCAGGCTACAGTTAGAGTAGCAGCATGCTGTACTTTATTGTATTGTTTTGCCTTTTGCAAAATACACTGATCTGTAATAGTTGGTGCACCGTGCCATTTGTACGGCCCAGCTAGAGAATATCACTTTTGTAAATTGTTTTATGTCATTGCATACCCCTGTTTACACTTTCCTAACACTGCATACCTTGTCTGTACATAAATTAACCCTTTGTTGTTTGCACCTCATCTTGTGTACCGTTGTCTCCCTGCATTGTGGTGGTCCCCCGGCCATCACTTCAGCTACGGCGTTCAGCGTGAGCACGTGTGATCACGGCGCCATACATGTACAGCGATTTGCGTGAACACAGCTCCTGCAGCATCGTACTTGTACAGCACAAGTCAGGAAGATGTTAAAGGGGCTCTCTAGACTTTATCAATAATTTGGCCATCAATGTTTTCTCGGAAGATCTCTGACCTTTGGGACTCGGCTATTATGCACAACGAAGGCCAGTGATCCTAGATTTTTTGCACAGGTACAGTGGATCATCCATGAGGGCAACTGTACCTGGTACTGCAGCTCATTCCTATTTAAAAACTGAAGTAATGTTGCAATCAAAATGATTTGGCCTCCCATTGTAAATTGTGTCGCCACTCTGTACTCAGTATGCTGTGACCAGGGGCTCCTTCCCTGTTCCTAATGCTAGGGGTGCACTAGCTTGCCCTGTTCCCCTGATTACTTCTGATGGTGAAGACGCCAGGGCCACGTACCTTGCCTTAGCTCCTGAATCCACCCTCAGTCTGTACCTCTCCCTCACCCAGGGAAGAGGGAAGTAGTACTATAATACAACAACTAGACTAACAAGGTAATAAAAACAGGGATACAGGAAAATACCAATCATACAAATATACTTACACAGACTACAGAGGTCAACACCAGGGAGTGGAGGGTGAGTGAAAACCCAAAGTAGGAGAAGAAAATGATTAGCACACACCCAAAACCTTGCAACAGTCTCAGATAAATCCACCAAAACCTTTTCAAACAACCACCAACCTTAACCATGCAGCATAAGCTATATCTGGCAATAAGTGCTTGCCGGGGCCCAGATTATATAGGAGATGGGAGTGGCTAACAGTGAACAGCTGAGAGCCTTAATGCAGAAAAGCTTCCAAAAGCTCTCAACTGAGAAGATTAACCCCTGCACAGCTAAAAGAAACCTGCACCATTTAATATGAAGGTGAAGTGCTTCTAATCCATGCAGAAGTCGGAGAAATAAGGTGCTGTGGTCTTCTGACTTCTCTCTGTCATGGTAAATCAGTGACATTAAGGTTAATAGCAAAACTTACAGGAAAGATGTATATCTTTGTACCGTGTTAGCCAGTAGATAGAAAAATATTCAGGATTGAGAATCCTCAGTAGTTGATGCCTTTTAATGGCTAGCTGAAAAGATGGTAACACATTGCAAGCTTTCGAGACAACTCAGGTCTCTTCATCAGGCTAGACTAATACAAAATCTGAACTCACATATTTATGCACAATACAGCCTAGAAAAAATGCAATAGATAAGACAAGTGACGTGAAGCAGAACTATCAATATGGGAGAGGGAGAAACATAAATATAAACATTGGACCAGTTCATAGATAAGGAGTCCGGATGTTTTATGGTCCTCTGATTGGGGTCTAGTTCTGTGTTGTGATGCCCCCACACGGTTTTAAAAGGAAATTCCTTAATTGATGTAAAAAGACATAAATCCATGCGACACATTCATTCCAGCACTGAGAGTGTCAAAGTTCGCCATAAATTTGTACTCCCAAACTCGTCTCTCTCTCTGAGAATTGAAGTTACCTTTCAATACCAGTAATTTCATATCCACGCTGCTGTGATCAGGGATACAGAAATGTTTTGCCACAGGTAGATCCATTCTTTTTTCACTTATTGTGTGACGATGAGCATTCATCCTTGTTCTAAGCTTTTTGCCCTGTCTCCCCCACATACAGACCCCCAGTTGGACATTTAGTACAAATAATTAAGTACACCACATTAGATGTAATGCAGGTGAAAGTACCTGGGATCTTGTAGTCCTGATGTGAGTTGGGGATCTTTATCTTGTCCGTGGTCATTATAAATGGACAGGTTTTACATTTTTTCTGGTTGCAAGGAAAGGTTCCTGCAGCTGTTGGAGAGGACAGGGAGCTTCTGACAATGATGCTTCTTAAATTTGGGGGCTGCCTAAAACACAGCAGTGGGGGGTCTGGAAAAATGGATTTTAATCGGGCATCTTTTTGTAGTAAAGGTTGTAATTTCCGTGTAGCTCCCCTTAGCACCTCCAGATTTGGATTGTAGGTGACTACTAGAGGCACTCGGTTATTTTCTTCTTTAGCTTTGTAATTTAGCAGGTGATTCCTTGACAATCTGGTGGCTCTTGTAATTTGGTTTTCAATTGTTCTTGGATGGTAACCCTGATTCAAAAAGGTATTTTTGAGGCGACCAAGGTGTTTGTCTATCCATGGGGTTGGAACATATACGATTGTATCTGATGGCTTGGCTATAGATAATAGAGTTCTTTATGTGTTTTGGATGGAAACTGTCCCATTTAAGGTATGTTGGATGGTCGATTGGCTTCTGATACAGGGATGTCTCTATTTCATTGTTTTTTAGCTTAACGCTGGTGTCCAAAAAATTAATCTCAGTACTGAAGTAGTTGAGTGTTAAATTGATGGTGGGATGAAATTGATTAAACTGTTCGTGGAACGTCTTTAGCTGTTGCTCAGACTCCGTCCAGATGATTAAAATATCATCAATGAAGCAGTAGTAGGCCAGGGGCCTGATGGGGCATGAGGACAAAAAGTCGCTTTCAAGCTTTGCCATGAAAAGATTTGCATACTGTGGAGCCATTTTACTTCCCATAGCTGTGCCAGTCTCCTGTAGATAGATCCTGTTGTCATGATGGTTTAAATGCCTGCAAATTCTTCATGGAAAACACAGGGACTGATGCTGATGCTGTGGTGAAACTTATACAATTCATCCTCACCCACAATTACTTTGAATTTGACTATTCTAGTTTTGGAAATTTTTAACCCCTTCATAAGAAGCTTCTTTAGTGCTTGGTGGAGCACTTTTGGTTATTACTTGCTGCTAAAAAGATGCATAGCCAGACATATTTTTGAAGTAATTCCAAGAAATCCACTTCCCAAACATTATTTGGTTTGCTTGATTGATTGCTTCAGCTACCTCCTTCAAATCCTACCAAAGATTTCCAATGGAGATCAAGTCAGGCAACTGTAATGACCACTCTAGGATCTTCCAGGAATCATTTTGAAACAAAGCCTAGGTGGGAGGCTTGGAATTACTTTCTTTTAAGAAGATCTAATGATGGCCAAGCTCCAATTTCCTAACAGAAGGCATGATGGTTGGACCTAGGATTTCCTGATACTTGATTGCATCCATCTTGCACTCCATATATTGCAGTTTTATGGTGCCAAAAGAAGCAGAGCAGCACCCAAGCATAATCAAGCCACCACCATGCTTCACTGTAGGCAAGGTATTCTTTTCTTCTTCCACACTAATCCATGGGATCCATAGGCTCAGTAGCGTAGCTACCTGGGGGGCAGAGGAGGCGGTGGCCCCGGGCCCCATGCTGTGAAGGGCCCCCCCGAGCTATGCTATGTAGCTATATCGGCGTGCAGATCGCGCCAATACAATTACATGCTGCAGCAGGGAGTGAGTCATGTGACCGCTCTTTTGCAGTCTGTGGAGGAGAGGGGGAGGTCACTCACCCAATCCTGGCTGAGCGCGCTCTCCTTGAAAGCTCCCTGCTGCAGAGAAGACATCAGCTCCAGCAGCACCCGGGAGGCAGGGGGCTGTGCCTCTGCCTGTGAGCTGAGTTCACTGTCTGCTCTGCACTTGATTGCTTCTGACTGAGAGGAGCCTGACAGCTGAGGAGCAGCACCCAGGACCGGTGGACACTGTACACAGCATGGGAATTGATGAGTATCTATGTTAATTACTATTTGAAGTATCTCATCTGTTGCTTTGGATACATACATAAACTTACTGCTATTTGGGTGTAATATTCATTGCATGATGCTCTCCTTACGTGTTACATAGTTTTCAGGCACTTTGCAGCGGTCACTGATGCGCTATATGGCGATGCTTTGTCTTGGCCTGGGAATTTACTGCACTTTGGGACTGAGAGAAAACCAGGAAAAGTGCAAACTAGAGATCGCACTGCTGGATGCAGTCATTGAGCTGTGCAGGGAAAGCGGCGCATCCTCCATGGCAGGCAGAGGGAGGGTTAAACCAGTGTATCGATCACCTTATCTCGCTGTTTGTGCTGGCGTGTAATTATTAGCCTACCTGTTACCAGGCTGACAGCGAGTCCTAGAGGATTAGGGTATGTGCACACGTTGTGGAATACTCTGCGGATTTTTCCGGGCAGATTTGGCCAAATCCACACGTAAATCCGCAAGGTCAAATGACCTGCATTTTACCTGCGGATTTAGTGCAGATTTTGTGCGGATTTCCCCTGCGTTTTTACACCTGCGGATTCCTATAATGGAGCAGGTGTCAAAATGCTGCGGATTCTGCACAAAGAATTGACATACTGCAGATTTAAATCCGCAGAAAATCCACAGCATGTGCACTGTGTTTTTCATTTCTCATAGACTGTACTGTACAACGCAGCAGAAACTGCTGCGGATCCGCAGGACCAAATCCACTACGGATCCGCAGCAGAATCCGCAACGTGTGCACACACCATAACTAGTGTTTGCTGCTCCCAGAGTGCTCCTACTGGGAAGTTAAGTCTGGCACTTGTAGTGCCACAGCAGCAGTTAGTGCTTGATGACAAATAGCTGTGGAATAGTGTTTTTCTATACAGCGATTGTTAGTGGCATGGACATTTTACTAGTGTGATATAATATATTAGTATCAGTAATGCAGGTGACTTATTGTTGGAGTGAATCCTACAATGTGGTGAGCTACAGGGGGGAGGGAGGTCACCCCGGGACCAGCGCTTTGAGGGGACCCACCCACAGCACGCCGATAGTGTTACATTCTGCGGCAGATCAGGCAAAAACGATCTCCCTGCTTTGCCACCCGGCCGCTATGGGGCCCCTGAGCAGGTGCAGGGGCCTTGCTCAAGCAGTGGGTCCCCACCTGTCATTGCAAATTCAACTGTGTTGGCTGGATGCCATTTCAGCTGACTACAATGATGAGAGAAGGAGCATTACGCTTCCTCTCCCATCATCCCCCTCTCATCAGCTTCTGATGTCACTAACGCCAACACTGACAGGGGGTCACAATGACGTCACTACATGGAGCCTACAGTCTGGAGATGTGCGGGAGCGAAGAAACCAGGAGGAAAGGTGAGTTTTGGATTTATTTTTTATGAGGCTGCATTATACTATAGAGGCTGCCTATGGGGTGCATTATATAAAGGGCTGCATTATTCTATAGGGTCTGCCTATGGGGAGTGCATTATACTATATTGAGGACTATAGTGAACTTGTCTGGTACATTATACTATATGGAGGCTATCTAGGGGGCCATCGTACAGTGTGAAGATTACAGTGTTGGAGCTATCAAACAATTCGGGGAATACTAAGCGGTCTGTATATATACAGTGAGGAGGGATTAGACTGTGTATAAGAGAGCATCATACTGTGTATAGGGGAGCATCATACAGTGTATAGGGGAGCTGTACAGGGGGGAGACTCATGACATTATTAAATGTAAAGTGGACACTTATTGTTATAGGGAACTCAGGTAACTGACTGTCAAAGGGGCACAAATGGTGCTATTACTTTCTAGGAGACAAAATATGGGCACTGTTTTCGAGAGTTGCTTTAGAATTTAGAAGGCACAGAGAACCACACATCAGGTACAGTTATAGGGACACATACAGCAGCAGCGGCTCAGCATTGGGGTATCAGCAGGGTAAGGAGTTTGTGCAGGTTGGGAGTAGTCCCATTGGTGACAGTGCTAAAAATATGAGACATGAAATGTATCTTTGTTGTATTCTCTGCAGACGAGTCCTGGCTGGAAGAAGTCATGTTGGTCTGGACCAGATGGAAAAGACGGGAAAAGTGAACGATTCCATCAGAAAGAACGTCAGCTGTAAGTTACCATCTTTAACTGTGCTGTGATCTCTTATACGGTATGTTGTGTAGGACGGGTATCTACCACTCACTATATGGTGGTAATATCAATATTGGTCTTTATTTAGAAATTATATTCAGCAACAGCACGGTCCTCTGCTGAGGTTCTGCTCCACTATTATTGTGCGTCACCCAGTTGTAATCAAGGTTACCTGGTTGGGGGCCCACTCAGAAGTTTCGCCGCCCCTGAACCAAAACCCTAGCTACGCCTCTGCATAGGCTGTAAAATTTTCCAATTTTCATCGCTCCACAGAACAGAATCCTAAAACTTCTGTGGTTTATTTTTATTGTTTTGAGCAGAATGGAGCTGATTGTGCTTTTTGGTCAGTAGTTCTGTATTTCTTTTAGTTTGCGTTTAGTATGCACCTCATTCAAGCATCCATTTTTTTCATGTACATATTCTATCCGTGTCTTTCAGAGATAGAAAATGCATGTGCATTATTGATCTGAGTCACTGACTATTGCAGTATATGGATTTGTGAAAATCACTTACCGACTAGGATGCTACTGTATCTATGTGCATTCTGTATCCTGTTAGTTTTTAATATTGGAATGGGTAGAATTTTTTTTTTTTTGCATAAAAGAAAATGTCTAGTATGATAAAACACTGATGGAAATTCATGAAAAAACGGACTTCTGAATGAGGCTTTACAGTGCAAACAGAAACCAAGGTGCCTGGTGCCATCAAGTCTTGCTGCAGGATTTTTGCAGTCACTCAATGATTTTTGTCACCTGTCAGCGCAGGAATCTGGCTGCACCTGGTAGTAGTTTCTTTGTTCTGACTAGTCCAGTTAGTGTTTCTTTATTTTTGAATTTGCAAACTTTGCTTCGGACTTATCTCTAGGAATATTCAGTGTCTTTGGTATTGTGGCACTCCAGAGTCCAGTTGCCACGGTGACATTGCCTCCCTCTAAGGGGTGATGTCATGTCTGGAGGCGGGGGTGTCCCCATACCAGGTAACACAGTGTACATGTGAGTTCCTGCTCCAGGCCAGAAAGGGGAGCTTCCTTATAAATTCTGGCCAGCAGGTGGGGTTAGTGAGTCAGAAAGAAGTCAACTGAGAGCGTAAACAGGGGAGTTGTCATGGAAACGGGAGCCAGCTGGAGCTCGTGACAGGACAGTGAGAGAGGATAATTGACAGTTGGTCTGTGGAGAGAAAAGGGACAGGAGCAAGAGACAAGAGCTCTGGGGAATAAAAACTGTGTATAGCTGACCCCAGAGCGGAGCGCTGACAAAAAGGGACGCGAGAGTCCTTGGCTGAGCAGGGGACTTCAAGCTACCTGGCCACACCGAATACCTGTAGGCATGGTGGGTCGCCTTCACACCCAGACCTGTGGGGTACTCGGTACCGGGCCGGTATCTCACAGGGAAGTGTCACAGTAGCGGTGACCCGGTCCGTGGCCTTGGGCGCCCATTGTAAATGTTCGGTGTGAATGTGTAAGTTGTGACGCCACCTGTGGTATTCGGCAATAGAGATGTAAGCCAACGCTGCAGACAGTTCCTCTGGGACAGATGGTGTGGTGCAGCAGTGATGGTATAGCCCTCCACAGGCAGGGCTGGAGTTCCAGGGCAGAGTGGATGTAGCGACACTTAGATGGTGTAGTGTCGGGCGTAAGGGATGTAGCAGTGCTGGGCAGATTGACGCAGGAATAAGTGGAGGACACCAGGGCATGTAGTTCCAAAGCTTTAATCACAGTCTGTGGTGGCTCAGGAGCCCGCATCGGTGCCGTGTCCTCCGGGTCAGGAGCCCAGCCAATCTCCAGGCAAGATGAAGCACACCTTTCCAACACTCCTCCAACTTATGTGCCTTTTCTGAACGTCTCCCTCTTAGCGCCTTAAAGTACTCACAGTACTAAGTTACACTGGAGTTCCTCCTGTCCGATGTTCCTATGAACTATAATTGTATGGCAGACAGCTGTAGCCTGCTTCGGGGACGCTCTGCTTCTAAGTCCCGGCTCTCTATCTCGTTGCTGTTGTGCCCCCAAGTCTTTATGTGGGAATAAAGTGATGACAAACTTCTATTCCTCCGATGTCTGTTGCGGGACCATAAGTATCCATACAACCTCGGGGACCGGACCCCGGCCTTGCGCCTAGAACTTGAGTGGGGTTCTCCTCTAACCCTCAATCCTCTGTTCTCTTTCTCTCCTCACGTTCCATACTAATCCTTTCCTTCTTATGGAGAGTACAGGCTTTCTTTCAGTGTTCCTTTCCTGTGCCAGCGGACCCAGATCACTGAGGTCGGCTGCAGCACTTTCCCTCCTTCATCCCTCTCAGGGGATCTCCTTACACAGGTCCGACCTCGTCAGACTCCTGTGACTAACTCCCCATATCCTATCCTCTTCCCGCTCTTTTAGTGCAAACTAAACTCCACCCGCCTCCCAGCACGCTTTGTGTTCCAAGCAGGGAGCCACCAAAGGGTGCTTTGCTACACTACTGTGTTGTGTGGGGTGCAGATGTTGGAGCGTGGTCAGGGGTCAACACCTTACCTGAATGGTGGGGTACCACACCTCAGGAGGAGGTGCAGTATCTCTGTGGCGACTGAACCCTCAGGGGCGCCACATAGGCAGCAGACCAAGAGCCCGGGGCTGACAGTGAAAAGGACAGTTCCCATGATATAGGCTCACGCTGTCAGCCATACAGGTTAGAAATCATCACGCAGGAGAGGGCTGCAGCTTAGCTACAAACAGCAGGGACCCGAAAAGAGAGCGCAGAAGGAAGGTCCCCAACTCCACCTGTCAGGGTAGATCCCCTGAATGCCTCCATGCAATCCAGACTCAATCCATCATCTGTAATTGGTACCCCAGATTGCATCTACTTTCAAGTAAAAGGTAAAGAAAACTGCATCTCTCTGTATCCTTCACTTATTTTCTGCACCCCAACGTTCACCACTATCTGAACAATCAAATATATTTGCCCTGCGGACCCGCTCTATCCGTGGGGATATGTACCATCTTTGCTGCATCACCATCAGCCCCAGAGGACCAAAACCGCAGCGTCGGCCACCCGTTGCTGAACACCACGGGTGGCGTCACGATTAAACACCACATAATTATCCTCTATTTTATGACACGGCCAGGGCCACGGAAACAGATCACGGCCCCGTGACCTCCCCCCATAGAACTGTCCGGTCCGATTCCGGGTACCCCACGGCCCTGGTGGGCGTGTCACTATTATTTTGCATCCTTTTTATTTTTGCAAAGCAATAATCTCCTCCCTTAATTTTTATCTCTTGATTTATGTTATACTGTGCAGTCAAACATCAAAGTCAACAAACCCCTAGCCAGTCCAGCTATTTGATGTGTTTTATTTGAAGCGTGCCTGATATTTTTAATGAAGCTTTTGATTACTTACATCTTGTCTTTCACGATTAGTGTAGTGTAGGTGCATTAAAGAGGTTGTCCACTATTCGGACAAGCCCTTCTTAACACCTATGGTTCCCCTCAGTAAAATAATAACACTTTTACTTACCTTACACCATCTCCAGTAGAGCCAGTACCGTCACTGGTGCAACAGCATCGGCCCCAGAGTTGGGTATTTGTTATTTTACTGGTGGGAATCATAGGGATTCAGAAGGTATTGTCGAAGTAGTGGACAACCCCTATAACCTTCTCAGACCCAGAAGTCCCAGAACCCATAAACCGTTGTACACTACAGTGTACGTGAGGTCTAAGGAGGTTAATATACTCTCCGTTTGCGGTTTTATCTGGTGTCCAGCGCTGCTCCGATCCTCTTCTGAGTCATGTGACTGATGTTCTACCTGTCTGGATCACACAGAGCTCCATGTGTAAGGTGAAAGTCACTTTTACAATGTAAGCTTATGGAAAGTCAGAGAAAATCTCCTTTGATTTGTTTATTTTAAAGGGAACCTGTCATGTAAAATAAATGTTATTAATCTGCAGATATTAGTAAATAGAAGATTTCAATTTTCGGCGCTTCCAGAGGACAAGGATGGTTAAAGATGAGATATTTTGCTCAATATCGAATTTATTAAAACCCTTTGCTAAGAACAAAGTTTGTGTGTCATTAGCAAAGTGTCCTACTAAATTCAATATTGAGCAAAATATCTCATCTTTAACCCCTTTCTGTCATGTGACGTACTATCCTGTCCATGTGCCCTGGGACTTAATTCCCAGGGACGGGATAGTACATCACAGCGATCAGCGGCGCCCATGTGGTGAGCGCCGTTGATAGCGGCTGGGTGTCAGCTGATTATCACAGCTGACACCCGGCACAATGTGTCAGGGGCGGTCACGGACCGCCCCCGACACGTTAACCCCTTGCACACCGCGATCAAACACGATCGCGGTGTACCAGGGGTTAAAGGGAAGCATCGGCAGGGAAGGGGCTCCCTCCGTGCTTCCCTGAGCCCCCCACAGCAGCGCAATGTGCAGCGCTGCTGCGGGGGGCTCTTTCCCTGCAGGTCCCCGGATCCAAGATGGCAATGGGGACCTTCGGAGGCCTGCAGGGAGCTGGCTTCCTCATGCCTGCAAAGCGCAGGCAAGGAGGAAGCATTGTGCAGTGCCTGTGACAGATCGCTGATCTGTCACAGTGATCTGTGATGTGACAGATCAGCGATGTGTCACAGGACAGTGATGTCCCACCTGGGACAATGTAATAAAGTTAAAAAAAGAAAAAGTGTAAAAATAATTTCAAAAAAATCGCTAAATAAATTTAAAGAAAAAAAAAAAATATTCCCTAATAAATTCATTTTTTGGAAATAAAAAAAACAAAACAATAAAAGTACACACATTTGGTATTGCCGCGTCCGTAACGACCCACCCTATAAAACTGTCCCATTAGTTAACCCCTTTAGCGAACCCCTTAAAAAATAAAAATAAAAACGAAGCAAAAATAATGATTTATTATCATACCGCCGAACAAAAAGTGCAATAACGCGCGATCAAAAAGACGCATATAAATATACATGGTACCGCTGAAAACATCATCTTGTCCTGCAAAAAATGAGCTGCCATACAGCATCATCAGTGAAAAAATAAAAAAGTTATAGCTCGCAGAATAAAGAGATGCAAAAATAATTATTTTTTATATAAAATTGTTTTCATTGCATAAAAGTGCCAAAACATAAAAAAAGACCTAAATGAGGTATCGCTGTAACCGGACTGACCCGAAGAATAAAACCGCTTTATCAATTTTACCGCACGCAGAACGGTGTAAACGCACACCCCCCAAAAGAAATTCATGAAGCGCTGGTTTTTGTTCATTCTGCATCTCAAAAATCGGAATAAAAAGCGATCAAAAGATGTCACGTGCCCGAACATGATACTAATAAAAACGTCAACTCGTCCCGCAAAAAATAAGACCTCACATGACTCAGTGGGTCAAAATATGGAAAAATTATAGCTCTCAATATGTGGTGATGCAAAAACTATTTTTACAATAAAAATCGTCTTTTAGTGTGTGACAGCTGCCAAATATAAAAACCGCCATAAATAGTAAATCAAACCCCCCGTTATCACCCCCTTAGTTAAGGAAAAATAATAAAATAAAAAAAGTATTTATTTCCATTTTCCCATTAGGGTTAGGGCTAGGGCTAGGGTTAGGGCTAGGGCTGAGATTAGGGTTAGGGGTGTGTTGGGGTTACGGTTGGAGTTAGAATTGGGGGGGTTTCCACTGTTTGGGCACATCAGGTGCTCTCCAAATGCAACATGGCGTCTGATCTCAATTCCAGCCAATTCTGCGTTGAAAAAGTCAAATGGTGCTCCTTCCCTTCCAAGCTCTGCCATGCGCCCAAACAGTGTTTTACCCCCACATATAGGGTATCAGCATACTCAGGACAAATTGCAAAACAACTTTTGGGGTCCAATTTTTCCTGTTACCCTTAGGAAAATTGGGGGCAAAAATATCATTTTTGTGGAAAAAAATGTTTTTTTTATTTTCACGCCTGGGCGTTATAAACTTCTGTGAAGCACTTGGGGGTTCAAAGTGCTCACCACACATCAAGATAAGTTCCGTGGGGGGTCTAGTTTCCAAAATGTGGTCAGTTGTGGGGAGATTCAATAGTTTAGGTACATCAGGGGCTCTACAAACGCACATGACACTCGCAGACCATTCCATCAAAGTCTACATTCCAAAACGTCACTACTTCCCTTCCGAACCCCGACGTGTGCCCATACAGTTGTTTTCTCCCACATATGAGGTATCAGCGTACTCAGGACAAATTGCACAACAACTTTTGGGGTCCAATTTCTCCGGTTACCCTTGGGAAAATAAAAAAATTGGGGACTAAATGATCATGTTTGTGGAAAAAATACGATTTTTTTATTTTCATGCCCGGGCATTATAAACTTCTGTGAAGCCCTTGGGGGTTCAAAGTGCTCACCACACATCTAGATAAGTTCCTTAGGAGGTCTAGTTTCCAAAATGGTGTCACTTATGGTGGGTTTCCACTGTTTAACCAATCTCAGTATATATACACAAGGGTCTGAAATATAATCATAAACATTTATCCCCTAAAATGATACTTTATTTAGTTAAAAAGACCAAACAATTGGTCATACACCAAAATACCGAAGTGACAAAAATAACACAGTGTCCAAGCAAAAAACCCCTTAGGGGAACCACTAGAAATCCCTGGTAGATATCCTGAGCTTTCACCTGCCTGGCCTTGTTCATTCAGCCCCTTTGGCTCGAGGGACTCCATCCTGAATATCCACTCACACTCTCTTCTAAGGATCATTTTATCTATATTTCCCCCTCTCGGATTTAAATTCACAACCTCTATTATGTTGAATTTAATTTGACCAGGGTCACCTTTATGAAAGGACCACATATGTTTTGCGAGTGGGGTCTCCCTTTGGTTTCTGATATCGCCCAAATGTTCTGTAGCCACCGTTGAGCGGGGCGCCACAACGTTTCCCCCTAGGGTGCCAACCTCCGCGGCCAGGCAGGTGAAAGCTCAGAATATCTACTAGGGATTCCTAGTGGTTCCCCTAAGGGGTTTTTTGCTTGGATACTGTGTTATTTTTGTTTTTTTGTCACTTTGGTATTTTGGTGTATGACCAATTGTTTGGTCTTTTTAACTAAATAAAGTATCATTTTAGGGGGTAAATGTTTATGATTGGGTTTCCACTGTTTAGGCACATTCGGGGCTCTCCAAAGGCAACATGACACCCGCAGAGCATTTCATCAAAGTCTGCATTCCAAAACGTCACTACTTCCCTTCCGAGCCCCGACGTGTGCCCATACAGTAGTTTTCTCCCACATTTGGGGTATCAGCGTACTCAGACAAATTGGACAACAACTTTTGGGGTCCAATTTCTCCTGGTACCCTTGGGAAAATAAAAAAAATGGGGACTAAAAGATCATGTTTGTTGAAAAAATACGATTTTTTTATTTTCACACCCGGTCGTTATAAACTTCTGTGAAGCACTGGGGGGTTCAAAGAGCTCACCACACATTTAGATAAGTTCCTTAGGGGGTCTAGTTTCCAAAATGGGGCCACTTGTGGGGGGTTTCCACTGTTTAGGTACATCAGGGGCTCTCCAAAAGCAACATGACACCCGCAGACCATTCCATCAAAGTCTGCATTCCAAAACGTCACTACTTCCCTTCCGAGCCCCGACGTGTGCCCATACAGTAGTTTTCTCCCACATATGGGGTATCAGCGTACTCAGGACAAATTGGACAACAACTTTTGGGGTCCAATTTCTCCTGGTACCCTTGGGAAAATAAAAAAATTGGTGACTAAAAGATCAAGTTTGTGGAAAAAATATGATTTTTTTATTTTCACGCCCGGGCGTTATAAACTTCTGTGAAGCACTGGGGGGTTCAAAGTGCTCACCACACTTCTAGATAAGTTCCTTGGGGGGTCTAGTTTCCAAAATGGTGTCATTTGTGGGGGGTTTTCACTGTTTTGGTACATCAGGGGCTTTCCAAACGCGACATGGTGTCCGATCTCAATTCCAGCCAAAAACGTCAAATGGCGCTGCTTCCCTTCCGAGCTCTGCCATGCACCCAAATAGTGGTTTACCCCCACATGTGGGGTATCAGCGTACTCAGGACAAATTTCACAATAACTTTTAGGGTCCTGTTACCCTTGGAAAAATAAGAATTGAGGGTGAAAAGATAATTTTTGTGGAAAAAATATGATTTTTTAATTGTACGGCTGTACGTTATAAACTTCTGTGAAGCACTGGGGGGCTCAAAGTGCTCACCACACTTCTAGATAAGTTCCTTGTGGGGTCTAGTTTCCAAAATGGTGTCATTTGTGGGGGGTTTCCACTGTTTTGGTACATCAGGGGTTTTCCAATCGTGACATGGTGTCTGATCTCAATTCCAGCCAAAAAAGTCAAATGGCGCTGCTTCTCTTCTGAGCTCTGCCATGCGCCCAAATAGTCATTTACACCCACATGTGGGGTATCAGCGTACTCAGGACAAAGTGCACAATAACTTTTAGGGTCCTGTTACCCTAGGGAAAATAAAAATTGGGGGTGAAAAGATAATTTTTGTGGAAAAAATATGATTTTTTAATTGTACCTCTGTACGTTATAAACTTCTGTGAAGCCCTTGTGGGCTCAAAGTTCTCACCACATATCTAGATAAGTTCCTTGGGGGGTCTAGTTTCCAAAATGGGGTCACTTGTGGGGTGTTTCCACTGTTTAGGTACATCAGGGGCTCTTCCAAACATGACATGGCGTCCGATCTGAATTCTAGCCAATTTTGCATTGAAAAAGTCAAACAGCGCTACTTCCCTTCTGAGCTCTGCCATGCGCCGAAACAGTGGTTCCCCCCACATATCAGGTATCAGCGTACTCAGGACAAACTGCACAATAACTTTTGCCGTCCAACTTCTCCTGTTACCCTTGGTAAAATAAAAAAAATTGAACCTGAAGTATTTTTTTTGTGAAAAAAAGTTAAATGTTCATTTTTTTTAAATATTCAAAAAATTCCTTTGAAGCACCTGAAGCAACTTCTTGAATGTGGTTTTGAGCACCTTAAGGGGTGCAGTTTTTAGAATGGTGTCACTTTTGGGTATTTTCTATCATATAGACCCCTCAAAGTGGCTTCAAATGTGATGTGGTCCATAAAAATAAAATGGTGTTGCAAAAATGAGAAATCGCTGGTCAACTTTTAACCCTTATAACTTCCTAAGAATAAAAAAATTGGGTTCCAAAATTGTGCTGATGTAAAGTAAACATGTGGGAAATGTTACTTATTAAGTTTTTTGTTTGCAGTATCTCTGTGATTTAAGGGCATAAAAATTCAAAGTTGGAAAATTGCAACATTTTCAAAATTTTCGCCAAATTTCCATTTTTTTCACAAATAAACGCAAGTTATATGAATGAAATTTTACCACTAGCATGAAGTACAATATGTCACGAGAAAACAGTTTCAGAATCACCAGGATCCATGGAAGCGTTCCAGAGTTATTACCTCATAAAGGGACAGTGGTCAGAATTGTAAAAATTGACCCGGTCCTGAACGTGCAAACCACCCTTGGGGGTTAAGGGGTTAACCATCCTTGTCCTCCGGAAGCGCCGAAAAGCGAAATCTTCTATTTACTACTACATTCACATGTAGACCTTGCACCAAGGCTGGCATAGTTCCCGCAATCGTGATGCAGACCGGAGGATCACAAAGAGCTGATCCACTACACGGGTCATTTGAGCGAATATACAAGACATCCAAAGGGTGAGTGCAAAAACCATAATCTGTTGCAGCGGATGTAAACATTGTACACCTACACTACCGTTCAAAAGTTTGGGGGTCACCCAGACAATTTTGTGTTTTCCATGATAACTCATACTTTTATTAATCAAATGAGTTGCCAAATGAATTTAAAATCTAGTCCAGACACTGACAAGGTTCGAAAAAAAGATTTTTATTTGAAATAATAATTTTCTCCTTCAAACTTTGCTTTCGTTAAAGAATGCTCCCTTTCCAGCAATTACAGCATTGCAGACCTTTGGCTTTCTAGCAGTTAATTTGCTGAGGTAATCTGGAGAAATTTCACCCCATGCTTCCAGAAGACCCTCCCACAAGTTGGTTTAGCTTGATGGGCACTTTATGAATACCATACAGTCAAGCTGCTCCCACAATAGCTCAATGGAGTTGAGATCTGGTAACTGTGCTGGTCACTCCATTATAGATAGAATACCAGCTGCCTGCTTGGGTCATTGTCCTGTTGGCAGCGGGGCCTCCCAATTCTCTTTCTACTCTGGTTAGAGCCTGTTTGTGCTCTCCTCTGAAGGGAGTAGTACACACCGTTGTAGGAAACCTTCAGCTTCTGGGCAATTTCTCGTATGGAATAGCCTTCATTTCTAAGAACAAGAATAGACTGTCGAGTGTCACATGAAAGTTCTTTTTTTCTGGCCATTTTGAGAGCTTAATGGAACCAAAAAATGTAATGCTCCAGATTCTTAACTAGCTCAAAGGAAGGTCAGGTTTATAGCTTCTCTAATCAGCCAAACTGTTTTCATCTGTGCTAACATACTTGCACAAGGGTTTTCAAGGGTATTCTAACCATCCATTAGCCTTCTTACACAGTTAGCAAACACAAAGTACCATAAGAACACTGGAGTGATGGTTGTTGAAAATGGGTCTCTATACACCTATGAAGATATTGCATTACAAACCAGACGTTTGCAGCTAGAATAGTCATTTACCACATTAACAATGTATAGAGTGTATTTTTGAATCATTTAATGTTAGCTTCATTAGAAATAACTGTACTTTTCTTTCAAAAATAAGGAAATTTCAAAGTGACCCTAAACTTTTGAACGGTAGTGTACTCTTAGACTCTGCGCCCCCTTGTCTCCCCCTTTACCTTCCTCTATATCCTTGTGCAATCTGATATGGGATTCATCTGAGAGCACGGAGAGCCCTGCTGCCTGGAGGAAATGAAATGACTACTATTTACTGTATATAGGTCATATCAAGTTATTCTTCAGTAAAAAGTTTATTTTTGAACTGAGGTCTCCTTCACTAATCTCTCCATAACATCCAGTCCTGGCCACCCAAGTACAACGGTACCATGCAGTCTGCAGAGGTATAATTCCACACACCCAGCCAGGACCTCCACTTTCATGTAGCGTACCGGGGTGTTAAGAACAAGAACCTCACCCACAGCTACCACCCCAAGCAACATTACAGTTACAGCCACTAATCTCTAAGCATTGAGCCGTGACTGAAGCCGTGTCGGCCGCACCCCTATGACTGAAAGAACGAGGCTGCTGGGAGCGGGAAATAAGGCTCATTTCCTCCCGGCAGTGGGGCCCTCAGTGTGGCACCTGCACAATGTCAGAATGTTATAAACCTGCAGATTGAACCAATAACTGCAGGTTTAAAGCATTTTTGTACATGACAAGTTCCTTTTAAACAGCAGTGAATTTTTTACATTTGCGTTGGGGGTTGAATAATTTTGGATAGAAACTGTACAGTCATGACCAAAAGTTTTGAGACTAGCACAAATAATGGTTTCCACAAAGTTTGCTGCTTCAGTTTTTATTATGACAATGTGTATAAACTATGTTAGAAAGAATGATCAGATGAATCGCAAAGTTATTCCTTGGCATGAAAATGAACTTAATCACAAAAACCATTTCCACTCAATTTCATCCTTGTCTCAAAATTACCTGTTTGCAAAATTTGAGTGATCTTCCCATTAGCTCAGGGAAAATTGTTGCCAACAATAAAGCATCCTGATACCATTCATGTCTACGGTTGCTTTTCATCCAAGCGAGTGGGTTCACTCACAATTTTTCCAAATAACGCTGCAATGAATATAGGATGGTATCTAAACCTCCTCCAAGAGCAATTTCTCCCAAAAATCATGGAGCAATTTGATCATGAACAACACTTTTTTCAGCATGATGGAGCACATGTCACAAAGTAAAATTGATAACTAAATTGCTTGGTTAACAAAACACTGACATTTCGGGTCCGTGGACAGGAAACTCACCAGCTCTCAATTCCATTAAGAACCTGTAGTCAATACTCAAAAAGCAGGAGGTAGAGGGGGCAGACAAAAAACACAAAAATTGTGAGAAACTCCAAGCACTGATTAGATAAGAAGGAGTGGTCATCAGTCAGCATTTTGCCCAGAGGCTGATATCCAGCTGCGAATCGCAGAAGTCTTAAAAAATAAGTCATCAGTGTAAATATTGGGTCCTTGTTTAGGCTTGATGTATTTGTCAAATAAGTGTAAAAATGTGTGGAATGCTGTACTTTGTAATGATAGAAACATCTGACTACAACATGTAAAAATGCTGAAGTAGCCACCAAACTCTTGGCAATGACTGTAGATTTGATAACAAAATTAGAAAACTGTGATAGATTATAATTGACGTATCTGCTGAGCAAAAAAACAAAGATAGATATTAAATAGATATAAGATACACAAAGAGATCCAGAACTATGGCTATAATGAAGCAAACACTAGAACTATTTGCAGTTGCATTTTTGCTGAATGAGAATCCGCCATGTATCATGCACTTGTGATGTACTGATGTGCCAGTGTGTTACCTGTATATAGCATCCTCTTTCCCGAGGCATGAGGGCAGCAGGACAAGGAGGTTGAGGGCCGACCACTATGTATTGGATGCATGCTGTGCTGCCTGGCAGTCAAATGACATGAGAAGTTCTGTAACTTATGAATGGCTGAAGCCTGATCTGCCCGCAGTCACTGAGCAGTGTAATAATATCTTTGTCCATTGACTAAACAATGTTTCCCCAGCAACAAAGTCACCAGGACAACTAGAGATGACAATGGTAGTGGAAACTATTGAGAATGGTCCTTTGGAAAGTTGTCCTCAGGCCCAGTATAGACTATAACAAACAAGCAAGGTCCATCATTTGCCATGCACCATTATCATTTCAACTCTCATCCTGGTCTGTAATTGAATGTTCCAGCTCTGAAGTGTCTGTCCAAGCAAATCAGCCACAAGAAATGACTGCAGGGAATGCAATCATCAAAGCTTACACACTAGATTTTTGGAGTAAAATCGTAGAAAAGTTGCAGAATTTAGGTGCAACTGAGACTTCAGCCAAAATTTGGTGACTTTTGGCATTTTCTCTCCACTTTCCCCCAGCTTCGTCAAAGTGGGCAGAGCTGGGGCAGGATGGTGATGTGGTTGGGGCGGGACACCAGAGCTCGTCTAATTGATGACAAGCCATGGTGTTCACTGCGCCAGAAATCTTACCCCAGTATCTGCCTGGAATTAAATTTCTAGCATAGAGTACGGAGGGGCACACCACTTATCACACTCTCCAGATTCATGAAGAGGTCTGACTCCAGCGCGACTCATCAAGACTGGCATGAACAACGCAGGCTGGTTTTGACAAATTGGTCCCATATGATCAGGGATGGTTGTCATTCAAAATATATGGGGGGTACAGTAAAATTGCCATGGCATTTCATTTTTTAAAGGACTTCTATGGAAATAGACAAAAAAGAGAAGTTATGAATGAAAAAAGGAATCATCTTATTACCACACTTGGAATTTGTCCCCACACACCTATGTTTTAGTACAGTACATGGTAAAGTGAATGATGTCATTGAAAACTTCAACATGCTATATACAGTTGAAACCAGAAGTTTACATACACTATATAAAAGGACACATCCGCATGTTTTTCTCAATATCTGACATGAAATCAGAATAAACCTTTCCCGTTTTAGGTCGATTAGGATTACCAGAATTATTAATATTTGCCAAATGCCAGTGGGTCGCCCACATCCCAGGGCTGTGGGGTGCTCGGTACTGGGCCGGTGTCAGGGGAATGTGTCGCGGCAGCGGTGACCCGGTCCGTGGCCCTGGGCGCCCAATATCAATGGTGGTTGTTTTTGTGGTTTAATGTAATAGTAGTTCGTGACGCCACCCGTGGTGTTTGGCAAGTAAGATGGTAAGCCAACGCTGCTTGCAGATCCACTGGGACTGATGGTGTGATGCAGCAAAGATGATATAGCTCCCCACAGGTGGAGCTGTAGTCCCAGGGCAGTGTGGGTGCAATGGATGAGGAGAAGCCCAGGATGGTGTAGACGCGGATACCCAGATGTAGCGGTGCTGATGCGGGAATGAATGGAGGACACCAGGGCTTGCAGTTTCAAAGCTTTACTCACAGTTCGTAGTGCACACAGGTGCCCGCTTCAGTACCGTGTCCTCCAAGCAGAGGCCCAGCCAAACTCCAGGAGAGATAGGACTCTCCCTGCCAGCACCCCGCCAACATGTGCCTTTCCTGAACGACTCCTCTATTGCGCCTTTTAGTGTGAAGAACTCCAGTACCGTGGTTCCCTGAAGTTCCTCCTGTCAGATGTTCCTAACAACTCTACTTGTATGACAGACAGCTGTAGCCTGCTTCAGGGACTCCCTTCTCCTGAATCCCGGCTCTCTATTTGGTTGCTGTTGTGTCCCAAGTCTTTGATGGGAGTAGTGCATTTACAGCCAACTACTCCACCGGTGTCTGCTGCAGAACCATAAGTGTCCATACAACCTCAGGGACCGGGCCCCGGCCTTGCGCTGAGAACCTATAGGTAGGGTTCCTATCCAACACACTCCTCCTCTCTGTTCTCTCTCCTCTTCATTCCGTACTTGTCTTTCTCTCTCTTATGGAAATGCAGGTTACAGTTCTACGTCTCTCCTTCTCTTTCCTTTCCCGTGCCAGCTGGCTCAGGTCACTGAGGCAGCTGCAGCACTCCTTCCTCCATCCCTTCTTCCAGGGATCCCCCCACTCCTCACTGAGTGGGTTCCTTCCCGACTGACCTCCTGTCAGACTCCTCTAAGACTCAACTGACCTAAATCCTATCTTTACCCTTCTTTTATACTAACTCCACCCACCTCCCAGCACATCTCGTGTTACGAAGCAAGGATCCACGAAAGGTGCTCTGCTACCCACTAAGCATTGAGCTGCAATCTGGTCCTCTGCTGAACTATCCTTTGTGTGGGATACAGGTGTTGGAGTGTGGCAAGGAGTTCCCACCTTACCTGGATGGTGGGGCACTACACCTTAGGAGAAGGTGCAGTACCTCTGTGGCAACTGAGCCTCAGGGGCGCCACACCAGAATAATGAGAGATAGAATGTTTTAAGGCAGTAATATTCTGGTTTATTCAGATTTCATGTCAGATATTGAGAAAAACATGCTTATGTGTCTTTTTATATAGTGTAGGTAAATTTCTAGTTTCAACTGTATATGCTATATTGATGGACAAACAAAAACGTTATGTCTCTTCAAAAACAGGAGAGAAAAAATGAAAGCGCAAAAACTAATATTTCCTAATCATGAAGGGGTTAACCATATTTAGAAATGGAGTCTTGAAGACTGTTCCTGTCTTTATTTTTTATACTATTCCTGGAAAACTGCCATGAAATAGGTATAAAGCTCTTAGGGTAGGTGCAGACAATCAGTAATCGCTGTGGGTTTAATGCTGCGTACTTGTGCAGCATCAAACCGACAGTGGCCAGCTGTGACAGCATAGTGAATGAGATTTCAAGAAATCCCATGCCCACTTTGCATCCACAGACGCTCGCGGCTCTTCCGCAGAGACGGACATGTGGCAAATCTCTCCAGACCACAGCATATCAATTTATCTTTCAAGCGTCTTGGCAAAAGAAATTTCACCCGTACAATGTATTGAATTTAGTGAATCCACACGGTTCAGTGAACACATACGGATTTACCTGCGTTCAATAGACGGCAGTGCTTTGGACTCAGCGAACATGTGTTATGTGCAATGCACTGACACTTCCGGATCATGTGCACCCAGCCTTTTAAGATTTTGTAATAGGTCCCTCTAGGAGGAAAGGAAAATCACCTACATGTTGATCACATGTATTACCCTTGTAGCGTTCTAATACGTATTGTCCCCCCTTCATACGTGTTTTCCCCAATAATGTAAAAATTTCCCCCATCCTGTACTAACGTCTTCTCTGATAAAATGTCCTCCTTCCTGAGTCTTTTCTGGTTATAATGTGCCCCCTCCAGTAAGAATGTTCCCCGTATGGGGCCCTTCCCAGTAATAATTTCCAACAGCCTGGGTCCCTTCATAGTATAATGTTCCTCATACTGGCTCCCTTCCTGCCATAATGTCCTCCAGCCTAAGACACTTCCAGTAATAATGTTCCCCTAATGCCTAGACCTCTTCCTGGTATAATGTTCCCCATCCTGGTCCCTTTCTAGTAACAAATGTCCCCCATCCTGAGCCCCTTAAACTAATATATAGTTAGCTCCAAAAATATTTGGACAGTGACACAAGTTTTGGCATTGTAGCAGTTTACCAAAATATTATCAAGATACAGTTAAATAATATGGGCTTAAAGTGCAGACTCTCAGCTTTAATTTGAGGGTACTCACATCCTAATTGGAGTAAGGGTTTAGGAATTTAATATGCAGCTCCCTCTTTTTAAAGGGACTAAAAGGAATTGGACAGTTATCTCAGAAGCTCTTTAATGGGATGCATGGGCTATTCCAGCATTTATTCATCATCATTTAAGCAGGTAAAAGGTTTGGAGTTGATTCCAAGTGTGACATTTGTATTTGGAAGCTGTTGCTGTGAACCCACAACATGTGGTCAAAGGAGCTCTCAATGGAAGAGAAGCAGACCAGCATTAGGCTGAAAAAAAAGTCCATCAGAGTGATTACATAAATGTTAGGAGTGGCCAAATCAACAGTTTGGTACAGAGTTTTATTTCCTCCAACATAGTAAGTGTTGCGAGGGTTAAGTTCACGTATTTTATGGGTTGGTTTTTAAGGGGACATTCATAGAGTGGGTGGGAGAGTGTCCTCCCATATCTCCACCTATGGAGCCGGCACCACTGTGTTCTGACTGGACCATGGTGAGGTCACAGTCATGTGATCAGTCACATGGTTGAGGAGTCACATGGTGTTTGTTCTGCCACCATATTGTTTTGTTTTCCTGTTTTGCCCAGAGGACTGTATTTTCTTTACCACCTTTGGTTTATACTGCCTACTATAAACCAAAGGAAGTGTTTAAAGCCGCAGTGTACCCGTGTCTACCTCTGGGTGCAGGTGAGTGAGCCGATCTACCACAATAGGTAAATCTCTGTTAATCAACTTAGCGGGGACTTCATCGGACTAGTCACATTTCTCTCCCTATGGTCTGCATCCATCTTTTCAAACTATATTTTCTCTTAAATGCCACAACATTTCACAGTAAAATATACCAGTCTGGAAATGTGCAGCCAGGCTCTGACTCATGCTGTCCATGGTTCGGCAGCATGAATCTAATGACAAGTTTCCTTTAATAGTGATTCTGAAATTTTTTTTTATTATTTATATACACCATTTGTGGTCATTTTCTGCTGGACTACAAACATTCCAGAGTCCCAATAAAGCCCAATAGAGCCCAAAACTATTTAGCAGCTATTCCTAGTTTGTGGAATGATCTTGATTCACTAGAACACTGTACTATACAGATTGCTGCTGTCTCTTATCCCAGTTGCTCCCTGGAGCATGATTTTGATCCTGCACCACTTGTGTATTACCTGATAGTCCCCTAAGAACACAACACCTGCCATCTTTGTATAAAGCAAACCATGACACTTTGCTGCCTGTCAATTACCATTCCCGTGTCTATTGCTAATTATGTCTGCTGCTTTTTTATGGTCGCATTTTTCCTAATCTGAAGCATACATTATCTTTCACTGCAAATTTTTTTTCAGAGAGGAGAATATACATGAATAACTGTATAAAGTAAGCACACAGATATGCACACTGATCAGCTATGACACTAAAACCACCTGCCTAATGTATAGATTGCCCACATTATTATCAGAACAGCACTAACACTTTGAAGAATGGGGTCCACAAATCCTCTGAGGGTGGGTGACCTGTCTCTGGCACCAAGATGAAATTATTAAGGTGAAGCCGTCTTCTTTTTTCAGCACATCCCACAGAGGCTCAACCAAATTGTGATTTGAGAAAATCAAGAGTCAAGTCAGCACCTTGTACTCAAACCTTTCCTGTACAATTTTTCAGTATGGTAGAGTGCTTAAAACAAAGGCATAACTAATTAAAAGGGAACTTGTCAGCTCGTTTTTCTGCAATAAGCTGCGGCCACTGCCTTTCAGGGCTTATCTACAGCATTCTATAATGCTGTAGATAAGCCCCCGATCTAACCTGAAAGAGAGGAAAAACAAGTTTTATTTTACTCACAAGGGGACGGTCTGGTCCGATGGGCGTCGCAGGTCCGGGGTCCGGTGCCTCCCATCTTCTAGCGATGACGTCCTCCTCCTTGCTTCGTGTCGTGACTCCTACGCAGGCGTACTGATCTACCCTGTTGAGGACAAGTACTGCAGTGCGCAGGCGTCGGGAAAGGTCAGAGAAGTCCAGTGCCTGTGCACTGAAGTACTGTTTGTGGTGGGAGAGTTTTAGCCTAACAGGGCTAGGGGAGATTTAGTGTAATGGGGGGATGATTTGAGGACACAATTTGGGATGCTGGAGAAATTTGAAGACAATATGAGGAGCAAGGAGTGAGATGGGGGCATGTAGGAGGAAACAGTATGGAAAGATGGGTGCAGACACAGTATGATGAGTAAGGGGATGGGTGCGGACCGGATGAGGAGCAAGGGGAAAATGTATGGGGAGTGGGGGAAATGTGTGAGGAGACAGTATGGAATGTGAGAGGATAAATGCATGAGGAGGGAGACTATTGAAGGGAATAGTGTCAGGAGACAGTATAGGGGGAGAAAAGTGTGAGTGGGCACAGAATAAAAACTGAGTAGTGTGTGTGGCGGGGGTTAGCATAGGGGGACAGTGTAAGGGCACAGCCAGGAAGGGAAAGTAAGCTAAGGAGGGGGAGTGTGGTGAGGGGACACAGTATAGAGACTCTCCATATACTGTAGGAGGGATATAATGTAGTGTGAGAGGACAGTGTGGAGAGGGCAGTGTGGAGGTGATATACCATAAGATGGACAGTGTGGGATCATATTTTTTGCAAGGAACATAGCGAGGGGCAATTATTTATTCAAGGGCTCAGCGTAGGGCAGATATTTTTATTCAGGGGAATTATAATGACTCTGCTATATTTAAGGGTATCGTGTGGGGATGTGATGCACAAGACCGGAGAAGATGGAAGTCTACAGAGACGGCTGTGGATGAGAAAAGTCATCATGGAGTGTGGACAAGATGAAGAAAAGAAAGAGAACTCCAGAGACAATGTCATTTATCATGTACCTGGATGTAATTTTTTTTGTGATGCTGACTAATTCTCATATTTTTATATACAGTATGTTAGGTGCATTAAAGAGCAAAATGCATGCTGTCAGGAATGCTTCAACGGAGCCCACTTATTCTGAGAATGTTATTGTACTTCATGTTAGTGGTAAAATTTCTTCGATATAACTTACGTTTATTTATGGAAAAAACGGAAATTTGGCAAAAATTTTGAAAATGTTGCAATTTTCCAACTTTTAATTCTTGTACCCTTAAATCAGAGAGTGGTGTCACACAAAATAGCTAATAAATAACATTCTCCACATGTCAACTTTACATCAGAACAATTTTGGAATAAAATTTATAAAACCATTTTTTAGGGACCACCCTACCCCCTTGTGGTAGGACCACTGCGATATGCACCAAATCCAGCTCATCTTGTTCAGTTTTTGACTTGTTAAGCTTATCAATTAGCTACCTGTTTGTATACCTCTGCATTATCTGACATATCTATTTTCTCTTGTTTCTTTCATATTTGAATGTGTACTTTCCATCTAGATAAAAGATTTTTCTGATGAAGGTCCTATTGTGGAACGAAAACGATCAATAACAAATTGTGGTCTGGATGCAAATAAACAAAACTTTATTTTCTTCACTAGCTGAGTGCCAAGTTTCTTCTACATTATTGATACGAAGGTGTCACGGTCACGTGTCTCTGGGCACACAGCGGTTACCGCAAGGTGAACCCATAACACACGTGACCCTGGATACACCGCCTCCAGTGGGGCGCATTTAAATAATAAAACGTGCAGGTGGATACGCCGCCTCCACCTGGCGAATTTAGGTATTACACGTTATACAATAATTCTGGAAACCCCGCTTCCAGTAAGGCGAATTTAAATAATAAAGGGGGAACCTGGGAAACTTTAACAATGGTGGGCCCTGCGATAGGGAATGGGGGACGTGGAGACCTCCTAAGCTCCCCTGAGCCAGTGTCCCTGCACTCCTTACGTTCCCTATACAGGCTCCGCACCTGTCGCCGCACGCGAACCTTAACCCCTTGCTCGCCCTGACCCTAAACCCTCACTAGGGAATAGGTCGGTGCGGAGACTAATCCCACCACTGCACTAATAACACACATGAGGAAAGAGACAATACAGGGGAAACACCACTTAGCTTTGCTCTGTTGCGTACGCTCCTAGCAACAGAGCCCACCACCTGTGTGCACCTTCTCCTCCACCCGGATCCATCACCATAACAGGATCCTTCACCATAGCGCAGCCTTGGAGCAGGGTCCACCACCAGTTGCTGTTGCTTAGTAACAGAGTCCCAAGGACGAGTTCAGCTTCTGCCACGAAGTCAAACATGCTTGAGTCCAGCTCAGCAGCCAAGTCCCACATGGTGAGTGCCACTCTCCATAGTCGCCACTCCACCAGTCCATGCAGACACTTCCCGCCGACACCATCACTGCGACCCCACCATGCCATGCCAGCCCTTCGTCCAGACACCATAGCTGACACACGTCCCCCCTGGCTAAGCAGCGCAGGACTCCTCTCCAGCTCCATCCTTCCACCAGGCTCTCAAACTCAGAGTGAACACAATCTCACAATATCACAGGCAGTGATTGCACACCCCTAGCACACCTTTATAGGGTGTCACACCTGATACATAATTACGTGCACAAAAAACCTAAAGTGCAATACCACTAACCACCACCGGGGACAGTCAAGACACCTTGGAACTTTCCAAAGTAAAAAAAAGTTCACCCAGTGCAATTTAAAACTGTCAGATCATGACAGAAGGGCTCGATACCCTACTTGGGCACCGATAACTGATTATAACAAGAGTGCCGTGTACCTTGTATTACACAACCCTAACCCTAACACATGCCTAACCCTAATCCCAATCCTTACCGTAATCCCAACCATAACAACAACCATAACCCTAAACATAACCCTAACCCCAACACAACCCTAACCCTATCACCAACCCTAACCCTAGCCCCAACCTTAACCATAGCCTTAGACCAAAATGGAAATAAATACTTTTTTTATTTAATTATTTTTACCTAACTAATGGGGTGATAAAGGGTGGTTTGATTTACTATTTTTTTTATTTTGATTACAGTGATAGGATCTATCACAGTGATCAAAATGAACCAATAGGAAAAATGTCTTATTGTTAACGGATGCCGTCCGGCCGATCTTGGCGAGCGCACTGAGCATACTCCCGCCATTTTCTTCCCAAAAGAAGATGCCGACAGCCGGGGGACAGGTCCAGGGGATGCAGGAGGGTCCAGGGACACCGGAGGTACCGGGGGGCTCAGGGGACCTCATTTCTCACCCCTCTGAGAAGCTAGGTCATATCAGAGGAGAGAGAAATTAAATACAATACGATACACTTTATTGATCCCGAGGGAAACTATGGTATCACAGCAGTGTTACAACAGCATTACAAACAAAGCATTAAGAACAGCATTACATAGAGTAATTACTAGACACAGATCTTGCACATGACTAGGCCTCTTTCACACATCAGGTTTTCTGCTTCAGGCGCGATCCGGCGCTTTTGACTAAAACCGGATCCGTCGAAATGCAATGCCGGATCCGGTTTCCCCCCCATTGACTTGCATTAGAGCCGGATCGAGCCGGATGGCCATGCGTTTTATCCGATTTTCGCCGGATCCGGCAATGTGACGCGATCCGGCGTCTGGAAAAAACGTTGACTGTAACGTTTTTTGTATCCGTCGAAAAAGGCGGACACGCCGGATCCGGCGTGTCCGGCTTTTTCATACAATGAAAGCCTATGAGCGCCGCAATGCGCCGGATCCGGTTTCTTTGGTCTGAGCATGCTCAGTAGCTCTGCCCACAGGACATATATAAAAGCAAGACAATGGGACCCTCAGCCACACCCAACATGCCACCCAAGCCAAGAACCAGGAGCAGGAGAAGGCAGCAGACATCTGCAGCAGCAGCACCATCAGCACCACCCCAAATGGAGCAGCATGCTGAACAGCGGGAGGGGAGTCCAGCAGCAGATGAGAGACGGTAATTATCAAATCCCCCATGCCTCCAAACTAGGGCTATGGAATATCAAGATATTCATTGGCCCTTTGTTTCTCTTTATTCAACAGCCGCCCAATAGATGCAGCAGCAGCAGCAATGGCAGCAGCAGAAACACCACCCACAGCCATGGAGTCTGGCCATGAGGAAGACAGCACATCTTCAGGGAGCCCTCCCTCGCATCGTCAGCGTTTGACGGTAAGTTTTTATTTCCAAAATCCATCATCTCTGTAATATATGTGTATTCATTGCCTTTTATTTCAAAACAGGAATCACAAGATGAAGAAGAGCTCCCAGAAGAAGAAGGAAGGGGTGGACAGACACTTGGAGTGGGCTCACAATTGGTAAGTTTTTTGCATCAAACGCAGAAACACAACATCACACTACACACAACACATAGAAAACAATGTTCTGCAGACCACACACAGCAAACAAATGCCTACATCCAAAGACATAACATTTTTTGTTTTCTTCTCTAGTCTTCCCAATCTGGTGCTCGGCCAAGAGGTCCTCGCAGTGCCTCCCAGGGTCGTCGGCGACAGCAACGCGGCGGTCACCAGCGTGTAAGTATAAATATTTTTGCTTTGGTTTTTTTGCACTTTTTATTTCATTTCTTTTGTGGAGGCTAATTATGTTATTTTTGTCTTTTTCTTTAACAGCCTTCACAGCGTGCTCCCGACTCTGACGGTGAGGATGGAGGGATTGATGTGGACCGCCTCATCGATCTCGTCAGAGAAAGGGAGCCGCTCTGGAATATGGCTGACCGACGCCACTCTGACCTGATCGTTACCCGACGACTCTGGGAGGAAATCTGTTCGCTCCTTGTGGACCGCTGGGAGGACCTCGAAGCTCGGGCCCAGATTAAAGAGCGTAAGTATATACAGTACCGGTTGCTTGATTTAAACCAGTGTTTCCCGAACTCCAGTCCTCGTGGTCCCCACGGATCATGTGTTCAGGATTTCTATTTACTTTGGAAATCCTGAAAACATGACCCCTGGGGACCATGAGGACTGGAGTTTGGGAAACACTGATGTTGTATACTAACCACTTTGTCCTTTCTCGTTTCAGGGGAGAGAATTGTGAAGCGGTGGCGGTCTGTGAGGGATCGTTTCAAGAAGGAGTTCAATAAAGAGATGCGGGCCCCGAGTGGATCTGGAGGACGCAGGAGCAAGTACAAGTACGCACGAGCCCTGTCGTTCCTCCGGGAGACAATGCTCACCAGAAGGTAAATATTACACACCACATGTGACAAAAAAATGTTTAGATGTAACTTTTTTTTTTCAGCCAGGGCCATACCATGTCACTATTTTAATTGTTTTTTTTTCTCTTTATTCCACAGCACGGTGAGCAGCACTCGGGAGCCTGCACGATTGGACCCTTCTGAGGCGATCCCTGAGGAGACCGGCACCGAGGGACACTTCGACCGCCCCGGTACATCTGCACCTTCCCAGCCTTCCCACACATTCGACCCATCTGTCCCATCCACCAGCACAGGAGCATCGTGGCCGCCTACATTACATGAAGCTGCTGGTGAGGAGATCGCTTTCCCTTTACCCCACCCTTCTGCCCCTGCCATCTCTAGTACACCTGCGGGTACTGGGCGGCAGCGGCAGAGGGGTCAGGAAAAGACTTATGTGCCAGAGTTCTTGCATCTGAATGCATCTTTCCAGAACTGTCTAAAAGTCTTGTCAGAGCAAATCTCCGTAGGCTATCAGCAGATCAACTCCAGCATTCTGGAGGTGAAGACACTTCTGCAAACCATAAATTCAGAAGCAAGATCTTCGCCAAACCACACCTTTTTCAGGTCTGTTGTGGAGCGCATGGAAATGCTCTCTCCTGCCCAGCAGATGCATGTAATGCATTCATGCCACGCTGCTCTCCAGCAAGTTACCTCCCAACCTCCTCCTCCCACCACAGTAGTTCCTCCACCTGCACCCCCTCCAGCCACTTTCCATCCTCCCCCTCCTATTACATCTACACCCCCTCCAGCCACTTTCCATCCTCCCCCTCCTATTACATCTACACCCCCTCCAGCCACTTTCCATCCTCCCCCTCCTATTACATACCATCCACCTCCCCAGCACCATCCACCTCCCCAGCACCATCCACCTCCCCAGCACCAGCAACCTCCCCAGCACCAGCAACCTCCCCAGTACCAGCAACCTCCCCAGTACCAGCAACCTCCCCAGTACCAGCAACCTCCCCAGTACCAGCAACCTCCCCAGTACCTGCAAACTCCCCAGTACCAGCAACCTCCCCAGTACCAGACATCTCCCCACTTCCAGCAACCTGCCCTGTACCAGACATCTCCCCACTTCCAGCAACCTGCCCCGTACCAGACATCTCCCCACTTCCAGCAACCTGCCCCGTACCAGACTCCTTCCCCATACAACTTGCCATCAACATCATCTGCTCCTACAGTCCCTGCCCAACCCTCCACTCCACCACCCACCACCTCTTCTGCTTCCCACATGTCCACCCATTCTGTAGTTTTTTCCACACCTTCACCTCTAACTGTTCCTTCCCCACCACGATCCCAGTCCTCTCTCCACACTCCCAGTGTCGAAGTGTCCCGCAGCCCCTACAGCAGTATTTCCACCACACACTACACAGATTTATAATGTGTGTATTTAAATAAAAATGACCAGTTTTATGGTTTCAAAGCTTTATTAAACAAGTTTATTAAAATTTTAAAAAAGTTTACTAAAAAAAACATTTTTCAATAAAAGTTAAATTATTTTACACTGGTTGTCTGTCATTTCTTTCTGCGGCGAAAAAGGTTAAATACAGGGTATTTAAAAGGTGAAATGGTATTCAAAACTAGGTATATAACTGTGGGTAAATTTTAGCTTTTTGCCACAGTTGTGTTTCTGGTTGTGTTTGAAGCAAAGTATTTCACCTAAAAAGTTGTGTTTATTGTTGGTGATTTCATAACAATGTACACAACTTTTGTTAAAAGGTGAAATACTTTGCATAAAACACAACCAGGTACACACCTGTGGCCTAAAGCTAAAAATAGAGACCATGACAAGATAGCCAACTTTGGTTGGCAAAGGTATATACTGTTGGTACAGAAGGTACACAAGTTTGGTTGGGCACAAATCTTTCACACTCTGTCATCCTGCCAGTGTACTCTGCCTTGAGGTGACATAAAGTATAGTGCAAAATTGTCCCTCATTACTGAAACCGTCACAGAACTTCTAGTGGTAATGTCATGGTAATCTTGCAAGGTGGTTTCTTCAGAGGTGTCCTCAATGGAAATGGGTTCCTTGCAGATAACAAAATTGTGGAGTACCACGCACGCTTTGATCACCTCGTCCACAGTTTCTGTCTTGAGGTTGATCGCAGTCAATAGGACCCGCCATTTGGCTGTCAGAATACCAAAGGTACATTCAACCATTCTTCTTGCTCTTGTGAGGCGGTAATTAAAAATGCGTTTTGGTCTTGTCAATCCTCTGCTAGAGTACGGTTTCAAAAGGTGTTCTGACAGCTGGAAGGCTTCATCCCCTACACAGACAAATGGCATAGGTGGACCAGATGTTTGCGGCAGCGGTCTAGGTGGTGGGAACTGGAAGGTGTTTCCATACAGTTTACGCCCCATGGCAGACAGTTTGAAAACTTGAGAGTCATTGGAGCGGCCATAGGCCCCAACATCAACCGCAATAAATTTGTATTCCGCGTCAGCGATGGCCATGAGGACAATTGAAAAATATTTCTTGTAATTGAAATATTCCGATCCCGATCCAGCTGGCTTTACAATGCGGATATGTTTCCCGTCCACAGCGCCCAAGCAGTTGGGAAACTGACATATCTGTTGAAACTTGTCAGCAATTTCAATCCACCTCTCTGTTGTGGGCTCTGGTAAAAACTCTTCAGCTAAGGAGTCCCACAGTGCACGGCATGTGTACTTCACTATTCCAGATATGGTGGAAATCCCGAGTCTGTACTGGAAATGCAGTGACGAAAGGGATTCTCCAGTTGCAAGAAATCTGTGGGGAATTAAAAAACAATAAATTAGTTTTAAATCACAGCATTACATACCAAAACTGAGCTATAACACTTGGAGATACAAACTACCACCAACAAGATTGCAGTGAAAGTGTGCTCTGATGTGATCACATCCAATAAATGTGGCTTACCTTAAAGTCACCATCAGACGCTCTGTGGGTGAAACAGAGAAGCGGCAATAGGTGTCCGCTTTTCTTATGAGGTGTGCAATGCGCTCCACCAAGTAATCAAAATTCTCCATTTTCATCCTAACATATCCAAAAAATGTATCCGGGTTTCGTCGAAGGTCCATGCAGAGTGTAGAATAGACCCCACGCGTCATTCTCTTGGCTGTGATGGGGTGGATCCACAAATGTCGTCTACGATGCCTGATGCGCTGCTGTCTCGCTCTCTCCTTCTCCAGAACAATCACCCTCAAACGATTCGCCTCCGCTATAAAATCCGCCAAATTCTTCAAAATATTTCCAATGACAACATCCATCTTCGCCAGTAACTTGCTCTTCTCTCCAACCTGCACTTTCTCCTCTACAACCTGTCAAAGAAGGGCTGTAGGAACATGCTATATATAGTTTTCCAGTAGCCAATCCCGTTCGGAAGGCCACAAGGGTCAATTTTAAAAACCGGATCCGGCGTAATCCGTCGAAAAACGGATAGAAAAACGGATGGACCGGATGAGACAGATCCGGTTTTGTCTGTCAAGAAAAAGACGGATCCGGCAGAAAACCGGATCCGTCACATCCGGTTTTACTAAACATTTGCCGGATCCGGCGTTCCGGCATGACGCCGGATCGTGCCTGACGCCGAAAACCTGAAGTGTGAAAGTACCTTACCACAATATGTAACAAGCAAAGGTACACAAGTCTCTGATCATTTCCCTTAATGTGCCATCCCTAGGTTGTAGCCATCTTTCACCCTTAGTGAATTGTTATACATCCCCATAGCAGTAGGCACAAACGATTTCCTGAATTTCTCCTTCTTGCACCTTAGTAGGATTAGGCAGCTGCTGAATGTACTCTTATGATTCAAGAACAGCTCGTATAGTGGGTGTGTATTATTGTTCATTATAGCTATATGTGAAATATGACCTTTTTTTGCGGTCACCGTTATTCCGTGAATAACAGTGATCACAACACTGGGAGACCCCGGAGAATTTCCGATGCTGGGGGGCGCTATACCCTTATTTTTCAGCGCCGTTAAAAAGCTGCGCTGAGTAATAAGTACCCTTAACTTCCGCTGTTAAAAAGCATATTGGCGGTCATTAAGGGAGCCGGCTTTGACACATCTGGCCCTCTGGCTGATCCAGTCCAGCCTGTGGACTGAGACAGTCAAAGGTCAGAAAACAGTGGCCCTCGGGTGCACAATACCTTTGCCTGTCCACTGCCACTCGCTATCTGCATACTTGGGATGCAGACAATGGTGAATACATTTGTGGAGAACAGAGCTACCGGCTCCTTCTTCCAAAAAATACAAAGACAGATACATAATAACTAAATACCCTGCAGTAAATAAATAAATAGCAATATAGTGCATGAAAATAATATAGGGTACTTAGTTAACATAATTTTGATAAAGAAAATGCAAAAGACATCCCACCACTTCACGGTGACCTTATTTGGGACTGTTTTTTTTTTGTTCAGTGGCAAGTGTGAACATGCGCTTACATACCTACATTTTCTTAGGTTTTTTCCTTCTTCCATCAATCAGAGTGTGCAACTGAGACTGCAGACGCGATGATAGCATTACATCTGTATGCTGTACAAAGAGTCAGTGTACTGGAAATTGGGGCAAAGTGAGGTATGTGTTGTTGTTTTTTTTAACCCCTTTACCCAACAAGGTGGTTTACATGTTAATGACCAGGCCAATTTTTACAATTCTGACCACTGTCCCTTTATGAGATAATAACTCTGGAACGCTTCCTTGGATCCTGGTGATTCTGACATTTTTTTTCTCATGACATATTGTACTTCATGATAATGGTAAAATTTATTTGATGTGACTTGCGTTTATTTGTGAAAAAAATGGAAAATTATCAAAAATTTTGAAAATTTCGCAATTTTCCAACTTAGAATTTTCATGCCCTTAAATCACAGAGATATGTCACATAAAAT
Organism: Dendrobates tinctorius; assembly: GCF_039654945.1. Classification (NCBI taxonomy): domain Eukaryota; kingdom Metazoa; phylum Chordata; class Amphibia; order Anura; family Dendrobatidae; genus Dendrobates; species Dendrobates tinctorius. The sequence goes on from NW_027361676.1 coordinate 27,507,538, forward strand.
ACTAATAACTAACATTTCCCACATGTTTACTTTACATCAGCACAATTTTGGAACCAAAATTTTTTTGTTAGGAAGTTATAAGGCTTAAAATTTAAACAGCGATTTCTCATTTTTCAACACCATTTGTTTTTAGGGACCACGTCACATTTGAAGTCACTTTGAGGAGTCTATATGATAGAAAATAACCAAAAGTGACACCATTCTAAAAACTTCAACCCTGAAGGTGCTCAAAACCACATTCAAGAAGTTTATTAACCCTTCAGGTGCTTCACAGGAATTTTTTGAATGTTTAGAAAAAAATGAACATTTAACTTTTTTTCACAAAAAAATTATTTCAGGTCCAATTTTTTTTTCATTTTACCAAGGGTAGCAGGAGAAATTTGACCCCAAAAGTTGTTGTACAATTTGTCCTGAGTACGCTGGTACCCAATATATGCAGGTAAACCACTGTTTGGACGCATGGTAGAGCTCGGAAGGGAAGGAGCGCTGTTTGACTTTTCAAAGCAAAATTGGCTGGAATTGAGATCGGATGCCATGTTGCGTTTGGAGAGCCCCTGATGTGCCTAAACCCCCAACAAGTGACACCATTTTGGAAAGTAGACCCCTTAAGGAACTTATCTAGATGTGTAATGAGCACTTTGAACCCGCAAGTGCTTCACAGAAGTTTATAACGTTGATATAGAAGGGTTAATGATTTGCCTTTAAATGCCTAACTGCCTTTAATTCTTCATTTGCCTTTTGCCTTTCATTTATTCTTATGACACTGCAGTTTTGCCTGTCTCCTCTTCAAGGGAAATATGTTCTTATCATATATGTTCTCAATAGTCAGCTACAACCTGTTCTGGGTACATTGTAAACAAGGTATGACCCTGAGGTGATGGTGGGGGCCACATGAGTACCATAGAATTACATATTGTTGTAAATGGTATAAAAGATTGCCTTGTGTTTCATTACGTCAGATAAAGTGATTTGCCTACGGCCCGTGAGCAGTCTCTTTTGTCTCCAAGCGCTTGTAAATTAAGGGCGTAAACTCCTAATTTGGCCTCACTGGTGATCTAGCATATCTGACTCTGGGTCAGAACGAAAACAGCTATGACAGTTTGGCAATTCGGAATCCGTATGTGGGAGCTTCCTGGGAGGTTGAACATTCAAAATCCAGCAGCTGCAGCAGGTGAGAAAATTTTATTCTTACATTGATTTTGCATTTGCAATCTCTCTCTGGATCTCTACATATCTCTAGGTAAGGCTGTACAACACGGTTCAAAAGAACCTACATCACCAGTGAGCAGTAAGTATGTCCGTATGAGAGTTGAATAATAGAGTAATAAGATAATAATTGTCATCTGTATTATCTGTCAATCTGTTCTGTCAGTATACTAACTGGTTGTGTACTGTGTAGCACAGAGCTGGGATACTCCGTGCAGTGTTGTTATTTTGGTCATTTTTGATTGGCAGTAAATCATATGAGGCTGTATTTTGTATAGGGCTGTGGTTTTTGTTGTTCTTGTTGTTTAAGAAGTTGGCTTTGGTGTTCTCAGAGTGTCAGTGGATACTGCTGTAGTTTTATAAGATGTGTTAATTTCAATGTGAAAAATAGGCAGGCTGTGTGAGTCCTTGTATGTATGTCTATGAGATGAGAGATGAGTAATTGAGTATAAGGGATATAAATAAATCCCTGATTGATGAGGGGTTCCGATTAGGAATGTTCCTCTATATGTGACAGAGGACATTATTCAACTCACTTTGAGCTGAATTAGGCAGAGTGATTGAGATAAGGGATTTTTTGCTATCTTCTCTTTATAAAATCAAATGACCAATGAAAAGTGAAAAGGAAAAACAAAATCCCTGAATAAGCACGAATGAATGAATCATCACACATAATTTTGTGTCAAGAGATTGTTACCTTTCTAGTTCTTGTGGGAGATCCCGGACAGATGCATTTTAGATATTTCAAATCTACATCTGAGACTGAATTAATTGAGTAATGATATAGCTCGTGTTATATGTGGCATTACATTGTAAAGGTTCCGGGATGCATTTGGCTAGAAAAGGGCAAGGCTCAGTTACTCACATTATACAGTTACCTGCTCTTACAGTGAAATCCCGTGACTTTGAGAGTTTTGCAGAGATTGATTTTGATTAAGTGCTAAAGAACTACTGCATTCTGTTACTGTGTGAAGGACACTACATTTCTAAAATTTTGATGGGAGGCGAAAATGAAAGGGCTGCGCGGTTCTCCTCTCCGTTCTTATCTCCGCTGAGTGTCTAATGGGAGGATTCACGGAGCTGCGCTCAAAATTCTCTGTATTTCTGTCCTTGGTGTAATACTCGCTAGGAGATTTGTGCATTTTAAAGCAACAGTACTTAATTGAAGTGGAATGAAATTTTGGAAGTTGAAAGTAAAATATGGTGCCTAATTTAGAAGGAAATTGTAAGTGATTGTTTGGTCATTAATGTGTTTGAACCTGCTTCTAGTTGTGTGATTGATTTATAGCAAATTGTGGATCAACAAAGGAGGTAGCCGAGTGTATGGCTGATAAAGTAGGTTAGAGGCCTATCACACCTGGGCCTTCTTACTTTAGTCAGCGGGTTTTTTTGTTGTGGGCGAAAGGCGAGGGCAAGGAGCCTTCTGGATACACGTTGGCAGAGCATTTCAGAACAGAGGTGAGATGTCTAAGTTGAAGCAGCCTTCCCACGTTCCATGGAGCTGGGCTGGAAGGAAAAAGGCCTATTCCTATTCTAGCCAGCTGATCTAACGGGCGAGAGGCAAGGAGCCTTCTCGTTACATCCTGTAGGTCTACCGGATGAGAGGCAAGGAGCCTTCCCGCTACACCTTGGCAGGCTCTCTCTGACTTGCTATGTGTGGCCTGTAAGACAAGGTCAGGCATACTAGAGGGGCATTTCAGAATAAAGGTGAGCTGTCGGGAGAAAAAGTTGAAGCCATGGGCAACTTTTTCTGTGTACAGTCGGTGCCCCCAATGGGATCCAAGACAGCTATGCAGATTGTAAAAGACTGAGAAGAAAGGAAGCAGTAAAACAGGTGGAACCAATATTGAAAAAGGCAGAAATACCACAGTGTGAATGTTTAGATGTACAAAAAGGCACAGACAAGGGAAGAAAATAGCAAGTGAATAAATGATGTTTGAGAATGTGCAACAGTATGGAAGTAAGGTGTATTATGAATGTTTTGATTGACAAAGTTTAACCAGAGACCCAGACAAAACAGATTGACTTGTAAACACTGTGGTCAGACTCAGACAAACCCAGACTGAATAGCTACTTGTGTGACCTGTGCTACTGACCTAAGCGAGTTGCGCTAAATCCTGTCCAGGCAAGATCATATGCAGTGACATAAGAAGCTGACATAATAGTGTAGGTAGTGGGTAGTGGGGTCATTGACCTTTGAGGAGTAAGCTGACAGTAGACACCAGACGACCAACGCCATCAGGACCTAGAAGGGTGACTAGAGTAAGAAAGATGCAGGTGTGTTATCCCTGGAGCCCCTCTGACCAGCTAGTTTTGCTGAAGCAGCTGCCTGACCCTGAAAACCAACCATTCCCATTTTACAGACACATAAAGGAAATACAGCGGACATATAAGTGTACCTGGGCAGACCTAGAGAGGTTGGTGAGTATAAAGGCAGGTGACGCACTAGGACACATAATTAAGACACACACAGATGTGGCAAAGAATCAAGCTTGGGGCATGGATGATAAATCTGCACGGTCTGGGGAAACGTACTGTGAGTCACTAAGACAATGGGCTATAGTGAAGCAATCAGAGCAGTCTGTCATCCTGACTAACGTGACACAGCAAAAAGGAGAGAGTGTAGAAATGTACTTTGGACAGTTACAACTGAAATGGGCAGACATGGGGTACATTTGCATAAACCCACTTGATGTTAGAATACTGGTGAATGCATTCATTGACGGTATGAACAAAGACTTACGAGACGCAGTACAGACAGCCAGACCTGAATGGAGACATGTAGATCCGAAAGACCTCCTTAAAGTAGCTAAAGTAGTTGAGCAAACAAGGACGATAAGACAACCTGTCATGTATGCTGGAGCACAAGGAAAACAGTGGAGACGTAGTAAGGGACCAAGGGACCTAGGAACAGTGAGGTGCTGGAATTGTGGTACTTACAAAACTTATGGTTAGTGACAATACCCCTATGAATTTACTGTCATGATTAAATTGAAAGAAGGAACCACTCCTCCTTGCTTAAAGCAATACCCCTTGAGCCTAGCCAAATCAATGGCCCCAGCAGAGATATTAGAAAGTATGTTAAGGCAGGGGTTCTGGTGCGAAGATCTTCCCCCTGCAACACCCCTTTGTATCCCATTATGAAAAAAGGACCCAAGGGTTTGCTGACACTTACAGAAAGGTTCATGACTTAAGGGCTATTAATGATGTTACAGAGAGTATGACCTCAATCGTCCCTGATCCACACACATCTGTCACAGATCCCAGTGATGTCAAAATGTTTCACAGTCATTGATTTAGCGGGTGCATTTTTCTCTGTATCCCTGCACCCTGAATGTCAGTATCTTTTTTCTTTTACGCATAAAGATAAACAATATTGTTGGACAGTCCTCCCACAAGGGGGAAAGAAATCCCCTGCCATCTATTCAGCAGCGATGGCAGGGATCCTTGAGTAGTGGCAATCACCTCATCTGCAGATTGTACTATTACAGTACATGGATGACCTCTTGCTCTGCTGCCCGGACCAGATGTCCTGCAGGGACGCCACAGTTTCCTTGCTATGTTTTTTGGCAGAAAAGGGTTGCAAGGTCTCACGTGACAAATTACAGTATTACAAACAAAAGGTGACATTTTTTGGACATGGTATTGCCGAAGGTACAAGACACCTGACTGAAGACAGAAAACAGGCAATTCAAAATCTCCCTCTACCCAAGTCACATCAGCATCTACGCACTTTCCTAGGCTTGGAGACCTACTGTAGGCCTTGGATAAGGTCTGCTTTACAAATGATGCAACCACTTTATGACTGTTTGTCATCAGACCCCTATGATCTCATTCAAGAAGCAATTGATTCCTTCCATTCTCTCAACCTGCTCATTGTATCAGCCCTGGCCTTAGGCATTCTAAACTATGACCAGCCATTTTTCTTGTTTTGCACAGAGCAGGGAGGACATGCTACCGCAGTACTAACACAACAACATGGAAGGAAACATAGACCAATAGCTTCCTACTCAGCACAATTAGACCCAGTGATCGGAGGGTCACCTACATGTGTCCGTGTGGTAGGAGCAACTGCACTACTACTAGGAAAGGCATGTGAGATCCAGCTCCGTTCTGAATCCAGCCACCCTCCTACCTGTGGATTCAGAAAAGGGGGAACTGGTGACCGTATTAGCAAGTGAGGAAGAATACTTTGACATGACATATGAACATGACTGCATAGAACTGATGAGTCAGGAGACAGTGGGGTTTTGCTCACGTTCATGAAAAACCTGTTCCTAATGCAGATTTTGAGGTGTTTTTGTAGATGGCTCCAGATACCACCAGGATGGGCGATTCTACACTGGATATGCAGTAGTATCCTCACATGAGGTAATCCGAGCTGAACCACTCCCTCCTCACATGTCGGCACAGGAGGCAGAGTTGAAGGCACTCACTGAAGCTTATAGAGCCGCTGCAGGTAAAGTCGCTAATATTTACACAGATTCGAATTATGCATGGGGAATAGACCATGATTATGGCCCTATCTGGAGAAGCAGAGCGTTTCTTACATCAGCCGGTAAGCCCATTAAAAATGCAGAGCTGGTGAAACAATTGATGGAGGCATTGATGTTACCAGTCCAGGTTGGCATTGTCAAGGTAAAAGCACACACAAAAGGTGGAGGTAGAGGGCAATAGAAGGGCGGACGAGGCTGCTAAAGTAGCAGCAAGGTGGCCTAGGGAGCAGTGGACGGTGGCGGGGAGTCAGGGTATTCCAGCTACTGAGCCTAGATGTCCTGAAATCCCTCGAGCAAAAGGCTGCCCAAACAGAGAAGGTACACTGGGGGAGACTGGGAGCTGAGCTGAACTGAAATGGAATATGGGAGAATAAGGATAAATTGTGCCTACCGAAGTCCCTGTTCCCAATCATGGCACAGGCAACACATGACCCCACTCACGCCTCAGAAAGTCACATGTGTGCCATGGTAGATGCCTTCTGGATCGCTCCTGGTTTCAGTTACGCAGCCGCGAAACTTGTACAATCATGCCTCATCTGTGCACAGCACAACCCAGGTAAAACAGTTAAAGACCCTAAGAAAACGACACCTAGGCCTCTCTACCCATTTCAGAGACTGCAGATTGACTACATACAGCTACCCAAGGTAGGAGTGTATGAATACATCCTAGTATGTGTAGATCTCTTCTCTGGTTGGCCGGAAGCCTATCCGGTAAGATGTGAAAATGCTAAAACGACTGAAGACAAACTGATGAAAGAACTGATCTGCAGGTATGGTGTCCCAGAAACCATAGAAAGCGATAGGGGTACACACTTCACAGGAGAAATAATGAGGGAAGTCATGCAGGCCCTGGGTGCACAGCAAGCATTTCATACACCATATAGGCCACAAAGTAGTGGGAAAGAGGAAAGACTAAATGTGACACTTAAACTGAAAATTCAAAAGGCCATGGCAGACACAGGAAAGAGCTGGGTAGAGTACTTGCCTCTTGCACTCTTTTCAGCCAGACACACTCCAAATAGAAACACAGGTTTGTCTCCTTTTGAAGTCCTGTTTGGTAGTGCACCAAAGACTGGTCTGTACTTCCCACAGGTGCTACAAATGTAACACGGTGCTATGACAACCTATGTCCAGGCCTTGCAGAAAAGACTTAATGTGGTGCATAAACATGTGTTTTCATCCATTCCAGATCCTAATGCCAGTGCAGATGTGCATCAGCTGCTTCCAGGTGATTGGGTGGTTATGCGCAGACACATGAGAAGGAGTCTAGATCCATGATTTGACGGCCCCTTCCAAGTCCAGCTGACCACATCCACCTCAGTAAAACTTGAGGGAAAGCCCACCTGGATCCACGCCAGTCACTGCAAGAAGGTCCTTTCACCAGCAGAATGACTGTTCTCCTAATCACCTTGCTGGCAGTGACAGGATTACTGCACTCTACATAGACACAGGATAAACTCTTAAATGCTGACTGGGACAACAAACTTATTCGGCATCATGCTCTTCTCATAAAGGACATGGAAGGACAGAAACCGAAAGACTGTTGGATCTGTACACACAGCCCAGTATCTGCATGGACTATGCCGTACTTAGCCTTACTTCTGGAGCCATGGAAGGTATTAACCCCACACTGCATACACAATGAGACTTGGACTCAATCTAGGTTTTGGGGAAAAGATGTTCCCCGTGATATATCTGCCTCATTGGCTATAATCGGATGGGCCGCTAATCCCTGGTTTCATTTCAACATAACGCGGCCTAACGTACAAATGTGGTGGCGGGAATATGATTCAGACATCAGAAATATGGTCGCCAGGAGGAGGACTGAAATCCCTCACTCAGACCCCATTCCCAATGATGGACTGTGGTTCAGTCTTCAACACACGGGAGCAAATACCTGTGGTGAGGACAATAATTGCTTCTGTAAATGTTTATAAAATGGAAAGAGGGAGGCATATCTAAAGAAGAATATAATGCTGTCTGCAGAACCTGCAGGGCACAAATCAGATTATCTAAAGCTGACAATGAATTGAGGCTTGCAAGAGGCGTCAAAAGCAATAATAAAGGATTTTGGGGATATGTCAAAAGTAAAAGAAAAGTCAAAGATGCTATAGGATTTTACAGGATGAAAATGATGAAATGGTAAGACAGGATATTGAGAAGGCCGAACTTTTAAATTGCTATTTTGCATCTGTTTTCTCTCAGAAAGGAAATGTAACATCAACTATTCTTCACTGTCCTATTAACGAAATAGAAGAATCCAGTATAACTATAAACAGAAATATAGTGAGGAAACACTTAGCTAACCTAAATGAATTCAAGTCTCCAGGTCCAGATGAATTACACCCCAGAGTATTGAAGGAGATAGCAGAAGAAATTTTTGCACCGCTCTCCATAATCTTTGAAAATTCGTGGAGAACAGGAGAAGTCCCAGAAGACTGGAGAAGAGCAAATGTTGTTCCTATCTTCAAAAAGGGGACGAAGGTGGACCCAGGCAACTATAGGCTGGTGAGTCTAACTTCTATACCAGGAAAGAGCTTTCAACAAATTATTAAACAACATGTATGTCAGTACCTGGATAAGAATGAAGTGATTAAACAGAGTCACCATGGGTTTGTAACTAATAAGTCATGTCAGACTAACTTAATTTCCTTCTATGACAGAATCACTGATTGGGTGGATCGGGGAAATACTGTAGATATAGAATAACTTGACTTCAGCAAAGCATTTGACAAAGTATTTCACACAATCCTTATTGAAAAAATGACTAAGAATGGAATGGACAAGGCAACTGTTAGGAGGATTCATAACTGGCTTAGTGATCGGACCCAAAGAGTGGTCGTAAATGGCTGTACATCCAGTTGGAAGAATGTCTCAAGTGGGGTACCACAGGGCTCTGTCCTGGGCCCTGTATTGTTCAACATCTTTATCAATGATTTAGATGAAGGAATTGAGGGTAAACTGATTAAATTTGCTGATGACACAAAGCTAGGAGGGATAGCTAATACTAGAGAAGAGAGAGAGAAGATTCAAAAAGATATAAATAAACTGGAGCAGTGGGCAGCAACTAACAGAATGGTTTTTAACAGGGAAAAATGCAAAGTACTACATCTGGGCAATAAAAATGAAAAAAGCATATACAGAATGGGAGGAATAGGGCTAAGCAACAGCACATGTGAAAAAGACTTGGGTATACTAATAGATCAGAGACTGAATATGAGTCAACAGTGTGATGCAGCAGCAAAAAAGGCAAATGCAATTCTAGGATGTATTAACAGAAGCATACAGTCTATATCACGTGAAGTCATTATTGCCCTCTACTCTTTGGTCAGACCTCATCTGGAATACTGTGTCCAGTTTTGGGAGCCACATTTTAAAAAGGCATCAACAAACTGGAGCAAGTTCAGAAAAGAGCGACCAGAATGGTGACCGGTCTGCAAGCCCTGTCTTATGAGGAAAGGTTGCAGGATTTGGGAATGTTTAGCTTGCAAAAGAGAAGACTGAGAGGAGACTTAATAATTGTCTACAAATATCTCAAGGGCTGTCACATTGCAGAAGGATCATCTTTATTCTCATTTGCACAAGGAAAGACTAGAAGCAATGGGATGAAACTGAATGGGAGGAGACAAAGATTAGATATTAGGAAAAACTTTTTGACAGAGTGATCAATGAGTGGAACAGGCTGCCACGAGAGGTGGTGAGTTCTCCTTCAATAGAAGTCTTCAAACAGAGGATTGACATATATCTGTCTGGGATGATTTAGCGAATCCTGCTTTGAGCAGGGGGTTGGACCAGATGGCCCAGGAGGTCCCTTCCAACTCTTCGATTCTATGATTCTATATACACTCATGGTCAAACACAGGTTAATGAGATGGTGTACCAAGATGGTGTTGAAGGCTGTAAAACATCTATGGGTAAAATAATAAGGAAAGAAAGGGGTAAATGTACATCTGGTATAAACGGAAAACACATCTTGGTGTGCCCATAAGCCTATGTCAGGACTTTTGAGTTTATACCAATGTATACAAACCCTTGGTCATGTTTGTGTTCTCCCAGAAGGAGTATTCTTGGTTTGCAGACATCGTGCCTACAGGTGAGTGAGCCCAGACATAAGAGGAGTTTGCACTCTTGCCAAACTAACACCAGCCCCTTTCATAGTTCCTCATAGTAAAATAGACACTGCAGCAGTTCCAATTCATACTCTGTATAGACGTGCTGCAGACAATAAGCCCCGGCCAAATGGTAGGACGCATCTACTTTAGTAGAAATGGGGATAACAATTAAAATATTCAGTAGTATGCTAATATACCCCTTCATAACACGAATGTGGGATAAATTAGTGGAAGCTACCGACTACCTGGATGATCAGATTTTCCAGATTCTTGAAGTTCTTAATGTAACTAATACAATGCAGAGACAATTAATCATAGTTACTAACCAACAAACTATAGTACTAGATTACCTGACAGCAAAAGAAGGAGGAATGTGTCAAATAATTGGTCCCACCTGTTGTAATTATATTGACCCTGCTGGCAATCTCCAGATCAGGGCCAGTATAGACAAAATAGGTGAACTTAGAGACCAATGGTTAATAATAATATAATAATAAATGTTATTTCTATAGCGCCGACATATTCCGCAGCACTTTACATTTCAGAGGGGATTTGTACAGACGATAGACATTACAGCATAACAATAATCACATAGATTATAACAAATACCAAGAGGAATGAGGGCCTTGCTCGTAGATTGTGAGCCCTCGCGGGCAGGGTCCTCTCTCCTCCTGTACCAGTTATGATTTGTATTGTTTAAGATTATTGTACTTGTTTTTATGTATACCCCTCCTTACCTGTAAAGCGCCATGGAATAAATGGCGCTATAACAATAAATAATAATAATAATAATAAGCTTACAGTCTATGAGGAAAGAGGTTGACACGAAAGGTGGGTGGTAACAGTTGCCCTGATTGTATGGACCAGCCATAATGTTAAGTGTGTAACAGTACAGACACAGAGGGCTAATGGATGCATAAAGCATGTGGGAACATGATGCGGGGAACCTGGTTATGGTGAAACTTTTGGCTGTGCCACACAGGGATAGATTAGGTTAATGTGTTGAGGCGATAGGCCAGTCTGAGTAAATGCGTTTTCAGGGCACACTTAAAATTGTGGGGATTGGGGACTAATCGTATTGACCTGGGAAGTGCATTCCAAAGAATTGGCACAGCACGTGTAAAGTCTTGGAGACGGGAGTGGGAGGTTCTTATTATTGAGGATGCTTACCTCAGGTCATCAGCAGAACAGAGGGCACGGGTAGGGTGGTATACTGAAACAAGGGAGGAGATGTAGGGTGGTGCTGAGCCATGGAGGGCTTTGTGAGTGAGGGTAATAAGCTTATACTGAATTCTGGAGTGGATAGGTAGCCAGTGTAATGACTGGCACAAGGTAGAGGCATCGGTGTAACGAATAGTGAGGAATATGATCCTGGCTGCAGCATTCAAGACAGATTGGAGAGGGGAGAGTTTGGGAAGAGGGAGACGGATTAAAAGAGAGTTACAATAGTCGAGACGAGAATGAATAAGAGAAACAGTAAGAGTTTGTGCAGAGTCAAAAGTAAGAAAAGGTCGAATTCTAGAAATGTTTTTGAGGTGCAGATAACAAGAGCGAGCCAGTGATCGGATGTGGGGGGCAAAGGAAAGCTCGGAGTCAAGTATGACCCCAAGACAGCGGGCATGTTGCTGGGGAGTAATAGTGGAACCACACACAGAAATGGCAATGTCGGGTATAGGTACATTAGTAGAGGGAGGAAACACAAGGAGTTCAGTCTTTGACAGGTTCAGTTTCAGATATAGTGAGGACATGATGTTAGACACAGCGTTTAGACAATTGCCGGTGTTTTCTAGAAAGGCTGGTGTGATGTCAGGAGAAGAAGCGTATAATTGGGTGTCATCAGCATAGAGATGGTACTGGAAACCAAATCTACTGATTATTTGACCAATAGGGTCAGTGTACAAGGAGAAGAGGAGGGGGCCTAAAACCGATCCTTGAGGAACCCTAACAGTAAGGGGAAGGTGAGAGGAGGAGGAACCAGCAAAAGATACAGTAAAGGAGCGGTCAGAGAGATAGGAGGAGAACCAGGAGAGAACGGTGTCCTTGAGGCCAATGGAACGGAGTATAGTGAGGAGGAGCTGATGATCCACAGTGTCGAATGCTGCAGAGAGATCCAAGAGAATTAGCATGGAGTAATGACCATTTAATTTAGCTGTTTGTAGATCATTAGAGACTTTAGTGAGGGCAGTTTCAGTAGAGTGTAAAGAGCGGAAACCGGATTGGAGAGGGTCGAGAAGAGAGTTATCAAAGAGATAGCGGATAAGACGGGAGTGGACCAGGCGTTCCAGGAGTTTAGACGTTTAGAGATGAAGAGAAGATTAGAGACGGGTCTATAGTTAGCGGCACAGTTTTGGTCGAGGGATGGTTTTTTAAGTAGTGGATGTATGACGGCATGCTTAAATGACTAGGGAAAGATACCAGAAGAGAGAGAGAGGTTAAATATTTTAGTTAGGTGAGGGGTGACAGCAGGGGAAAGGGGCTGGAGTAGATAAGACGGAATTGGGTCACTGGTGCAAGTGGTTGGGCAAGAAGATGCAAGGAGCCTGCTTACTTCTTCTTCTGTGACTGGTTCAAAATCAGAGCGTGAGCTAGATGCAGTGGGGGAGGGAGGACGGTGCATGGTATGAGGTGACTGGGGGATAATTTCCTGTCGAATCTGGTCAATTTTTTCTTTGAAGTAATTGGCCAGATCGTCAGCTCGGAGCTCTGTGGTTGGGGCCTGTACTTTTGGGTTGAGTAGAGAATGAAAAGTGTCAAAGAGACGTTTCGGGTTATTGGATAGTGAGGTGATGAGGGTGAGGAAATAGGTTTGTTTGGAGAGGTGAAGGGCAGTGTTGTAAGTTCTAAGCATAAACTTATAATGGATGAAATCTTCATGTAGATTGGATTTTCTCCACAGACGTTCGGCGCACCTGGAGCACCGCTGCAGGAAACGTGTTTGCAGGGTGTGCCAGGGTTGTCACCGTCTGTGTTGTGGTGTTCTATTTATAGGGGGTGCAAATTGATCCAGGGCACTTTGAAGTGTTTCATTGTAATGCTTCAATGCAGAATCAGGACATGAGAGGGAGGAGATAGGGGCCAATGAATACTGCAAGCTCTTCATAAGTTTCTTGGTGTTAATGGCCTGTATGTTTCTATAAGTATGGACAGTGGGGGTGACCTGAGCAGCCTGGCAGTTCTTGATAGAGAATGAAAGAAGGTTGTGGTCAGAAAGCGGGAGAGGGGAGTTTGCAAAATCATTCACTGCACAAAGACGAGAGAAGAGCAAGTCGAGGGAGTTTCCGTCTTCATGCGTTGGAGAATTAGTAAGCTGCGAAAGGCCAAACGAGGAGGTTAGAAATAAAAGGTGAGTAGCAGATGGGGAGAGGGGAAGAGCAATGGGGATGTTGAAATCTCCCATGATGAGGGTAAGGATGTCACAGGAGAGAAAATGTGGAAGCCAAGTGGCAAAATGATCCAGGAACTGATGGGAGGGGCCGGGAGGACGATACACCACCGCCACTCGCATGGAGAAGAGGGAGGGTGTAGAGTCTGACAGCATGGACTTCAAAAGAAGGGAAGACTATTGAGGGTAGTTGAGGGATAACCTGAAAGGTACATTTTGGTGATAGGAGCAGACCAACGCCTCCACCTGCTCTTTTGTCTGATCTTGGGGTATGAGAGAAGTGTAGTCCCCCGTATGAAAGAGCAGCGGTGGTAATGTCTGACTGCTGGATCCAGGTTTCAGTAAGAGCCAGGAGGTTAAGAGAATTAGAAAGAAAAAAGTCATGAGTGAAGGAGAGTTTGTTACACACAGAGCGAGAATTCCAAAGGGCACAATTAAGAGAGACAGATGGCATGCAGGGAATATTAAAAAGATTAGAGGGGTTTCTGAGTGTAGCAGTTGGGGGGTTTGACTTTCTATAACATGGGGGATCAGGGTTGGGAGCAATGTCTCCTGCGACTAGGAGAGGGAGGATAGAAAGAGTGAGTAGATGGTTAAGTGGTTTGTGAGAGCGTCTCTTATGTTGAATGGTGGGACTGACTGGATCTGTGCAATTTAACAATGTGAAAAGAGCGTGAGTGCTATACATAGAAGAGGAGAGGAGCGAAGGGCCGATATGGATGGAGTGTAGAGTGTTAATGCCAGGGCGGTGGATGTGTGTGAATGCAGCGGCCAGGATATAAATTACACAAATGCATATGGTATATATTTGTTGTACTCCTATTGTACAGGGAGTAGATGTATATAAATGTCTTACCTGTCTCCTGCCCTGTCTAACTGCCTTGTTATAACTGCCAGTACTTTGATACATGTACTTCGATTACATGTGCATAAATTCCCCCTGCATAAATGCTCCCCCAAGCTATGTCTGAATATATAGGAGGCCAAGGCTTAGATTTTTTTTGTGCTCTCTCTCTTCGTTGATTAATCAATCAAACTAAATTGAGACAGCAGGACTCAATAAAATGTTGTGGTCAGATAAAGAGATGTCCAGCACTACATGTATCGTAAAGCACTTTGAAAAGTTTCTTGACCTCACAACATAAGGGGACAAGCAGAGTAAGTTGAAATAACTACTGTATATACCAGATATAAGCTTGCATAGTTGAAAACACATATATAGCATTCAGGATTAACTGCTTGCTGACATTGAATGGAGTGGAGAAATACAGGAGTTGATTCAGAGGAGAGATTGAAAGAGTTGGTTACCAGATATAAGCTTGAATAGTTGAAAACACATATATAGCATTCAGGATTAACTGCTTGCTGACACTGAATGGAGTGGAGAAACACAGGAGTTGATTCAGAGCAGAGATTGAAAGAGCTGGTTACCTGTATGAAGAGAATAGAGATACGTGTCACATTCAATGGTTAAACAACACAGTGCAAACAGAGAGTCCTGGTGGGGTAACACATTCTTTTTTTTAAATCCAGCAAATTGGTTTAATGGTTTAGCAAGATGGATTTTTGGCATTGTACAGACTTGTATGCAAATTTTGTTGTTTTGCTTATTGTTTTATGTAGCCGTAAAAGCGCTAATATATGTATTACTTAAGCTACTGAATAATGTATGCGTGAAAAAAGAATCAAAGGCTGAACCTTCTGTAGTGTATCATAGACCCCAGATAGCCATTGCTGATGGGGAAAGGGAGTGTCCACACTGAGGGTGGATGGGCGAAGCAGGTTGGAAGCCCCCTTATGGGTACTAGACCCATGAGACAGTAGCTCCTTTGTGGACATCAGCTGACCCTGTGGCAACGGTTATACCATTTACAAAAGGGGAAATTGATATAGAAGGGTAAATGGTTTGCCTTTAAATGCCTATAACTGCCTTTAATTCCTCATTTGCCTTTTGCTTTTCATTTATTCTTATGACACAGCAGTTTTGCCTGTCTCCTCTTCAAGGGAAATATGCTTCTTATCATATATGTTCTCAATAGTCAGCCACAACGTGTTCTGGGTACATTGTAAACAAGGTATGACCTTGAGGTGATGGTGGGGGCCACATGAGTACCATAGAATTACATATTGTTGTAAATGGTATAAAAGATTGCCTTGTGTTTAATTACGTCAGTTAAAGTGATTTGCCCACGGCCCATGTGCAGTCTCTTTTGTCTCCAAGCACTTGTAAATTAAGGGCGTAAACTCCTAATTTGGCCTCACTAGTGATCTAGCATATCTGACTCTGGGTCAGAACGAAAACAGCTACGACAGCCATAAATCACAAAAACATTTTTTTTCACAAAAGAAAAAAATGTCCTATTTTCCCAAGGGTAACAGGAGAAATTGGACCCCAAAAGTTGTTGTGCAATTTGTCCTGAATACACTTATACCCCATATGTGGGGGTAAACCACTGTTTGTGCGCATGGCAGAGCTCAGAAAGGAAGGAGTACTGTTTGACTTTTTCAATGCAGAAGTGTCTGGAATTGAGATCGGACGCCATGTCGCATTTGGAGAGCCCCTGATGTGCCTAAACAGTGGAAATGCCCCAATTCTAACTCCAACCCTAACCCCAACACACCCCTAACCTTAACCCTAACCACAAACCTAACCCTATCACAGCCCTAATCCCAACCCTAATCCTAATCCCAACCAATACATAATCCAAACCCTAACTCCAACTCTAGCCCCAACCCTAACCCTAACTTTAGCCCAAACCCTAATCCTAACTTTAGCCCCAACCCTAACCTTAACCCTAACTTTACCCTCAACCCTAACCCTAACTTTTGCCCAATTCACTTTAGCCCAACTCTAACCCCTAATGGGAAATGGAAATAAATACTTTTTTATTTTATTATTTTTCCCTAACTAAGGGGGTGATAAAGGGGGTTTGATTTACTTTTTTTTATTTTGATCACTATGATAGGGTCTATGACAGTGATCAAAATGAACTAATAGGAAAAAATTTCCTATTGTTGCCGGGTACCGACAGGCAGATCTCGACGGTCGACTGCACATGCGCCCGCCATTTTCACCCAGAAGAAGAAGTTGATGGCCCGGGAGAACTTCAGGGGGGCCTGTAGGGACAGCGGAGGTACCGGGGGGTGATCGGGGGACCCTATTTCTCTCTCCTTTGATGTGCGATCACATCAGAGGAAATTAAATGGAAAATCTGATTTATTTTTTTTTGCGGTCACAGTTATACTGTTAATAACGGCGATCACAACACCGGGGTTGGTAAAAAACGACCTGAATCATGTTCTCTGGGGTCTCAGCTACCCCCGGCAGCTGAGACCCCAGAGAAATTCCGACGCTGGGGGGCGCTATAACCTTAAACCTCAGCGCCGTTAAAAAGCCGCGCCATGGTTTAAGTACCCTTAACGGTCGCCGCTAAAATATGTATCCGTGGTCATTAAGGGGTTAAATGTAACTCATCATTTTCCCGTGCTCGCAACGATCGCCGGCAGAGCAAGGGAGAATGATCAGAGCCGTGTTGAGCACCCGGCGCCGGGGAACAGCGCTTACTGCAACGCTTCTTTCCTGGCGCCCATCCATGTGATACTGATGCGGCACACACATGCCGCACGTGTGCCGCAAGTATTACACACACGGATACTGACATCTCCGGTACCTGAAATATCAGGACGTGTGAAAGAGGCCTTATAACTGGTTTTTCTGTTTGGCTGCTGTCACACGCTAAAAGATGCTTTTTATTGTAAAAAATATTTTTTGCATCACCACATTTTGAGAGCTATAATTTTTCTATATTTTGGCCCACAGAGTCATGTAAGGTTTTGTTTTTTGCGGGATGAGCTGACATTTTTATTGGTATAATTTTCAGGCACATGACATTTATTGAACACTTTCTTTTCCGATTTTTGGGAGACAGAATGAGCAAAAACCAGCAATTCATGAATTTCTTTTTGTAGGGCATTTACACCGTTCCTTGTGTGGTAAAATTGATAAGGCAGTTTTATTCTTTGGGTCAGTACGATTACAGCCATACCTCATTTATATCTTTTTTATGTTTTGGCGCTTTTATACAATAAAAACTATTTTATAGAAAAAATAATTGTTTTTGCATCACTTTATTCTGACAGCTATAACTTTTTTATTTTTTCGCTGATGATGCTGTATTGTAGCTCGTTTTTTTTGCAGGACAAGGTGACATTCTCATGTTACCATTTTTTTATATCCGTCTTTTTGATAGCGTGTTATAACACTTTGTTTGGCGGTATGATGAGAAAGCATTGTTTTTTGCCTTTTTTATGGTGTTAACTAGTGGGACAGTTTTATAGGTCATTATGGACACGGCGATACCAAATATGTGTATTTTTTATTGTTAAGATTTTTTTTCATTCAAATATTTATTTAGTGATACAATAAATATTGATTTTTGTATTATTATTTTTAAAATATTTTTACAATTATTTTAATTTTTTTAACTTTATTCTGACTTTTACACTTTGTCCCATTATGGGACAATCATTTTTTGCAGGCTGATCGCTTTTATAGCATGCAGATGAAGCAGCATCTGCATGCTATAGAAGCTGTCACCGCTGCACTTTCTGCACACTGATCCGAGAGACTTCCTGATCATGCACTGCGCATGACCGGGAATTTTCTCCGCTATGGTAACCCGGATGTTGTCATGACGACATTGGGTTACCATAGCAGCGATCGGGACAGAGGGTCTGTCAGCCCTCTGCCTGCTCCCGGAATGCTGCGATCGTGGGGTTAAAGTGTCAGGAGCGGTCTGTGACCACTCCTGGCAAATAGTGCCAGGTGTCAGCTGTGAGAATCAGCTGACACCGTGTGCGCGGCCGATCGCTATGACATAATTATCCGTTCATAGTCAGGCAGGCCCGGGTCACATGGACAGATCATTACATCAGAGGTCAGAAAGGAGTTAAATATGTGTCTGCAATGCTTGCATGTATACAGGTTGCTATGTAGGGGTCTCATACTGTATTTAGGAGGTTATGTGGGAGCTCATACTTTATATAGAGAAGCTATGTAAAGGCTCATACTATATATACGGAGGTTATGTGGGGCTCATATTGTGTATAGGAGGCTATGTAGGAGCTCACACAGTATATAGGAGAGGCTATGTGGGGGCTTATACTGTATATAAGGGCTATGTGGGGGCTCATACTGTATATGGGAGGCTACGTGGGGCTCATATAGTATATAGGAAAGGCTGTGTAAGGGCTCCTACTGTGTATAGGAGGCTATGTGGGGGCTTATACAATATATAGGAGGGGTTATGTGGGGTCTCATACAGTATATAGGACAGGATATTTGGGTACTAAATCTACATAAAGAGGGGCTATATGAGGGCTCATACTATACTGACTTCTTCCTTTCTAATTCTCTTAACCTTCTGGCTCTTACTGAAACCTGGATCCTGCAGTCAGACACTACCGCTGCTGCTGCTCTTTCATATGGGGGATTACACCTCTCTCATACCCCAAGATCAGACAAAAGAGCAGGTGGAGGCGTTGGTCTGCTTCTATCACCAGAATGTACCTTTCAGGTTATCCCTCAAGTATCCTCACTAGTCTTCCCTTTCTTTTGAGGTCCATGCTGTCAAACTCTACACCCCCTTCTCCATGCGAGTGGCGGTAGTGTATCGTCCTCCCGGCCCCTCCCATCAGTTCCTGGATCATTTTGCCACTTGGCTTCCACATTTTCTCTCCTGTGACATCCTTACCCTCATCATGGGAGATTTCAACATCCCCATTGCTCTTCCCCTCTCCCCATCTGCTACTCACCTTTTATCTCTAACCTCCTCGTTTGGCCTTTCACAGCTTACTAATTCTCCAACGCATGAAGACGGAAACTCCCTCGACTTGGTCTTCTCTCGGCTTTGTGCAGTGAATGATTTCACAAACTCCCCTCTCCTGCTCTCTGATCACAACCTTCTATCATTCTCTATCAAGAACTACCAGGCCGCTCAGGTCACCCCCACTGTCCATACTTATAGAAACATACAGGCCATTAACACCCAGAAACTTACGATGAACTTGCTGTCTTCATTGGCCCCTATCTCCTCCCTCTCATGTCCTGATTCTGCACTGAAGCATTACAATGAAACACTTCAAACTGCCCTGGATGATTTTGCACCTCCTATACATAGAACAACACTACAAAGACAGCGACAACCCTGGCACACCCTGCAAACACGTTTCCTGCAGCGGTGCTCCAGGTGCGCTGAACGTCTATGGAGAAAATCCAATCTATACGAAGATTTCATCCATTATAAGTTCATGCTTAGAACATACAACACTGCCCTTCACCTCTCCAAACAAACCTATTTCAACACCCTCATCACCTCACTATCCAATAACCCGAAACGTCTCTTTGACACTTTTCATTCCCTGCTCAACCCAAGAGTGCAGGCTCCAACCACAGAGCTTCGAGCTGACGATCTGGCCAATTACTTCAAAGAAAAAATTGATCATATCCGACAGGAAATTATCTCCCAATCATCTCATACCATGCACTGTCCTCCCTCCCCCACTGCATCTAGCTCACTCTCTGAGTTTGAACCAGTCACAGAAGAAGAAGTAAGCAGGCTACTTGTATCTTCTCGCCCAACCACTTGCACCAGTGACCCATTTCTGTCACATCTGCTCCAGTCCCTTTCCCCTGCTGTCACCCCTCACCTAACTAAAATATTTAACCTCTCTCTCTCTTCTGGTATCTTTCCCTCCTTACTTAAGCATGCCATCATACATCCACTACTTAAAAAACCATCCCTCGACCAAAACTGTGCCGCTAACTATAGACCTGTCTCTAATCTTCCCTTCATCTCTAAACTCCTGGAATGCCTGGTCCACTCCCGTCTGATCCGCTATCTCTCTGATAACTCTCTTCTTGACCCTCTCCAATCCAGTTTCCGCTCTCTACACTCTACTGAAACTGCCCTCACTAAAGTCTCTAATGATCTACTAACAGCTAAATCTAACGGTCACTACTCCATGCTACCGTAATTCTCTTGGATCTCTCTGCAGCATTCGACACGGTGGATCATCAGCTCCTCCTCACTATGCTCCGCTCCATCGTCATCAAGGACACCGTTCTCTCCTGGTTTTCCTCCTATCTCTCTGACCGCTCCTTTTCTATATCTTTCGCCAGCTCCTCCTCCTCTCATCTTCCCCTTACTGTTAGGGTTCCTCAAGGATCGGTTTTAGGCCCCCTCCTCTTCTCCTTGTACACTGCCCCTATTAGTAAAACAATCAGTAGATTTGGTTTCCAGTACCATCTCTATGCTGATGACACCCAATTATACGCTTCTTCTCCTGACATCACACCAGCCTTTCTAGAAAACACCGGCGATTGTCTAAACGCTGTGTCTAACACCATGTCCTCACTATATCTGAAACTGAACCTGTCAAAGACTGAACTCCTTGTGTTTCCTCCCTCTAATAATGCACCTATACCCGACACTGCCATTTCCGTGTGTGGTTCCACTATTACTCCCCAGCAACATGCCCGCTGTCTTGGGGTCATACTTGACTCCGAGCTTTCATTCACCCCCCCCACATCCAATCACTGGCTCGCTCTTGTTATCTGCATCTCAAAAACATTTCTAGAATTCGACCTTTTCTTACCTTTGACTCTGCACAAACTCTTACTGTTTCTCTTAATTATTCTCGTCTGGACTATTGTAACTCTCTGCTAAACGGTCTCCCTCTTACCAAACTTTCCTCCCTCCAATCTGTCTTGAATGCTGCAGCCAGGATCATATTCCTCGCCAATCGTTACACTGATGCCTCTACCTTGTGCCAGTCCTTACACTGGCTACCCATACACTTCAGAATCCAGTAAAAACTTATTGCCCTCACCCACAAAGCACTCCATGGCTCAGCACCACACTACATCTCCTCCCTTGTTTCAGTCTACCACCCTACCCGTGCCCTCCATTCTGCTGATGACCTGAGGTTAGCATCCTCGATAATCAGAACCTCCCACTCCCGTCTCCAAGACTATACACGTGCTGTGCCAATTCTTTGGAATGCACTTCCCAGGTCAATACGAGTAGTCCCCAATCCCTACAATTTTAAGCGTGCCCTGAAAACTCATTTATTCAGACTGGCCTACCGCCTCAACACATTAACCTAATCTATCCCTGTGTGGCACAGCCAAAGGGTTTACCATAACCAGGATCCCCGCATCATGTTCCCACATGCTTTATGCATCCATTAGCCCTCTGTGTCTGTACTGTTACACACTTAACATTCTGGCTGATCCAAAAAATCAGGGCAATTGTTACTACCCACCTTTCGTGTCTCCCCTTTTTCCCTCATAGATTGTAAGCTTGCGAGCAGGGCCCTCATTCCTCTTGGTATCTGTTATGATCTATGTGATTATTGTTATGCTGTAATGTCTATCGTCTGTACAAGTCCCCTCTGAAATGAAAAGTGCTGCGGAATATGTCGGCGCTATAGAAATAAAATTTATTATTATTATTATTTATTATACAGTATATATGGAGGCTATGAGGGGCGCATACTGTATGTGTGGGACTCACACTGTATATAGGAGGCTATGTGGGTGGCTCACACTATGTATGGGCTATGTGTTGGCTCATACTCTATATAGGAGGCTATGTGAAGGCTCATACTGTATATAGAGATGTGAAAGCTCATACTGCATATACCGGGAGGCGATGTGAGGCTCATATTGTATATAGGAGCCAATGTGGAGGCTGACATTGTAAATAGGAGGCTATGGGAGTGCTCATATTATATATAGGTCCGTGATTTCCCCATCCCCTCCGCCTGCCTCCAGTCTTTGAATGACAGGTCACTGCTGAGATATCAATAAGAGGAGGAAGGTCATTCCAAGACCGGAGGCAGGCGGATGTGGCAGGGAGTCACAGACAGGAAGGAGAAAGCCCAGTACACAGTCTGGCTCCTGTGCATAAAATCTAATTAGCATAAAACTTCAAATGGTGATTAAAGAAGAACCACAAAGCGGATTTCTTCATCAAAGGTATCAATGTAATTAGTATTACAGCACCATTACAGTCATGTCTTTACTTACATTACAAAATTGTGATGACAGGTTCTCTTTAACACCAGAGATCTTGAGAACGATGAGGACTTAAAAAGTAAAATATATCCCAAGATTTTAGAACTTTTCAATGCAATACAGTGACTGAGCTTGATTACATGAAACTAAAAATCCTTTCCAAAAATAAGACTTTATTCATGAAAAAAAGAATGAAAAGAAATATAAGATTCAGTTTGGCATCTTCCCTCTAAAGTGTGCTGCTCCAGGCAACCACCTAATATGTCTGCACAGTAAGTACAGGCCAGTCACTTGCCTCTGAAGCTCTGCCAGTATACTTGTATAACTAGTTTTATTGGCACATAAATATGGAGGCTTAGAAATCGTAGTATTTATTTATTTATTTTTTTACAAAGAACCTGTCACCATTCCTAACCTGTTTGGTCTGTTTTAGCATATACTTGTATACTCCCAAACAATTCTTTTTATAGAAGTCTTTGCTGTGCGAATTCTCTTCCTAGAAATATGTGAAAAAATTAACAACTGGACACTAGCACTTCAACATAGTCAGCAGTGATTGGCAATTATTTGTGTGCACAGACACCCCCCAAATGGGATCCGTCTGTTGTCAGTTTGATTATACATTTCTAGAAAGAAGAACAAAGTTCCGATCTATGGGAAGATGCACCTGAAATGTTATAATAGGGTGAATGCATTTACTTCCTAAACTGATGTGTCAGGAGAGCTGGCAAATTCTTTTTAAGTTGGATCAAATAGAACTTGGTCACGCTTTTCTATTACTCTGCATTTAAACGGGTTGTCTCTAATGGTTGAAATTGCAAAATGCTGTGACTTTTGGGTTTTCACTGGCTGTAAGGCCGGTTTCACATTAGCGCATTTTCAGCGCGCGCACGGCCGGGGGTAGCTCCGCCCCCGATCCGGCTCTCTGCCCGGCGTGCCCGCCCCTTGCTTGTAGCGCCGCCTCCTAGCGGACAGCGGCGCCTGCGATCGGCGCACCCTATCTTTAGCATAGGGTGCGCAGATCGTGCGCAGGCCGTGCGCTAGTTGCGCTTTGACCTGCGCTGCGCACTTTTGACGGTGCGCCGTGCGCGCCAAAATCCGAAAAGTTTGATTTTGGCGCGCACGGCGCACCGTCAAAAGTGCGCAGCGCAGGTCAAAGCGCAACTAGCGCACGGCCTGCGCACGATCTGCGCACCCTATGCTAAAGATAGGGTGCGCCGATCGCAGGCGCCGCTGTCCGCTAGGAGGCGGCGCTACAAGCAAGGGGCGGGCACGCCGGGCAGAGAGCCGGCTCGGGGGCGGAGCTACCCCCGGCCGTGCGTGTGCTGAAAATGCGCTAATGTGAAACCAGCCTAAGCCATACTCATCAACATTAACAGAAATAAACACGTAAAATAGATCACTCTGGTTGTAATGACTCTATCTAATACAGTTATGGCCAAAAGTATTGACACCCCTGCAATTTTGTCAGATAATACTCAGTTTCTTCCTGAAAATGATTGCAATCACAAATTCTTTGGTATTATTATCTTCATTTAATTTGTCTTAAATGAAAAAACACAAAAGAGAATGAAGCAAAAAGCAAAACATTGATCATTTCACACAAAACTCCAAAAATGGGCCAGACAAAAATATTGGCACCCTGAGCCTAATACTTGGTTGCACAACCTTTAGCCAAAATAACTGCGACCAACCGCTTCCGGTAACCATCAATGAGTTTCTTACAATGCTCTGCTGGAAATTTAGACCATTCTTCTTTGGCAAACTGCTCCATGTCCCTGATATTTGAAGGGTGCCTTCTCCAAACTGCCATTTTTAGATCTCTCCACAGGTGTTCTATGGGATTCTGGTCTGGACTCATTGCTGGCCACCTTAGAAGTCTGCAGTGCTTTCTCCCAAACCATTTTCTAGTGCTTTTTGAAGTGTGTTTTGGGTCATTGTCCTGCTGGAAGACCCATGACCTCTGAGGGAGACCCAGCTTTCTCACACTGGGCCCTACATTTTGCTGCAAAATCTGTTGGTAGTCTTCAGACTTCATAATGCCATGCACACGGTCAAGCAGTCCAGGGCCAGAGGCAGCAAAGCAACCCCAAAACATCAGGGAACCTCCGCCATGTTTGACTGTAGGGACTGTGTTTTTTTCTTTGAATGCCTCTTTTTTTCTCCTGTAAACTCTATGTTGATGCCTTTGCCCAAAAAGCTCTACTTTTGTCTCATCTGACCAGAGAACATTCTTCCAAAACGTTTTAGGCTTTTTCAGGTAAGTTTTGGCAAACTCCAGCCTGGCTTTTTTATGTCTGTATGGGTAAGAAGTGGGGTCTTCCTGGGTCTCCTACCATAAAGTCCCTTTTCATTCAGATGCCGACAGATAGTATGGGTTGACACTGTTGTACCCTCAGACTGCAGGGCAGCTTGAACTTGTTTGGATGTTAGTCGAGGTTCTTTATCCAACATCCGCACAATCTTGCGTTGAAATCTCTTGTCAATTTTTCTTTTCCGTTCACATCTAGGGAGGTTAGCCACAGTGCCATGGGCTTTAAAAGTCTTTATGACACTGCGCACGGTAGACACAGGAACATTCAGGTCTTTGGAGATGGACTTGTAGCCTTGAGATTGCTCATGCTTCCTCACAATTTGGTTTCTCAAGTCCTCAGACAGTTCTTTGGTCTTCTTTCTTTTCTCCATGCTCAATGTGGTACACACAAGGACACAAGACAGAGGTTGAGTCAACTTTAATCCATGTCAACTGGCTGCAAGTGTGATTTAGTTATTGCCAACACCTGTTAGGTGCCACAGGTAAGTTACAGGTGCTGTTAATTACACAAATTAGAGAAGCATCACATGATTTTTCGAACAGTGCCAATACTTTTGTCCACCCTCTTTTTTATGTTTGGTGTGGAATTATATCCAATTTGGCTTTAGGACAATTCTTTTTGTGTTTTTTCATTTAAGACAAATTAAATGAAGATAATAATAACAAAGAATTTGTGTTTGCAATCATTTTCAGGAAGAAACTGAGTATTATCTGACAAAATTGCAGGGGTGTCAATACTTTTGGCCACAACTGTATATGAGTTTCACTTTTTGTGTTGAAGAACTGAAATAAATAAAGTTTTTGATGATATTCTAACTTTGTCAGTTGCACCTGTACATCCATAGCAGAATAAACGCACATGCATTTTTAGTGTATTATAATTTTGTGAGACGCATCTGTATATATAATTTTTATAGAAAATTTTGTTAAACAGTAAAGTCAGCATTATTAGCAAAATAATCAAGTTTGCAGACTAGGTAAATAAGATTACTGAAAATAACATACTAATTATTCATTCACTGAGGATTATTTAGCAAAACGGGGCTAAAGCCCTGTTATGCAACACAAAAAAAGAAAACAACAGAACAATTCAAGTTACCATTACACTAAACCATAAACCATTATAGAAGTCATCGTAGAAACTGGATATAAGGGTAAAGATTCACTAATTTCTAGTCACTACCCAGTCAACTTTTCTAATCTCTCAGTTATTAATATGGAGTAGCCCTATGCTACCCTTTATGTCTTCTAGGATGTACCTGGTAGTTGAGACGAAAGGCCCTACCATTTTTTCTCCTTTTTCTCCTCCAGACTGCAATATTAGGCCGGGTTCACACTAAGGCTGGTTTCACATTTGCGTTTTTTAGCGCTGGAAAAAAACGCATACGTGCGCATGCGATTTTTCCCCTATATTTAACATGGGTGCGCATACATGCGCGCTTGTAAGCGCATGTATGCGATTTTCATGCGCTGCGTTTTTTTGGGGTGTGCGTTGGTATTTTCCAGACGCTGCATGTTGCATTTTTTGGCCCTGGAAAAAAGCGCATGCGCACGTATGCGCACGTTTTGCGCTAAAAATGGCCATTATAGCCTATGGATGCGCATACGTGCGCACTGGCATGCGCAGGTATGCGATTTTTTAGCGCTGCGTTTTTTGGGTGGTGTCCACTTTTTATCCTAGTTAGAATCTTCTAAAGTCAAAAAAAAAAGTCTATATAAAGGAGGTGCCTGCCAAAACTCTGCCACTACTACACTGAGAGATTGAAGAGCAGACAGTCAACCAAGAACCCATTATATCAGCGAAGAATGTGAGTATATTACATTATATGCCTGTCCTTTTAAATTATGTATGTACTAATGATTTTTATTATTTTTACATGCAGTATGTCTTCAGAATCCGAGTATTCCCCATCGCGGCAGGAATTGGCGCAAGCAGACCGTGAGGTGATTATTTTCGTGCATCTGGTAAGTATATCTGCTGCTTCTCCAAATCTCTTACGTTTTTTTCAACTTTCTTAAGACATCGTCATCATCATCTGCGGACGGCACTAGTGAGGGCGAAGAGCAGGAGCAGCGAAGCCAAGTCCCGGTGGTGATACGGAATGTAAGTATCAAATGATTTGTAATGTTCTTTATTTTTTATCTTCTATTTTTACTCATTTTTTTGTTTCTTTTTTTGTAACTTTTTATTCAATTTAAATTTGATTATTCTAATGAATGTGTTTTGTCTAGGTTCCACAACGGGATGAAGACGTCTACCTGGATAATGAGCAGCTCATCAGCCTGGTCCAGGAGCGTTCGCCGTTGTGGGACAGCCGTGACCGGCTGTACAAGGACAATGTGGTGACCCGGCGGCTATGGAATGAGGTGGCCGCAGCGTTGATGGATGGCTGGGACAGCGCCACAGCATCCTCCAAAAAGGCGTTTAGTGAGTATTTCCCTGCTCTGTATTGTGCCGCAGTGACTGTTGTCCTTGACGGCACTGTTGGGTTTCGTGCTAGGCGTATTCTAGCAGGAAACCCAACAGTGTCATCGGGGTCTACAGTGACTGCTTTGAGTATTGTATTGCTACATTGTGCCGCAGTGACTGTTGTCCTTGACGGCACTGTTGGGTTTCGTGCTAGGCGTATTCTAGCAGGAAACCCAACAGTGTCATCGGTGTCTACAGTGACTGCTTTGAGTATTGTATTGCTACATTGTGCCGCAGTGACTGTTGTCCTTGACGGCACTGTTGGGTTTCGTGCTAGGCGTATTCTAGCAGGAAACCCAACAGTTTCATCGGGGTCTACAGTGACTGCTTTGAGTATTGTATTGCTACATTGTGCCGCAGTGACTGTTGTCCTTGACGGCACTGTTGGGTTTCGTGCTAGGCGTATTCTAGCAGGAAACCCAACATTTTCATCGGGGTCTACAGTGACTGCTTTGAGTATTGTATTGCTACATTGTGCCGCAGTGACTGTTGTCCTTGACGGCACTGTTGGGTTTCGTGCTAGGCGTATTCTAGCAGGAAACCCAACAGTGTCATCGGTGTCTACAGTGACTGCTTTGAGTATTGTATTGCTACATTGTGCCGCAGTGACTGTTGTCCTTGACGGCACTGTTGGGTTTCGTGCTAGGCGTATTCTAGCAGGAAACCCAACATTTTCATCGGGGTCTACAGTGACTGCTTTGAGTATTGTATTGCTACATTGTGCCGCAGTGACTGTTGTCCTTGACGGCACTGTTGGGTTTCGTGCTAGGCGTATTCTAGCAGGAAACCCAACATTTTCATCGGGGTCTACAGTGACTGCTTTGAGTATTGTATTGCTACATTGTGCCGCAGTGACTGTTGTCCTTGACGGCACTGTTGGGTTTCGTGCTAGGCGTATTCTAGCAGGAAACCCAACAGTGTCATCGGTGTCTACAGTGACTGCTTTGAGTATTGTATTGCTACATTGTGCCGCAGTGACTGTTGTCCTTGACGGCACTGTTGGGTTTCGTGCTAGGCGTATTCTAGCAGGAAACCCAACAGTTTCATCGGGGTCTACAGTGACTGCTTTGAGTATTGTATTGCTACATTGTGCCGCAGTGACTGTTGTCCTTGACGGCACTGTTGGGTTTCGTGCTAGGCGTATTCTAGCAGGAAACCCAACATTTTCATCGGGGTCTACAGTGACTGCTTTGAGTATTGTATTGCTACATTGTGCCGCAGTGACTGTTGTCCTTGACGGCACTGTTGGGTTTCGTGCTAGGCGTATTCTAGCAGGAAACCCAACAGTGTCATCGGTGTCTACAGTGACTGCTTTGAGTATTGTATTGCTACATTGTGCCGCAGTGACTGTTGTCCTTGACGGCACTGTTGGGTTTCGTGCTAGGCGTATTCTAGCAGGAAACCCAACATTTTCATCGGGGTCTACAGTGACTGCTTTGAGTATTGTATTGCTACATTGTGCCGCAGTGACTCTTGTCCTTGACGGCACTGTTTTTTTTTATCAACAGTGGACAAAGTCCGAACACGTTGGCGTTCGATCAAGGACCGCTTCAACAGTGATGTTCGTGCTGAGGGCCAGGTTCGCAGTGGATCTGCGTCAAGGACCAGAACTAGATACCGTCACTATCATGCGTTGCAGTTCCTAAGACCGGTCCTTGCCACAAGATCGTAAGTATTATACATTTTGGGTTTTTATTTTTATTAATCTGTGTTTTTCTAATCCACAGCTGATGCTTCTTGTAAAGGCATGGTAGTAATGATTTTCCTTTCTTCCACAGCACCTGGAGCAGCACCCTGCAACCTGGCCCTGGAGCGGTCCTTCCTCGGACGTCCTCTGACCCGTCCCAGCCATCCGACAGCCAGGAAGCACCTTGCAGGTCAACCACACACACAGCTGGTGACCAGGAAGCTGGGCCATCAGGTGTTCCCCTGTCCCAGGTCTCTGCCACTGGTTATGCGGGCACTACCCGCCAGCGGCAGAGGGCCTTGGACAGGAATGTCTTGCCCGAGTTTATGCATTTGAGCGAGACATTTAATTCCAGCCTCAAGTCACTGTCCGACAGAGTTGAAAGCGGTTTTGCCCTCATGGAACGTGGTTTTAACCACTTTGAACACCGCTTCAATTCTGTAGAACAGCGCCTTGACCGTCTGGAGGCCGACCTCAACAGACCAGCACACCATTTTTTTAGTAAGATTGAAAAGGGCATGGCGGAACACCTTAGTCCTGATCAACAGCTGAATGTGCTGCAGGCCTGCAACAATGCTTTCTTGCAGGCTATGCAGCATAATCGGTACGGTCAGCAGTCAGTGGTGTCCTTTCCACCTGTGCCACCATTGACTCGCTTCACCTCACTACCGACTTGTGCTGCATACCACTGCACGGACACCTCTATTCAAAGCCAGGACACCCACCGTTACACCACCACAAGTCTGAGTGCAGCTGGTCACTTCACCGACACCACCATGGCAAGCGCTGCTCCTGTCTGGAGCACCACCGCCAATCCCATGCATGCGTGGAGCTCAGCCACCACTAGGCAAACATGGAACAGCCCTGCCGCTACAACAACATGTAGTAGCCCTGCCACCACCACTCTGCAAACCTGGGCCATCACTGCCGCCACCAGTCCTCCTGCAAGGACGAGCACTGACAACGAAGAGCAGCAGCAGCCACCTCAGCAGCAGCAGCCACCTCAGCAGCAGCAGCCACCTCAGCATCAGCCGCCACCTCAGCAGCAGCAGCCACCTCAGCAGCAGCCGCCACCTCAGCAGCAGCAGCAACCACCTCAGCAGCAGCAGCCACCTCAGCAGCAGCCGCCACCTCAGCAGCAGCCGCCACCTCAGCAGCAGCCGCCACCTCTGCAGCAGCAGCCGCCACCTCAGCAGCAGCAGCCATACCAGCAGACGGGGGACCTACATTCCATATTTGCCCCTACTTCAAGGCGAAATCAATCAAGGCGGGCATTGGGCCAAAGTCGGTCCAGGCACACAAGCCTACGGCGACATGCCTTTACAACTAATGTAACTGAACAGATTTCCTCTCCTACAAGTGTTCCAAGTTTAATTCCCTTAACTGGACTACCTTCCCCCACAAGTTTTGTTGCCCCTTCCCCTCAAACACCGTCTTCAACTGCAAGTGTTGCATATTCCCTGCACACCCCCAAATTGAAACCATCTGCCCCCAAACGCCGTAAAAAATAATTTTTAGTTTTTTTTTGTGATAAAAAATAAATTTACATTTGTGGTTCACCATTAATAAGTTTCATTAATGTTGTTTGCGCCGCTCACACACACTGATGGGTAAATACATGTTAAAAACCAACCCAAGGGCTAGTATAGTCATATGTGAAATAACATGGACTAGTATAGTCATTCCAAGGCCTAGTGTAATAACTCTAGTTTTACCAAATAGAATCTGGTTTCATGAAAAACAAACTGTTGAAACTTGTCTAAAAAATAAGTTTCTTTCTAGTTTCACCAGTTTGTTTTTTGTGAAACAAGATGCTAGTTGTTAAAAATCTAGTTATTACAGTAGGCCTTGGTATGACTATACTAGGCCGTGGTATTTCACATATTACTATACTACTAGCCCCAAGGCCTACTGTACTCATATTTGAAATACCACGGCCTAGTATAGTCATTCCAAGGCCTAGTGTAATAACTCTAGTTTTACCAACTAGAATCTATTTTCAAACTGTTGAAACTTGTCAAGTTTCACAAAAAGATACTAGTTGGCCAAAATCGAGTAGGCCTTGTTATGACTATACTAGGCCGTGGTATTTCACATATTACTATACTACTAGCCCCAAGGCCTACTATACTCATATTTGAAATACCACGGCCTAGTATAGTCATTCCAAGGCCTAGTGTAATAACTTGTAATGGAGCAGATTACATGAGCAGATTACATTCATCCACTCAATGCTGACTTGTATTCCCCATGGACTTTCATTGGGGTTGGGTTTTGAGGGTTGTGTTTTGAGAAAATCACATACTTTGTTTTAAACTAGTTGCACAATTTTCTCTTGAAAAAAAATGGTTTCCTGATTCATGGCCTGCAGCTTTGCTCATTCCAATATATTTCACGCAGACTAGCAATGCTGCATTTTAACTCGTATGTGTATTTACCTGCCCAGGTGTGTGAACATAACAAAATTCAGTTATACATGGGAAGTTTTTTAATTAATTGGAGTTTAAAAAATATAGTGCACTCAGTAATGGTATCAAATAAGGATTTTTATTACCATAAACAACAACATTACACCATTTCATCTTGCCAGTGCACCCGTCCTACATCAGAAATAAAGTAGGCCGCAAATTTGTCCCTCATTTGGCCAACTTCAACGGATGACCTGAGAGTGTGCTGAGTGAATTCAGGCAATGGGTTAGGAGCATCATCGTCCAGTTCAAAGGTCGGGTGCTCTTTAGCCATCACAAAGTTATGTAGAACCACACAGGCCTTCACCACCTCATCGACTGTTTCAAGTTTAAGATTAATGGCCGTGCCCAGAATTCGCCATCTGGAAACAAGAATCCCAAAAGCACACTCGACAGTTCTTCTGGCCCTGGTCAGCCTGTAATTAAAAATTTTTTTGGTGTGGTCCAAGTCCCGGCTGGAGTAGGGTTTCAGTAAGTTTCCGCACATTTGAAAAGCCTCATCGCCAACCATTACAAAGGGCAGTGGCGGAGCTTCGGTGTGAGGAAGAGGCCGTGGCATAGGGAAATTAAATTGGTTGCCATACAACCTCCGGCCCATGTCTGAGTTTTTAAAAGCCTGCGAGTCATTACCACGGCCAAATGCTCCAATGTCCACTGCTACAAACATACATCCGGCATCCGCAATTGCAATGAGTACTATTGAAAAGTACTTTTTGTAATTATAGTACTCAGATCCCGTTCTTTGGGGTTTGATGATCCGTATGTGTTTCCCATCAACAGCTCCCAAACAGTTGGGAAAATTGCATACTGTCCAGAATTTGTCAGCAATTTCCATCCACTTTTCAGCGGTGGGCAGGGGCATAAATTCTGGGCAAAGAACATTCCAGAGAGCCCGGCAGGTGTCAGCAACAATTCCAGACAAGGTAGAGATTCCAATACGGTACTGGAAGTGTAGTGAGGATAGGGTTTCTCCAGTCGCCAGGAATCTGTGAACAGACAAAGAAGTAAAATTAATATTTATGTATATTATTTTTAAAAACTATAAAAAAAAATATTAGTACATTCACGAAAACTAATTACCCAAGGTTTTGAATACTAAATTTACAAAAAAAAACATCAGACCACACCCCTTTGTTTTTAAAACATACCGTAATGTCACCAGTAGCCGTTCCTCAGGAGGAATCGCACGACGGAGCTGTGTGTCCTGTCTCCGGATGGATTGTTGGACACGAGCAAGCAAATCCATGAAAACTTTCGTGGGACATCCGGATATAATCAGTAAATTTCTCCGGGTTTGCACGTAGCTCGCTGTAGAGGGTGTGGTATGCCCCACGGCTCTCCCGGAGTTCAACAATCGGATGTATCCACATACGCCGCCGTCTTCGCTGCCTCTCTCTCTTCCTTTGTTCATGGCAAGCAACTGCATACGCCTGAGCCATCGCGATGTCCAAATCCAAGTTGAAGTGAAAACTCTTCCAGCGCAGATCCATGGTCACGAGAAGAATCAAGCAAATGTGAAGAATACTGTAGACAGGGTCTATATATATTAACATACCACACCCACAATGAAGTCCCATTGGTCTTGTGTGTTGTTGAATGGTTGTTTTTTCTTTTTTGTGGGGTTTTTCAAAAATCTGTAAAAAAACGCAAACGCACAAAAAACGCATACAAACGCGCAAAAACGCTGCGTTTTTTTCCTGCATGCGCATTAAAATGCTGGAAAAAAACGCAGCGTTTGTATGCATTTGTATGCGTTTTTTTAATGCGTTTTTTTGCGGGAAAAACGCGCTGCAAAAAAAAGCAAGTGTGAAACTAGCCTAACCTGCGCAAAATACGGTCCGTAGTTTACAGGCGTAATACGGATGAATGACCTCTAAATAGTGCTCCGTAGGTCATCCGTAAGCAAGGTGCGGTCACGTATTTTGCGCATGTGAGCATCCGTATGTAATCCGTATGGCGTCCGTATGCAATCCGTATGGTGAGATTTTCTCGCAGTCTTGCAAAATGGACATTTAATGGTTTTGAGGCCTGCTAACAATTTAAATCATTAGCCTCCACCCTATTTATTGGCTCAGGAACAGATGGCTGCCTCCATTCTGTCCATTTGTCACCTTGCCTTCACTAGGTGTGTTGGTGTTGTATGTGCAATATGGCAGAGGGTCTGAGTTTCAATACAACTGAGCAGGTTCTATTCAACTGGCTTTCGTCACGGCGCTTTGGGCAACCATACCCAGTGATAGTGGATCCGCGGAGGAGGAGACGCATGTGGGTCCATCCACTTTTGAGGCAACGACTCACAAGAGGTCATTTTCACCGCCTCTATTCTTCTCTGCGGGAGCATCCACTGAAATTTTACCAATACTGTCGCATGAGCATTTCCACATTTGATTGACTCTTGGAGACAGAGCGCCCTGGGATAACCTTTCAGGACACAAGGATGCGCAAAGCTATATCTGCAGAGGAGCGACTTCTACTCACAATACGGTATGTACTACACAACCACATTGTCTATGTTCATAATGTGTGGGCTAAAGTATGTTTTTTTGCCTTCTTGGACTAAGTTTAATGCCCTCATTTTACTCCAAATATGGTTCAATTTACACACCAGAATGTTAGCTCTAATATGTACTGCATATCACTTAGTAATTGTGCAACCAAATATGTGTGTGTTATTCTATCTCAATTCCTACCAAGTTTGGTCGGCATGTAACTGATGTTTTTGGACTTTCTGCATTCTAAAATTCTCTATTTCTGTTGTTCTACAGCTTCCTGGCCACTGGCCTGTCTTATGCCGCCCTCCACCATGAGTTTCTCATTGGAAGATCTACCATTTCTGGCATAGTGAGGTCAACATGTACAGAAATCTGGACAAGAGTCCATCAAGTGGTCATGCCCGAGCCCAGGATGGAAGACTGGTTGAGGATATCAAGGGACTTTGAGGAGGAATGCCAGTTTCCTAATTGTATTGGGGCCCTGGATGGCAAACATATACGGGTGCGTAAGTCTCCGAACTCTGGCTCCCAATTCTTGAATTATAAACAATACTTTTCTGTTGTATTGTTGGCTCTGGTAGACTCTCAATACAAGTTTATAATTGTTGACATTGGGGCCTATGGAAGGACGGGAGACTCTAGAGTCTTCAATACTTCCATAATGGCTCGGCGGCTACGCACCAACCAGTTGGATCTACAACCACCACACCAGCTACCAGGCTCCACTGAAGAATCAGTCCCTTATGTCCTTGTGGCAGATGAGGTGTTTCAGTTATCTCGCAATGTCATGAGGCCATATCCCCAGCGCAACCTTGACCACAGGCGCCGAATTTTTAACTTGCGCCTATCACGTGCTAGGCGACTGGTGGAGTGTTCCTTTGGCATTCTTTGTGCCAAATGGCAGGTACTCCAGTCTGCCATTCAGTTGAGTGAACAGAATGTTAATGAAGTTGTGAAAGCCTGTGTGGTTCTTCATAACTTCACCAGGATACATGATTGTTCCTCCTCTGCTGGTGTTGTGCGTAGGCCGGACAATGTGCGCAGAGTGAGACCACCTATGAACCCTCAACGTAGACTGCTCTCTGGCCTCAAAGTGCGTGATATTTTCACTAATTACTTCATCTCACCTGAGGGGGAACTTCTTGGCAAGACCATGCTGTGTCTATGTGATAATTTGTTTCTTTAAGTGTGTGTAAATATATATTACTCAACCCCTTATGATTCTATGACTGTTTCATTGCATTGTTTAGCATATGTTAGTATATTGACAGGGTTTTTGAGAAATCACACAGAGACGTTAACTGTAGTAGACAAATTTTTAGTTTTGCCTTTTTGTTTTTTTTTTCTTAAAGGCAAACATAATATTGCCATATGAAAACTTTGGCAATGGGCCAAATTGCCCTTTTTGCATTATCAAACTTTTTTGAAAAGTAACATTATATAACATAACCCAAAAAAACATTAGGCAATAACAACATTGCTGCATGAGAATATTTAAATACAAAGGAAAAAAATAGGTGATCTCCATAACCAAACTTAATGCTAAAAGATAACACTCACATTTCTTCAGAATGTTTTCCAATCATAGAAATATTCCACCATGACAGGCAAGGCTACCTCACGGCTTTCAGACAGATATTACATGTCTGTAGAACAGAGAATATTTAACCATGCTATACTGGAAAGGATGAAAAACAAAACTCACTTGTTAAGACATAGAGAGAGCGTGATATTCTGAAGGCTGGTCGCCTTGATTTGTTACTATAGATTGCTAGCAAAAAAGGTGACTACTTCACTAAGGCCAGCACGCCTTTCCTAGGCATGAACAAGTGAGTAGTGTATTTTCATCCTTTGACTTTACAGTATAGCGCGTTTAAATATTCTCTTTTGTACAGACATGTAATATCTGTCTGAAAGGCGTGAGGTAGCCTTGCCTCATGATGGATTCTTAATATGATTGGAAAACATTGTTAAAAAATATGAATGTTAAATTTTTTAACAAAGTTTGGTGATGGAGACCACCTGTTTTTTCCTTTGTATTTGGAGCACCAGTGAAACAGCA
The DNA here is from genome assembly GCF_039654945.1 of Dendrobates tinctorius. Classification (NCBI taxonomy): domain Eukaryota; kingdom Metazoa; phylum Chordata; class Amphibia; order Anura; family Dendrobatidae; genus Dendrobates; species Dendrobates tinctorius. The sequence continues at coordinate 27,543,306 of NW_027361676.1, forward strand.
CTGGACATCTACGGCCATCAGACTTATAAATCCTCATAGGTTGGGGAAGGGGAACGTGGAAGAGCAGCCTGTGGGTGCTGCTGGACACTGTGGCCAACATCGCCCTGTGTGGGATCATACTGTTGCCCATGATGTGGGAATTGTCCTGCCTCCTGGGAATGTTGGGGGTACTGGCCAGAGTAATGATGGGGAGGGGCATCTTGTTGGCTGTGGTAGGCACGTGGCTCATACCCACCAAGATAGCCATATCGTCCCCAACCAGGTTGGGACCAGCCTCCAACACTGGGTGGGTACAAGTGGCCATATTGGTGGGGTTGGCTAGAGGCTGACATTTTTGGCTGCTGAATAGAAGGTTGGGTAGTGGGAGGAAGGGGGTGAGGTGTAGGCCCACGTATTTGAGGATCCTCAGATCCTGCTTGAGCTTGCATTTGTGGGGGGTGCCTAAGGCGCATGAGATTTCGTGGTGAAAGCTGCCACCTCAATGTATTCAAATAGTTCGTAGGGCGTATTGGGGTATGTGCAGGCATCAAGCAGCATCTGAAAGCATCCTCTAATACGGAGCCTGACCTCACGGGAAAGGGCACGGAGATAATTGGCCAGGCTGCGAGAGTATGCCTCCTCCCCATTATCAGTGTTAACTCTGGCTAAATAATTCAGGACCCCAGTGTCCACATTAGTGCGGGTATCAGGGGTAGGTATTTGCTGTCTTCGGCTTCTTCCTCGCCGGGATGTGGCAGCAGGCTGAGGGGAGCCCCGGATGTGGCCAGTTGGGCTGCTGCTGATATTGCTCTGATCCTCTGCTGGTACTGATGCAGCAGCAGCACCAGATGGTTCCTGGTGGTGGGCTTTGGGGCGCAGGCAATGGCACATCCTGACTCGAGTCTTCACCCCTGCTCCTAGTAGGGGGAGAAGATGGGCCAGCCACCTCTTCCCCTGCAGACCCAGGATCAATGATGGGGTCTGTTTCCGAGCCAGTGCCTCTGTCCGTAAGGTTGGACTGAGTTCTGTGAAGAAATAGAACAGAGCCAAAAATAAATACCTATTTTTGGCCCTGTAAAGTATCTGTGTAATGTGGTGTGAGGTATCTACTTACGGTCTCAGATCCAGAATTGGGGCGAGGAAGGAGAGGAGGTCGTAATATATATATTTTCGTTTAACGTAGCCAGCATCCCCACTCCTGGACCGCTGCTGGCATTCCCGGCGGTATTGGTCCAGGATGCCTCGCCAGCATCTCATCACATCTTCCACTGCAATGTGACAGGAAATATTGTCAAAATCACATATTTGATAGGTCACATTTGCTACCAGTAGTCTAGGCATGGGGCCTTCTGGGGTGTGCTTTCTACCCATGGTGGCATATCTAATTGGGCAGATACACAGGGTCTCTTTAGTTGATGTTTCAAATAGCTACACTTAATAATTGGTTTGTCTAGGAGGATGAGGAGCTTGTGGCCTAAACCCAAATTATGGCTGTGTGAATCCACGTGTCACATCCAAATCTAACGGCCTCCTGAGGAAAAAAGCACAGGAAGGGGGGTGCTGATTCTATATTCCTTTTTTGTTGTGCGCTAAGGTTACTCATGTTTTGGCTTGTACTTACGAATTTTATGCTGCTCCTCACATGGCCGATCACCAAAGTCATGGTACATCTGGCGACAGATGCGCCTCCATGACGCCTCCTTTCTTGCCCGGTTGGAATAATGGGCATCACATTGGTCCCAGAGTTCGGGACGCTCCTGCACCAGGACTATTAACATTTCCACATTAATGTAAGTGGACGCCATGATGCTGCTGTACTCCGTGGAGGCGTACTTCCTGGATGTCTGGAGCGCTTTTTGAGCTCATTTGCATGTCTAGGCTTCCTGATGATGGATTGGCCCATTTCCTATCACCAGCCAAAAGACCTGCGTATTGCTCGCAGGTCACACGTGTGGTCCGTGTGTAATCCGTATTTTTTGCGCACCCATAGACTTGCATTGGCGTACTACGGCCGTAGTACGCTGACAATCGCAGCATGCTGCGATTGGCATGGAGCGTAGAATACGGATGAGAAATATACGGCTGGTGCGAGGGACCCCATAGAGAATCATTGGTCCGTGTCTAATGCGTGCTTTTAGCGCCTCTCACTCGGCCGTATTCCTCGCCAGTGTGACCCCGGCCTTAAACAATAAAACGTTTCCACTTCAAGAGAAACTTGCCTGTTTGTCATTCCTTATTTGTAATTGCATCTCCTTATTCATTCACCATAAAGTGCTGAGTTATCCGTTCTGAGCTAGAAGGGGAGGAGGGTTTCAGCCAATTCTTAAGAATTAGTTTTTGGTTAATATTAATATAGTGTGGAGAAGTTTTGAAGGACCTTTACTTATGTTGGTTGACCATATCTGAGTTTCCTAGTAGTGTAAGGCCACAGTCACACTATCAGTATTTTACCTCATTATGTGTGAGCCAATACCAGGAGTGGGCAACAAATAGAGAACTGGTGCACATGTTTCTATGATACTTTTCCTCTGATTGTTCCTCTCCTGGCTTTGGCTTTCAAATACTGAGGTAAAATACTGATTAAATACTGAACGTGTGCACGTGGCCCTAGAGCAGGGGTCCCCAACCGCCGGTCCGCGGCCCAGCACCGGGCCGCTGCAGTGCCCTTGCCGGTCCGCGGACACAAGGGGAGCCAGGGGCGGTCAGTGGCGTAGCGGGGGCTGGGGCGGCGCGCAGCAGTTCTTAGCGCCGTGTGTAGCGGCGGCCAGGGAGCGATCAAGCAGCTCCGCTGCCTGCAAGAGGGAATAGCAGGAGCGGAGCTGCAAGGACCCGTCCACTGCGTCCAGCTTCCTGCCCGCCGCCCGCGCTTCCTGTCTCTGACTGACACAGAGAGGAGCGCGGCCGCTGCTGTGTCAGAGCGAGGAAGCGCGGGCGATGCTGCGACAGGTGAGAGGAGAGAGGTGGTGTGTGTGTGTATGTATGTCTGTCTGTGTGTGTACATGTATGTCTGTGTGTGTGTGTGTGTGTGTTGGTCTGTGTTTGTGTAGCCTGGCCCTGGAGGAGATGGGTGTATGTGTGTGTGTGTGTGTGTGTTGGTCTGTGTTTGTGTAGCCTGGCCCTGGAGGAGATGGGTGTGTGTGTGTGTGTGTTGGTCTGTGTTTGTGTAGCCTGGCCCTGGAGGAGATGGGTGTGTGTGCGTGTGTGTTGGTCTGTGTTTGTGTAGCCTGGCCCTGGAGGAGATGGGTGTGTGTGTGTGTGTTGGTCTGTGTTTGTGTAGCCTGGTCCTAGAGGAGATGGGTGTGTGTGTGTGTGTGTGTGTGTTGGTCTGTGTTTGTGTAGCCTGGCCCTGGAGGAGATGGGTGTGTGTTGGTCTGTGTTTGTGTAGCCTGGCCCTGGAGGAGATGTGTGTGTGTGTGTGTGTGTTGGTCTGTGTTTGTGTAGCCTGGCCCTGGAGGAGATGGGTGTGTGTGTGTGTGTTGGTCTGTGTTTGTGTAGCCTGGCCCTGGAGGAGATGGGTGTGCGTGTGTGTGTTGGTCTGTGTTTGTGTAGCCTGGCCCTGGAGGAGATGGGTGTATGTGTGTGTGTGTGTGTTGGTCTGTGTTTGTGTAGCCTGGCCCTGGAGGAGATGGGTGTGTGTGTGTGTGTGTTGGTCTGTGTTTGTGTAGCCTGGCCCTGGAGGAGATGGGTGTGTGTGTGTGTGTGTGTTGGTCTGTGTTTGTGTAGCCTGGCCCTGGAGGAGATGGGTGTGTGTGTGTGTTGGTCTGTGTTTGTGTAGCCTGGTCCTGGAGGAGATGGGTGTGTGTGTGTGTGTGTTGGTCTGTGTTTGTGTAGCCTGGCCCTGGAGGAGATGGGTGTGTGTGTGTGTTGGTCTGTGTTTGTGTAGCCTGGCCCTGGAGGAGATGGGTGTGTGTGTGTGTGTGTTGGTCTGTGTTTGTGTAGCCTGGCCCTGGAGGAGATGGGTGTGTGTGTGTGTGTGTGTTGGTCTGTGTTTGTGTAGCCTGGTCCTAGAGGAGATGGGTGTGTGTGTGTGTGTGTGTGTGTTGGTCTGTGTTTGTGTAGCCTGGCCCTGGAGGAGATGGGTGTGTGTTGGTCTGTGTTTGTGTAGCCTGGCCCTGGAGGAGATGTGTGTGTGTGTGTGTGTGTTGGTCTGTGTTTGTGTAGCCTGGCCCTGGAGGAGATGGGTGTGTGTGTGTGTGTTGGTCTGTGTTTGTGTAGCCTGGCCCTGGAGGAGATGGGTGTGCGTGTGTGTGTTGGTCTGTGTTTGTGTAGCCTGGCCCTGGAGGAGATGGGTGTATGTGTGTGTGTGTGTGTTGGTCTGTGTTTGTGTAGCCTGGCCCTGGAGGAGATGGGTGTGTGTGTGTGTGTGTTGGTCTGTGTTTGTGTAGCCTGGCCCTGGAGGAGATGGGTGTGTGTGTGTGTGTGTGTTGGTCTGTGTTTGTGTAGCCTGGCCCTGGAGGAGATGGGTGTGTGTGTGTGTTGGTCTGTGTTTGTGTAGCCTGGTCCTGGAGGAGATGGGTGTGTGTGTGTGTGTGTTGGTCTGTGTTTGTGTAGCCTGGCCCTGGAGGAGATGGGTGTGTGTGTGTGTTGGTCTGTGTTTGTGTAGCCTGGCCCTGGAGGAGATGGGTGTGTGTGTGTGTGTGTTGGTCTGTGTTTGTGTAGCCTGGCCCTGGAGGAGATGGGTGTGTGTGTGTGTGTGTGTTGGTCTGTGTTTGTGTAGCCTGGCCCTGGAGGAGATGGGTGTGTGTGTGTGTTGGTCTGTGTTTGTGTAGCCTGGCCCTGGAGGAGATGGGTGTGTGTGTGTGTGTGTTAGTCTGTGTTTGTGTAGCCTGGCCCTGGAGGAGATGGGTGGGTGTGTGTGTGTGTGTGTTGGTCTGTGTTTGTGTAGCCTGGCCCTGGAGGAGATGGGTGTGTGTGTGTGTGTTGGTCTGTGTTTGTGTAGCCTGGCCCTGGAGGAGATGGGTGTGTGTGTGTGTGTGTTGGTCTGTGTTTGTGTAGCCTGGCCCTGGAGGAGATGGGTGTGTGTGTGTGTGTGTTGGTCTGTGTTTATGTAGCCTGGCCCAGGAGGAGATGGGTGTGTGTGTGTGTGTGTGTGTTGGTCTGTGTTTGTGTAGCCTGGCCCTGGAGGAGATGGGGACATGAGGAGAAGGCCATGAGGGGAGTGATGGGGTGAAGGCAATGATGGAGAGACAGCAGTGATGGGGAGAAGGGAGTGATGGGGTGAAGGCAATGATGGGGAGAGGGGAGTGATGGGGTGAAGGCAATGATGGGGATACGGCAGTGATGGGGAGAGGGGAGTGATGGGGTGAAGGCAATGATGGGGAGAGGGGAGTGATGGGGTGAAGGCAATGATGGGGAGATGGCAGTGATGGGGAGAGGGGAGTGATGGTGTGAAGGCAATGATGGGGAGAGGGGAGTGATGGGGTGAAGGCAATGATGGGGAGACGGCAGTGATGGGGTGAAGGCAATGATGGGGAGAAGGGAGTGATGGGGTGAAGGCAATGATGGGGAGAAGGGAGTGATGGGGTGAAGGCAATGATGGGGAGAAGGGAGTGATGGGGTGAAGGCAATGATGGGGAGAAGGGGGTGATGGAGCACTCATTCAAAACCTATGGTGAGTTGAGTCACATTATAAATGTTATTTAATTATAAGTATGCACTGCTAAACTACAACCGTGTCCATAGCCCCGCCCCCTTATGACCAAAGCCCCACCCCTGCCATACCTCCATCCCCGCCCTGCCGGGCCATGGAAGAATGGTCTTGCTTGAAACCGGTCCCTGGTGCAAAAAAGGTTGGGGACCACTGCCCTAGAGGACCGCTTGAGGAGACAATGGTCATTCAGCGCTCCATAGTGTACCCACTAGATCTGAGACTGACTTCCAAAAAGATGCTGTATCTGATCAGTGCCAAATACCGTGAATAATGTCAGAATTGGGAAGATGGCATTTGGGGCATGCTGTTAGTCCATGAGATCGTGGATCCACTTTCGGGATATGAAAGGGAACTTGTCACCTGAAAAAATGCTATTAACCTGTAGATATGGGTTTAATCAGCAGGTTAATAGCATTGTGAACATGCCCGGCACCCGTACGTAGATGGCACAGGTTCAGTCACAGTCAGTGTATAGCGAGAGGCAGCTGTAACTGCCCCCCCCGGCACTGACTGACAGCAGGCTCTAATGCTGAGGGAGCTGTCAGTGTGGGGGGCGGTTACAGCCACTGCTGTCTATACACAGAGCGGTGGCTGAACCCGAGCTTGATTGTCCCTATGTCTGAAACTCGAACGCTGTCGGGGGAAATAAAGTTAATTTCCTCCCAGTAGTGTGTGTGTACACACGGGTGCCTGGCAGGTTCACAACGCTATTAATCTGAAGATTAACCCCATATCTGCAGGTTAATAGCATTTTTTCAGGTGACAAGTTCCCTTTAAAAGCGTATATAGCCCATGAATGATTTTGTAGCCCAATTCTCTGAATGCTGTGCTCTGTATAATCCCCCCCCTCACACACATTACTGATTGGCAGCTCTTTGTGTACACTGTGCATAGGCAGAATGATTGTGATCTGTAATGGGGTCGTGGTTATACAGAGGAGGAGGACTTTATGGCACCAGACAACTTGTCCTCTAGTGATAATCTGCTGATAAAACACTGATTTTATTGAAACTACAGCAAGCAGCACAGTGACACATCACTGAAGTCAGTGTCTCTGCCCCTACATCATGCTGCTCTCAGATTACATAGAGAAAATCTTGCTGACAGACTCCTTTTAAGGAGCAGACAATTTTTCATTAAGTTTTCCTTTCCCTTTTCCAAGTGCCATAACTTTTTGATTTTTCTAATGACATAACTATATGAGGGCTTATTTTTGAGAAACAAGTTGTAGTTTTAAATTACATCATTCATTTTACCATATAATGTAAATATTCCAAGCACTGACATATATATAAAAAAGTCCACGTGCTGTGATATTGTGAAAATAATAATGCTATTCAATGATTGCTTTTGGGGTTTTGAGTTTACTGTGTTCATTGTGCAGGAAAAATAGCCTGGTTATATGATTGTGCAGGTCAGTTTGATTACAGCAATGCTGAAATTCCACACTATTTTTTTTTAAAGTGAAAAAAAAGCAAATTTGTATATATAAAAAAAATTTTGGTATGTGCCACCATTTTCAGAGATCCCAAACTTTAAGTGTCTGACGTTATTTTCATATCATTTTGGGGTACATGCAATGTTTTGATTCCTTTTTTTTATTATAAAATATTCTAAAATAGACCATTTTATATTAAACGGGTTGTCTGGTCTATAACTACAAGTTTCAGTTACTCTATGTGACTGCAGACTTGTGATTTCCTCACAACATTGGCAATGCACACTGGCACAGGGTTACCGCGACAGAAAGGAGCCAGAAGACCACAGCGTCGGATTGCTCTTACTCCTGTGCTGAATAGAAGCACTTAATCTTCTTATTAAATGGTGTAAATTTAATTTGGCAGAACAGGGGTTGAGAGCTCCGGGAGCTAGGACTCTCAGCTGAACATGGTTAGCCACTCCTATCTTGACTGACACACATGGTCAGAGCTAGCTTATGCTGCATGGCTGGAAGGATAGTAGTTGGTCATTATAAGAGTAGGTGTTTGGATTTATCTGTCACTGTGGCTTGCATTTGTGAATGTGATAATTCCCTTTGTTCTCCTACTTTTGTTTAACCCCATCCTCCACTCCCCCATACATTCCTCTGTTATATGTAAGTGTTTATTTGTATGCTTAGTATTTCCTGTTTCCCTTGTTCCTGTTACCTTTTTCGTCTGGTTGGTGTACTATGGTGCACTGATACCTCCTTCTTCCCTGGGTGGGGGGAAGGGTACAGACAGAGGGCATTTTCCTAAGTACCTTCCTAAGTAACCCGGGGAACAGCGCGAGCTAGGGTGCCCCCTAATGTTAGGGACAGAGAAAGAGCACCTTGTCCTGGGTTACCAGACAGCAGATTTGTGTCACAAACTTTGAGGATTCTCCGGTGCCGGGGCCGAGCTGTCATGTGGCGCAAGTATTTGACAAGCATACTCCTTACCACATTCCAACTAGATTAGTGCGGCCTCGCTCAATTCAGGGGTATTGAGCGAGGCCAAAAATAGTCTAGCAGGAATGTGGCCAGAAACATGCATATCGCATACTTGAGGCCACATCTTGGTCCCAGCGCAAAGAATCCTCATAGCGTGCAGTGAGCACTACATGTTAAATGCCACAACAACAAAACTCTATATCACTATTAAGAGTGAAACCAACAAGCTCTGTGCCATACCATTGTGCTGTAACTGCTAAGCAAAGAGACAATTCCTGGAATATTTGTAACCACCAAGTTTAGTGCCTCAATGTAAAAGACTTTCTCAGGTAATTAATTTCATTTAGAAGTACAAGAGGAGAGCAGCGTTAAAGTGAAGGACCTACCAACAATCTATAAGGACTTTAAAGAGTTGGGGAAGAAAGTAAAGGAACTGGATGCACAGGTAGTTTTTTCTTCTATCTTTCCAGTAGACAGGCATGGCACCAGGAGATGGAACAGGATCCTTGATGCGAACAACTGGCTAACACGATGGTGTAGACAACAAGGATTCAGATTCCTGGACCATGGCGTGAATTTCCTGTACATCGGACTTCTCGCCAGAGACGGACCACACCTCAACAAACCTGGGAAACACACATTCGCCAGAAGACTCGATATACTCTTCAGGAGGGCATTAAACTAGAAGAAGATTGGACGGGAAGAAAAACGTTAGACACGAACATGAAGCCAGAAATAATACTGATGAAGGATATGAGGTGTGGCAAAGAAGACCCAAGACAACATACTCGGAAGGGAGGTAAAAAAATTTCTAAAACAATCCACAGGGAGGAGATTGGAACAAAACAAAATCCTCTAAACTTCATGCTCACAAACGCCAGAAGCCTGACAAACAAGATGGAAGAACTAGAAGCAGAAATATCTACAGGTAACTATGACATAGTGAGAAGAACCGAGATATGGTTAGATGAAAGCTATCACTGGGCAGTTAACTTACAGAGCTACAGTCTGTTTAAAAAGGATCGTAAAAATCGGAGAGGAGCAGGGGTTTGTCTTCATGTAAAGTCTTGTCTAAAGTCCACTTTAAGGGAGGATATTAGCGAAGGGAATGATGATGTTGTGTCCATATGGGTCGAAATATATGGAGGGAAAATTAGAACAAAATTCTCATTGGGGTCTGTTACAAACCCCCAAATATAACAGAAATCATGGAAAGTCTACTACTAAGGCAGATAGATGAAGCTGCAACCCATAATGAAGTCCTTGTTATGGGGAACTTTAACTACCCGGATATTAACTGGGAAACAGAGACCTGCAAAATAACCAAGAATAATTATCTTTCACAATAGCTGAAGAATCCAACCAGAGGAGCAGCACTTTTAAATCTAACACTATCTAATAGACCTGACAGAATAACAAATCTGCAGGTTGTCGGACAGCTAGGAAATAGCGACTACAAAATTGTACAGTTTCGCTTGTCTTTCGCTAGGGGGACTTGTCAGGGCGTCACAAAAACACTGAACTTCAGGAAGGCAAAGTTTGACCAGCTTAGAGATGCCATTAATCTGGTTGACTGGGACAATGTCCTCAGAAATAAGAATACTGATAAAAATGGGAAATGTTTAAGAACATCCTAAATAGGCACTGTAAGCAGTGTATACCTTGTGGGAATAAAAGGACAAGAAATAGGAAAAACCCAGTGTGGCTAAACAAAGAAGATGTGCGAAACCGGCTAAATAAGATTAAAATAGATAAATCTCTGGGTCCGAATGGCATACACCCACGAGTACTAAGAGAACTAAGTAATGTAATAGACAAGCCATTATTTCTTATATTTAGGGACTCTATAGCAACGGGGTCTGTTTCACAGGACTGGCGCATAGCAAATGTGGCACTAATATTCAAAAAGGGCTCTAAATGTGAACCTGGAAATTATAGGTCAGTAAGTCTATCCTCTATTGTTGGTAAAATATTTGAAGGGTTTCTGAGGGATGTTATTCTGGATTAATTCAATGAGAATAACTGTTTAACTCCATATCAGCATGGGTTTATGAGGAATCGCTCCTGTCAAACCACTCTAATCAGTTTTTATGAAGAGGTAAGCTATAGACTGGACCAAGGTAAGTCATTGGACGTGGTATATCTTGATTTTTACCAAAGTGTTTGATATCGTTTCACACAAGAGGATGGTACATAAAATGTGAATGCTGGGTCTGGGGGAAAATGTAAGGGGCTGACATTGCTATGGACAGCAGAGACACGCTGCCCCTTTAACCCCTTCACCCCCAAGGGTGGTTTGCACGTTCATGACCGGGCCAATTTTTACAATTCTGACCACTGTACCTTTATGAGGTCATAACTCTGGAACGCTTCCATTGATCCCTGTGATTCTGACATTGTTTTCTCGTGACATATTGTACTTCATGTTAGTGGTAAAATTTCATTCAAATAACTTGCGTTTATTTGTGAAAAAAATGGAAATTTGGCAAAAATTTTGAAAATTTTGCAATTTTCCAACTTTGAATTTTTATGCCCTTAAATCACAGAGATACGGCACACAAAAGACTTGATAAATAACATTTCCCACATGTTTACTTTACATCAGCACAATTTTGGAACCAAAATTTTTTTTTGTTAGGAAGTTGTAAGGGTTAAAAGTTGACCAGAGATTTCTCATTTTTACAACACCATTTTATTTTTAGGACCACATCACATTTGAAGCCACTTTGTGGGGTCTATATGATAGAAAATACCCAAAAGTGACACCATTCTAAAAACTGAACCCCTTAAGGTGCTCAAAACCACATTCAAGAAGTTTATTAACCCATTAGGTGCGTCACAGGAATTTTTTTGAATATTTAAAAAGAAATGAACATCTAACTTTTTTTCACAAAAAAAATACTTCAGGTTCAATTTTTTTTTATTTTACCAAGGGTAACAGGAGAAATTGGACTGCAAAAGTTATTGTGCAATTTGTCCTGAGTACACTGATACCTGATTTGTGGGGGGAACGACTGTTTCGGCGCATGACAGAGCTCAGAATGGAAGGAGCGCCGTTTGACTTTTTCAATGCAAAATTGGCTGGAATTCAGATCGGACGCCATGTCACGTTTGGAGAGTCCCTGATGTACCTAAACAGTGGAAACCCCCTACAAGTGACCCCATTTTGGAAACTAGACCCCCCAAGGAACTTATCTAGATATGTGATGAGAACTTTGAACCCACAAGGGCTTTACAGAAGTTTATAACGTACAGCGGTACAATTAAAAAATCATATTTTTTCCACAAAAATGATCTTTTCACCCCAATTTTTATTTTCCCAAGGGTAACAGGACCCTAAAAGTTATTGTGCAATTTGTCCTGAGTACGCTGATACCCCACATGTGGGGGTAAACCACTATTTGGGCGCATGGCAGAGCTTGGAAGGGAAGCAGTGCCATTTGACGTTTTTGGCTGGAATTGAGATCGGACACCATGTCGCGTTTGGAAAACCCCTGATGTACCAAAACAGTGGAAATCCCCCACAAATGACACCATTTTGGAAACTAGACCCCCTAAGGAACTTATCTAGATGTGTGGTGAGAACTTTGAACCCCCATGGGCTTCACAGAAGTTTATAACATAAAGCCATACAATTAAAAAATCATATTGTTTCCACAAAAATGATCTTTTCACCCTCAATTCTTATTTTTCCAAGGGTAACAGCACCCTAAAAGTTATTGTGCAATTTGTCCTGAGTACGCTGATACCCCACATGTGGGGGTAAACCACTATTTGGGCGCATGGCAGAGCTCGGAAGGGAAGCACCGCCATTTGACGTTTTTGGCTGGAATTGAGATCGGACACCATGTCGCGTTTGGAAAACTCCTGATGTACCAAAACAGTGTAAACCCCCCACAAATGACACCATTTTGGAAACTAGACCCCCTAAGGAACTTATCTAGATGTGTGGTGAGCACTTTGACCCCCCCAGTGCTTCACAGAAGTTTATAATGCCCGGGCGTGAAAATAAATAATTCGTATTTTTTCCACAAACATGATCTTTTAGTCACCATTTTTTTATTTTCCCAAGGGTACCAGGAGAAATTGGACCCCAAAAGTTGTTGTCCAATTTGTCCTGAGTATGCTGATACCCTATATGTGGGAGAAAACTACTGTATGGGCACACGTCGGGGCTCAGAAGGGAAGTAGTGACGTTTTGGAATGCAGACTTTGATGGAATGGTCTGCGGGTGTCATGTTGCCTTTGGAGAGCCCCTAATGTACCTAAACAGTGGAAACCCCCCACAAATGACACCATTTTGTAAACTAGACCCCCCAAGGAACTTATCTAGATGTGTGGTGAGCACTTTGAACCCCCCAGTGCTTCACAGAAGTTTATAACGCCCGGGCGTGAAAATAAAAAATTCGTATTTTTTCCACAAACATGATCTTTTAGTCACCATTTTTTTATTTTCCCAAGGGTACCAGGAGAAATTGGACCCCAAAAGTTGTTGTCCAATTTGTCCTGAGTATGCTGATACCCCATATGTGGGAGAAAACTACTGTATGGGCACACGTCGGGGCTCGGAAGGGAAGTAGTGACGTTTTGGAATGCAGACTTTGATGGAATGGTCTGCGGGTGTCATGTTGCCTTTGGAGAGCCCCCTAATGTACCTAAACAGTGGAAACCCCCCACAAATGACCCCATTTTGAAAACTAGACCCACTAAGGAACTTATCTAGATGTGAGGTGAGCACTTTGAACCCCCAAGGGCTTCACTGAAGTTTATAATGCCAGGGCATGAAAATAAAAAAATCGTATTTTTTCCAGAAACATGATCAATTAGTTCCCAATTTTTTCATTTTCCCAAGGGTAACAGGAGAAATTGGACCCCCAAAAGTTGTTGTCCAATTTGGCCTGAGTACGCTAACACCCCATATGTGGGAGAAAACTACTGTATGGACACACGTCGGGGCTCGGAAGGGAAGCAATGACGTTTTGGAATGCAGACTTTGATGGAATGGTCTGCGGGTGTCATGTGCGTTTGGAGAGCCCCTGATGTACCTAAACTATTGAAACTCCCCACAAGTGACCCCATTTTGGACACTAGACCCCCCATGGAACTTATCTAGATGTGTGGTGAGCACTTTGAACCCCCAAGTGTTTCACAGAAGTTTATAACACTCGGACGTGAAAATAAAAAAATCATTTTTTTCCACAAAAATGATATTTTTGCCCCCAATTTTTTATTTTCCTAAGGGTAACAGGAGAAATTGGACCCCAAAAATTGTTTTGAAATTTGTCCTGAGTAGGCTGATACCCTACATGTGGGGGTAAAACACTGTTTGGGGGCATGGCAGAGCTTGGAAGGGAAGGAGCACCATTTGACTTTTTCAACTCAGAATTGGCTGGAATTGAGATCAGACGCCATGTTGCATTTGGAGAGCCCCTGATGTGCCCAAACAGTGGAAACCCCCAATTATAACTCCAACCCTAACCCCAACACACCCCTAACCCTAATCTTAGCCCTAACCCTAGCCCTAACCCTAGCCCTAACCCTAACCCTAGCCCTAACCCTAGCCCTAACCCTAGCACTAGCCCTAACCCTAGCCCTAACCCTAAGGCTGTGTGCACACGCTGCGGATTTTGCTGCGGTTTCGCAGCGGTTTTGGCTGCTGCGGACCCGCTGCAGTTTCTGCTGCGGTGTACAGTACCATGATTCCCTATGGGAATCAAAAACCGCAGTGCAGACGGTGCGGAATTTTCCGCGCGGATTATCTGCGGTTTTCAATCCGCAGAAAGAATTGACATGTCAATTCTTTCTGCGGATTCTCCTGCGGTTTGCCATCTCCTCTATTGAGGAGATGAAAAACCGCAGGACAAAACCGCAGAGCAATCCGCAGGTAAAACCGCAGGTCTTTTGACCTGCGGTTTCACCTGCAGATTTTACAAAATCCGCGCGGATGAATCCGCACCTAATCCGCAGCGTGTGCACACAGCCTTACCCTAACGGGAAAATGGAGATAAATACTTTTTTTTTAGTTTTATTATTTTTCCCTAACTAAGGGGGTGATAACGGGGGGTTTGATTTACTATTTATGGCGGTTTTTATGTTTGGCGGCTGTCACACGCTAAAAGACGCTTTTTATTGTAAAATAGTTTTTGCATCACCACATATTGAGAGCTATAATTTTTCCGTATTTTGACCCACTGAGTCATGTGAGGTCTTATTTTTTGCGGGACGAGTTGACGTTTTTATTGGTACCATTTTCGGGCACGTGACTTTTTTGATCGCTTTTTATTCCTATTTTTGGGACGCAGAATGAACAAAAACCAGCGTTTCATGAATTTCTTTTGGGGGGGTGCGTTTACACCGTTCCGCGTGCGGTAAAATTGATAAAGCGGTTTTATTCATCGGGTCAGTACGGTTACAGCGATACCTCATTTAGGTCTTTTTTTATGTTTTTGTCGGTTTTATGCAATGAAAACTAATTTATATAAAAAATAATTATTTTTGCATCGCTTTATTCTGCGAGCTATAACTTTTTTATTTTTTCACTGATGATGCTGTATGGCAGCTCATTTTTTGCAGGACAAGATGATGTTTTCAGCGGTACCATGTATATTTATATGCGTCTTTTTGATCGCGCGTTATTGCACTTTTTGTTTGGCGGTATGATAATAAATCATTATTTTTTGCTTCGTTTTTTATTTTTATTTTTTAAGGGGTTCGCTAAAAGGGTTAACTAATGGGACAGTTTTATAGGGCGGGTCATTACGGATGCGGCGATACCTAATATGTGTACTTTTATTGTTTTGTTTTTTTTTATTATTTCCAAAAAATGGATTTATTGAGGGAATATATATATTTTTTTTTCCAATTTATTTGGCGATTTTTTTTAATTTATTTTTACATTTTTTTTAAATTTTTTTTTACTTTATTACATAGTTCCAGGTGGGACATCACTGTCCTGTGACAGATCGCTGATCTGTCACATCACAGATCACTGTGACAGATCAGCAATCTGTCACAGGCATTGAAGAAGACTTCCTCTTGCCTGCGCTTTGCAGGCACTGAGGAAGCCAGCTTCCTCAGGTCCCCGAAGGCCCCCGTTGCCATCTTGGATTCGGGGGCCTGGAGGATAGGAGCCCCCGGCAGCAGCGCTGCACATTGCGCTGCCGTGGGGGGCTCAGGGAAGCACGGAGGGAGCCCCCTCCATCCCGATGCTTCCCTTTAACTCCCGGTACACTGCGATCATGTTTGATCGCGGTGTGCAAGGGGTTAACGTGTCGGGGGCGGTCCGTGACCGCCCCTGACACATAGTTCCGGGTGTCAGCTGTGATAATCAGCTGACACCCGGCCGCGATCAGCGGCGCTCACCACGTGGGCGCCGCTGATCGCGGTAGACGTACTATCCCGTCCACGGTCATACGGGCCCGGGTACCATGGACGGGATAGTACGTCGGATGTCAGGAAGGGGTTAAGAGACAGCACCCCCTTGGATGCTGCGATGATATATTCTATTCTACCCTTCAAAAGTATGCTTTGGTTTGCTCTTCCAGCTATGGAGAGGGGAGGGGCTGTTTTCCTCAGAGTGTTTTTGGAGCTGGGAGTCTGCAGGAGACTGACATGTGGAGAAAAACATGCAGCTTGTAACTGACTGAACTTGTGGATTGTGTATACCCTTCTGGGGATAACGAAGGTGGTTTTCCTGTGATACTGCGAGGAGCCATGAAGATCTACAAGGAAGGAATTCAGAACAGGGAGTTCACCGTTTCTAGGAACAGGCTTGGACTCTTCACACAAGGACAGGACCACATTGCACAGAGCTTCCAGTGAGGACATTGCATCATCTTGCAGAGAACTGCAGGGGCCCCCAGGAAGGAACTGAGACACCAACTTCACCGTGTTAACCCCATGTGCGCACATGTTTAGGGCTTAGGATAGGCTGCAAAAGACAGAGCACGGTAGCCGTGAGGCCAAAGTAGCAGCGGCCAGTCAGGCTCTAGTTAGAGTAGCAGCATACTGTACTTTATTGCATTGCTTGCCTTTTGAAAGAATACACTGATCTGTAATAGTTGGTGCACCATGCCATTTGTACGGCCCAGCTAGAGAATATCACTTTTGTAAATTGTTTTATGTCATTGCATACCCCTGTTTACACTTTACTAACAATGCATTCCTTGCCTGTAAATAAATTAATTGCTTTGTTGTTTGCACCTCATCTTGTGTACCGTAGTCTCCCTGCATTGTGGTGGTCCCCCGGCCATCGCTTCAAGTGGCACTGCGAGCAGGGTGACTATCACCAAGATGCAGGCAGAAGGCGGCAACGGTGAGAATGCTAGGGTTAGTGGGGATGCTGTGGACATTGGTGGAACCCCTGCAAGGACACTCCCTATAGGCACCATATTTAGTTTGCTTCCGAAATTTGATGGCAATAATATGCCCCTGTCTGATTGGGTGTCCCAGCTGCAAAGCACCCTGAAGATTTATAACATCAGCACAGTTCTTGAAGTGGACATTGCTTTGACTGCCTTGGAGGGAGAGGCCCGTAAAAATGTCTGTCTACAGTCGGAACTCACCCGTAGTACCCTGAAGGAGCTAGTGAAATTCCTGTAAGAGATCTATGGAGAGACTGCTAGCGCGGGATACCTCCGTGCCAAATTTTTCTCTAGACTGCAGCAGGAAGAAGAAGTGATCACTCAGTATGCGACAGCACTGCAGAAAGTGTTGGCAGAAGTGCAAAGGAAAGAGATGGATGGGCTTGGTGGCATGGGCTCCACAGACTGGATACTCTGGGAACAATTCATTCTGGGACTGCATAGCACATCCTTGAGGAGAGCACTGTCAGAACGGGTCAGTGTAGATCCGACTCTTTCATTCTGTTAAATCCTGACAGAAGCAGTGTCAGGAAGCAAGGATGACAGTTACGCGTCTGGAGGAGGAGAGCCAAATCATCAGAAGGCGCTGGTCCAGGTAATGCACGACTTGCAGCAGTCTCTTGTCAGTATGCAAGATAAATTAACCCGGATGGAGCAAAGAATGGGAGAACAACAATCTGTCTCAACGCACTCATATAACCATCCTTCGGTCCGACCTTTAAAGGGTCAGTGGGTGCAAGCTCCCCCCCGGCAGGCATCAGAGGCACAAAGACAGGCTTGGGGTGCCCCTCGGTGAAGAGGAGGCATCCAATGCTGGGAATGTGGAGGACAAGGGCACCTTCCCAGGGACTGCCGGAATTATGCTCAAAGCCAGCAACAGCCACCGTTAAACTACCAACCCCCGCAGTAACGCGGCACTCTGTGGGGGAAGCAAGAAGAGAGGCCACTCCTTATCATAATGAACACCTGATTGCTGGGAGTCCCATCCTGCGTGCTGAATTTGAGGGCGTTCCAGTGGATTGCTTGATAGATACCAGGTCACAAGTGACAACGATGCCAGAATCATATTTAAAACAGCATTTTCAAGCCCTGCCCAGGCCAGAGAATGAGACATTGATCCGTTTGTTTGCTGCCAATCAACAGCCGATCCCGGTCACAGGGGTCATGTGGATGAATATTCAAATCTGTGGGCAAGAAGTAGGAAAGAAAGGGATCCTGCTAGTCCCTGAGCCCATCAAAGAAGATGTGCCTGTAGTACTGGGAATGAATATCCTATGAGAACTCGATCAGATAATGTTCACCAAACGGGGACCCAGTTATTGGAAGAAGGCTGCCACACACAAGCCTACTCAAGAAGCCCTTCAGCGATTGATCCGTGTCTGTGGGACGCAAAAGAGTGTGCTGTCTTATCAGGCAGTAGGGGTCATCAGGGCCCCTGGTAAGGAGTCTGTAATCCTGCCTCTCGAGCGAGAAAGTATATTGCACCTTCCAGTGGGGACTCATCACAACCTTGATGGGCTGGAGGTGATAGTTCAGCCTGTGGTAGGCAGAGGAGTGGACCAAGAAATCATGATAGCTCATACAATAGCTGTGGTCCAGCAAGGACACGTCCCCATAAGAGCTTTGAACGTGGGCCTTGGGGAAGTCACCTTGTCCCAGGGAACAGATCTGGCCCTGGTGTACCTACACAAGGGTGAAGTGGTGAGTCATAAGGAGATGTCTTTATTGCCGATCGAAGGTGTGGGGTGGACCCTGGCAGTCGCTGCGGGGCCCAAAGAGAAGCCATCCCGAGTGGAATGGGCAGATCATCCTTGACCAAATGGAAGTGGATGTGAAGGCTCTTGGCGGCTCATAACCTGGAGGTGAAGCCAAAGAAGTGCCACCTCTTCAAGAGAGAGATCGAGTACCTGGGCCACATAGTGTCACAAGACAGAGTTCTGCCTTCACCAGAAAAAGTGGCTGCTATCCAGAAGTGGCCAGTTCCATGAAGTGTGCGGGAACTCCAGGCCTTCTTTGGACTCGCCGGGTACTACCGATGGTTTGTCAAATATTTCGCAAAGGTGACGGGTCCTCTGAATGAACTGCTGAGGGGGACCGCTGGAGGGCCGAAGACCCAGTGCATCCCTTGGGACCAGAGGCGAGAGGAGGCCTTCCAGGCTATAAAGAATGCTCTTACTTCAGCCCCGATTTTGGCCTACGCAGATTCTGATCAACCGTTCCTGTTGTACACAGATGGTAGCCTTCATGGACTCGGTGCAGTACTTTCCCAAATACAGGATGGACATGAGAAAGTCATTGGGTATGCCAGTAGGTCCCTGCGAGACAGTGAAAGAAACCCCCATAATTACAGCTCTTTCCGGTTAGAGCTCCTGGCCCTCGTGTGGGCCATGACAGAGAAGTTTGCGGGCTTGCTGGCAGGGACCAAGATTCAAGTTCAAACGGAAATAATCCCCTGGCCCACCTTGAGAATGCTAAATCGGGGTCCTTAGAACAACGGTGGGTGGCTCACCTGGCCAAGTTTGACTTTACCATCCGTTATCGCTCTGCTACTGAAAATGCAAATGCCGGTGGCCTGTCACGAGTGACGGTGGAAACTCCAGTGGGGGATCTCGATGAACAACTTGAAGAGGGAGAAACCCCAGACTTCCGTAAGTTCAAGACCCCAGTGGTTGCAGTCCAGTCAAGTAGGGGGGCCTGCGCACTACCCCGATCTCTGGGGAGACCCAATGAAGAGTGGGGAAATGTTCAAGATGAAAACGGAGGGCTGAGACAGATGAAATGCTGGGTAGCACAAAAGGAGAAGCCAGGCAAACAAGACAGAGATAGTCTGGATGCTGAGATGAAGAGTGTCTTACACCAGTGGCATAGGCTGGAGGTGCGAGAATCAGTGCTATATCGCAAGAGGCAACAGTCGAAAGATACTGAAGAGGAATGGCCCAAGAAGTGGCTAAAGATGCCCACGAATTTGAAGCCCACTTCGTGTCCACAAAGACCTACCAGTGGTTACAGCGGCACGTGTACTGCCCCAGGTTGGAGTCCGTGGTAGAAGAGGCTTGTCGGCAATGTCGGGTATGCGACCTCATTAAGAGTACTGAACAAAGGGCACCCATCCAGACCATACATACTAAGGAACCACTAGAAGTCTTGATGATTGACTATCTCCTCGTGGGACACTCAGCCTGGGGTCCACAGTACTGTTTGGTGATGACTGACCATTTCTCCAAGTTCGCGGTAGTCACCCCGACTAGAGATCAGACTGCCGAGTCTGCGGTACGGGCCATCTGTCAAGACTTCATCAGTGTGTATGGGTGCCCAAAGCGCATCCACTCTGACCAAGGTACATGTTTCCAAGGCAAGGTGATGGAAGAACTGTATCATTTGTACGGCATCGAGCAGTCCCGGACCACC
The DNA here is from genome assembly GCF_039654945.1 of Dendrobates tinctorius. Taxonomy (NCBI): domain Eukaryota; kingdom Metazoa; phylum Chordata; class Amphibia; order Anura; family Dendrobatidae; genus Dendrobates; species Dendrobates tinctorius. Next base: position 27,563,116 of record NW_027361676.1, read on the forward strand.
CCTTACAAAAATGTGTGTAAATGGGAAAGTAACTAGCTTAGTGATAGAAAGCAGAGGGTGGTTATAAATGGTATGTTCTCTATCTGGGTCGCTGTGAAGAGTGGGGTACCACAGGGGTCGGTGTTGGGACCTATTCTTTTCAACATATTTATTAACGATCTGGTAGAAGGTTTACACAGTAAAATATCGATATTTGCAGATCGCACAAAGCTATGTAAAGCAGTCAATACAAGATAAGATAGTAATCTGCTATAGATGGATCTGTAAACTTGGGCCGAAAGGTGGCAGATGTGGTTTAACAATGAAAAATGTAAGGTTTTACACATGGGAAGTAGGAATCAATATCACCATTACACACTGAACGGGAAACCACTGGGTAAATCTGACATAGAGAAGGACTTGGGGATCCTAGTTAATTATAAACTTACCTGGAGCAGCCAGTGCCAGGCAGCAGCTGCCAAGGCAAACGGGATCATGGGGTGCATTAAAAGAGGTCTGGATACACATGATGAGAGCACTATACTGCCTCTGTACAAATCCCTGGTTTGACTGCACATGGAGTACTGTGTACAGTTTTGGTCATGGGTGATCAGGAAGGATATAATGGAACTAGAGCGAGTATAAAGGAGGGTAACAAAATTAATAAAGGGGCTGGGGGAACTCCAATACCCAGAGAGATTAGCAAAATTAAGATTATTCAGTCTAGAAAAAAAGACGACTCACGGGTGATCTAATAACCATGTATATGTATATAAGGGAACAATACAAATATCTTTCCGAGGATCCGTTTATACCAAGGAATGTGACGGCCACAAGGGGACAGTCTCTGCATCTGGAGGAGAGAAGGTTTTTCCACCAACATAGAAGAGGATTCTTTACTGTTAGGGCAGTGAGAATCTGGAATTCCTTGCCTGATGAGGTGGTGATGGAGAACTCAGTCGAGGGGTTCAAAAGAGGCCTGGATGTCTTCCTGGAGCGTAACAATATTGTATGTTACAGTTATTAGGTTCTTTAGAAGGACGTAGATCTAGGGATTTATTCTGACGGAAAATAGGCTGAACTGGATGGACAAATGTCTTTTTTTCGGCCTTGCTTACTATGTTGCTAACTATGTAAAGTGTGGAGACAGAATGAGTATTACGCTGACTAGCTTTGTTGTAGTTGAATAATGGATGGCATTATTATGTGTTCCTCGTTTGGGGGCATTACAGTTACTATGGAGGCAATGTAGCAGGCCTACACTGTTATTAGCACCCAATGTGCAGGGTGTTTAATATACCTGTGCCTTATTCAAATCCTGGAAGCCATGGATCATTTAATAAACTACAGGCATTGTGTTTAAAGAATTTCCATTTTGCTCCCACTAAATCATTTCCACATGAGTGACATCTGGAAATGGAGAGATATGCGCATGAAAAGCTAGGAAATCATTTCAGTGTAAAACCATAATTTATAGAGTTAAAGTTCAATGTGAGTTGAAATATTTCTCTACTTGGATGTTTTCAAGCATTCATACATGGGTAGAGAAATGTTATTGGATGATCTGGCTGTAAGAAGTTATGTTCCCCATCAGTGGAGTCCATCCACCTACTAGAATTTTTAATGAGGGTCTTCGGAGATTAGTTTGTATTTGTTGCTATGTGGATAAAAAAGCCTGTAGACTGGTAATCACATTTGTGTATTTCAACACTTATTCCACATACGGTTGTATATTTCTGTGTGAATAAATCCAATTTATAAAATAAAGCAACATTGTGAAAGACAAGATGCAAGTCCCGTTCTGGTGCGATTTATTTTTCTGTTCATATACAGTAGTTATCTGTATTGTTGCAGTAATCCTGTTGAGGAGAGACATAAGATCAAATACTTAATTAACCTCAAAACATAAGAGATTGAGAGAAACTACCCATAAAGTGTATTGTTTAACCTTACATGAGTTTGTTCAGATCATAGTGTGACACTAAAGATGGCTGCCATTTCCTGTTTCACCACACACCATGTGCTGGTATCCAAGATGACGCCCACCCTGATGACTTCATGGACCAACCCAACCTGATGACCTCATGGATCCACCCATGGACTAGCTCATGGCCCAACCCACTAACCAAGAGAATACATCTGATCACTCCCATTTTAGAGCTAACCGAGCCCCCTTACAGGGGATATATAAACCTATGTTCTTATTAATAAAAGCCTCTTGGAGCTGTGCCATAGATTGATCAAAAAGAGGTTACATCCAACTGTCTCTGGTGTGATTTCTTTAGCGCGCACTTGATCAATATCCATTGGGCCAGGAGCAGGCAACTAGTGAACATTTCTTATTGTTCAACCTAACATTTTTGGCTGTCCAACGTGGGGCCAGCAGAGGAAGAGACCCTAAACCCTAAGGACTGGTCAAATGGAAAGGCAGGACGCGCTGAGGGCCCCGAACCAGGAGAATGATCACCTCCTTATCAGAACACGGTAAGTCTGCTGATTTTTATAATCTGTAGTCTTTGCCTGTGTCCGTCGGGGTATCTTGTGCAGATTGCCTGTGTCTGATTTTCACAGTATCTGTAAGACGGCAGAAGAGTCTCTCTGCTGCTGGCCATTTAATTGCAAGAACCGTCACGTGTATTAGTTGCCTGCTGCCTTTTATGTGTTGTGTTGAGGGAAGGTGACTGGTGGGAAAGCAAGTAGGTTTTTCAGGAGTGTCATAAAAGAAAAAAAAAAAGGATATTGTCTGTGGTACAATACACGGTTGTCGCCTGTGATATGATTTTCAGTTCTGGATAGGAGAGAGTAGGTCTAGAGTGAGTGACTCGACCTGGTAGCGGCACATGAGTTAGAGTGAGTGACTCAGCACAGACCCTAATAAATTGAGGTTTGCCACGTGACTTAGAGTGAGTAACTCAGCACGGGGGTGCCCTGGTAATTTAATTAATACCAGGTGTATTTTGAAATTGAGTTTTGCACGTGACTTAGAGTGAGTGACTCTGCACGGAGCTAATAAATTGAGGTTTGCCACATGACTTAGAGTGAGTGACTCAGCACAGGGGGGCCTGGTAATTTGATTAATATGAGGTAATTTTTGTAAACTATGGAACACAGAAATCAGACAGGGACCACGTGGCAATAACGACTATGAAGTGTGTGCTGCAAACTCAGTTCTCTTAGAATCTCAGGTTTGAGTCATCTCCCCCTTCTTATTGTTTGTTTGGCACCGCCTAATCGTAGACGTTGCAACAATGTGGAACTCCACCATGCAAATGGTTGAGAGGCTGTGCAAACAGAGGCAGGCTGTAATGCATTTGTGGGAGGATACACAGGCAGGCAGTTTGAGGGCAGACATCAAGTTGTCGGTTGTGCAGTAGTCAAAGCTGAAAGACCTCTGTAAAGTCCTTCAGTGTTTTGAGGAATGCACATGGCTGGTAAGCGCAGATGATGCCATCATAAGCATGAGCATCCCACTTATGCGTCTGCTCATGCAAACTTTGACGCACATTAAGGATCAGGCGTCTGCAGCGGAGGAGAGGAGGAGGAGGGAAGCCTTGATGACAGTCAGGCATTGTCTGCTCAGGGAACTGTCCTGGACGAGGTGGAGGAAGAAGAGGAAGAGGAGGAGGATGAAGGGGATGATTATTTTGGGGAGGAGGATACTTCTCAGGGGGCAAGAGAAAATGTTGGCTTGCCAAGGTCAGGTACAGGGTTTGTGCATGACTGGAGTGATGTGGATTTGGCAGAAAGTGCTCCTCCACCAACCACTGGCAGTGCATCATTGACACCTGGAACATTGGCCCACATGTGTGATTATCTCTTGCGGATCCTAAAAAGGGACCCCGCATTGCCAAAATTATGAAGGATGACGACCACTGGTTGGCCAGCATCCTTGATCCACACTATAAAGGCAAATTACAGAACATTATGCCACAGGAGAAAATACAGCTAATATTGGCGAACAAACAATCAACTCTGGTAAACCGTTTGTTAGAGGCATTCCCAGCACACACCAGCGGTGCATGTTCTACCACGAGCCGTACTGGGCAACATGGAAGAGGTGTACATGGTGCAAACAGCCGAAGTGGCGTTGGAGACAGGAGTTTCATGACCATGTTGTGGACTGATTTCTCGAGTACCGCTCACACGACTGGTAATACTGAATCGATTGCAACATACAGGAGACAGCAGTTGTCAACTATGGTCAAAATTACCTCTCCTCCCCATCGATGTTCTCCCTCATAGTTCATTTCCCTTTGACTACTGGGCCTGTAAACTGGACACCTGGCCTGAATTGGCACAATATGCCTTACAGGAGCTCGCTTGCCCTGCTGGTAGTGTGCTATCAGAAAGAGTCTTCAGTGCTGCTGCATCAATCCTGACAGAAAGAAGGACCCGCTGTCGACCCAAAATGTAGGTGATCTCACCTTCATTAAAATGAACCATGCCTGGGTTTCAAAGGATTTTGTACTACCTTCCCCTGATGACACATAGGTTGCCAGCAAAATGGCTCGCTTTGTCCTCCTCTTCCTCCAACTTCTCCAATTCCTCCATTTGCAGCTACTGAACGTCCAGCCTACACCTCAACATATGCCAGTTTTTCAAACCTCCCTAACTGGGCTGTACCCCCCACAACTTTAGCCAAATAACCCCCAGTTTTGAATGCGTTACTATTATTATAAAGTAAATTAAGGTTGACAAGCTTAAGTAATAAGAATTGATGTCGTTGCCATTGAAATGGGCACTGTAGGTGTGTTTACTGGCCTCCACTCACTGCCGACTTTTATTTCCCATTGACTTGCATTGGGGTCGGGTTTCGGTCGGAACTGCGACTTTTGCTGATAGTCGGCCGATTTCGTTCGACTTGACTTTTGGTAAAGTCGGGTGGTCCGAAACCCGACTCGACCCTCCCGGAGGCAAAGTCGCTCATCTCTATCCTTCGGGAAGTGAACAGGCATTACCCATGTTCCCTGTTACAATGGGGTCCAGTGGGCCACCGACCCTTTCCCTTATCACTCCTGTGGTGAACCCAACCATCCATCCACCTGGATCATCCCCAGCACGGACCTTTTCTACTGTCACTTCCTCTGCCAATTTAGCCGCACACCTACACAAGATACTCCAGACAACAACCTCTCCTCTCAATGCTTCCGCTACAACAGCACTCTCACACAGTCTACCTACCCCTATTACCAGTACCTCACAGGATCTCTTGCAACCTGTGCGGGATGGTGGCAACTGTATCAAGGGGGGACTCAATCAGGGAGGAGGATACCAACATCACAGGAAGCGCACAGGGGAGGGAATGTTGGTAACCTATTTTTGAAAAAGAACTTCCTGAGGGACCTTTGTTAGTGGTGGGAAAGGGTGACATAACAACAATGAAAACTGACGCTATTGTTAATGCTGCCAATTCTTGGCTGGAGCACAACAGAGGTGTGGCTAGAACTATAATGGAAGCAGGAGGGGTGACTATTCAAGCTTACAGTCGAATCATTGTTGAGTCACGTGGTCAGATAGCTGTTTGGGGACATAGCGGTGATTAAATCTGACAATATTTTGTGTAGAACGATCATACACACTGTGACCCCTACTTTTGACCCTATTCATCATTCATAACTCGCATTTTAAAGTATGCGAATATTAGTGAGCAGATTGAGACCTTGACAATTCCTGCTATTGGCATTTTCGGTTTCCCTGTTCATGCATGTGCAAGAGAAATAGTTAATTATTATGAACAAGTGTAGCCCCCCAAGCATTTGCTGCCTCTCCGAAATCAGGTTAATTAGTAATGAGGACAGAATTGTTAAAGCTTTTAAGACTGCCTGCGTCACCTGGACGCCACTCCATGATATTGGAGCTGCCCAAATAGAGCCCCTCATTGCAGGACTGTTACCTCCTCCTGCTCCTCATACACAAGTGATTACATCTGTACTCCCGGTGCCACCTCTACTCCCACCTCAGGTGCCACCACCAACAGTGCCAATGCTCATGTCAGAGGAGCTCACCGGCTACATCAAGTTTACACCCCAGCAAGCTGCTACTCTGTTGAACCAACTTCCAGATACAGAAAAACAGCCGATGCCTTCCTACAGAAGCATGACTCAAATCCAAAGGAATTACTCAGCCACATGGCAAGATCTCATTTCCCTGGCAAATCTTAAAGCAGGCAATGCATATTGGTCTGTCATGGAAAACGTGTTTAATGATGCCTCACTTGCCAGTGACACCACATGGGACTCTGGTGTTGAGTTCTGCCAACCACTTAAGATATGAGCCTCAGATAAGTTGGCTGATCAGTCAACATCTTTCCAGGATGTTACGCAGGAACCAGGGGAATCGGTGGAGAGATATGCGCGCCTAACTACTTGTTTGTCAGTGAAGTAGCAGGACATGCTTCCGGCAGGGCCACCATCAGGGCATTACTACCCTGACTGGTGTATGGGCCCCGGTGGGCAGAGGGGACCTGCATCGGGCCCGGTCTCCTCTGCTCACCGGGCCCTACCGGCATGCTAAACCGGGCCCTCGGCGCTGTGGCAGTTGATCACTATTGACATGCGGGCCCACGCCCGCACGTCAATAGTTACAGCCGCCAGCCAATCGGAGGCTGGCAGCTGACGTCCACCGCAGCGCGCACCTTGCCGGTGTCTGACGTCATTGTCAGTCGCCGGCGAGCGCGCGCTTCTGCATGGCGAGACGGAGCTTCGCCGCTGGAGCGCGGCCAGGTAAGAAGAACTTGTGTTTTTTTTTCTTTTTATTTATTGAGAGCGGCGATCCGGGGGGCCCGGGGCAGATGGCAGAATGCTGGACACAATGGGGCAGAATGCTGGACACTGTGGGGCAGAATGCTGGTGACGATGGGGCAGAATGCTGGTGACGATGGGGCAGAATGATGGACACAATGGGGCAGAATGCTGGACACTATGGGGCAGAATGCTGGACACTATGGGGCAGAATGCTGGTGACGATGGGGCAGAATACTGGACACTATGGGGCAGAATGCTGGTGATGATGGGGCAGAATGCTGGAAACGATGGGGCAGAATGCTGGTGACGATGGGCCAGAATGCTGGTGACGATGGGGCAGAATGCTGGACACGATGGGGCAGAATGCTGGACACGATGGGGCAGAATGCTGGACACAATGGGGGAAAAAAGCTGGACACGATGGGGCAGAATGCTGGACACGATGGGGCAGAATGCTGGACATGATGGGGCAGAATGCTGGACACGATGGGGGCAGAATGCTGGTCACGATGGGGCAGAATGCTGGACACGATGGGGCAGAATGCTGGTGATGATGGGACAGAATGCTGGACACGATGGGGGAAGAATGCTGGGCACGATGGGGGAAGAATGCTGGTGACGATGGGGCAGAATGCTGGACACGATGGGGCAGAAAGCTGGACACGATGGGGGAGAATGCTGGGCACAATGGGACAGAATGCTGGACACTATGGGGCAGAATGCTGGTGAGGGTGGGGCAGAATGCTGGACATGATGGGGCAGAATCATTAATTCTAATAAAGAATGCCTAGGGAAGACTACGTCCAAAAATATCAAAATCATCATAGGAAGAAAAAGAAGCATTGCCTAAAATGTAACAAATTTTATTGGATTCATTTTAAAAGACAATAGGTGAAATATAAAGGTCACGAAGATAAAAAGTGCAGACACTATGGCAATACAAGCTTGACCCTATTAGTAAGGTGCAAAAAATGGTAGAAAAAAGTGCCTATAAAGCTGACATCTGCTAAAGTGCATGAAGCGTATATAGGGGTGGACATACAAGGGGTTAAAAATATATAACCTCCCATTAAGCGTCCAAATTTATAGAGAACCATACATTATAATCAATCAAAGCATTAATGTCAAGGTACATAAAGCAGCATCATAAAAATAAGATATAATACATAGATCAATCAGTGCAAAATATATGCAAAGAGTGCAATTAGTTGATAGAGGTATAGACTATCCGCAAGTGCAGGGTAGCTAGTAAGCCCAGAGTATAGGCAGAGAATGACGGTGTCTGATATGAAAGTTATGCCGCTCATGATGTGGAAAGGCAGGTAGAACTTGAACTTGAAGTTACAGCAACAAACTCCCTCTTACACGCTACTTCGGCACACCACCCGCAGACGGTGAGGGCGATACCGGTGGGTCAATTTTTGGGCATGAAACGTATATGTTCTGATGATAATAAGTTTCAAAAACAAGCAGAAATTCTTACTTCTAATCTGAAACAAAGGGGGTACAATCACAAAACCATTAAGGCTGGATACAGGCAGGCTCAATTCACACCCAGAAATCAATTGTTAGTACAAAAGCAAAAGGTAACAGCAGAACAACCAGTGCGCCTTATCACAACATTTAATTTTAGATGGACTGACATCATGGATATATTAAGGAAACATTGGTCGATCCTTAGGGCTGATGAAGATTTATGCAAATTTTTGCCAGCTAATCCTAGTGTCACTTGGAGACGATCAAAAAACTTAAAAGAACTATTGACACGGAGTCATTATGTGACCCCACAAAAATCGTTCTTTTCAGAAAGAACAGGCCCCAAATGGGGAAGTTTCCAATGTGGAAATTGCTCAGTGGGTCGCCCTCACACCCAGGGCTGTGGGGTACTCGGTACCGGGCCCAATGAGCTTCAATGGGAGATGTCACGGCAGCTGGGACCCGGCCCGTGGCCCTGGGCGCCCATTGTAAAAGGGGTTGTTTCAGTTTTCTGATGGTAGTGAAAGTTTATAGGTGATTCGTGACGCCACTTGTGGTATTCGGCAATAGAGATGTAAGCCGACGCTGCAGTCAGATCCTCTGGGACAGATGGTGTGGTGCAGCAGTTATGTTATAGCCCTCCACAGGCAGGGCTGTAGTCCCAGGGCAGTGTAGATGAAGTGACACTTAGATGGTGTAGTGTCAGGCGCAAGGGATGTAGCAGTGCTGGGCAGGTTGGCGCAGGAATAAGTGGAGGACACCAGGGCATGTAGTTCCAAAGCTTTACTCACAGTCTGTTGTGCAAACAGGTGCCCGCTTCCGTGCCGTGTCCTCCGGGTTAGGGACTCAGTCAACTTCCAGGCCAGATGGAATACTCCCTTCCAACACTCCGCCAACATATGTGCCTTTTCTGAACGTCTCCTCTTATAGCGCCTTTGAATGAAGTACTCCTAGTACTGAGTTACACTGGAGTTCCTCCTGTCAGATGTTCCTTTGAACTCTACTTGTACGGCAGACAGCTGTAGCCTGCTTCGGGGACTCCTTGCTATTAAGTCCCGGCTCACTAATATGTTGCTAGTCACTACTTCTATTCCTCCGGTGTCTGCTGCAGGACCATTAGTATCCGTACAACCTTGGGGACCGGACCCCGGCCTTGCACTTAGAACTTGAAAAGGGTTCTCCTCTAACCCTGGTCCTTGTTCTCTTATTCTCCTCACGTTCCGTGCTAATCCTTCTTTCCAATGGAGAATCAAGCTTCCTTCCTCTGTCTCTTCCCTGTGCCAGCAGACCCAGATCACTGTGGTCTGCTGCAGCACTTCCCTCTTCCATCCCACTCCCGGGGATCTTCTCTGTCTCACACTCTGTCCTTCTACATCCTCACTCACTCACTGAATGAAAGACTGACTGACTGACTCAACTCTTCCCGCTCTTTTGGTGCGAACTAAACTCCACCCACCTCCCAGCACGTTTCGTGTTCCAAGCAGGGATGCCACCAAGGGGTGTTTTGGTATACTCCAAGCAGGGAGCCGCCGAAGGTGCTTTGCTACACTACTTTGTGGTGTGGGGTGCAGGTGTTGGAGCATGGTCAGGTGTTTCCACCTTACCTGGATGGTGGGGTACCACACCTCAGGAGGAGGTGCAGTACCTCTGTGGCAAATGAGCCTCACTTAGAGATCGATATAAGGGCTCAGATGATGGGGGATGGCTCTTGATGAAAATATATAAAGTGAATGGATATATTGGTTATCCTTCTGAATATCAGACATGGAAGAATTTTGCTGCATACTATTATTGGAAAATATATGATTATTTGTAATCTATGCATCAATGTTATAAAAATTATTATAATATGAATGTTAATAATGATCCTCTATGTTTTTTTTTAGAGAGGGCGTCTATATATGTTATGTACTCCTTGTATATGGGAGATCTGATATACTATGGGTGCTGCGCATTATATGCACTATATAGCATGATGGTACATGTATATGTATAATATAACATATTATTCTCATTGATGTTTTTAGTATGCATTGATTTATTGCTATATTTGCATATATTTATTATATATTTCTTCTATGTGTAAATTTCCCTCTTCTGAGTTAAATTATTTATATGTTTAGGATGATTTATCTATCTAGTTAGGTGATTGTCCCTTATGGATTTCTTGATCAATGTATGGTGTAAGTATTATTCGAGATAGGGCAGTGAGTATATATATATATGATTTCATGTATCCTGTTGTTAAATTCCTCACTGACGATAGCAATATGAAAGATATCTATGAGGGACAGTTCTAGTTAGCGTCTGTAATGTTACCTATTTCAGGCATGCGCTGTGCTGTGGTGGGGCGGACGGTGTTCTAGCGGGCGTCGCGTTGCTTGGTTACATGCCCCGTCATGTGACCGGATAATGTGACTCTGTGACGCGCGCCTTGAGTGCTGCCTTCCTCGCCGCGTCATATGGCGGTGATATGCTGCACACAGCTGCAGGGGATCAGAGACACATGTGGGGGCTATTTAAGGGGTCAGATACAACGCTTACATACCTTCTGATGAAACTGCAGAGGCGGTGAAACGCACGTCGAGGTGTGTCACGGGTCTACACTACCAGGCGGCAGCATGACTACAGGTATACCTATGGCATATATATGGTGACTGTTAGGACTGGCGGAACGTCTGCAGCTGAGGCTGGACGCTCGAGAGCTACCAACCTGCCCTGCAGCTGCCGGATGTACTGCAGCAGTCGCTGTTCGTCCGCCATTACTAGCCAGACCCTGGCGCTAGGATAATGTTAGGACTGGCGGAACGCACCAAATTATAAAATAATAGTAGGTGCGTTCGCAGCCCGGTGTCCACCGGGCAGAGGTGGCACACTGCTGCTAGGTAGTGGTGGAAGAATAGAGTGGCGTAAAACAGTCACACGTGGGCTATGTCACCCAATGTGAACAGGAGTGGACTCTATTAATTCACAGAGCCGCACAGCCGCTGAACGTGGATGCCGGAGCCTGTTTAACTCACAGAGCCCGGCCAAAGTGTGCACAGCAAGCGGCCACAGAACTCTACCCCAAGGACACGGGGTTAGAGTCCTTCTAGGCCCACTGAGCACGCGGCGTCGCTGCCACGAGTGCCGCTATAGACGCTGACTATGGAGTGTGGAGCACGGGGCACTGAGGCGTGCTGAGTCACTGATGATGGCTAATGCCTGACTCAAACTCTGACCTACCTACGCCTGAGCCTGGGTTTCATAATGAGTCAGTTACCAGAGACATTCATACGTGCATACACCACTCACTCCTTATAGACTGAAAATACAGGCTACCCTAGCGCATGGCCGAGCGGCCATGCGAACCTTTTATAGCCACGAGCGTCCAGGACCTTCCTGGCTTCTCGGATGGGCCAATCCGAACACGAGCAGGACCTGAGTACGTGACCTTCGATCTCCAATGGGAGATCACTCCACGGGCATGCTCAGTGGCCTGAGATGTTGACTTAGTCCCTGGAGAATCTCGCTTCTGAGCAGCATGTATTGCCATAGCTGTGCCAGAGGAGGCAGCAGTAAGCAAACCCATGGAGCTGGTCTGGGCAGAGCGCCTGGACCGACGAGTTTGCTGAGCAACCTCCTCTGCAGCTGGAGAGGAATGGGAGACCGCTGGAAGTAAGGCTCGAGATTCTCGCTGTGCAGCGACAGAAATCCGATGCCTAACATTGGCCCCCCCTCTCTTAGCCTCATTCCGCAATGAGAAGAGGAGTGTGGATGTTCTCCACCGGCGCCCAGGTCTGGACCATGACCCTTCCAATCCACCAAGTAAAACTTTTTGCCCCGCATCATCTTACATCCCATGATGGCATTGACCTCAAACTCGTCTGATGACAGGTCTGATGTCCCGGCAGATGGCTCAGAAAACCGAGACATGTGCACCGGCTTAAGGAGAGACACATGAAAGGTGTTCGAGATAGCCAAGTGTGGTGGAAGAACCAGGCGGTAGACCACAGGGTTGATCTGCTTGAGGACCTTGAAAGGGCCAATATAGCGCTGTGCAAACTTAGCGGATTCCACCCGCAGCCTAATGTTTCAAGCGGAAAGCCACACTAAGTCGCTAGGAGCGAAGGTCAGAGCCGGGCACCGGCGAGTGTCAGCGGAGGACCTCATTCTCTCCTTGGAGGCCCAGATAGCATCCTGGGTGCAATCCCAAATGTCGTGTGCCTCCAAGTCCACCACCCAGTCTGCCACCCTAGAGTCGGTGGACGACACGGGCATGGGCACGGGGACGTGCGGATGCTGGCCGTAATTTAAGAGGAATGGGGTCTGACCGGTGGAGTCGGCCACAGCGTTCTTCAAGGCGAACTCCGCCCACGGTAGCAAGGGTGCCCAATCATCCTGCCTGGCTGAGACAAAATGTCGCAGTTATGTCACCAGGGTCTGGTTGGCTCTCTCAACCAACCCGTTCGTCTCGGGATGATAGGCCGAGGAGAGATTTAGCTCTATGCTGAGCAGAGAACAGAGCTCTCTCCAGAACCGAGACGCAAACTGAGGACCCCGGTTGCTGACAATCTTATCTGGCATGCCGTGCAGGCAGAAAACATGATTAATAAACAACGCTGCCGGGCCCCATGCCGAAGGTAGCCGAGAGAGTGGTACCAGATGCACCATCTTGGAGAAATGATCGGTGACCACCCAAATGACGGTGCTGCCACTGGACTTGGGCAGACCCACCACAAAGTCCATACCGACCATCTCCCAGGGTCTCTCAGCAACCGGCAGAGGATAGAGTAACCCAGCGGGCCGCTGCCAAGAGAGACGATTCTGGGCGCAAGAGACGCACGCCTGTATATAGTCCCTGACGTCACGGGCCATATGCGGCCACCAGTACGTCCTCGCCAGAAGCTCAGAGGTCCATTTGGTCCCAAAATGTCCACACAGCCTGAACGAATGAGCCCAAGAGAGGACCTCCGGTCTCAGATGGGCAGGGACAAAAGTCTTGCCCGGAGGTACAAACTCGAGGGCGACCGGAGCCACGGTCCTCAGGCTCTCAGACGGGACTATCAGCTGAGGCTCCTCCTCCTCCGATGACACCATGGAGCGGGAGAGAGCATCGGCCCGGACGTTCTTCTCCCCGGAGAGAAAATGCAGGGTGAAGTGGAATAGGGAGAAGAACAAGGACCATCTGGCCTAGCGAAAATTCAGCGGCTGGGCTGTTTGTAAATAGACCAAATTCTTGTGGTCAGTGAACACCTGGAAAGGATGGCGAGCCCCCTCCAGGAGGTGTCTCCACTCTGAAAAGGCCAACTTCATTGCTAGCAACTCCCTGTCCCCGATGGAATAATTTCTCTCCGCCGGTGTGAAGGTCTTGGAGAAGAAGAAGCATGGGTGCTTCCGACCTTGCGAGTCCTTCTGGAACAGGACTGCTCCAGCACTGACGGAAGAGGCATTCACCTCCAGAATGAAGGGTTTATCTACATCGGGGCAATGTAGAATGGGAGCGCTAGCGAAATGGGATTTAATAGAGGAGAAGGCCTTGGAGACAGGTTCTGACCACAACTTGGGGTTTGCACCCTTCTTGGTGAGGGCTACCAAGGGCGCTACCAAAGTTGAGAAGTGGGGAATGAATTGGCGATAGTAATTTATGAACCCCATAAAGCGCTGCACCGCTTTGAGAGAATGGGGTTCCTGCCAATCCATCACCGCCTGTAGCATGGCAGGATCCATGGCCAAACCCTGGGCTGAGATGATATAGCCCAAGAAAGGCAAGGACTCCTGTTCAAACACACACTTCTCCAACTTGGCATAGAGGGAGTTTACCCGCAGGAGGTTGAAAACTTTGCAAACATCTCTCCGGTGGGAGTCAATATCTGGAGAGTAGATGAGAATATCATCCAGATAGACTACTACCTAGGTGGTAAGCATATCCAGGAAGATATCGTTCACAAAGTCTTGGAAGACGGCTGGGGCATTACAGAGCCAGAAGGGCATCACCAGATATTCATAATGCCGTCTTCCATTCGTCCCCATCACGGATGCGAATCAGGTTGTAAGCCCCCCGCAGATCAAGTTTGGTAAACACTCTCGCTCCCCGTAGCCTATCAAACAGCTCCGATATCAGGGGTAGAGGATACTTATTCTTAACGGTGACGGCGTTAAGACCCCTGTAATCGATGCAAGGATGTAGTTCCCCACTCTTCTTCTGGACGAAGAAGAATCCAGCCCCCGCTGGTGACACTGACTTCCTAATGAATCCTCTTGCCAGATTCTCCCTGATATAATGAGACATGGCCTCTGTCTCCGGGAGAGATAGGGGATAGACTCGACCCCGGGGAGGCTCAGCACCAGGCAAGAGGTCAATAGGACAGTCATAGGGGCGATGCGGTGGAAGTGTCTCCGCCGCCTTTTTGGAGAACACGTCCGCATACTGTCGATAGTGTTTGGGAAGCGAGGAAAGATCTGCGGGGACCTCGCGGAAGTCAACCTGGATGCATTCCCTCAGACATCTACCCTCACATGACTTACTCCAACCAAGAATTCTCCCCGAGGACCACTCTATATGGGGAGAGTGATACCGCAACCAGGGGACCCCTAGAAGGACCTGGTCGATACCCTCAGGCATGACGAGGAGGGATATCATCTCCTGATGAGATGGAGACACCGAGAGTAACAGTGGAGCGGTTTGGTGGGTAATCTGTGAGGGCAGAGTCGCGCCATTCACTACTCTGACGGTGTCATGATTGAGTCACCGTAGGAGGCAAAAATAGAAATGCTAGCTAAGTCCAGAAAACCAGAGAAGTTGGCAGCTATCGGATTGCAGACCCCTGAACCTATCAACACAACTAGCAGTGGCCGTGGGGAGCTCCTACGATGCCCTAGGCCCCTCGATCACAGCCGGAGGACTACATAGCCTAAAGACAGAAAGGGAAATCTAAACTGCCCCAGAGCAGACCCCAAAGCAAAAGGCAGCCCCCCACATATAATGACGGTGAAGCAAGAAGAAAGAACAAAACACAGACAGAAAGATAGACTGAGCAAAGATGGGGCCCACGCTAGCTTAGATAGGAAAGGACAGGAAGGCTGCTGTCTGCAATCCGTGAAAAACCCTATGAAAATAAGAGCCAACAAACTGACAGTAAAAAAAGCCCTGAAGACGCTAGGCTTCAAAAAAGCTATGTCAGTACTCAGGAATATTCTGAAGACAGAGCAACAGGCAAAAGGAGATTCAGCTCACCCCAGCAGGGAATGGCAGAATCCAGAAAAGCAAGGAAAACAAAACACTAATGCAAAAAGGCAAAGCAGAAATCTTAGCTTTAGATGAGCAGGAATCAGACTGGTTTCCTAGAAGTCCACAGAGAAATCACCCGCAGGCCAGAAGGGCGTCGGCAGCCTTATATCCAGTCATTAACTCCACTCAGCCAGTCATCATCATCAGCCCCAGGTGTTTGACAATCAGGCTCACTACCTTTCTTCACCAGAAGAGGGAGTTCCTCGGGCCTCAGTAGTGAAGGGGAAAATGAACTCACAACAGACGGTGACTGGCTTGGACATCATAAGCAATGGTATCGCATGCCGTTGAGCGAAGGCAGATGACATAAAATTGCCCTCCGCTCCGGAATCCACGCAAACCTCCACCGCCAGAGTGGAAGAACCAAACCCAAGTGTCCCCTTAAAGGACAACTTGGAGGAAAACGCCACGGATTCTAGTGAGCCGCCTCCTACGGCCACTAGGGGTGAGCATCTTCCCAGCCGCTGTGGGCACTGGTTGGCAAAGTGACCGGACTGCTGGCAACCATGACAGATCACAGGGGCTCGAGCGGGCCGGGGCCTGGATCACTCGCGGGAAGCCCCCTGACGCTCGGACGCCCGATCGGGAGATTCCAGAGGTTTAGCAAAACTGGGTGCCAACCTAAACCTCTGCCTACACTGGGTCCGCTCCTACCTTCGCTCGGCAAAGCAAAGGTCTATACGGGTGGAGACGGTGA
Source organism: Dendrobates tinctorius (assembly GCF_039654945.1). Lineage (NCBI taxonomy): Eukaryota > Metazoa > Chordata > Amphibia > Anura > Dendrobatidae > Dendrobates > Dendrobates tinctorius. The sequence continues at coordinate 27,579,281 of NW_027361676.1, forward strand.
TAAGCTCCTCCAGTGTAGCAGGTATCTTCCTGGTGGCCAGAGCGTCCTTCACATGGCCAGCCAAACCTCTCCAGAATGCCGGATATGAGGACCTTATCTGGCCACTCTAACTCTGAGGCCAGCATCTGGAACTGGATGGCAAAGTGGCTGACCATGGACGAACCCTGTGACAATGCCAGCAGCCGGAACGCGGTGTCATGGGTGACTCGCGGTCCCAGGAAGACATGCTTCAGAGTGTCCAATAACTGAGAGGCACTCTGCACCACATGATCACCACGCTCCCACAGCGGTGTGGCCAACTCCAAAGCCCTGCCCGACAAGAGGGAAATAATAAATCCCACTTTGGCCCACTCGGAGGGGAATCGTGCTGCCAGCAGCTCCAGCTGTATCGAGCACTGGCTCACGAAACCCCTACAAGAGGCACTATCACCCGAGAACTTCTCGGGCAGTGGGAGGCAGGACAAAGTCGGGGCAGGGATGGCAGTGGTCATACGGGAGACATCCTCTGTGGCTGCCTGAACAGCGACTGCAGTAACATCCGCAGCTGAGGCTGGACGCTCGAGAGCCGCCAACCTGCCCTGCAGCTGCCGGATGTACTGCAGCAGTCGCTGTTCGTCCGCCATTACTAGCCAGACCCTGGCGCTAGGAGAATGTTAGGACTGGTGGAACGCACCAAATTATAAAATAATAGTAGGTGCATTCGCAGCCCGGGGTCCACCGTGTAGAGGTGGTACACTGCTGCTAGGTAATGGCGGAAGAATAGAGCGGCATAAAAACAGTCACACGTGGGTTACATCACCCAATGTGAACAGGAGTGGATTCTGTTAATTCACAGAGCCGCACAGCCGCTGAACGTGGGTGCCGGAGCCTGTTTAACTCACAGAGCCCGGCCAAAGAGCGCACAACAAGCGGCCACAGAACTCTACCCCAAGGACACGGGGTTAGAGTCCTTCTAGGCCCACTGAGCGTGCGGTGTCGCTTCCACGAGCGCCACTATAGACGCTGACTATGGAGTGCGGAGCAAGGGAAACTGAGGCGTGCCGAGTCACTGATGATGGCTAATGCCTGACTCAAACTCTGACCTACCTACGCCTAAGCCTGGGCGCTAGCAGGCTAGGCTGCACAACACATGCGTACCAAGGGTAGGGGTTTCATAATGAGTCAGTCACCAGAGACATTCATACGTGCATACACCACTCACTCCTTATAGACTGAAAATACAGGCTACCCTAGAGCATGGCCGAGCGGCCATGCGAACCTTTTATAGCCACGAGCGTCCGGGACCTTCCTGGCTTCTCGGATGGGCCAATCCAAACACGAGCAGGACCTGAGCACGTGACCTTCGATCTCCAATGGGAGATCACTCCACGGGTATGCTCAGTGGCCTGACATGGGGACTTAGTCCCTGGAGAATCTCACTGCTGAGCAGCATGTATTGCCACAGCTGTGCTAGAGGTGGCAGCAGCAAGCAAACCCACGGAGCTGGTCTGGACAGAGCGCCTGGACGACGAGTTTGCTGAGCAACCTCCTCTGCGGCTGGAGAGGAATGTGAGACCGCTGGAAGTAAGGCTCGGGATTCTTGCTGTGCAGAGGCAGAAATACGACGCCTAACAGTGACTCTTTCTGTGCTTGCACTTTAATACCTATTTATCCATATTATATGGGTATTTATCCCCTTTCATATGGTGCACAGTGAGTACTTATGTGGTGTGAGCCACGGCTGCTTATGACCTGGCTGTTGTGACCCTGTACAATTCATCTTATTCACAGCTATGTTCTTTTGATAATACAGGTGAGGTATTTACCTCCCTATATGTGCTCTGTATCTCATTAAGTATTACATAGTGCTGCTATGATGTGTTTTTTACTGTATTGAAATAAATTTTGTATTTTTTTGCTCCTTTCTTGCTTTCTCTTTTGGTGTTACGATGGGGCAGAATGCTGGACACGATGGGGGAAGAATGCTGGACAAGATGGGGCAGAATGCTGGACACGATGGGGCAGAATGCTGGCCACGATGAGAGCAGAATGCTGGACACGATGGGGGCAGAATGCTGGACACGATGGGGGCAGAATGCTGGACATGATGGGGCAGAATGCTGGACACGATGGGGGCAGAATGTGACAGTGAGACACAGGAGGGGGCAGAATGGACACGAGGGCAGAATGTGACAGTGAGATACAGAAAGGGGCAGAATGAGATACAGGGCATAATTGGAGATACGGGGCATGATTGGAGACACGGGGCAGGATCAAAGACATGGGGGCATGACTGGAGACACTGGGGGCATGATTGGAGACAGATGGGGCAGGGTTGGAGACAGATCGCACAGGATCATGGGGCAGGATGGATACGATGGAGACAGATAGGGCAGGATGTGGAGATCAATGGGGCAGAATGGATACTCATGAGGGTGGGATGGGAGAACGTATGGCTGAAGCCAGGAATGAGACCCACGGGGGCTAGGATGAGGGATAATTTTACCACAGGGTCTAATTAAGGTATATTATTACTGCAGTGATGTATTTATTTTATTTTTTGAGTATACTGTTTTAAATGGGGGGGTGGTCCTGTTACTGTGTAGAGCGACACTATGTCGCCTTTTTTTGTTCATGTGATGTAATGTAGAAGTTGGCAAAAATAAGTAATGTGTTCTGCAAGCAGAGCTCTAGGTAACTGTGTTATTTCCTGCAGAGACGAGACCTGGCTGGAAGACGTGATGGCGATCTGTGCTGGATGAAAGATGAAAAACAAAGATGAAGGACTTCACCTAGAGACGTCACTGGTGAGTTAGTGTGTTACCTATACACTGACAGTATACACTGTATAGAGGCCCTGTGTATAATGTCATTGATCACTGTATTACCTGTACACAGACACTGCATACTAAGTACAGATCTCCTGTGTATAATGGCACTTATGGTGATAGTATCGTGTCTTTTTTTAATAATGATCAGTATTGTAGTATTCAGTCACCATGTGGTGGTAATATGTGGTCTGGTCATGGTGTGGCGGTATTTGTTCCTTGTATGTGATATTATTGGTCATTTTAAAAATTGAAAAATAAAAATATACCTAACTTGTATCACATATTTTAACAAATATTTAATAGGTTACAGTAGATTAGGGCACGGCCAAAATAGTCTGCTGTGTTATGGTGGCGGCTTAAAAAATCTTTAGGCCAAAACAAAAGCTGCCGGCTATATGCATGATCTGGTGATGGGAACTGTTAATGTGTGATTGGTGAGAAAAGGAGTTTTTCCAAGAGAGAGCGGTGGGACTTTGGACAGTTCGAGGGATGGAGGCGGCGCTGGGGTGGAGCCTGGGCGGAGTCTCAAGGGGGCCCCGAAAATTTTACCAGTATGGGGCTCCGAAATTCCTAGTGGCAGCCCTGGCTTCTGGAGTCCTAGCACAGAAACATGGAGGAAGAACAAGACCAATCGGCTATTACTCTGCCCACCTGGACTCTGTCTCAAGCTTCCGTGACTTGTCTCAGAGCCGTACATGCTGCACATATGCTTCTGGACAAAACTTCTGATACCACCGCACATGTCTTCTCAAGAAGCAGAACATAAGGCTTTGACACTGGCTTGTCAGAAAGCGACGGAGAAGGTGGTCAACATCTACATGGATTCAAGATATGCTTTTGGAGTGGCTCATGACTTCGGCAGTATCTGGGCAGCCAGAAGATACCTAACGTCCAGTGGAACTCCTGTTTAACATGCTGCTACCATACAAGAACTTGTGGCTGCTCTAGATCTACCATCGGAGGTTGTAGTGATCAAGATCAAAGCTCACGGGAAATTGAATTCTCCAGAAGCAAGGGGGAACTTCTTTGCTGACAAAACAGCAAAAACTTATGCTGTGGATCCATTTGGGAAAGAGAAAGCAGCAGTGTACGTGTCACAAGACACTGAAGAAGGGCCTCAAAGCTCTCTTATGAAGTTTATCCATCTACATCAAGACAAGACACCAGATGATGAAAAGAAGTCATGGCAAGAAGGAGGAGCTAAAAAGGATGAAGATGGAGTCTGGAGGATGAACAAAAAGATCTGTCTACCCCGTAATCTTAACCCTCGATAACAGAATGGGCACACGGTATCACCCATAGAGGCAAGAATCAGATGAGTGACTTGATTTGGAAGACTTATATGGCACCTGGGATCTCTACTGTCACCCAAAAATATTGCAAATCCTGCCTTGTGTGTGCAACATGCAATCCAGCACCGCCTCAAAAAGTTACTCAGAAACATTTGGCTAAACCACTCTATCCCTTTCAGAGAATTCAAATCGATCATATTCAAATGCCGAATGTGGGGAAGTACAAGTATGTTCTGGTAGTGACTGACATGTTCTTAGGATGGCCCAAAGCCTATCCAGTAGAGTTGAGCGACTTTGGTCGGATCGGATTTCATGAAACAAAATTTGTTTCAGATGAAACTGGTCCGACTAGGGCAAAAAAAGTCGGAGTTTCGTCCGAAACCCGACTCCAATGCAAGTCAATGGGGAATAAAAGTCGGCATTGAGTGGATGAATGTCATCCGCTCAATGCGGACGAAACTCCGACTTTTTTTGCCCCAGTTGGACCAGGTTCATCGGAAACAAATTTTGTTTCATGAAACCTGATCTGACCAAAGTCACTCAACTCTACTATCCAGTACCCAATATGACTGCCAGAGTGACTGTTAAGAGACTGATGACTGAAGTAGTATGCAGATATGGGGTCCCAGAGGTAATTAAGAGTGACCAAGGACCCGCATTCATTGCAGCACTGACTAAGTAACTATGGACATTGGTAGGGGCTAATTTGGGTTTACATACTCCATATCACTCTCAGAGCAGTGGAAAAGTAGAAAGACTGAATGCCACCTTGAAAAATAAAATACTGAAAGCCAGACAGGAGGTCAGACTTCCTTGGACAGACATTTTGCCCATTGCCTTATACTCAGTCAGAAACACTCCAAGGGGTCCCACTAAACTCACACCATACGAGATTCTTTTTGGGGTACCTCCAAGGTTGGGTCAATATTTTCCACAACAGCTAGCTTTTGGAAGTGATACTCTTGTAAATTATGTAATAGCCCTTACTAAAGAACTGTCCTTAACACATGCACGAGTTTTATCATCCATTCCAGATCCAGTTTCCAGTGAAGGTACCCATACTTTCCAACCTGGTGACTATGTGCTGGTAAAGAAGTTCATCAGAAATACATCCCTGGAGTTGAGATCTGAGGGTCCCTATCAAGTGCTTCTGAAGTTCTGACCACTCCTACTTCAGTCAAACTTGAAGGAACGCCGACGTGGATACACGCCTCTCATACTGCAAGAAGTTTGTGCCTCCATCAGAACCTTCTACATAATGTTGCATATCCTTTACTTTGTGTGTTGTGCAATACAGGTCCCACCGGAAAGGTTACAGTAGCCATAAAAAAAAGCTGAATTCCCAACAAAAAGAATTAAAAAGGAATTCAGGTGTAGAAGATCCCTGGGACCAATACTTTTCGTGGATGAAGGGATGGCAGAGATGGCTAACTCAGATAGGTGTTGTTATCCCTGTCGTCTTAATTATTGCAGCAATTATTGATTGTTGTGTTCTTTCCTGTGTAAGAAAGATGATCGAGAAAGGTGTAGAAACATCAGTTCCCATTTTCCTAGTTCAAGAGTTTAGTTATTCTGCAGATATAGAACAGCTAGGCCCTCTTCAGTTTTTTTACAGTCCCCAACTAGGCAGTCAGAGTAGGTGTATGCGAGTTTGTGCTTGTCGTGTTAATTTCTTGTCTGGATTGCTGAGCACCTCCTGGATCCATCTCTCATACTGTAAACTTGTCAGACAGGTAGGGACAGAGCAGGGTCTGACCTGCTTGTCAAAGTCCAGCTACAAAGGGAGGTTTTCCACAAGGGAAAATGAGTCGCCCTCCCAGGGCTGTGGGGTACTCAGTACCGGGCCGGTCCTTCAGAGGGGAATGTCACAGCAGTGGTGACCCAGTCCGTGGCCCTGGGCGCCCATGTAAAAGGGGTTGAGTTGGGAATAAAGTTTATAAGTGATTTGTGACGCCACCTGTGGTGTTCGGCAAGGGAGATGTTAAGCCGACGCTGCAGACAGATCCTCTGGGACAGATGGTGCGGTGCAGCAATGATGTTGTAGCCCTCCACAGGTAGGGCTGTTAGTCCCAGGGCAGTGTAGCGGAATGTTATGAAGAGGGTGCAGTGTTTGGCACAGAGATGTAGCAGTGCTGAGGATGATGCAGGAAGGAGGCAAGGACACAATAGGGTGTAGTTTCTTTACCTTTACTTGGCAAACGCAGTCCAGGGTCCTGATTACAGATGGCACAGGAGCAGACTAGCCTGGAAGCAACTCAGGGATCTCTGTTGTGAGTTCATTTTCCCCTTCATTACTGAGGCCCGAGGAACTCCCTCTTCTGGTAAAGAAAGGTAGTGAGCCTGATTATCAAACACCTGAGGCTGATGATGATGACTGGCTGAGTGGAGTTACTGACTGGATATAAGGCTGCCTACGCCCTTCTGCCCTGCGGGTGATTTCTCTGTGGGATCCTTGGAGACCGGTCTGAATTCCTGCTCCTCTAAAGCTAAGTTTGCTGCTCGGCCTTTTGCTTTGGTGCTTTGACTTTGTTTTGCTTTGTTTTTCTGGATTTCTGCCATTCCCTGCTGGAGTGTGCTGAATTCATTTAGCTCTGTCTTCTGAAAATACCTGAGTGCTGATTTAGTTTTTGAAGCCTAGCTGCTTCAGGGCCTTTTTCATATCAGCTTGTTGGCTTACGTCTTTGATAGGGTTTTGGCAGATTGCAGACAGCAGCCTTCCTGTCCTTTCCTATCTAGGTAGTTTTGGGCCCCATCTTTGCTCAGTCTATCTTTCTGTCTGTGTTAGTATTTTCATCTTGCTTCACCATCATTATATGTTGGGGGCTGCCTATTGCTTTGGGGTCTGCTCTGGGGCAGTTTAGATTTCCCCTTTCTTTCTTTAGGCCTATGTAATTCTCCGGCTGTGATCGAGGGGTCTAGGGCATCGTAGGAACCCCCCACGGCTACTGCTAGTTGTGTTGATAGGTTCAGGGGTCTGCAATCTGATAGTTGCCAACTTCTCTGGTTTTCTGGACTTAGCTTGTATTTCTGCTTTTGCCTCCTACGGTGACTCATTCATAACAGATCTCTCTATCAGATGGGTTGTGTAGTCTCCTTCCTAGCGCTGGCTTGAGGTACATGCAGTACAGTGTTACACTTAAGTTCCTCCTCCTTATCTTCTCTTAGAACTACCTCGTATGGCAGACAGCTGTAGCCCTCTATCTCTCTTGGCTCACCTGTCGCTGTTGTGCCTCTGAGTCTTGGTTGGAAATAGAGCATTTACAGCTTCCTATTCTTCTGGTTTCTGTTGCAGGACCTTCAGTATCCATACAACTGTGGAGACCAGGCTCCAGATCATGCGCTATCACTGGGAGGGAGTTCTCTTTCCTCAGCTCAACCTCCAGCTTCTCTCCACACATCTACACACATTGCCCTCCTCACACTAACTAACTAATTTTCCCTCCTGGCCCTCAGAGAGCACTCCTCCCCTGTTCTGGTTCAGAGCTCCCTCTGCTGGCCTGGAGTGGGAACTGTGTTGCATGTAAATGATTAACTGTTAGAGAGACCCTTCATTGCCTCCAAGCATGACATCACCCTCGCTGGAGGAAGGCAATGCCACTGTGGCGACCATACTCCTGGGGGCACCACAAAAACTTGTCTCAAACTGGTGAAGACTCCAATTCACCCCTCCCGGACGAGACGGTCAGAGCTAGGATGTGTACATCAGGGTTAGTCACATGTGTATTCTTTGTAACCATGGTGATGGGAGATTGGAGAGTAATGGACCCAGCAGGTAGGAAAGCCCCAAGGATGCGGGTAGCGCGCTCCTATATACCTCCTGATATACCCATAATTGGTCACACATTCTCTGGTGTCTATAGCATCCATATTGTCATGAAGCCTCTGATGTCATAGTGACACTTAACACTGATGGGTTAGGGAACCACGATAGGATCAATTAAAAAAAGGTTAATAAAGTATTTAGGGGGGACTTTTGAGGAGAGCCATAAGATCAAATACTTAATTAACCTCAAAATTTAAGAGATTGAGAGAAACTACCCATAAAGTGTACTGTTTAACCTTACATGAGCTTGTTCAGATCAAGGTGTGACACTAAAGATGGCTGCGATTTCCTGTTTCACCACACACCACGTGCTGGTATCCAAGATGATGCCCACCCTGATGACCTCATGGATCCGCCCATGTTAACGCCCAACCTGATGACTTCATGGACCAACCCAACCTGATGACCTCATGGATCCACCCACGGACTAGCTCATTGCCCAACCCACTAACCAATAGAATACATCCGATCACTCCTATTTTAGAGCTAACAGAGCCCCCTTACAGGGGATATATAAACCTATGTTCTTATTAATAAAAGCCTCTTGGAGCTGTGCCATAGATTGATCAAAGAGAGGTTACATCCGACTGTCTCTGGTGTGATTTCTTTAGTGCACACTTGATCAATATCCATTGGGCCAGGAGCAGGCAACTAGTGAAGATTTCTTATTGTTCAACCTAACAATCTCATGCTTAATATTTTAAATTAATAGGATTATTATCTGTAACGTTCTTAAATACTACTAAATAAATGATCACCATTCAGCATAACAGCCTGTGCACTGATGAGCACCAGTGATGCTGGAAGTAATCCTGCCGGTAAGTGTGGAGGATGAGCATCCTGATGTCATCCAGTATTGCTCCCCAAATATATGGTTTAAATAGTCATTAAGTAGGATCATCCCAAAGAAGGCCGCTTATATAGCACCTGTGACACCTGCCACATTCTAAGAGCTCTGTTTTTCAAGGTAATTTATAGAACTTGGCAAAGAAAAAGGATTTTACTCACGTGTTAATATACTTTGTGTACTCTCTAGCAGTGCTCTAGAGAAGAAGCTGGACTGGACTAATGCTGCTTCTATATAGTCTAGCCAGGTCTGATGTATTTTTTAAAATGGGGAGAATGAGGCGAAAAAAAATTATATGGCATCAAGAACAACACAGTTTAAAAAAATATAAAAATGTAGCAATTTATTAGTAATTTATTCCATTTTATGAAAGGTGACAGGTTCTGTATATTAGATACCAGCTTCTACTGCAATGTCTCATGTGTTACTGGTGTCTGCTCTATTTCACTAATGTGGAAATGTCAGTCGCAAGAATTAAACATTTATGCACCTTCACATCCACCTCGTACTAATATCTGACTGCAACAGTTTACTGCAGCCCGCACTGATCTAATGGAGAGCTGACTAGACACTACTGTAAAAAGCTTTAGCAGGAAGGAAGCTATAGAGGCTCTTGCATCCTTAGTGCAGAATTAGAGCTCTGTCATGACTTGTCTACACACCAGGACAGACTGCAAAAAAAATAACTTGCATCCCAACAAAACACTCCATCTACTGTATGTAAACTTAGCACCTAAATTAGCTCATCGGCGAAACTGCTGTAAATGCCGCTATGTAGTCCAAATTCATAATAGATCAATTTGCACGGAGCACCCACTTTCTTTTGGGGCTACAAAAAGGGTCCTTTTAGAAGGATAGCGTTCGGTTATATTACATGGAAAAAGTCAAACCTTGCTTGGGGGACATAAGAGAATAGCCCCCCTTTAGTTATTTATCTGAGTATTGAACACTGCTAAACACCCAGTGAGAAAAAGCTGAACAGTAGGAAATTGCTGGGCATTCCCTGTGTAGTAACGTAAAGGAGCCTAAACCCTTTCACCCCCAAGACTGTTTTCACCTTCATGACCTGGCAAAATTTTACAATTCTGACCAGTGTCACTTTATAAGGTAATAACTCACTCGTTTCGACAGATCCCAACGTTTCAGAGAATGTTTTTATTATATTGTACTTCATGATAGTGGTTAAATTTCTTTGACATGATTTTCGTTTGTTTGTGAAAAAATCAGAAATTTGGTGAAAATTTTGCAATTTTCAAACATTTAATTTTTTTGCCCTTAAATCAGAGAGTTATGTCACACAAAATAGTTAATAAATAACATTTCCCACATTTTATTTTACATCTGCACAATTTTTGAAACATAATGTTTTTCTTCTTAGGAAGTTAGAAGAGGTAAAAGTATCAGGATCCTGTCAGCGCCGGCGGACTGCCGCGGCTGAACAGGGTAACTCACCCAGACTACGGGAGGACCCGGGGTCCGATACTGAAGGGAAAGTTCAGACAACAGGACCTGCGACACTGAAAGTAGTTAGCAGCACAAGGACCTACGATCATGTGACCACAGGGGGCATGGCTTAGCGTCCTGCTGCAGGAGAAGGCTGTAGGGTTCTATTACAGGAATCCTGAAGTAAAGGAAACTCAGGTCAGACAAACAGGGGTCATACACGGAGAGGGCGGCGCGGTACCAGAGGGACAAGCAGAGAATAGTCAAAACGTAAGCAATGAATAATACACAGTGCTAGCAACTCAGTACAAGGGAGGCAGTCAGAGAGTAGTCAGGTCCAAGGCAAAAGAGTCATACACGGAGATAGCAGAGCAGTACAAAAGGTACAGGCAGAACTTGTAACATGGACAGAACCGGATCAAAACCTAGCAAGCATAAAGTGTCACAGTCACAAAGCACACTAGGGTCACACAATGAGGCTATAAAAAGCCTCCCAGAATCTCAGAGTGAGGCCGTCCAGATTAACCTCTGAACTACCTGATCACACAAACTCAGCAGATCATGACAAAAAGTTGACCAGCAATTTCTCATTTTTCCAACAAAATTTGCAAAACCATTTTTTTTAGAGACCACATCACATTTGAAGAGACTTTGAGGGGCCTATATGTCAGAAAATACCCAAAAGTGACACCATTCTAAAAACTGCACCCCTCAAGGTGCTCAAAACCACATTCGAAATGTTTATTAACCCTTCAAGTGCTTCACATGAATTTTTGTGGAAAAATGATCATTTAAAAAATTTTTCACAAAGATTTTATTTTAGTCCCAAATTTCTTTATTTTCACAAGGGAAACAGGGGAAATGGAACCTAAAATTTGTTGTGTAATTTCTACTCAGCATGCCGATACCCCGCATGTGGGGGAAAGTACTGTTTGGGTGCACGGCAGGGAAAGGAAGGAACCGATTGACATTTGACTTTTTGAACACAAAATAGTCTGGAATCGAAAGCGGATGCCATGTCCCATTTGGAGAGCCCTTGATGAGCCTAAACAGTGGAACCCCCCACAAGTTACCCCAATTTGGAAACTAGACCCCCTCAGGGAACTTATATAGATGAGTGGTGAGCACCTTGAACCTCAAGGTGGTTCACAGATATTTATAACGTTGAGCAGAGAAAACAAAAAAATCTAATTTTTTTCCACAAAAAATGTTCATTTAAACCCAAATTTTTCATTTTCACAAGGGTAACAGGAGAAATTGCACAAAAAATGTTGGGGTCTATTTTCTTGTGAGTACGCCAATAATCCATATGTGAGGAAAAGTACAGTTTGGGCGTATGGTAGGTCTCGAAAGCGGAGGAACACCATTTGATGTTTTGAACGTAAAATTTGCAGGAATCATTAGTGAATTATTGGAGAGCCCCTGATGTGCCTAAACAGTAAAAAAAAAACCCACAAGTGATGCCATTTTAGAAGCTAGACCCCTCAAGGAATGTATCTAGATGAAGGTTCAAGGTGCTCACTGGACTAGTGCTTCACAGAAGTCCATAACGTTAACCTGTGAAAATAAAAAAATATAATTTTTCCACCAAAAATTTTTTTAGTCCCAAATTTTGCATTTTCATAAAGGTAACAGGAAAAATTGAACCATACAATTTGTTGTGCAATTTGTACTGAGTACGCTAATACCCCATATGTGGGGGGGAAACTACTGTTTAGGTGTATGGTAGGACTCAGAAAGGAAGGAGTGATGTTTTGGAACCCAGACTTTAATGTAATTGTGTGCGGCTATCATGTTGTGTTTGGAAAGCCCCTGGTGTGCCTAAACAGTGGAAAACCAACATAAGTGACCCCTTTTCGGAAACTAGACCCCTCAAGAAATATATCTAGATGTGTGGGGAGAACCTTAAACCCCCAGGTGCTTCACAGTATTTTACAACGTGGATCTGTGAAAATAGCAAAAAAAAATTTTTCCACAAAACTGTTGCTTTAGCCCGATATATTTTTTCATTTTCACACTGATAGCAGGAGAAAATGAACCCCAAAATTTGTTGTTCAATTTCTCCTAAGTAGAATGATACCCCATATGTGGTCGAAAGCAATGTATATGCCCTGGCATTTCCTGTGATATATGTGCCCTCAGTGGCTACAGCATCGCCTGTGATGTATATGCCCCTAAGCCCCTCCTGTTATGTAGGTGCCCCTGGGTCTCTTGTGATGTATATGTTCCCTGCCTCTCCTGTAATGTATGTGCACTGGCATCTTCTGTGATATGTCGCCCTAGCGTCTCCTGTGATGTTATGCCCCAAGCCCCTCCTGTGATGTATGTGCCTCGGTGTCTCCTGTGATGTATATTCCCACAGCCCCTCCTGTGATGTATATGCCTCCCAGTGTTTCATATGATATATATGCTCCAGCACCTGCTGTGATGTTTATGTCCAGAGTATCTTCTGTGCTGTATTTTCCACAATGTCTCCAGTGATGTATATGCCCCAATGTCTCCTGTGATGAATATGCCCCAACATCTCCTGTGATGTATATGCCCAAACATCTCCTGTGATGCATATGCCTCATCATCTCCTGTGATAGATATGTACCAGCCTCAGTGAATCCTTTGTAATGTACATGATCCAGTCCCAGTGTCTCCTGTGTAATGTATATGCACCAGCTAAAGTGTCTCCTATGTGATGTATATGCTGCAGCCCCAGTGTCCCATATGTGATGTGTATACTACAACCCCAGTGTCTCTTAGGCTACGTGCACATGCTGCGGATTGGGGTGTGGATTTGGCCACGCTGATTTTGTAAAATCCGCAGGTAAATCTGCAGGTCAAAAGACCTGCGGTTTTACCTGCGGATTGCTCTGCGGTTTTGCCCTGCGGTTTTTCATCTCCACAATGGAGGAGATGGCAAACCGCAGCGGAATCTGCTGAAAGAATTGACATGTCAATTCTTTCTGCGGTTTCAAAACCGCAGAAAAACCACGCGGAAAAATCCGCACCGTCTGCACTGCGGTTTTTTATTCCCATAGGGAATAATGGTACTGTACACCGCAGCAAAAACTGCTGCGGACCCGCAGCGGCCAAATCCGCAGCGGAAGCGCAGCTGAATCCGAAGCGTGTGCACACACCCTTATGTGATGTATAACAAATAGTCGTTGTCCCCTATGTGATCTATAGAGACCAGTCTCAGTGTCTCCTGTGTGATGAAGACTGTAGACTCCCATTTGCTTGAGTTCTATAAATATTACATGAACAGTGATGTATTTCCCACTATGAGAAGACACGCAGTGTAATATACAGTGGGGCAAAAAAGTATTTAGTCAGTCAGCAATAGTGCAAGTTCCACCACTTAAAAAGATGAGAGGCGTCTGTAATTTACATCATAGGTAGACCTCAACTATGGGAGACAAACTGAGAAAAAAAAATCCAGAAAATCACATTGTCTGGTTTTTTTTCATTTTATTTGCATATTATGGTGGAAAATAAGTATTTGGTCAGAAACAAAATTTCATCTCAATACTTTGTGATATATCCTTTGTTGGCAATGACAGAGGTCAAACGTTTTCTGTAAGTCTTCACAAGGTTGCCACACACTGTTGTTGGTATGTTGGCCCATTCCTCCATGCAGATCTCCTCTAGAGCAGTGATGTTTTTGGCTTTTCGCTTGGCAACACGGACTTTCAACTCCCTCCAAAGGTTTTCTATAGGGTTGAGATCTGGAGACTGGCTAGGCCACTCCAGGACCTTGAAATGCTTCTTACGAAGCCACTCCTTCGTTGCCCTGGCGGTGTGCTTTGGATCATTGTCATGTTGAAAGACCCAGCCACGTTTCATCTGCAATGCCCTTGCTGATGGAAGGAGGTTTGCACTCAAAATCTCATGATACAAGGCCCCATTCATTCTTTCATGTACCCGGATCAGTCATCCTGGCCCCTTTGCAGAGAAACAGCCCCAAAGCATGATGTTTCCACCACCATGCTTTACAGTAGGTATGGTGTTTGATGGATGCAACTCAGTATTCTTTTTCCTCCAAACACGACAAGTTGTGTTTCTACCAAACAGTTCCAGTTTGGTTTCATCAGACCATAGGACATTCTCCCAAAACTCCTCTGGATCATCCAAATGCTCTCTAGCAAACTTCAGACGGGCCCGGACATGTACAGGCTTAAGCAGTGGGACACGTCTGGCACTGCAGGATCTGAGTCCATGGTGGCGTAGTGTGTTACTTATGGTAGGCCTTGTTACATTGGTCCCAGCTCTCTGCAGTTCATTCACTAGGTCCCCCCGTGTGGTTCTGGGATTTTTGCTCACCGTTCTTGTGATCATTCTGACCCCACGGGGTGGGATTTTGCGTGGAGCACCAGATCGAGGGAGATTATCAGTGGTCTTGTATGTCTTCCATTTTCTAATTATTGCTCCCACAGTTGATTTCTTCACTCCAAGCTGGTTGGCTATTGCAGATTCAGTCTTCCCAGCCTGGTGCAGGGCTACAATTTTGTTTCTGGTGTCCTTTGACAGCTCTTTGGTCTTCACCATAGTGGAGTTTGGAGTCAGACTGTTTGAGGGTGTGCACAGGTGTCTTTTTATACTGATAACAAGTTTAAACAGATGCCATTACTACAGGTAATGTGTGGAGGAAAGAGGAGACTCTTAAAGAAGAAGTTACAGGTCTGTGAGAGCCAGAAATCTTGATTGCTTGTTTCTGACCAAATACTTATTTTCCACCATAATATGCAAATAAAATGAAAAAAAAACAGACAATGTGATTTTCTGGATTTTTTTTTCTCAGTTTGTCTCCCATAGTTGAGGTCTACCTATGATGTAAATTACAGACGCCTCTCATCTTTTTAAGTGGTGGAACTTGCACTATTGCTGACTGACTAAATACTTTTTTGCCCCACTGTACATCTGTGTTCAGAACATCTTAGTCCTGAAAGTTGCTTTCAAAATTCACCGCAAAAAAATTGACTGTGCTCCAGATCAATGCAAATTTGCAAAAGCAGTAGCGAGTAACAACATCATCAATACCACCTAACATCACAACACCACCAAAGATAAGCAGCTCCAGTCATCACATTAGGGGTGAGTTTATTACATGTTTGACATAATATAGCAGGATAAATTTCAAGTTGATAATTTTGTACGGCCTCTGAGTGATGGTCTGAGGCTGGAGTCACACTAAACGATAAAAAAATCGGTCCAATTTTGACGGACTGAAATCGCGCAAAGGTTTCTTCACCAGGGATACGTCTGTCAGCCGAATTTCGTGTGATGATGCGATTTTACTCACATCTAAGCATCCGTTTGACATCCGTCTGGCGAGATTTTCTCGCAGGCTAGCAAAATGGACATATAATGGAGCCCAATGACAGGTTTTCCAACACAAACTAAAGAATAGATCTAGACACATAGAATACATATATATATATATATATATATATATATACATGTCATATAGACACATTTATATATATATTTCTAATTCATACAGTTCTTCATTGCAGTATAGCCGCTGAAACATTTGCCGGCTTTTGGAAAATCATTCTCCTACCCGACGTGAAATGACACATGGTTTACATACAGTTAACCATTTCATTTCATGTTTTTTTTTAGATGTCTATCACTAGTAATTAGATGAGGGTTTGTGGGTTAAATTTTGGAGTTGTAGGTGTTAATTTAAGGGGTTAATTCGTTGTAAAAATTTACGGGGACTCCCGCTGACGTCACTGAAGCTGCAGGGAGTCCCCGTAATTTTTAACAACGAATTAACCCCTTAAATTAACCCCTACAACTCCAAAATTTAACCCACAAACCCTCATCTAATTACTAGTGATAGACATCTAAAAAAAACATGAAATGGTTAACTGTATGTAATATAAATGTATATATAAATTATATATAAATGTGTCTATATGACATGTATATATATATATATATATATATATATGTATTCTATGTGTCTAGATCTATTCTTTCGTTTCTTTATTTAACCGGTCAGTGTGATTTTACTGTATTGTAAAAAGAATTGCTGGCTTTTGGTAAAGGATACCAGGTGCGATTTTATCACAAGTCACACACCAGGTCCGTTTGTCATCCAATTTTTTCTCGCCCCCATAGACTTGCATTGGTGAGTCCGATCCGAAAATCGATGACAATCGCAGCATGCTGCGATTGTCTCGGTCTGAGGAACGGATCCGACAAAAAAACGCATGATGGGAGGTGCCCCATAGAATAACATTGGGAAGAATGCAATGCGATTTTTTTATCGCATTGCATTCGTCCGATTTAATCTCTAGTGTGACTCCGGTCTAAATATCCAAACGGTCCCAGGCAGAAAAAAAGGTTCCCCACCCCTTTGTTAGAGACTCTGCCACAAGTTCTGCCGGATTTGATAAGAAGAACAGCAAGCAGCTGTATTCCACCACAGGGAACTGACTGTCACCATGACAGGACTCCATTAACCCCACTGTAAATCACTGGGATTCACTGGGTGCTGATGTCATCTGTTTTATGGTGCATCTGGAATAGCAGTGTGGCTCATGTGATAAACTGAATCAATTTTAAGTGATAATTGTTTGCCTTGTAATTACCCGAACTTAAATAGAATGGCCAATCTCTACCTTGTCCCTACTGTGCTGTAGTACTAGTTTAGAATAGAATCTGAAAACTACTATACAATAAATGTAAATGTGTAAATGGCTATTGTATAGTTGTATTTGTAATTAAAAATAATTTATCACCAGGTTTTTGCTGAGAACACCACAGGCAGAGATCCTAATTCCAATGATATGTCACTTACTAGGCTTCTTGCTGTAATTGTGATTAAGCACTGCTTTTTCTGCTGCAGTTCTTCTAGTCTTCTCCATGAGGAGCTCCTGCTATGTAGTCCTCCATAATCATCAACTTTGCCTAACCTCCACCCCCACCATTGATTGCATAGGCAGAAAGCTGCCACAGTGTGTTCAGAAAGATGTCAATCCATGACTACGGCAGGGTGAGACAGCGTGTCATTGGGAGAATTAGCAGAGCAAAAGCAGATCAAATTTTATCAAAACTACAGCAGGATGTCCAGTAAAAAGTGTCTTCATTATATTTATAAAGTGACTGATTCTGAATAGTAAAGAAATACGGTTCAGACAAAATGTTTCCGCTGCATACAATGTACATATACTAAATTGTCTTCATCTATACTTTTATGAGCACTGTATTGTTCTCTTTGGTGACATATTCTGGATGAAGTTTAATATTCTAATGTCTTTGATGCTCTTTTTGTCATGAATAGTCATCTGTTTCATCCACATTGCTTGTAAAAGTGAATGTTTATCCTGATCAGAACTGGAAATGAATAGTTCCCAATAAATGGAGCCGTCAAGCCCTGACAGTTCATTAATCATAGAGAAACTTTCATACTGTGCTTGTTTTACAGGTCTGGCATTATTAGCTCATGTAAGGCTTGGGATCCCTCACTGCCATAGTGTTGGTACTCCATCACTCACTGTTCTGCTGCCCGAGGCATTAAGCATAGCGGCTTCCTATTGTAATGTGTCATATAAAGCTGTGTCATTTAGGCACTTGTATTCATTTGGTGTACATAACAAAAGGAACAAATGTGTCCACAGGAGTGGACCGGACAGATAGTCTAAAGGCCCTGTCACACACAGCGATCTCGCTAGCAAGATCGCTGATTTTGTGACTCCACAGCGATCTCGCCAGAGATCGCTGTATGTGACATGGATCAGCGACAGGCCCCCCACCGGGTATCGCTGATCGTGCACTATCGTCCTGGGCCGTTTTTTGGTCGCTGGTCTCCCGCTGGCCAGCGCGCATCACTGCGTGTGGAAGCGAGAGACTAGCGATCAGCGACGCTGGACGCTGGTCCTGATCGCTGGAGGGACTGTCTATGTGACAGTTCACCAGCGATCAGCCTAACAATGTCCCAGCGATCCCATCCATGTCGGATTGTTGGTGGGATCGCTGGGACATCGTTATGTGCAACGGGGCCTTAATTCAAGCTCTGCCCTGTCTCAATTGGTAATATCACAACTAGATCATCTGAAGCAGTAATAGTTTAGTTATAATACATAAATAATCTTTAAAAAGTGCTTACATATTCCGCAGCGCTTTACAGTTTGCACACATTATCATCACTGTCCCTGATGGGGCTCACAATCTAAATTCCCTATCAGTATGTCTTTGGAGTGTGGGAGGAAACTGGAGTGCCCGGAGAAAACCCACGCAAACACAGGGAGAACGTACAAACTCCTTGCAGATGTTGTCCTTGGTGGGATTCGAACTCAGGACCCTGAGCCACCGTGCTACCCAGTTTTTGGCAACATTGACAAAACAAATTGGAATTTTTATACATGACCTGATCAATTACCTGCCTTCACTCACCTATCGTTAGACTGGATATTCTTCTACCACTTATACATCTTGTATAGTATGGGCAAGTGCAGACAGCCATAGATTCTCTCATCTGAGAGAATTAGGCCAATTATGAAAATGATACTCAGAGTTTGATCAGACTGTGACCATAGTGTGATCAGATTCTCTTTGATGAGGAGAAAATGGAGAAAGAAATGTCTCCATCTTGCTGCATCTGTAAGGGGTGTACTGGGACTGACTTGTGCCCCACTCCCTTTGCCCTATTCCTTGTTATTATGTGTAATGTATGTGCTCTACCGTGTAAAAGTTTAGGGTCACGTAGAAATCTTATTTTTGAAAGAAAAGCAGTTTTTTTTTCCAATGAAGCTAACATTAAATGATGCAGAAATACACTCTATACATTGTTAATGTGGTAAATGACTCTTCTAGCTGCAAATGTCTGGTTTGTATTGCAATATCTGCATAGGTGTACAGAGGCCCATTTCCAACAACCATCACTACAGCGTTCTTATGGTACTCTGTGTTTGCTAACTGTGTAAGAAGGCTAATGGATGGTTAGAATATCCTTGAAAACCCTTGGGCAAGTATGTTAGCACAGGTGAAAACAGTTTGGCTTATTAGAGAAGCTATAAACCTGACCTTTCTTTGAGCTAGTTAAGGATCTGGAGCATTACATTTGTTGGTTCCCTTAAACTCTCAAAATTGCCAGAAAAAAGAACTTTCATGTGAAACTCAACAGTCTATTCTTGTTCTTAGAAATGAAGGCTATTCCATGCGAGAAATTGCCAAGAAACTGAAGATTTCCTACAATGGTGTGTACTACTCCCTTCAGAGGAGAGCACAAACAGGCTCTAACCAGAGTAGAAAGATAAGTGGGAGGCCCCACTGCACAACTGAGCAACAAGACAAGTACATTAGAGTCTGTAGTTTGAGAAATCGACGCCTCACAGGTCCTCAACTGGCAGCTTCATTAAATAGTACACGCAAAATGTCAATGTCTACAGTGAAGAGGGACTCTGGGATGCTTGCCTTCAGGGCAGAGTGGCAAAGAAAAAGCCATATCTGAGACTGGCTAATAAAAGGAAAATAATAATATGGGCAAAAAACACAGACATTGGACAGAGGAAGATTGGAAAAATGTTTTATGGACAGATGAATCCAAGTTTGAGGTGTTTGGATCATACAGAAGAACATTTGTGAGACGCTGAACAACTGAAAAGATGCTGGAAGAGTACCTGATGCCATCTGTCAAGCATGGTGGAGGTAATGTGATGGTCTGGGATTGCTTTGGTGCTGGTAAAGTGGGAAATTTGTAAAATGGATTTTGAATAAGGAGGGTTATCACTTTATTTTGCAACGCCATTCCCATATCCTGTGGACAGCGCTTGATTGGAGCCAATTTCATCCTACAACAGGACAATGACCCAAAGCACACATCCAAATTATACAAGAACTATTTAGGGAAGAAGCAGGCAGCTGATATTCTCTCTGTAATGGAGTGGCCTGCGCAGTTATCAGATCTCAACCCCATTGAGCTGTTGTGGGAGCAGCTTGACCTTATAGTATGCAAAAAGTGCCCATCAAGCCAAACCAACTTGTGGGAGGGGCTTCTGGAAGCATGGGGTGAAATTTCTCCAGATTACCTCAGCAAATTGACTGCTAGAATGCCAAAGGTCTGCAATGCTGTAATTGCTGCAAAGGGAGCATTTGACGAAAGCATTGTTTGAAGAAGAAAATTATTATTTCAAATAAAAATCATTTTTTTGAACCTTGTCAATGTCTGTACTAGATTTGAAATTCATTTGGCAACTCATTTGATTAATAAAAGTATCATTTTTCATGGAAAACAAACTTGTCTGGGTGACACCAAAATTTTGAACGGTAATGTATGTATATTTTATTATTTTTCAGGAAAGTGTAGTAGTGATGGAGTTAGCCCACTAGAGGGGGCACTTGAGCACACTTAGAATAGGATGAGAAGTAGTTAATTTAGGAGGGGCCAACTGTGGGTAAGGCAGAGAATTTCCTGCATTTGAGTCAGTAGGCCCTGAGAGCCCGGAACGAGCATTTGGCAATGTAATGTTTCAGCAAGTAGCCCAGTCGTCCAGGGCCTGTGGGCCGAAGGTCACAGCAGTAAAAGATTGCAGGGCAGCTCCAATATGCAGCAGATAACTACATGGGCTGATGCCCTTTTGTCTGGGGTGAAACAGACAGGGGAACTGCTGAAGATAGTTAGGCTGTCCAGAAGGAACGAGTCGGTATGACCCTGGGACATTCCGGACAAGGTGAGGGAAAGCACAGGGAAAGAAAGGATTGTGCTCTGTGATGTTCCCTATGATGTTGCTGTGACTGAGCTGGACATGCTGAGAATGGAACCAAGTAAAATTGTTCATTTGAAATTGGAACTGGACTCTGTCTCTCTTTGATTAAAACCGTCAGAAGGAAATCCTCAGCATATCAAAGAGGACCCTGATGGATCTGAAAGCGCAAAGAAAGGTACGCTACAAAGGGGACATTGTGTGCATGTGATGGAGGGCCAGGGTGCGCTGAAACAGCCACCATTGTGGGCTACGACTAATGCCCTGGACTCCCTCACAGATCTGGTACAAAGTGTAATGCTATATCAAGACTATCAATGCATTCTGGAACCAAACGTGCTGCCCAGTGTCAGAAAGCTTCATCTGAATCTCAGTTGATGGGTCCTCCAACATGGTAATGAGTAACTCAAAACACACAGCTAAAAACATCAAAGGATGGCAAAAAGCAAAGCATCAGACTCAGGCTTTGACTTGCTCACATGAGAGCAGGAGAATCTTCCGGTAGACCCCTGTGAAGAAGGTCTAATAAGCAGTGATTTTACACTTGATTCACAGTTTGCAGAGAAAATGGTATAATCTAATCATTCATTAAACAAGTTAGCCAAATTAATATTACATATAAGCAAATGTACATCTCTGTACTAGAGTCAAGTTATTTTTACATATAGCTGTAAAGGTCGGCCACTGCCGTAGTCATGGCCGAGGACACCAGGGCACCTGAGCCCTGGCCTCCCTTCACAGATACACCACATTTCTCTTGTAGTTCACTTGCCTCTACATTCCTGGCGCTGATGAGGTCCACCCTCCTTTCGTGGGGTCACCTTTGGCCTTAGATGAATAAGAGACACAGCCGAAGTATAATTCAAAATACAAAACTTTATTCTCCGAAATTCTCAGTACATCCAGATCCAGTACAGCATTTACAGCAATATTTGCATCACAGAACACTTCTTTCTTCCCTTCCTTATCTGCCTTGTTACATGGCTCGAGATCGGGTCGTACCGCTCAGTACGTTTTCCTCGGTATTCTCCCTGTGCAGCCTGGCTTCCTTTGAGAGTTCCCCCTGGCCATTTCGCCCAGCCATAAGGGCGTCTGCCCATGCTAGGAACTGCCACATGATAAGTAAACCGCCAGTCTGTCCTGCCGTATACTCCAATGTAGTTTCTTCTTTAGAAATGTCTGTAGCTATAACTATGCTACTTGCACTTCAGCTGTAACTTTACTGCTGCTTTCTCTGGCTAAACCAAAGGAAAAAACAATGTGTGTGTATACCCTAATGAAAATAAATAAGTAACAAAGCAAGTGCATTAAATAACATAGGGTACTTGGTAAACACTATTTTGATCAAAAAAGTATAAAGCTGTCCCACCACGGCAAGGTGTACCCATTTGAGACAGGAACTACACTAACGGTTAAAACCTACCTAGTGTGAATAGTGGCAGAGTCTCTGGGTCCCAAACGGACACCCAGCTTCAGAGGGACTATAAGTAAACTACACAGCTCAGTAGAAAGAAGGGCACACCCTATTTGAAATGAATACAAAAATGCTGAAGAAAAACCAAAAAAACTGAACTGGAGTAGAGTTGAATGACATGCATGATGTAAAAACATGTTCACACTGGCCATAAAAGCAAGCAAAACCAAAGGAAAAAACAATGTGTGTATATACCCTAATGAAAATAAATAGACACCTCTCCATTATTAATCCACTAGTCTGAAAGGGTTAAAAAAAAACACACACACACATTAAGAAAAAAGACTTTTAATGAAATAAATAAACACACATTTTTTTCCATCTTTATTTCACTCCCGATCCATTCAAAGCCATCGTTCTCCTGGAAAAAAATTCAAAATAAAAAAGCAACAATATCCCATGCCTGTCCGCCGTACAGTCAAGTCCCATGCAATCCATCTGAAGGGGTTAAATAGTTTACAACCGGGACCTGTGCTAATGTGACCAGCCTGGCTGTACACCACGAAGGAATGAAGGAAAAGCTGCCTGCGCAGCCTCCCCGCCTGACCGGAGATGAACTGATTAGCGTGGGAAAGTTTCTGAATACTTTCCCATGCTGTCAGTTAACCATGGGTCAGGTGGGGAGTCAGAAACTTTCCCACGCTAATCAGTTCATCTCTGGCCAGGTGGGGAGGCTGAATACATGTGAGGAATGCCTGTTTGTTAGGGAATTCCCACATGTATTCAGGTTTTCTAGAGGTGGTAAATCATACAGCTACTTCAACAAAAACTAAATCTCCGAGCACACCAAAACACTTGGAGGACACCCGAGCATGCATGGGAAAACCCGAGCAACGAGTATACTCGCTCATCATTATTAATAATGGATAGGTGTCTTAGTGACACCTCTCCGTTATTAACCAGACTTAATGTCACCTTACAATATCAAGGTGACATTAACCCCTTATTACCCCAAATGCCACCTGCTACAGGGTAATGGAAAGAGAGCTGGTGAGTGTCGTAATTGGCGCATCTTGCCGGGGGGGGGCAAAAACAATGGTCCCTCTCTAGGCTATTAATATCTGCCCTCAGTCACTGGCTTGCCCTCTCTGGTGGAGAAAATTGGGCAGGAGCCCACAAGAGTTTTTTCCAGTTTTTTCAGAGAATTAATCCTTTAATTTACCACTTACAGCTCCAAAATTTTACACACACACTACTAACATTATTAGTGAGGGACATACAAAAAATAATGGATATGCAATGGTTTACTGTATGTAAACCATGTCTCATATCCTGTCGGGTTCTGTAATGATTTTACAGATGCCAACAATTGATTTTTCAATTATTCTGCTATCTATATCTCTATGAAATATAAATATATATATATGCGTGTGTCAATGACATATATATACCTATACTATGTCTATACATGTATTCTATCTATTCTATATTAACATGTCAGTGTGATTTTACAGTATAGCGAACTGAATTGCCGACTTTTCTAAAGGACACCGGTGGGTATTTCTCGCAAGACACACTTGTGGTCCGGTCCATGTGTAATCTGTTTTTTGCTCGCACCCATAGACTTGCGTTGGCGAGTCTCGGGCGTAATACGTTGCAAATCACAGCATGATGCGATTTCTCTCACACGTATAATACGGGCGAGAAAGAAACGGATGATGGGAGCTGCCCCATAGATTATTTTTTCTCGCATAGCACTTGTCCATATTTCTCTCTAGTGTGACTCCAGCCGAAAGAGCAGAAACATGCATCTGGAGAAGGCACCTTCACACCTGAGACAGCTGGTGCAGTTTGTTCATAAGGAGTGGGCCAAAATACCAATGGATGGGTGCAGGAGTCTCACTGAGACTTACAGAACATTTATTTGCAGTGATTTTGTTATGCCTCATGAATGAGACATTTTACAGACTGTCCTGTGCATTTTACATGCTGTATTGCAGGCTCTCATACTGTTTACTGTTCCTATGTTTTCCTGTGTTTTGCATAGCTGAAATCCTCCCTTTCCATCAAGTTTGTCCCTCCTGTCTCCCTCTTCTGGGTGTGATGTCACTTCCTTCTTCTTCCCCCTGTGTCTCATTCTCCATCTTGGCTTCATCAGAAGCACATCTGCTTTCAGCCTGTCTGAAGAAAGTCTTTTTCACCTGCTGCTGTTTGTATGCATTCAACAAGAATTCTTAAAGAAATCAAAGTCTCTTTTGGATTCTTCATAACGTGTGCAGGCAGCTGAGTTGAGCTATCTGCGACCGTCGCCTATTGTAAGTAAGGTGAAGATAGTCAGCATCTCACAGAGCCATATTTGCAGCCACAGTCCCAGGGGACAGAATAGTAAAAAAGACTTACCAGATTCATCTGTAAAACCCACAGCTTCTATAAAGCTACAGAACTTCCTGCAGAGCATCCGCTCTCAGCATATAAGAGACTAGACAGCTCCCCTTCTCCCTGTGAATCAGGATGGCTGAGGAAATGACTACACGGTCTCTGTCAGACCCATTGTTAGAGGAAGAGTGCATAGAACTTGATTCATCATTTAGTGAGAAGGCTAGACGTCCCAGAAAGCCAACATGGAAAATAAGGGAGAATCTAGAATCCAGTAAACATGATCTTCTCTGTGCTACAGCAGAGCTATGGCAAAAACTGCTGATTCACATAGACAGCCTGTCTCAGCCTACTTCTCTGCAATGATCACCAGAGGGAACCCTTGCACAACTGTGTTCAGACTATCAACGATATGCAAAAATAGCAGACCAGTATATATCAGTGTTAAAGAGACTTAATCTGTCAGTTCCCTGCAAAGAGCTACCAGCTTTCCAACAACTCAACTCAGAGAGAAAGCATGGTGCGCGACATAAAAGCCAAGACAGAGGCAAGAATTGCGCTAATAGCCGAGATGTCATCTTGCATTTCTGGCTCAGCCAGGCAGTCAAAGCAATCATCTAAGTGACGCTCCTCAAAATCTTCAACCCTCAGCGAACAGCTCGTAAAAGCACGTGCAGAAGTCGAGGCCACTAAAATACAAGCAGCCTTCGCTCAAAAGGAAACTGAGATGAAAATAGAGGCAGCCGAAGCAGTGCACAGAATAGAGGCCCTAGAGAAGGAACGCGAACACGCCATAGCCATGGCAAGGTTAAAGGTCCTGGAACAAGCCATCAGTGGGAGCCAAAGAGATAGCATCAGTTTAAGTGATCTTGATACTGAAGACCACCTTAAGCGTACTAGAGACTATTGTGGTGTAATGACCACTGTGTCCACGAGGGGGTGCTGTGTGGATGTCCCAAGAGTGTGAGTGGTTGAAGAGCCATTATGTATCTCAAGGTGGGTGACCTTGAGATAGAGACATATGTATGTTTATGAATGCTATTGTAAAGTATATGTCTGTGTGAAGGACCTGTGGTGAGGTCATAGTCATGTGACCCGGTGGGCGTGGCTATGGACCATATAATGTGGCCAGGTTAGGTCACATGGAGTGAATGCTGGGACCTGATTGGTCCAGTTTGGAAGGTCCCGTGAGGAGAAGGATCTCCTCACTAACAGCAGCCTGTGGAGCGACTGTGTGTGTAATGGCGGCCAGTATCTGAGAGTCCCTGAGGAGTGAGTGGACTTCTGCGGCCTGGAGAAACAGCCATAGGGGAACCCTGACGTGGGTGAGATAACCCTGGGGCTAAATAGCCTGTATAATGGAAGCTCTCCTGTAATGCTGTGTATATTGCTGCTGGAGGTTTATGAAGGATGAATAAACCTCATAGACTATGATTTGTTGGAAAATCCTGTGCCGGATGTGTTTTTCGATCGCTGCAAGCGAGAACCCCTTACTTACATGACAGCGCTACCTCACATATGGTGGAGAAAGCAAAGGGCAATATTGTAGCCTTGTTGCTAGGGGCAACGGAAAAGGACTGCAGATTCGGTTGCTGGGGGCAACGCTGAGCCAGGAGGGCTGACGGTCTTAAAGCCATGTGATGTGCTGACAGGAGTCAGTGGCAAAGACTTATAGGATACCTCTGCGGTAGAGAGGTCCGAGAACCTGCGCGGCTAGCAGGTGCCGGTCGGGAAAGAAGAAAAAAAAAAAGGTGTTTTACTGACCTGGGTCAGTGGTAAAGACTGTGTTCCTGGAGGGTCAGTGTTGGGAAGAGCCCTGGAGCACATGGTAGGACCTTGGACCTGGTGAGGCTTAAGTGTTGGGCAGTCTCAGGCCGAGACGGATGTCCTGAATAGCACCCGCTGAGCCCCTGGACCTGGGGAGGCCGGTGTGTTGGGAGACCCTGGGAGGAGGGCTGCTCCCTGAATAGCACCCGGTGCGCCCTGTGTTGTGGACTGTCTCAGGCGGAGATGGTACGTCCTGAGTGGCACACGAACAGGACATGTGAGAAACTGTGCATGTGTTTTTTTTTTTTTCTTTTTTTTTCTTTTCCTCTGCAAAACCTGAAGGTGCTTGCTGTGGCTCAGTGGGGTCACGAAGGTCTCGCAGCACAAGGACCTGGTGTTTTTCTTTTTTGGGATCTGCCCTGGGAGCATTGGTAGCAGACGCTGTCTGTCTACACCATCCTGCTGCAGCTTTATTGCATGTGACTAAGCAGATACAGTAGTTGTGGCTTTACACAACTATTAAGGGTGACAAGCGGCTTCCGGTGGATCGGCGGGTCCACGAAGATGGCGCAGCAGGAGCTGCAGTGACACCAGCCGCTGTGTATGTGTGTGAACAGCAGCCGGAGGTGCCGGTGATCAGTGACAGCAGGAGCTGTGGTGGTGCCAGCAAAGACTTGTGTGGTATCGTTAAAAGACAAACTGTACTGTGTGAACTGTGGCCTAAGAGGTTCTGCAGGACGGACATGGGGAAATCCCAAAAGGGGGCGGTGACCCAAAAGGGGGCGGTGACCCAAAAGGGGGCGGTGACCCAAAAGGGGGCAGTGACCCAAATTGGAGTGGTGACCCAAAAGGGGGCGGTGACCCAAATTGGAGTGGTAACCCAAAAGGGGGCGGTGACCCAAATTGGAGTGGTAACCCAAAAAGGGGTGGAGTCCCAAAAGGGGGCGGTGACCCAAATTGGAGTGGTAACCCAAAAAGGGGTGGAGTCCCAAAAGGGGGCGGTGACCCAAATTGGAGTGGCAACCCAAAGTGGGGTGGTGGTCCAGAAAGTGGCCAAGTGTGAAGAAGTGACAGCACTGGGTGACTCAGTAGGTATGTCTGGAGTACCGCAGTGTATGTGCAGGTCTTTTTCAGAATGTGGAATATCCTTTCCAGGTAGTAATGATGGGCCACAGATGTGTACAGTGATGCTGCACCGGGAAGGAGCCTTTGGTCGGCTGGAATCAGAGAGTCAGGTGACTCTGACAGGAACTCCTCTCGTTTTCTCTCTGACCGAGAAAAACATCAGGGTTCGCTGTAAACACGGGGTCACGGTGAACTACGCAGTAGACAGAGTAGTGTTTGAGGGGACCAAAGGTGGTGAGTGCCAAGGTAGAGGAATACCACGGGACTTAGTCTATGCCTGGGAGAGGGGCCGGGACTTTCTTTTGTTTGATGACGTTTGGTCTGACGATGGAGATGCTTCGACTGTGGGGCAAGCGGACACTGAGACAGTGACGGCTCCTGACATGGACAGGTCAGAGGTAGAACTGACCAGAGGAAGAAGTACATCTGCCCAACTGACGGACCTGACGTCTCGTGATAAGACAGATGGTGGGCTGGGAGATGAGACTACTGGACTAGACACATTGGTGCTGGATGGTAACTGGAGGGTTCACTCGACTGGGGTGACTGACCCAGTGGTACCCTTTAATGATATAATTAAAGAGGTAGTAGTGAGACACGTGATGGACAAAAGAGAGCAGGATCGTGAGATACAGCTGATAAAGGAGACTGTAACAGAACATGTCGAACGGGAAAGAGTCCTAAGGCAAGCAGCTGAGCACAGAGTGGATGAGCTGGAGAAGGAAGTCTCTGAGCTCAGAGGTCACCTGTCAGCGTGTAAAACCATGAACAAGACCCTGTTGGAAGATATGGAGGTGCTCAGAGAGGCCCAAGAGAAGCATCAACAGGAGATTCTCAGGAGAGAGGATCAGCGTCGCTACCTGGCAGAGGAGCGAGATAAAGTTCTGCAAGAACTCAGTGGAGTAGTAAAAGGTCTTCTACAGGAGAAGAAGTGGATGGGCAAAGACGTACAGCGGCCTTGCCCAACTGATAGCAAGGCAGAACTGCCAAAGCCCATCTTGGAAAAGGGTCCTGAGGACTGTAAATCTCAAGAAGATGGTGAGCCAAGAGCTGCACAAGACAGTCACCCGGTCTTGGCAGATACCTTGAGGGAAGTGTCCGTGGGGAACCCAGAGCCATCTGTCCAGGATGAGAGCAAGTCCACGACCTTCAAGGTTGTAATTGATGTACCAGAAGACATGCAAGAAGCCTGTGCTGAGGAAGGTGTGCATGAGGCTTTCAAAGAGGCGGTCAAAGCGTGTAAGGTGCACTGGGCACCTGAGACTCGGCAGTTGGTGATAGTATCAGCTAGGGAAAACACATGAAACCGAGTAGCTGTCCTGAAAGAGATGCATTTGCAGTGTCTACGTGTCAAACAATTGGTTAGGCGGAGTAATATGAAGGCTGCTCGACGCCTAGAGATAGCAAGAGAGGCTATGGATCGGTTGGGTTTGAGGAAAGATGTGGTTCCGGTACCCAAAGCTCTGATTGGGAGAATCATTGGAAGGTCCGGGAAGGTGATGCAGGACCTTGTGAATGTCTCCGGTGTGGTGAGGGTGAGGATCCCTCCTGATGACGAAGACCAGGTGTCTGGTGAAGTGGGAAGGATTCCCATGATGGTGGTTGGCTCCATGGAAAGCCTGAGGAACTTTCAATTGCTCTTGGAGTATAGAGTGGGGTACCTGCAAGAGATTGAACAGTTGAAGCTGGACCGCCAGCGGATTAATAAAGAAGTGCGGAATACCAGGTGGCGGCCGCCTTCATACCAAGATGTAAGGACCCCAGGGGTACCGCCAAGAAGTGACATGGCAGATGGCCGAAGAATGTCAGCGAGTGGCAATTCGACAGACCGTACGAGGTTGAAGGGCTGTAGTTCCTGTGAGACGTTGACTGAGTCAGACTCGTGCCAGACAGCAGGATCGACTAAGACTTATGACCGCACCAACCGAGAGAGACGGTCAATGAGAGAAAGATCAGGTGACAAGGGGCACTGTAACAGTGTGGTGACTAAACAGTGTCTGATGATGCAGACAGACCGTGACTGGAGGGTCAAAGACAATGACCGGTATTATGACCGCTGGGGGCGGGGGAGGCCTAATGTAGAGATGAGGCCGTATGACAAATGGAGACAGTTCTCTCGACCTGTGGGGCAAGGTGCAATACGTGCCCGGTCTCGAGACCCTGGTGTGATGTTGTGTGTTCAACCCCACAAGTTTGAACATAGGGGGGAGGTATGTGGTGTAATGACCACTGTGTCCACGAGGGGGCGCTGTGTGGATGTCCCAAGAGTGTGAGTGGTTGAAGAGCCATTATGTATCTCAAGGTGGGTGACCTTGAGATAGAGACATATGTATGTTTATGAATGCTATTGTAAAGTATATGTCTGTGTGAAGGACCTGTGGTGAGTAGAGTTGAGCGATACCGTCCGATACTTCAAAGTATCGGATCGGAATGGATCGGCCGATCTTAAAAAAAAGTATCGGTATCGCCGATTCCGAAACCGGAAGTCCCATTCAAGTCTATGGGACTTCCGGTATCGGAATAAGAAAAATCCTGTTTTTCCCTTGTACAGCCTCTCTGGGGTCTGTACGGGCCTTTTGGGGGGCTGTGCCGGCCTGCCAGGGGGTCTGTGCAGGCTCCGGGGGGCTGTGCCGGCCTGCCGGGGGGCTGTGCAGGCTCCGGGGGGCTGTGCCGGCCTGCCGGGGGGCTGTGCAGGCTCCGGGGGGCTGTGCCGGCCTGCCGGGGGGCTGTGCCGGCCTGCCGGGGGGCTGTGCCGGCCTGCCGGGGGGCTGTGCCGGCCTGCCGGGGGTCTGTGCAGGCATCGTCCGATGGGACTACAAGTCCCATCGGGCGATGCCTGCTACCATGACAGTGATTGACACATTAGCCAATGATGGGACAGTAGTAGTCCCATCATCCGGCTAATGTGTTGAATGTAAAAAAAAAAAAAAATTACATGCTACATACATGCTACATACATACAACATATATACTACATATATACTACATGCATGCAACATGCATACTACATATATACTACATGCAACATACATACTACATATATACTACATGCAACATACATACTACATATATACTACATGCATGCAACATACATACTACATATATGCTACATACATACCACATACATGCTACATACATACTACATATATACTACATACTACATACATACTACATGCTACATACATACTACATACATACTACATATATACTACATGCATGCTACATACATACTGCATGCTACATGCATGCTACATACATACTACATACATACTACATGCTACATACATACCACATACATACTACATACAATACATTCATACAATACATACATAGACATACAGTACATATAACATAGAGTAACATACTTACCAATACTTGTCACATTGTTCCCCGAAGCCATTGTCTTTTACGGAATAAATATTAACATAACAAACCACAAAAATACTCACCCACGATCCGAAGCAGTCCACGAGTGTGTCCCACGACGATCTTGGGTAGAGAACTGCAGCATCAGCTGTTGCTGCCGTTCTCTACGGGCTGCAGGAATCCAATGACGGAAGGTAAGTATCCTTCCGCACTGTATTCCTCCGCCACTTAAAAAAAAAAAGTCCCTAGTCTCACTTTATGCCATTGCTGCGTGGGAAATTCCCACACAGCAATGGCATAAAGTGAGACTAGGGACTTTTTTTTTTTTAAGTGGCGGAGGAATACAGTGCGGAAGGATACCTACCTTCCGTCATTGGATTCCTGCAGCCCGTAGAGAACGGCAGCAACAGCTGATGCTGCAGTTCTCTACCCAAGATCGTCGTGGGACACACTCGTGGACTGCTTCGGATCGTGGGTGAGTATTTTTGTGGTTTGTTATGTTAATATTTATTCCGTAAAAGACAATGGCTTCGGGGAACAATGTGACAAGTATTGGTAAGTATGTTACTCTATGTTATATGTACTGTATGTCTATGTATGTATTGTATGTAGTATGTATGTAGTATATATGTGGTATGTATGTAGCATGTAGTATGTATGTAGTATATATGTAGTATATATGTGTTATGTATGTATATATGTAGCATGTAGTATGTATGTAGCATGTATGTAGTATTTTTTTTTTTTTTTTTAACATTTAACACATTAGCCGGATGATGGGACTACTACTGTCCCATCATTGGCTAATGTGTCAATCACTGTCATGGTAGCAGGCATCGCCAGATGGGACTTGTAGTCCCATCGGACGATGCTTGCAGAGACCCCCGGACATCAGCACAGCCCCCCGGCAGGCCGGCACAGCCCCCCGGCAGGCCGGTACAGACCCCCACAGGGTGCACAGACCACCGGCAGGCCGGCACAGCCCCCCGGCAGGCCGGTACAGACCCCCACAGGGTGCACAGACCACCGGCAGGCCGGCACAGCCCCCCGGCAGGCCGGTACAGACCCCGGGCAGTCCACACAGCCCCCCGGCAGGCCGGCAGAGACCCCCGGAAGGCCCGAAATGACGGCGCATCATGATGCGCACACACCGCGCATCATGATGACGTCAGGCTGTCAATCAACTTTGAACTTCCGATTCCGACTTCCGATATTGAAAAAATATCGGAAGTCGGTATCGGAATTCCGATACAGCAAGTATCGGCCGATACCCGATACTTGCGTTATCGGAATGCTCAACACTAGTGGTGAGGTCATAGTCATGTGACCCGGTGGGCGTGGCTATGGACCATATAATGTGGCCAGGTTAGGTCACATGGAGTGAATGCTGGGACCTGATTGGTCCAGTTTGGAAGGTCCCGTGAGGAGAAGGATCTCCTCACTAACAGCAGCCTGTGGAGCGGCTGTGTGTGTAATGGCGGCCAGTATCTGAGAGTCCCTGAGGAGTGAGTGGACTTCTGCGGCCTGGAGAAACAGCCATAGGGGAACCCTGACGTGGGTGAGATAACCCTGGGGCTAAATAGCCTGTATAATGGAAGCTCTCCTGTAATGCTGTGTATATTGCTGCTGGAGGTTTATGAAGGATGAATAAACCTCATAGACTATGATTTGTTGGAAAATCCTGTGCCGGATGTGTTTTTCGATCGCTGCAAGCGAGAACCCCTTACTTACATGACAGCGCTACCTCACACTATGTACGAAGCCAATACAGTACAGCGCTAACCCTGCTCCTGCAATCCTTCCTGACCACATAGATGCTCCTCTGAGACAACAGGACACAGAGTGTTTACCTGCATCCTGCACCCGAGGTCAGTACATTACGCTGCCAACCTTGCATCCTGATGCTCCTCTGTGCACCGAAATGTACCAGAAACCTGCACCTCACCAAATCTTATACACAGAAACATACATGCAGGCCAATATGCAGGTAAGTCACCACACTCCGGTCAGTCACACAATTCCAGTCCCATGTGTGGCAGAAACTAAGCTCATTAAGCCAGTTAATGGACTGAACACCTACGCTGCCCCATATGTACCAGTATTCCCAGGTCAAAGCACAGACTGTAGGAACAATGCTATCCAGCCAGCAATGGTCCTTCCAAAATCAGAGAATGCTGATATGACTGGCCTTGCAAGGTACATGATTCGGTGTGATCTAACTAAGACCGGTCTTACAAAGTTTGATGATAAACCTGAGAACTACAGGGGTTGGAAGTGCACCTTTAAAACCACAATCAGTGACCTCGGCATCACTGCCGCTGAAGAGCTAGACCTGATAATTAGGTGGCTTGGGCCACAATCCACGGATTAGGTCAAGAGACTTAAATCCGTCCACACCAGTAATCCCATTGCGGGTCTCACCGCTGCATGGAAGAGGCTAGAAAGAAGCTATGGCAGTCCTGAGGCCATAGAAAAGGCCCTGTTCAAGCGACTAGAGGATTTTCCAAAGGTATCTAATAAGGACAGTACAAAGTTCCAAGAGCTCAGCGACCTCCTGTTAGAGCTTCAGCTGGCCAAAGCATACCCGCACCTCTCTGGCCTCAGCTACCTGGATACTGCTCGCAGGGTAAACCCAATAGTTTCCAAGCTGCCGTCCAATATCCAAAATAAGTGGGCCATGCTTGGATCAAAATACAAAAGGGAAAACCAAGTCTCCTTCCCTCCATTTTCCTACTTCTGCGAGTTCATGTCCAATGTCCGTCAAGAAGACTGATGTTCTTCCTTCACCTTCAGTATCACAAGATAAGAGCGACAAAGGTGAGAAGGTTGAGAATCCTAATCGTATGTGTCCCATTCACAAGAAACCTCACCCCTTAAAGAAGTGCATCGGCTTCAGAAAGAAACCACTCCAGGAACGCAAGGAGCTTCTGAAGAACTTTGGGATATGTTACAGGTGCTGCGCTTCTACTGAACACTTTGCTAAGGACTACAAAACATCTATTAAGTGTTTGGAGTGTGACAGCGAGGAGCATGTGCAAGCACTCCATCCATCCCAATCTAACATTGCAAAGCTTACTCCTTCCCCCACCACAAGGCAAGGCGGGGAGGATTATGCTAAAACAGTGAGTTCTATCTCAATATCTTCTTCATGCACAGAAGTCTGCAGAGAAGGCCTCTGGGACAAGTCGTGTGCGAAGATATGCCTGGTGAATGTGGATCGCCCTCGCACACCCAGGGCAGCGGGATACTCGGTACCGGGCCGGTGTCAAGGCAGGAATGTGTCACAGTAGCGGTGACCCGGTCCTTGGCCCTGGGCGCCCAATATCAATGGCGGTGATGTTAATGGTGTTAAAGTTTATATGAATAGTTCGTGACGCCACCCGTGGTGTTTGGCAAGTAAGATGTTGAGCCAACGCTGCATGCAGATCCGCTGGGACTGATGGTGTGGTGCAGCAAAGATGGTGTAGCTCCCCACAGGTGGAGCTGTAGTCCCAGGACAGTGTAGGTGCAATGGATGAGGAGAGGCGCAGAATGGTATAGATGTTGTTCCCCAGATGTAGCGGTGCTGGAATAACTGAAGGACACCAGAGTATGCGGTTCCAAAGCTTTACTCACTGTTTGCAGTTCACACAGCTGCCTGCCTCCGTACTGTGTTCTCCAGGTCAGGGCTCCAGCCAACCTCCAGGCAGGATAGGATTCTCCCTTCCACACTCCGCCAACATGTACCTTACTGAACGACTCCTCCAATGTGCCTTTAGGTGAGAAGCACTCGAGTACTTAGTTACCCCGGAATGCCTCTCTCTAGATGTTCCTAGTCTTTACTTGTATGACAGAAAGATGTAGCCTGCTTCGGGGACTCCTCACTGCGTCCCGGCTCTCTATTCAGTTGCTGTTGTGTCCCAAGTCTATGATGGGACCTAGGCGTTAGCGGCTCACTACTCCTCCGGTGTCTGTTGCCAGACATAAAGATCCAATCAACCTCGGGGACTGGGCCCCGGCCTTTGCGCTCTCTGGACTGGAAGGGTTCTCTATCTTTCTTCAACCAGCTTCCCACCGTCCTTCTATTTTCCTTCGTTCCTATCTGTTCTATCTCTCTTATGGAAGGTTAGGTTATCAATATTATCAGTCTCTTTCTCTGGTCTTTCTCGTGCCAGCAGCCCAGATCACTGGGACCTGCTGCAGCACGTCCTTCAGACACCCATCTTCTCTCTTCTCTCTCCTCTAACCAACTGACCTGAAATCCTACACCTTCCCTCTCTTTTATATCTAACTGCACCCGCCTCCCCAGCACCTCTCGTGTAACGAAGCCAGGGACCACAAAAGGCACCCTATGACCTTTCCAGCATAAAGCATGGATGGGTCCTTGCTGAACTATCCTGTGTGTGGGGTGCAGGTGTTGGAATGCGGAAAGGAGTTCCCACCCTACCTGGATGGTGGGGCACTACACCTTAGGAGAAGGTGCAGTACCTCTGTGGCGACTGAAGCCTCAGGGGCGCCACATATGTTATCCTGGATGATCAGAGCAACCGATCACTTGCAAGGTCAGAACTCTTTGACATGTTTGACTTAAAGGGAAACTCTCACCCCTACACCCTAGGTACCTGCAGCGGTGTTACGGAGGTCTCTGGGAGACTTCATGGTGTCTTCTCTTGAGAACAATGTGGAGGTCAGAATAGATTTCCTCAAAAAGTTGTGCAAAAAACATTAAGTTAAGGGCACCATCGTTTTTGGTCAGGCCATTTTCATTATTTTTTTTACAATTTTTTACAATTGAAAAGCAATGTGTGATTTTCTTGATGTGATATTCAGTAAATTTAAATTGAAAATTATTTTTGTCAGTTTCAAGTTATTTCAGCAACCATTTTGCTTTTTTCTCAGTTTAATACAAGGACCAGTCCATCTCTGCAGCTTTTTAGATGGCGATACAAAATTTGTTTGTGTCTTGACTATGCAGACTGTGCTACTCTTAAATGTTTTCTGGACTTTTTTTTATCAATAATGTTTTATACATGACAATGTATCCTGCAAGGTATAAAGTTTATGTATTCATAAGTGGAATGGCAATGATTTAGCACAAAAATAGTGCCCAACTTTAATAGATATGCCATATACAGATTACTAGATATTATGTTTCTAAAATATGTTAGAAATATGTGCTCCACTTTTTGGTGTAATTTGCTACTAAATTGTGTTGTATTTTGCAATGCTCTCCCAATATGCTCATTGAACTGTCAGGCCTGGCGCCCACGATCCAGAGCTAGCAGCACTTTTGATGATGCGTATGTTTGCTGCATCCAAAGCGCTGCCTTCTATTAAATGCAGGTAAATCCACATTTGATCACTGAACCGTGCGGATTTACTGCATTCAATATATTTCTATTGCTGAAAGTTCTGTTGCCGGACTAGCGTCTCCGCAAGATGCATAGAAATGCTGCGGTCTTGAAAGACACGCCGCATGTCAGTGTCTGCCGGTGATCTGCAGGCGACTATGCACGCATAGTGGACATGGGATTTCTAGAAATCCCATCCACTATGCTGTCACAGCAGCTCGCTGCGGGTTTGATGCTGCATAAATACACAGTGTCAAATCCGAGGCAGTTCCTGATCATGGGCACATACCATAAGGAGTGTATTCAAAATGCTAATGTATTTGTATGTCCTCAATATTGCACCAGTTATTACATGTGTTTCAAATTGTCAGTCTTGCTGGATTTATAATGCAGTGCAATACTGGTAACGTACACATGCTATATGATCTATTATTGTAAAGTGTGTACACACACATGCACTTGTATGAATTGGCCTCCTGTATGAGAATGAAAGTTTTGCAAATTTGGCATTTTAAGTTTAACCACATACTTACACCTTTAAATACTGTGTTATTCTGTATGTTAACACTATGGACACATTCTAAAAAAAACCTTCCCTGTGATTGTATTAAATACAAAGCAGAAAGTAATGCTTCTTGTGCAATAGATTTTTTGATATAGTGATCCTAAACATCTCATTTTGACTTTAACATGCAACTTGTGTGCTGGAAAAGCTCTAGAAGTATTAGCCAAAAATACAATTAAATAGGAAGCATTTTTTAACTAATTGACTCACGCTGGAAAAAAAACCCTCCATGTACACATAGTCTTAGGATGTGTTTCTGTGGTAAAGATATTGTGCTGGGGTCTCCTCTACCCCAAGAAATTCACAAATGTTACTCTTGCAGTGACTTTTTTTTGTCAGCATAGGGTTATCAGAGGGGAAGATACATGTAGCTGTGTGCAGGGGTGCCATCAAGGCAATACCGCCCTTACTGGTGTATGGGGCCCGGTGAACAGAAGCTTCTGCTCACTGAGCCTCATGGGGCAGGATTCGGTCTGTTCAGAAATTGAACATGCTTCCTCAGTTAAAATCGATTGCCGTGCAGGAAACCACTGGCTTCCTGCATGTCAATAGTTGAGAGCTGCCAGCCAATCATGGGCTGGCAGCTGATGTTAGTGCACATTTCACCGGCATATGACATCATTGCCATGCACTGGCGTATCTGCAACTCAAATGGATGAGGAAGAAGACCCCACTGCTTAGCGGCCAGGATGGGAGGACATATGGGGGAAAGATGGAGACAAATTTGGGCAGGATGGGAGAACATATGGGAGCATCATGGGAGAACATATGGGGGCAGGATGAAGACACATGGTGCTAGTATGGGAGGACATATGGGGTCAGTATGGAGACACATGGGGCCAGAATGAGAGAAGATATGGGTGCAGAATGGAGACATATGGGACCGGATGGGAGATCATATGGAGTCATATAGGGACAGGAAGGGAGGACATATGGGGACAAGATGGATATATATTCGGGCCGGGATGGTAGAACAAATGGGACCACGATGAAGACACATAGGGCCAGGAATGAGACATGTGGGGCCAGAAATGAGACCAAGGGGCCATGAATTAGACACAAGTTTCCAGGAATGAGACACATGGGGACCAGGAATGAGACACATGGGGCAAGGATGGGGGACTAATTACAGGAAGGGGTCAGGATTTAGAATATTATTACTGTAAGGGCTAATTAAGGGATATTTTTACTGCACTGCTGTGATGTACAATATTTCTTTTTTGGGGATACTGTTTTCAGTGGGTGGGGGTCCTGTTACTGTGCACGGTGGTACTATGTCACTTATTTTCTTCATCTAGTGTCGTGTAGAAGTTGGGGAAAAATTGGGGAATGTTCTCTGGAAGCGGTCTTCTAGATAACTGTGTTATTTTCTGCAGAGACGAGTAATGGCTGGAAGAAGTGATGGTGGTCTGCACTTGAAGAAGAAGAAAAGCGAAGATGAAGGAGCCTCAACTAGACTCACTAGAGACGTCTCTAGTGAGTCAGTATGTTACCTGTACACTTATACTATGTATGAAATACTACATACAGAGCTCCTGTGTATAATGTCACTGGTGATCCTTGTATTACCTGTACGCTATACACTGTATACAGAGCTCCTGTTTATAATGTCACTGGTGATCACTGTATTACCTATACACTAACACTATATACAGAACTCTTGTGTATAATGTCACCAGTGATCCCTGTATTACCTGTACATTGACACTATATACAGAGCTCCTATGTATAATATCACTGGTGATCACTGTATTACTTGTACATTGACACTATATACAGAGGTCCTATCTATAATGTCACTGGTGATCACTGCATTACCTGTAAACTATATACAGAGCTCCTGTGTATAATGTCACTGGTGATCACTATATTTCCTGTACACTATATACAGAGCTCCTGTGTATAATGTCACTTTTGATCCCTGAATTACCTGTACACTGACATAATCACTGGTGAGTCCCTGTATTACCTGTGCACTTACACTATACACTGTATACTGTGTACAGAGCTCTAGTCTATATTGGCACTTATGCTAATATTAGTATTATTTTTTGTAGTAATGATAAGTTTTGTAGTTTTCTGTGACTATGTGGTGGTAATATGTGGTCCAGTCATGGTGTTGCGGTACTTGTTTCTTGTATATGGTATTATTTGTTCACTATGTGGTGGTAATATGTGATCTGGTCATAGTGTGGACAAACAAGTACACCGTAACTTCATTACGGCTACAGTATATAGACTATACTTGCAAGATTGAGGTACCTAGCATGCAAACTGACCTTTTCACATGTGCCCCTCTGCCATGACAATGCATGCACCATGCACGGGAACCTACTCTATCAAATATAAACATACCTCAGCAGAGAAGAGGTAAGTTTAAAGAGAACCAGTCTTCTGATTCATACATCTTGTATAACTTGTTGCATTATTCCCAAGAAGATTCATGGCTGTACTAGCTCATAAGGGTGCATCTACTCAATACTGAGCAAAGGGTCTAAATACTTATGACCATGTGATATTTCAGTTTTTCTTTTTTAATAAATTTGTAAAAATTTCTACATTTCTGTTTTTTTTCAGTCAAGATGGGGTGCAGAGTGTACATTAATGAGGAAATAATGAACTTTTTTGAATTTACCAAATGGCTGCAATGAAAAAAAGAGTGAAAAATGTAAAGGGGTCTGAATACTTTCCGCACCCACTGTATATATTTCAAGCCAAAAGTTGGCAAATAAAAACATTTTGAGCCAAACATTTCTGGTATCCTGGCTTATTTGTCTTTTCTAATTATGAACATTCAGTTTTGTATTGTAAACCTTTGGAAGCTTCGTGACGGCCACTGAGCAGCCCTGTCTGTATATTAGGCCCGTAGAGTCGTGTTAACCCCAGATCTGCTGATGAGTTGTGTGTTGCCTAGCAACTTCCACAAAGAACAAGGAAATTAGTTGTTCTGTCTTTAAAACCCTCTATTCTTCAGTAATTGGAAAAGAAGAGAAGCTTTTCAGATAAACCATAGTATGTGGCCAAACATTTTTGGCTAGTAATCGACTACATCTGCAAATGTGCTGGTTATGCTGTATTTACTCTACCCATGCATAGGTTTTTATTTTCTGCAACATTATAATAATTATTGTAAATTATATATCTACAATAATCACACTGCAGAACTGTATAACGATGATGACACTCGGGCAGTAGTATCTCCGACATTCCCATAAAGAATGACAGGTAGAGTTATACAGTAGATCACAAAAATGAGTACACCCCTCACATTTTTGTAAATTTTTTATTATATCTTTTCATGGAACAACACTGAAGATCTAACACTTTGATACAGTGTAAAGTAGTTTGTTTACAGCTTGTATAACAGTGGAAATTTTGATGTGCCCTCTAAATAACTTAGCCATTAATTTCTAAACTACAGGACACAAAAGTGAGTACACCCCTAAGTGAAAATGGCCAAATTGTTTGCCGAAAGTGTAAATATTCTGTGTGGCCACCATTTTTTCCAACACTGCCTTACAGGGTCTGACTGGCCCACCGGAGAATCCTCAGGTACTGACAACTGCTGGCATACAGGGTCAGCAGCTGCCTAGGGCCTACGCTGCTCCAGGGGCCCCCAGCCAGTGGCATGTCGCTAATAGCAGGACACCACGCAGCCTCTATGGAGGATCCCGGTAGCAGCAGAGGAGCAGTGGGTGACAGGAGGCAGAAGCTGGCTGCTGCGGGTAAAGCATGTCCCCACTGCTAAAGAGAAATGAATATTCACTCTTCCCCACACCCCCATGGGCATGGAGAGCAGTGAATATTCATTTCACTTTAATAGCGGGCAGTGTTATCAGCTATCAGGGCCGGTAGACCTTGGCCCCCACTCCCCCAGGGGCCCCCAGCCCAGGGGCCATAAGTCAGAGGGGCCCCGCACCAGCGCCACCTCCCAGCGCGATACAAATGAAAGCAATAAAGGAGATGACGTCAGATGACGCTCCCTCTCCAATCATTCCCCTCTGCCTCTGACACAACAGGTGCACGATGACGTACCTGCTGTGTGTCGGGCAGATGGCAGTGAGTGCAGCTGCTAATACCGGAGCAGAGCCGGAATCAGCGTGGGAACGTGGAGGAAAGGTGATTATTGTATTTGCTTATATACAGTCATGGCCAAAATTATTGACACCCCTGCAATTCTGTCAGATAATACTCAGTTTCTTCCTGAAAATGATTGCAAACACAAATTCTTTGGTATTATTATCTTCATTTAATTTGTATTAAATGAAAAAACACAAAAGAGAATGAAGCAAAAAGCAAAACATTGATCATTTGACACAAAACTCCAAAAATGGGCCGGACAAAAGTATTGGCACCCTCAGCCTAATACTTGGTTGCACAACCTTTAGCCAAAATAACTGCGACCAACCGCTTCCGGTAACCATCAATAAGTTTCTTACAATGCTCTGCTGGAATTTTAGACCATTCTTCTTTGGCAAACTACTCCAGGTCCCTGATATTTGAAGGGTGCCTTCTCCAAACTGCCATTTTTAGATCTCTCCACAGGTGTTCTATGGGATTCAGGTCTGGACTCATTGCTGGCCACCTTAGACGTCTCCAGTGCTTTCTCTCAAACCATTTTCTAGTGCTTTTTGAAGTGTGTTTTGGGTTATTGTCCTGCTGGAAGACCCATGACCTCCGAGGTAGACCCAGCTTTCTCACACTGGGCCCTAAATTATGCTGCAAAATTTGTTGGTAGTCTTCTGACTTCATAATGCCATGCACACGGTCAAGCAGTCCAGTGCCAGAGGCAGCAAAGCAACCCCAAAACATCAGGGAACCTCCGCCATGTTTGACTGTAGGGACCGTGTACTTTTCTTTGAATGCCTCTTTTTTTCTCCTGTAAACTCTATGTTGATGCTTTTGCCCTAAAAGCTCTACATTTGTCTCATCTGACCAGAGAACATTCTTCTAAAATGTTTTAGGCTTTTTCAGGTAAGTTTTGGCAAACTCCAGCCTGGCTTTTTTATGTCTCGGGGTAAGAAGTGGGGTCTTCCTGGGTCTCCTACCATACAGTCCCTTTTCATTCAGATGTCGACGGATAGTACGGATTGACACCGTTGTACCCTCGGACTGCAGGGCAGCTTGAACTTGTTTGGATGTTAGTGGAGGTTCTTTATCCAACATCCGCACAATCTTGCGTTGAAATCTCTTGTCAATTTTTCTTTTCCGGCCACATCTAGGGAGGTTAGCCACAGTGCCATGGGCTTTAAACTTCTTGATGACACTGCGCACGGTAGACACAGGAACATTCAGATCTTTGGAGATGGACTTGTAGCCTTGAGATTGCTCATGCTTCCTCACAATTTGGTTTCTCAAGTCCTCAGACAGTTCTTTGGTCTTCTTTCTTTTCTCCGTGCTCAATGTGGTACACACAAGGACACAGGACAGAGGTTGAGTCAACTTTAATCCATGTCAACTGGCTGCAAGTGTGATTTAGTTATTGCCAACACCTGTTAGGTGCCACAGGTAAGTTATAGGTGCTGTTAATTACACGAATTAGAGAAGCATCACATGATTTTTCGAACAGTGCCAATACTTTTGTCCACCCTCGTTGTTATGTATGGTGTGGAATTATATCCAATTTGGCTTTAGGACAATTCTTTTTGTGTTTTTTCATTTAAGACAAATTAAATGACGATAATAATACCAAAGAATTTGTGTTTGCAATCATTTTCAGGAAGATACTGAGTATTATCTGACAGAATTGCAGGGGTGTCAATACTTTTGGCCATGACTGTATATATACTAGCTGAAGAGCCCGGCATTGCCTGGGCATAGTAACCAACTGTGGTTAGTTATAACAAATTATAATGATTATATTGCACATAAAAACCGTGCATCTAATCCTATCCTGTGTGATACTGACTGCTGAGCAGTGTATCTAATACTATTCTGTGTGATACTGTATGCTGAGCTGCGTATCTAATCCTCTCCTGTGTGATACTGACTGCTGAGCCGTGTATATAATCCTATCCTGTGTGATACTGGGCTCCCCCTGCAGTCTGTGTCAGAGGGTGGTCTGTGTTGGCACGGTAATAAATTGTGTTATTTCCAGCTTTACAGAAGGACGATAACACCATAGAAATGATAAGAATAATAGGCCTCAGTTACCACAACTGTCTACAAAGAAAACTGTTGCTGATAGCAACCAATCACAGCTCATTTTTCATCTTTTAAACAGCTTTGGGACAGCGTGGCGAGTTTTGAGTGGCGACTTTTGTGTTTCGACTTTTATGTGGCGAGGTTGGTGTATGTGAGGTGAAATGTGTGCTGAGGGTGGTAGATGTGTTGAAGCACGTGGTAGTGTGTGGCGCATTTTGTGTGTCTTCATATCCCCGTGTGTGGTGAGTATCCCATATCAGGGCCCCACCTTAGCAACTGTACGGTATATACTGTTTGGCGCCATCGCTCTCATTCTTTAAGTCCCCCTTGTTCACATCTGGCAGCTGTCAATTTGCCTCCAACACTTTTCCTTTCACTTTTTCCCCATTATGTAGATAGGGGCAAAATTGTTTGGTGAATTGGAACGCGCAGGGTTAAAATTTCACCTCACAACATAGCCTATGACGCTCTCGGGGTCCAGACGTGTGACTGTGCAAAATTTTGTGGCTGTAGCTACGACGGTGCAGATGCCAATACATACACTTTTTCCCATTATGTAGATAGGGGCAAAATTGTTTGGTGAATTGGAACACGCGGGGTTAAAATTTCACCTCACAACATAGCCTATGACGCTCTCGGGGTCCAGACGTGTGACTGTGCCAAATTTTGTGGCTGTAGCTGCCAGGGTGTGGATGCCAAACCCAGACATACATACATACACACCCACATTGAGCTTTATATAATATATATATACAATATATATATATATATATATATATATATATAGATCTCTCTCAGGATATGAGGGGGGTTGCATTATACCCTATTAGGGGGGCAGCATTATACCCTAAGAGGTGGTCTGCATTATACCCTATGGGGGGGCTGTATTATACCCTAAGAGGGGGCAACATTACACCCTATGAGGGGGGCTGCATTATACCCTATGAGGGGGGCTGCATTATACTCTACGAGAGGGCTGCATTATACCCTATGGGGGCAGCATTATATTCTATGAGGGGGGACTACATTATATTCTACGAAGGGGCTGCATTATACGTTATGTGGGGGTTGCATTATACTCTGAGGTGGCTACATTATATTCTATGAGGGGGTGCTGCATTATACCGTATGAGAGGGGCTGCATTATACCATATGAGGAGGCTGCATTATACCCTATTAGGAGGGCTGCATTGCACCCTATGAGGGGGGCTACATTATATTCTTTGCGGGGACTACATTATACTATATGAAGGCTGCATTATATTCTATGAGGGGGCTACTTTATATTCTATGAGGGGGGCTACATTATATTCTATGAGGGGGCTACCCCAACCCTTGCTATATCATTAAGATGTGTACTACCATATAATATCCTCTGATATCGGTGGTCTTGTATTTATTTCTATGTAGCTACATAGTGGGCCCCAAGAATGATTTTCTCTGGTGGGCCCAAAGTTCTCCAGTCCAACGCTGCTTCCTTACCTCTCTTGG
This sequence comes from Dendrobates tinctorius, assembly GCF_039654945.1. Taxonomy (NCBI): domain Eukaryota; kingdom Metazoa; phylum Chordata; class Amphibia; order Anura; family Dendrobatidae; genus Dendrobates; species Dendrobates tinctorius. The sequence goes on from NW_027361676.1 coordinate 27,623,777, forward strand.
GTATGGATGTAGTTCACTAGAGCTTCACAGGTTGCCACTAAAATTCTCTTCCACTCCTCCATGAAGACATCATGGAGCTGGTGGATGTAAGAGACTTTGTGCTTCTCCACCATCCATTTCAGGATGCTCCACAGATGCTCAATAGGATTTAGGTCTGGAGACATGCTTGGCCAGTCCAGCACTTTTACCCTCATTTACTTTAGCAAGGCAGTAGTCATCTTGGAGGTGTGTTTGGGGTCGTTATCATGTTGGACTACTGTCCTGCGGCTCAGTTTCCAAAGGGAGGGGATCAGGCTCTGCTTCAGTATGTCACAGTACATGTTGGCATTCATGGTTCCCTCAGTGAACTGTAGTTCCCCACAGCCGGCAGCACTCATGAAGCCCCAAACCATGACACTCCCACCACCATGCTTGACAGTAGGCAAGACACAACGTCTTTGTACTCCTCACCTGGTTGCTGCCACACACGCTTGACACCAGCTGAACCAAATATATTTATCTTGGTCTCATGTCCTTAGTTTGCTTGTCTTCAGTAAACTGTTTATGGGCTTTCTTATGCATTATCTTTAGAAGAGGCCTCCTTCTGGGTGGACAGTCATGCAGACCAATTTTAATGCAGTGTGCGGCAGCATATGGTCTGAACACTGACAGGCTGAACCTCACCCTTTAACCTCTGCAGCAAGGCTGGCAGCACTCATACATCTTATTTCAAAAGACAACCTCTGGATTTGATGCTGAGCATGTGTACTCAATATCTTTGGTTGACCATAGCAAGGCCAGTTCTGAGTGGAACCTATCTTGTTAAACCACTATATGGTCTTGGCCACCATGCTGCAGCTCAGTGTCAGGGTGTTGGCAATCTTCTTATAGTATAGGCCATCTTTATGTAAAGGAACACAAATCGTTTTTTCTCAGATCCTCTGAGAGTTCTTTGCCATGAGGCACCATGTTGAACTTCCAGTGATGAGCGTTGGAGTGATAACACCAAATTTTACACACCTGCACCCCATTCACACCTGAGACCTTGTAACAATAATGAGTCACATGACACCAGGGAGGAAAAATGGCAAATTTGGCACAATTTGACCATTTTCACTTATTATTATTTATTTATATAGCGCCATTAATCCAATGGTGCTGTACATGAGAAGGGGGGTTACATACAAAGTTATAGATATCGTTAACAGTAAACAAATTTACAATGACTGGTACAGAGGGGAGAGGACCCTGTCCTTGCGGACTTACATTAGGGGTGTACTCACTTTTGTTGCCAGCAGCTTAGACATTAATGGCTGTGTGTTGAGTTATTTAAAGGGCACCCCACGTTTACACTGTTATACAAGCTGTATACTGACTACTTTACATTGCATTAAAGTATCATATTGTCAGTGTTATCCCATGAAAAGATATATTATTATTATTCATTTTTATAGCACCATTTATTCCATGACGCTTTACATGTGAAAAAGGGGCATACAAATCTAGTACAATAAACATGAGCAATACAAGGCACACACAAATACAAAATGAGAGAGGACCCTGCCCGCGAGGGCTCACAGCCTGCAGAGGATGGGTGAGGATACACTAGGAGAGGGTAGAGCTGGTGTTGCGGCGGTTCAGTAGACTGAGGATCACTGCAGGTTGTAGGCTTTCTGGAAGAGGTGAGTCTTCAGGTTCCTTTTGAAGGTTTTCGTGGTAGGCAAAAATCTGATGTGTTGGGGTAGTTTGTTCCAGAGAATGAGGGGAAGCAGAGTAGAGATGGAGATCTTGAGAGGATCGAAGGTTGCGTGTAGGTAAATACCGGGAGACCATGTTAGGCTACTTTCACACTTGCGTTTTTTTGCTGCACGTTTTTTGCGCACACAAACGCATGAAAAAAATGCATCGTGCGTTTTTTGCGGGTTTTGGTGCATTTTTTTAAAAAACGCATGCTTTTTTGCGCATACGTGCACATTACAATGCGCACGTATGCGCACCCATAGACTTTAATGGGTGTTTTGCTGTAAAAAAAATGCATTGCGTGCGCATGCTTTTTTTGGGGCAAGTCGGACGCACAAAAAATGCAACAGGATGCATTTTGTGCACCCGAGCGCACACTGCAAAAACCCGCATGCGCATACAAACGCGTACGTGCGCATATGAATGCGCAAATATGCGCACCCATGTTAAAGTATAGGGGAAAAACGCATGCTTTTTTTTGCGCTAAAAAGCAGTACAAAAAAACGCAAGTGTGAAACCAGCCTTACAGATGTATGGAGGAGACAGGTTGTGGATGGCTTTGTATGTCATATTTAGGCTATTGAACTGGAGCCTCTGGACAATAGGAAGCCAGTGAAGGGCTTGGCAGAGAGGAGAGGCTGGGGGATTAGTCGGGCAGCAGAGTTTAGGATAGATTGGAGTGGTGCAAGAGTGCTAGAGGGGAGGCCGGAGAGTAGGAGGTTGCAGTAGTTGAGGCCGGAGATGATGAGGGCATGCACAAGCATTTTTGCAGTTTCTTGTATTATATTCTTGCAAATATTTACCAAACTGTGTGGGGTGTACTCACTTTTGTGATATATTCTACATGCTTTATCTCTAACCTGTTCAGAAGGGGATCTGCAGACCGCCATTTTCGGGACAGTAGTGGCTCCAGCAGTCAAACCCTCAAAAATCAGTAAGTTTTCACAAGGGCCAGATTGGGAGTGAAATAAATCCCTGGCATTTGTAACCATGTAGGCCTATGCTGCACCCCCTACCATACACACACATTTTTCAAAATGGAGTTCCCCCACAAGGGCTTCTTTTAATAATAATAGTGCTCCCACACTGGCACTATTGGCTAGAGGTGATGCACCTCACTGCAGTCTGCATCCTGGCATTGGCGCCACGATGAAGTGATGTCATCACTCTGCTTGATGTCTCCTGTGTGGCACTGGTTTCTTGCCGGTAATAAGCAGCTGGCTGCATGCCTGATTAAGTGGATGAACATAGAGCCATTGACTCTTCTCTGCCACAGTTGTTAACAGTATCATCTGCTTCTTCAGGAGAAAGTGTTGTGAGCCGATGCGGCCCACTGCTAGGCTGGCTCATATCGCATTTGCCAGAATACCAGATGTCAAATCCTGACTAGAGTTGAGCGACTTTTGGTTTTTTAGGGTCGAGTTTCGTTTCGTGAAACCCGACTTTTCCAAAAGTCGGGTCGAGCAAGATCGGCCGATTATAGGGAAAAGTCGGGGTCGTCCCGAAACACGAAACCCAATGTAAGTCAATGGGGAATAAAAGTCGGCAGTGAGAGGAGGACAGGAAACACACCTACAGTGCCCATTTGAATGCCAAAAGCATCAATTCTTCTTACTTAAGCTTGTCAACCTTAATTAACTTCATAATACAAGTTACGCACTGAAAAATGGGGGTTATTTGCCTAAAGTTGTGGGGGGGGAGGGCTGGCTCCAGGTTTTCATGTGCCCTGGGCGAAAGAGCGCCCCTTTAACACATACCACAACTCATCATGCTCCGATACGGCAGAGAAATAGCGGTATAGTACAATGAAAAATACTTCACTTTTTACATCTCATGACGAGGCCCATCTATTTCTCCATACAGAATCATTGGTCCCATATAATGTTTGAAACAGTATATGATGAGCTCCACATAATGCTACAGTATTTGTTGGTCCCCATGGATGAAGCTCCACTGTCTTATGGGCCCAAATAATGCTCCAAACATAATGGGCCCCATTTCTAATGCTCTAGTGTATAATGGGCCCTGTAAATGCTGCTCCAGTGTCTGATGTCCACCTTTGGAATGTTCCAGTGTATGGTGGGCCCCATCTATCATTCTCCAGAGTATAGTGCTCCCCAAAAATTGCTGTCCCAACACTGAAAACAATCAAATAAGTCTCCTCGCTAGGGAATCCCTGTACTAGTCTGGACTCCTCGTCGTCCCCATCTTCCATCTCACTGCACAGTATTTCAACCTTGCAAGTGCTGTGATCCTGAGCAAGCAGGGGGGGCCCACTCGTTGGTGACGGCACTGGCACAGGGCCCCTGATAGTACGGTGGTGTGTCTGATGGCGGGTGGGCCGAACCTGCACTTTCATCTGCAGCTTCCTCTTTGTCACCGTGTAAGATGGAACTGTATATGGGAAGGGTAACCTGAGTTTCATCAGGGTCAGATTCAGGCCGTGTAGCGTGCAAGGGGAATGTAGTGGTCTGGGTCAATGTACCAGCAGATTCATCGAGCAGTGACTGGGCATCAGTGCACTTGTGTCGACCCCAGGAGTACGGTCGCCACAGTGGCATTACCTTCCTCCTAGGGAGTGTGATGTCATGCTTGGGAGCAACGAAGGATCTCTCTAGCAGGTTAACTGATTGGGTGGCGTTATTCCCACGAGTCATGACCCTCCAAACAGCGTTCATGAAGGCAAAGTGTTTGTTTTACGTGGGCAGTATGGTTGCAAAGCTGAACCTTAAAGGGATGTCCAGAAGGGCACCACCAGGAGTGGAGCCTATGGTTAAATTCGACTCCACCTGGGAAACCTCAACCATGCCAGCTACAGAAAAGATGCACACATTGCAAGCTTAATTCCGTTAACGAACGAGACTCCGTCATGCCCCGCGGTCTGAGTCCGGCTTACTAGAGGGACACATGAGGCTCTGGCACATGAGATTGGCCAATAACTGGTGTGTCATGCCCTTACATGTCCGTGGCTGCATGTGCGCTACACTGAAAAGGCCAGCGTTTGTCGCTTACAGGTGCAGATAACCCGCTGAACAACTTTAGTGATGGGGATCACTGATTACAATTATTACCCGCGAACAATGATTTCCCAGTAAGTGCAGGTCAACCGCATTTCCGGAATTAGGCCTAACCGTCATTCCTGAAAAATTGAAAAACTTACATGTGCAAACCACAGGTGCTGTAGCTTGCTTAACAGCTCGCCAGCCGTTCTCAGGCCCAGTATGGATTACACGTGATTGCACAAAGGTGAGAAAGGGTACCGTATCCCTGGATAACATGTATGGATAGCGTACACATTCAAAATATATGTCAATACATGAGGAGGCAGGCTCAGACGGTGTTAGGCCCAGTATGGCTTGCACGTGATTGCACAAAGGTGAGCTTTCGCTTCTGGAGGAGGAGGAGGCCTACAGCCAACTGTTTCCTATACCGTGGGCTAGGCAGCACTGTCCCACCACCGCTGTCCCCTGTGGACCCTGCATCCACCACATTAACCCAGTGCGCAGTGATGGACACATAACGGCCCTGGCCATACCGACTGGACCATGCATCAGTTGTGAGGTGCACCTTTCCACTCATTGACTGCTTGAGTGCATGGACAATGCGGTCTTTTACATGATGGTGGAGGGCTGGGATGGCTTTGCGAGAGAAGAAGTGGCGACTGGGTAGGTCATAGTGTGGTACTGCATAGGCCATGAGTTCGCGGAAAGCTGCGCTTTCCACCAACCGATAGGGCATCATCTCAAACGAGATTAGTTTGGCAATGTGGGCGTTCAAACCCAGTGTACGCGGATGAGAGACTGAGTACTTTCTTGACCTACTCATAGTGTCTGGGAGGGTGAGCTGGACTTGAGAGCTGCATATGGTGGAAGTAGCGGTGGACAGGGCGGACTGAGAGAGGGTTGATGATGGTGATGGAGTTGGTGTTCTTTCTGATGGCCTAGATTCAGTATTTCGTTGATATAACAGTGGGATTCCCTGACTGCTGTGGCCTTGCAACGACACCTCAACATTTGCTGCTGTGCTAACCGGTGGGCTTACAGTGGGGGAAACAATGTAGCGTTGCTGACTACCTTCTTTGTGATCAGTTGCACATGTAGCACTTGAGGTTTGGTGTTGTGTCCACGCTTGCAAGTGCATGGTGGTTAAATGTCTAAGCATGCAACTGGTATTCAAATTTTTCAGATTTTTCCCTCGGCTAAAGGTCTTTGCGCACTTCTTACAGATAACCTTGGCCTGATCATGAGGATTTTGTTCAAAAAAGTGCCACACTGCACTCTTCCTACTTTGGCAGACATTTTGCGGCCTAGCACGCTGTGATCTTTTGACCCTCTGGACAAGCTGTCGATATCTGCTGTGGATGCTCCTCATCTGAGCTATTGGAAGCAGCACCCTCTTCCCCCAATGGATGCCAATCTGGGTCAACAACTGGGTCATCCATCACCTCCTCTTCAATGTCATGTGCACCTTCCTCTGTGTCACCGTGTATGGTGGTATAGTGTGCGGGAAGGGGCACCTGAGTCTCATCAGGGTCAGAATCTGGCTCTGTACACTGCGAGAACAATGTAGTGCTCTGAGTGAATGTACCAGCAGAATCATCTATCAGCGGCTGTGCATCAGTGCACTCCATGTCAGATTCATCTTGGCCTGGGTAATTCACCATTTCACTTGATAATCCAGGCATGGTATGTGAAAACAGCTCCATGGAGTAATCAGTAGTATGGCCTGCGTCATCCTTCAATCTTCGTTGGGGTGAAGGACACAAGGAAAGGTGTGGTTCATGAACATGAGCCTCCAATGACGACTCAGTGCTTTTACTTTTTACAACTTCAGAAGAGTAGGCGATAGAGCTGGAGGCTGAGTCAGCAATGTAAGACAAAACTTTTTCCTGATGCTCTGGCTTTAAAAGCGGTTTGCCAACTCCTAGAAAACTAAGCCTTCGAAGCCTTATGGAGCCAGACGATGATGCAGGCTCAACACCTCCTGCATTCGGTCCTATTTTGTTCTTGCCACTACCATCAGATCCACCACCAACACCATCATTACCAGCTGCCAACCCCCGCCCAATTCCACGGCCTCTTCCACCAGCCTTCCTCATTTTTTGTAGAAATGTAGACAAAATCCAACAAACTATATAGTAATGTAAAACAAGGTACAAGGTGTCTATAGGACAGGGGAGATTTTGAATTTCTGCACACACTTGTGGACACTGGACACTTATGGATTGTGTGAGGCCCACTGAATATCACAGCGCTATGTCACAGGCTCGATGGCACAGGTGTGAAAAAAGTGACTACAGAATAAGGGAGATTTTGAATTTCTGCACACACTAGTGGACACTGGACACTTTTGGATTGTGTGAGGCCCACTGAATATCAGAGCGCTATGTCACAGGCTCGATGGCACAGGTGTGAAAAAAGTGACTACAGGATAAGGGAGATTTTGAATTTCTGCACACACTTGTGGACACTGGACACTTATGGATTGTGTGAGGCCCACTGAATATCAGAGCGCTATGTCACAGGCTCGATGGCACAGGTGTGAAAAAAGTGACTACAGGATCACAGAGATTTTGAATTTCTGCACACACTAGTGGACACTGGACACTTTTGGATTGTGTGAGGCCCACTGAATATTAGAGCGCTATGTCACAGGCTCGATGGCACAGGTGTGAAAAAAGTGACTACAGGATAAGGGAGATTTTGAATTTCTGCACACACTAGTGGACACTGGACACTTTTGGATTGTGTGAGGCCCACTGAATATCAGAGCGCTATGTCACAGGCTCGATGGCACAGGTGTGAAAAAAGTGACTACAGGATCACATAGATTTTGAATTTCTGCACACACTTGTGGACACTGGACACTTATGGATTGTGTGAGGCCCACTGAATATCAGAGCGCTATGTCACAGGCTCGATGGCACAGGTGTGAAAAAAGTGACTACAGGATAAGGGAGATTTTGAATTTCTGCACACACTAGTGGACACTGGACACTTTTGGATTGTGTGAGGCCCACTGAATATCACAGCGCTATGTCACAGGCTCGATGGCACAGGTGTGAAAAAAGTGACTACAGGATCACAGAGATTTTGAATTTCTGCACACACTAGTGGACACTGGACACTTTTGGATTGTGTGAGGCCCACTGAATATCAGAGCGCTATGTCACAGGCTCGATGGCACAGGTGTGAAAAAAGTGACTACAGGATCACAGAGATTTTGAATTTCTGCACACACTTGTGGACACTGGACACTTATGGATTGTGTGAGGCCCACTGAATATCACAGCGCTATGTCACAGGCTCGATGGCACAGGTGTGAAAAAAGTGACTACAGGATAAGGGAGATTTTGAATTTCTGCACACACTAGTGGACACTGGACACTTTTGGATTGTGTGAGGCCCACTGAATATCAGAGCGCTATGTCACAGGCAGAAATTGGCTAGTGTATCACAAACTACAAGGTGTATGTAGAATTGGGCAGAATAGGAATCTCCCTAGAGTGTAGGTCTGTAAGAACGGAACAAGTCCTCCACTTATCCTTCCACAGTGACACACAGATAGCTTCACTGTGGCCGTGATAACAGCCGTTACACGGTACTGAGAGGAGCGTGCACGTACACGGCTGTCCGGTGTACGTAAAATTGTCAAGCTCCGTGTTTTTTAAGCATACGGACTGACACACGCTGTCTCTCTATAGTTTTGAATGTGATCAAACAGCAAATATATTTAACTGTTTGAAAGCTAGACAAAACTAGTAGGTGCAGGTCTGTAAGAACGGAACATGTCCTCGACTTATTCTCACAGAGTGACACACAGATAGCTTCACTGTGGCTGTGATAACAGCCGTTACACGGTACTGTGTGAGGAGCGTACACCGCTGTATGGTGTGAAAAAATGTACGCTCAGTACCTCAGCAGGACAAAAAAAAAATTGGGATTGCTTTTAAAAAAGCAGTTTGCAGAGCAGTGGGTAAACAGCAATGCAGCTGTCAGGAAGCCTTAGAAGGCAGCCTAACAACCAACACCGCTGATCCACCACAATATAGCCTCCCCTTGCACTGCACACACAGTGACTGGTGTGTTGTACAGGCAAAATCGCTAGCAGCAGAAACAGTTTTTTTTTCTTCTTCCCTGCCTAACGCTCTCCCTACAGAATCAGCAGCAGCAACCTCTCCCTATGCTAAGATCGGCAGAAGTAAGATGGCGGTCGGCGTCCACGCCCTTTTATAACCCCTGTGACGCCCACCAAAGCAAGCCAATCACTTGCATGCCCTTCTGAAAGATGGTGCTGACCCCTGCCTATGTCATCACGTTGCCCACAGTGACCGTGGATCCTGATTGGCTGAAAAAGAGCGCAGAACAAACTTTTGAAACGCGACTTTGGCGCGTAAGTCGCCGACCTCGTGGCCGACCTCATCCTAGGGTCGGGTTTCGTTTCCTGAAACCCGACTTTGCCAAAAGTCGGCGACTTTTGAAATTTTTCGACCCGTTTCGCTCAACTCTAATCCTGACCAATCATTTGATAACTTTAAAATTTGTTACAAACGCTCTACATTTTTCTAAAATAAGTCCTTCCTCCCTTCCCTCTCCCCTCTGCAATACTGGCAGTGTCAGATTATTGGAGAACTGAAATGATGTGGGCCTAGTGGTCTATTTAAGGGGAATTTCACTATTTCCTGCACAGAAACCAGGAGAAGTGGTATGATCAGACCATGTCCCTGTACGGTCAGAAACATCCAATTGTGGAACTTATTATTCCAAGATCTATTAATTAAAATGTATTTTGATAATGGGGAAACCACTTTAAACATAAATGGGATATAATACATATAATACTGATGTTTTCCTATCTAGTAGATGACAAGAAGCTGCCATGTACACACTCCCATAGCTATGCATTTGCCTTTATACTCCCTAATGTCAGTATACACATCAATGCAACAGAAATAGGTTCAATTCTTTGCACTTTATATATTATTTTCATAGTACCATCAGCTTCTGTAGTGTATTATATACTGCCACATGACACTGAGCTGACTGTGTACATGGCCACCCGACCGTTGGATTCCCATGTGTTCTATCCTTATTTTCAGGAGGTGCCAGGCAGCAGCTGATGGCCATCCTACATAACAGATGGCTGTTGTCCGAACGACTGTTCTGGTAGCCATATTGGCCAGTCCTCCCATACATAGGATTGCTCATTTGGCAAAGTGCTCCTCTGTTCTCTATTAGAGATCTGAGGACAGAAATGTGTGGCAGTGGATTATCTCCAGGAGAGCAAAGCGAAAGTCTCAAATCATGTCTAATCAACATCTCCCCTGACAGTTGGTTGTCCATTAGAATTGTGTCATCAATATTGTCAGGTTGGGCTGACATTAGTCTAATGTGTACGGGGGCCTTACTCCCTCCATACAGAACACATGCTGAGCTGAGCATGCATGTGTATGGGGGGTACGAAGAGATGAAGTAACTTTGGTTGACCGATATGTGATGGGTATGACCAGCTTTAATTCTACATTTGTTAGAATAATTTGATTTACTTCTAACTGTAAAAAATGTGAAAATTGTGCATTCATTTTACACGTCTAACAGCAAAAGCATTTTTGACAGCATGAAACTGATTACAGACACTGATAAAACCGCAACATTGTAACACATCTGACACGACTCTTGACCACGGTTGTCAACTGTCCATGACTGGGCTGTCAGTGAACACAGAAGACTTTCTTAGAGTTTTGGTACCTTTTTTGTAGCAGTTGTGCCCAGTATTACAGTTTACTGTCACTCTGTCCCTATGGAATAAAGGTTAGTGAGTTGTAAATCCAGGAACAGCCGTGGAAAATAAGGATCTGTGCCTTGTACACAATGGAGGGAGCGTGGACCCTTCAAACAACAGATTAACAGGTGTCAGGAGTTGAATTTTGGGACTCGTTTATAACCATTTTTAATATTTGTGTGTGACTCAACAAAGATTATGGCCCCAATACATCAAGCTCTTTGAAATGTGAGCAGATGTTAGCCAAGGCAAATTCATCATAATTTACGCCTAAAATAGTAACGTAAAATATGATAGAAGTGTGCCCTTCCCCATGATTGGAGCACATTTCTTGTGCTGGCCCATGGCTGCCGGCCCAGATCACTTTTCAGCAACACTGGTAAACAAAATGTTACTCGTCATGAATCGGGAGGTCTTTTTTTTAATTGTTGACTATTATTACTCTTTGGCCCTAATTCATCACACACTTTTCATCAATTTTCTGGTGTAAGACATCTCGAAATTACACTATTTTTTTGCGCAGCCTATAGTTACTCAAAACATTTCACAGTTTTGGCATTTTTACATCAGTTATGGCTAGCTCTTCCAACTTTTTGAAAAGGGGTCAGAATTTTGCAAGGAGGGCATGAGGCCAAGCGCAAAAGACAAATTCCTCATAACTTACACCACAAAAGTCTCATAAATTAATACAGAACTGTATGCCAGCAACTGACTACAGTACATAGTACAATTTTTGTTGTAGCACACGGCAGGTGAAAGACACGCCAAATTAATTAAGTAGTAGAATGTAAGACCACAAGGTTCATTGTCATTTCTATTTGTATTTTGTATGTAACCTCTTCTTATGTACATCACCATGGAGTCAGTGGTGCTCTAAAAATAAACAATAATAATAATAATAATAAAGTGCAAGCCTATGAATGAGTTTGGGGCATCTTACTCCAGAGCACTCTACAGTGCCTTGGTTTTTAATGTATGGAGTATGACATTATCAAATTCAGTCTATACTATATATTCCTCACATGACATTGAATATTTCTGCATTTTCTGTTATGTAACACATTGTATTTTAAAATGTTGTCACTTGAGTTGTACATCTAAAGGTTCGTGCAGACAAGCTTATTTTCGGTCCTAGTGCGATCCGACAAACCATTGGATAACACTTGGACAATGTTATTCTATGGGGCGGTGCACATATCCTAGCTTTTGACCCAAAACACTACAAAGTCTCCTCCATGTTTCATAGTAGGCACACTGTTTCTTTCTTTATATGCTTCATTTTTGTGTCTGTTAACATAGTGCTGCTGTAACTTGCCAAAAAACTCCAGTTTTGTCTCATCTGCCCAAAGGACATTCTCCCATAAGCTTTCCTCCTCAGTCATCTTCCATAAAGTCCAATATTATTATTTTATTATTTATTTATATAGCACCATTGATGCCATGGTGCTGTATAGGAGAAGGGGTTACATAAAAATTACAGGTATCACTTACTGTTAGGAGGAGTAGCGAGGAGAGAGATTAATTAATTGGGCAGCACAGTTAAGGATGGACTGGAGATGTGAGAGAGTGTTAGCAGGGAGGCCACAGAAAAGGATGTTACAGTAGTCGAGGCGGGAGATGATGAGGGTATGCACAATCATTTTAGTAGATTGAGGGTTGAGGAAAGGACAGATGATTCTGAGATATTTTTGAGCTGGAGGTGACAGGAGGTGGAAAGAGCTTGGATATGCGGTTTGAAGGACAGGGCGGAGTTAAGGGTTACTTCTAGGCAGCGGACATCTGGTACGAGGGAAAGGGTGATGTAAATAATTGTGATAGATACGAGGTCAAAATTTTTTTTTATTTTTCTACATAGTCTCCTAACAAGTCTATATATTTAGTCCATCTCTTTTCTAAACTTAGAATTCCCTTCGAAAAAAATTCTTGATCTTGACCCTCAAAAACTCCCCAACAGCGGTTATCATGTCGCTATTGTCGGCAAATTTCTTGCCCCGGAGGTGTTCCTTGAGCCGAGGAAAGAGAAAGAAGTCACTGGGGGCTAGATCTGGAGAATAAGGGGGGTGTTCCACCAGTTCAAAGCCCGCTTCTTGAATGGTAGCCATGGCAACTGCAGCTTTGTGAGCTGGTGCGTTATCTTGGTGAAACAGCACTCCAGCCCGCAGTTTGCCGCGCCTTCTCTCCTTGATAGCCTCCCGCAATCTTCTTATTTGTTCTGCGTAGTAGGAGCCTGTAATAGTGGCTCCCTTCTCCAAATAGTCCACCATAATAATTCCTTCAGCGTCCCAAAAAACGGACGCCATAACCTTCCCTGCTGAGCTTGACACTTTGAATTTCTTCGGCGTCGGTTCGTCGGCTCGTTTCCATGTTATCGATTGTTGTTTAGTTTCGGTATCAAAGTGGTGGATCCAGGTCTCATCCATGGTCAAAAAACGTGACAAAAAATTCTCCTTGTCTGCTTGGAACTTTTCGAGATTTGCTATTGAAATGTCAACTCGTCGGTTAACATTTTTGGCACCCAACGCGCGGAGACCTTTCTCATATGCAATTCTTTTGCAAGGATTCTTTGAATACTGCCATATGAGATCCCTGTGACCTCAGCTACATGCCTGATAGTCACTCTTCGATCTGCCAACACAACTTCAACTTTTTTCACGTTTTCTTCATTGAGGGACGTGGATGGGCGTCCTTCGCGATGTTCATCTTCCGTCGATGTTCTTCCCAGCTTAAATTCCTTGGCTCAGCGTGCAACTGTGGAATATGGAGGAGAAGAGTCCCCCAATGTTTCCACCAAGTCACTGTGTATGTCTTTGGTAGACAATTTTTTCAAGCAGAGGTATTTGATGACAGCTCTGAGCTCGTTTTTTTCCATTTTGATGTTCACTCCTTGGCAGTTCATATTCAAATGAATGTAGCTCCCGGGAATCGTGGCCTATTTAAGTGATTTTTTTTTCCTGGACTAGTGGGTACCTAAGAGAGAAGAAAACATTTTATTTTAATTTCTGTGTGCAATAGAAATAACCGATTATCATTACTTTTGGATCGCCCCTCGTAGATCAGGTAAGGAAGATCTGTGACATGGAGGAAAGATGATGAGTTCTGATTTGTCCACGCTGAGTTTGAGGAAGCGAGAGGAGAAGAAGGAGACTATGGCTGATAGATATTCTGGGATTCTGGACAGCAGAGAGGTGAGGTCTGGGCCAGATAGGTAGATCTGAGTGTCTAGTGAACATGTATTTCCTTAAAAATATTTCTTTAATAGCATAAATTTCAAAAAATCACCTGTTCTCATGAAAAGGAATCAAAAAATTCCACAAATACTTGAAAATAGAAGACCATAGAAAAGCCCTGCAAAGGAACTACGATAATCCTATCTGGACACCTTCCTTGCTGAGGAGGTTGGCACCCTAAAAGAAAACGATTTTTTGGCACCCCCACTCAACGTAGACTGACCCTTTCTCCCCTACCTCACCCTAAATAAAAGGTGGGAAAACAATAATTGATAGGAAGGGGATGAAGGAAGAGGAAGGAAGGTATAACCAGAAAATCTTTTGCAGGAAACTATAAATCACAAACAAAAAAATGCAAATTTTCACACATGTAAGAAAAATAACTTAGCATAATTTCAAGCTACACAGATAGTCTTGCCTGTAAATGCTCAATTAGTAGATGAATAACAAACATGCATGGATCACATCACACTATGAAAAATGTGATCATATTGGATGACATTCATAGTACTATTAACGTATAACCAAGCAGTGGTATAATGTACATGCACGTGGCCCAAAAATTTGGGTCCACTGTAAGGTTACTGAACAAATTTAGTACCATATGACGGTTACTTATCATACATGAAAACCTCTACCAGTGCTATAATGAAAGTATAACAATGGCCCAAATAATGAGTCCAATAAAAAATAGTAAATTTACCAACTGGAAAAAATACCACATAGTGGTTACTTATCATATATGGGCGCCTCAACGCTTTTCCCCGGTATATCGGTTCATCAGGAGGTCTGTATACTTAGTACCGCAAATGACAGATAGAATTCATGATGCCGGATACCATGATGAAAAAGGCATGATGGCGGTCTCAAGTGGGCAGACTTAAATAACCCCCCCAGATAATATATGCAATCAATATGCCAGAGTGCCCAATCAGCATCTCTAAAAACCGACACAGTCACAGGAAGAATACCGTACACCCGCCTGCTTACTTGGCCAATCTCTGCATATGCCTGCGGTATAGGGCCCTTCTGGGTTCCATCCTTGCTCAGCGTGCGTGCCAAACTCAGTGCGCATGACCGGAAGTGATGGACCTTGAATCTTTCAGCTCATGTCCCGGATAACCTGCTTGCGCTCCACCTCGTGGAATGCATCGCTAGTGTTATGCGCAAGCGCAGATACCTTGAAGCGCTGTGCAATTAAGGGGAATAGTTACACTCCCAGAAAAGCTGGTACGAGCAGAAGGCGATATAATTCCTAAATAAGAGTACCGCAAAGCTAATGCAATGGTCATTAGCAAGAGCAATAAATCCAAAACAAATATATATGTAGTGTTAATTCAGATAAAAGAGAAGTTAATAAGCGCTTATAATAAAGCAAGTGCAAAAATTAATTACACTACATGCAATAGGCAAGCTGCAAAATTTCAAACACCCCCAAAAAGTCTGTTAGAGCAAAGAAAACCAAACTGACACTATAAAAAACACGTGAAAGACAGGCACTCATTAAGGCCTCTAGGGGTAAGTGATTGGAGTCTAAAAATCCGTTCCATTTCTCTGTTCTGTATAATTTTATCCAAATCACCCCCTCGGGGTTTCGGCCTAACTAACGCAATCATGCTAAAGGTTATGTCTTTAAGGGAACCCCCATGTACCTCATTCATGTGGTGGGCAACGGGTGTGTCCCTTTTATTTTTCATGTCATTCAAGTGTTCACCCACCCTTACCCTGAGTTCCCTAATGGTTTTCCCGACATAATCGAGGGGGCAGGTACATGTGGCCTTATAGACCAATCCTGAGGACCTGCAATTGCCAAAGTCCCTAATAAAGTAGATTTTATCATCCACCACACTACGGAACATTTTTGATTGAGACATGACTCCACACCTGGAACAATTTCCACACCTAAAAAACCCCACAGGTTTTCGATCCAACCATGTTCCTTCCTTTCTAGGTCTCTGATACAAGCTGTGAACCAGATGATCACCAAGGGATCTACTCCTCCTGTACGTAATGCTCGGTTTCGGAGCAATCATGTCCTTGAGGTCAGGATCCGCCAGGAGGATCCCCCAGTGCTTTTTGAAAATTTGATACACTCTTTCAGCCTGGCCATCAAAAGTGCCTATCATCCTGACAAGATCATTTTCCACTTTTTTACCTCTATCCCTAAGAAGTGAAGATCTATCTGCGGATAGAGCCTCTTGAAAGGATATCCTTAGAACATGTTCTGGGTATCCCCTGGCCCTGAATCTCGGAGCAGTTTCTCCTGATTCGGAGAAACTGCCCTTTTGGTATTCCCCTTTTTAGCGGGGTTGGATGATGACTCGTCCACTTTAGAAGATTATTTGTGGATGTGGGCATGACTCAATATTACCATTCTGTTTTTTAGTGACAGTCAAGTCAAGAAAATTGATACTCCTAGTATGGCATTCAGACGTAAATCTCAACCCGATCTCATTGATGTTAATACTTTCCATAAAACGGTGGAACTCACTCTCTGATATAGGCTGATATATGAATTCCACCACATATCCTCACCTCCAAAAATGAGGGTTTCCTCCCACCAGCCCAGAAATACATTAGCGTAAGTAGGGGCACAAGGGCACCCCATTGCTGTACCCCTGAGCTGGTGGAAGTACTTACCATCAAGCAGAAAGTAGTTGTGAGTCAGGGTAAAGAAAAGAAGTTCCTCTATGAGAGTGTTGTGTTCACCACATTCAACTGCTCTAGACTGAAGGAAATGGTTAATAGCTCTCAAGCCACAATTATGTGGGCTGCCGCTATATACCGTATTTTTCCGACCATAAGACGCACTTTTTTCCCTCAAAATTTTGGGGGAAAGTGGGGGGTGCGTCTTATGGTCGCAATATACTAACCTGCGGTGCGGTGGTGGCAGCAGGTGAGGCTCTGCGGTGTGGGGGTGGTGGCGGGTTGTGCTCCGGTGTAGGGGCGGCGGCTCCGCCGGCACTTCCTCGCAGCCCGGAGGCCCCCGCACATCCCTTGCTGGCCGCTGCCATGTTGCGGTGGCCTTCGGGAACATGGACGCCGGAAAGATGGCCACCGGTCCGGGGACGGCGCATGCACGGGTTCAGATCTTGTCCGGAGATCTCGGGGGACGAGATTCAAATCTTGGCAACGAGATCTCGTCCCCCGAGATCTCGGGACGATATCTGAACCCGCGCATGCGCCGTCCCCGGACCGGCGGCCATCTTTCCGGCGTCCATGTTCCCGGAGGCCACCGCAACATGGCGGCGGCCAGCAAGGGATGTGCGGAGGCCTCCGGACTGCGAGGAAATGCCGGCGGAGCCGCCGCCCCTGCACCGGAGCACAGCCCGCAGCCACCCTCACCCCGCAGAGCCCACCTGCCCCAGCTCAGCACAGGCCACCTGCCCTAGCACAGCTGCCCCTGCCCCAGCCCAGCTGCCCCAGCCCCAGCCCACCTGCCCCAGCACAGCTGCCCCAGCACAGTCCACCTGCCCCAGCCCCAGCACAGCTGCCCCAGCACAACCAACCTGCCCCAGCACAGAGCCGCCACCGCACGAGCCTGGACCACTGAATGACTCCTGTGACTACTCCTCCACCTGTGCCGGATCCCTTCCCAGGTAAGCTGAATTCGGACTGTAAGATGGACCCCTATTTGACACATTATTATTTTTTTCCCTATATTCCTTCTGAAAATTGGGGTGCGTCTTATGGTCCGGTGTGTCTTATAGTCCGAAAAATACGGTAATGCTTCCACATCTATGGAGGCCAACAGTGCGTTGGCCTCAATGGAGATTCCCTCCAACAGATTTAACAAATGAGATGTATCCCGTACATAGGAGGGAAGTGATGTTGCGAAAGGTCTCAGTACCTTATCCAAGTAGATACTAACATTTTGTGTTAAAGATTCTATGCCTGCCACAATGGGCCGACCTTTAAGTGGGCTAAATCCCTTGTGTACCTTGGGCAGTGCACAGAATGTTGGTATCATTGGTTTACTTGGCAACATGAATTTAAACTCATTCAGAGAGATGAGTCCCATTTCCTTAGCATTAGTCAAAATATTGGTCAGAGTTTTTTTGTATTCATCTGTGGGATCACCACATAATACCTCATAGGTTTCATGTTCATACAATAGTGAGTGACACATGTTAAGATATTTTTGTGGTCCAAAATTATTAGATTCCCACCCTTGTCTGAAGACTTGATTATAATATCATTAATTTTTTCAAGTTTCTCTAGAGATTCTCTTTCATTAGGAGAGAGATTACAAGCACATTCATTATAGTTATTTTTAATCTTACATAGGTTTCTACCATCTTCATAAATATGTCAACACTGGTAACACCGTTTGTGGGTGGCATACGGGTACTCCTATTTTTTAAATTCGTAAAGGGACCCTTACCACATATCTCTATTGTGTTGCTGAAAAAAAGAGCTACCATTTGAGGTTACGCCCAAACAGATTTAAATCTTTTACCCACCTGAAGCAATCAAAAGGATTTGTGGGTACAAAATTCAAACCCTTCTGTAGTGGCATATAATCATTACCAGACAACTCATAGGATGATAGATTGATAATCTGCCCTTAACTTACACTGGTCTTATCCTTAAATCGTAGCCCACTGTTGGGCCTCTGTCCAAAAAAGACTGTGGTAATGATGAGGAAAATGTAGATGGTGTTAGAGTGGGATTTCCTTGAGCCTCCCTCCCATTTCCCCTCTCTCTGCCTGTATTGATTTCTTGGCATTCGCCATCTTCCTCTATTTTGTCTCTCCCTACCACGATAGCTAAAAAAATTATCAGAACGTTCAGTATCTGAGGTATCTAGATCTGATGATGATGCCTCTGCAACAATCTTAGTTTGGTACTCGAAGGCTTTATTATCTTTAAATTCACCAAAATCACGTATAAACTGTGCGTGTTTCCTATCTTTAAGATTTGTTTGGAACTTTTCCACTGACGTTTAAAGAATGTTCTCACATCTAACAAAATCGGGGTCAGACTTAGATTTTTGGACTCTTTCTATAGAGGTATTAAGCTTCTTTGTGGAATCTTCAAAAAGTTTCTTTTCTTCCACACGAAGAAGTTGCATGAAAATAATGGAAGCCTCAACTGATTCTTTTGTCCAGGCTGCCAATAGGAGGGAATTTGCTGTACGGGGTGATGGCTGTAAATTGATTCGTAAACCCTTAGGTACTATTTTGTTCTTAATGTAGTTTTCTAAACCCTTGATTTCCCACCAAGACTGTATATTTTCTTTATAACATTGAGATACCTCTTTAAAGAGGGTTTTTAGGGAAGGATTATCTATACTTTCTGGAGTGGCACTGGTAGAAAAAACTTGATTGGCATCCTGTGCCCATAAATCAACATTGATAGGGTTTGAAAGGAAGCTTGCCATATTACAGAAACGCAAAACATATACCCAAACTTATGAATAAACAAAGTAATATATATATACATATTTAGTGAACATGTATTCCCTTAAAAATATTTCTTTAATAGCATAAATTTTAAAAAATCACCTGTTCCCGTGAAAAGGAATCAAAAAATTCCACAAATGCTTGAAAATAGTGTCATCAGCATACAGGTGGTACTGGAATCCATGGGACTTTATGAGTTGTCCCAGGTCGCTAAGTGTATAGATAGAGAAGAGTAGGGGTCCTAGAACAGAGCCTTGGGGGACTCCAACAGTGAGAGGGTGGGATGAGGAGGTAGTGTGGAAGGTGGGGGATGCTGAATGTGAGGTTGGAAAGGTATGAGGAGATCCAGGATAGGGCAAGGTGTTTGTTGCCAAAGGAGGAGAGGATCTGTAGTTGGAAGCAGTGGTCAACTGTGTGGAAAGCAGAGGACAGGTCTAGAAGGAGGAGTATGGAGTATTGTCCGTTAGATTTGGCTGTAAGTAGGTCGTTAGTAATTTTGGTCAGGGCAGTCTCAGTGTTATGATGGGGACAGAAACCAGATTGTGTAGATTGTCAAAGAGCAAGTTTAGATGTAAGGTGGGAGTAAAGTTCAGCATGGACGTGCTGCTCCAGGAGTTTGGAAGCAAAAGGGAGCAGCAATATCTGGACATAGTGGTTGGGTCGAGGGTTGGCTTTTTAAGGACAGGCGTGATTGTGGTATGTTTGAAAGCAGAAGGGAAGGTACCAGAAGTTAGTGATAGGTTGAAGAGATGAGTTAGAGATGGGAATAGTGTGGTGATGAGGTTAGGGATGAGGTGGGATGGGATGGGGTCTAGTGCACAAGTTGTGAGGTGTGATTGGAGAGGAGACAAGCTCCCCTTCAGCGATGTTGGAGAGGGAGGTAATGGGATTTGGGCATTGGTCTGGTATACAAAGGGGTTGTGGTGGTTAATAAAGACTTGCCTAGTTTGGTCAATCTTGTTTTTGAAATGTGTGGCAAAGTCCTCAGCAGAGATGAGGGAGGTTGATGGGGCAGTGGTGGGTGGAGGAGGGAGTTAAACATTTTGAATAACTGTTTGGGGTTGTAGGATAGGGAAGGTAAAAGGGTTGTGAAGTAGGCCTGCTTAGCAGAGGTTAAGACAGATTTAAAAGCGAGCGTTGTCTGTTTGAATGCAGTGAAATTATCTTACGAATTTGTTTTTTAATCAAGGTCGCTCTGCAACCCTGGATACTTGCCGGAGCTTTTAGTGATGTTATTGTGCCAGGGTTGTCTATTGAAACATCACACTCTGCCATGAACGAGAAGGGCGACCGTGTCAATAGAAGAGTGGCATTGTAGAAGCAGTGGCATTGTAGAAAGCAGTGGCACTGTCTGTGTCATGGAGTGAGGATATGGATGCCAGTGGTAGAATAGAGTCAGAGAGCGTGTGGATATCTAGGTGTGCGAGGTTTATGCGGGGGTGCGCATGTTGCTGGACATGTGTGACAGGTGAGAAGGGCAGGGATGAGAAAGTGAGTAGATAGTGACGAATGGTGCAATCTGACACTTAAGTTCACCTCTAATCTCATTCGAAAATTGTTCTGGGCTCTTTAGCTATGGTTTGTATTATCTGCCTCTACAATTTGTCATCAATGTTTCTCTTGCGGCCACATCCAGGGAGGTTGGCCACAGTCCCAAGGACCTTAAACTTCTGAATAGTGGTAAGGTACTGTCACACTTAGCGATGCACCAGCGATCCCGACCAGCGATATGACACAGTCAGGATCACTGGTGCATCGCTAAGTGGTCGCTAGTGAGCTGCCACACAGGCAGATCTCACCAGCGACATAGCAGCGGTCGGGGGTCGTTACTTACCTGTCAGACGAGGCGATCCTGACGTGCTCCCGCCCGCGTCCATGGGTTGCTCATCAGCGCCACAGGAAGCTCAGCAGGAAGCTGAGGACGAGAAGCGGCCCAAGACTTTCTCGCGCGATCAGCGATAACCATCAGGGGAGGCGGTCGGAGGTAAGTATCACACAGCGATATCGCTAGCAATATCGCTGCTACATCACAAAACCAGTGACGTTATAGCGATATTGCTAGCGATATCGCTTAGTGTGACAGGCCCTTTAGGCTCATCTTGTGGATCCTCTAAGTCTCAGGTCTGGAGGGACACATGGATCCTGGGCACTGATGCAACAGCACAAAAATACATGTGGAGTGTGGACTTGGAACATAGGGAGGTCACAGGCAGACAGGACGCAAGAAACTCCAAAACACTGCAGGCATATGCAAGCCAGGAGCAGATAGAGGTGCACAGCAAAACAAACAGGACTAAAGGCCCCGTCTCACATAGCGAGATCGCTATTGCATCACCGAATTTGTGACGCAACAGCGATCTCGCTACATGTGACATGCAGCAGCGACCGGCCCCCCTGGATATCGCTGATCGTGGAGGAATGTCCTGGGCCATTTTTTCGTCGTCGGCGTCTTGCTGGCCAGCGCGCATCGCTGTGTTTGATCGCTGGATTGTTGCTGCATCGCTGAAGAGAACTGCTTGTTTGGCAGCTTACTAGCGATCACTTAGCGACGCACCAGTGATCCCTACCAGGTCTTATCATTGTCGGGATCTCTGGTGCGCCGCTAAGTGAAACGGGACCCTAAGAGTCTTAAAACCAAGTCACAGGTGTGTGTTTTAGTGAGCCTTACATAGGCCTAGGCAGATTATGTCATGGGAGCACAGTGAGCCAATTATAAAACTTGGCGTGGAGCACAGCAGAAGGCAGCGGTCAAAGGGAAAGGTGGTAAAGACCTGCCGAGCCGAGGAAAATGCGTAACAAATACCTATGCAACTGTAGTAATATCAAGCTTTTTGGAGATGGTATTATAGCTCTTTTCTTTAATGTTTGACTATCATTTACTTTCTAATCTCCTGAGACAACTCTCTTCTTAGCTTTCTTTGGTCCATGTTCAGTTTGATACAGAACATTATACACACCATGATTCCATACAGCACAGTGACTACTTTTCAGAAAAACTATATAGAAAATGGAGGATGTGCTGCTGAAGAAATTGCCAGTGGATTATGACAAATGTCAATCCTCTGTAACAAATACTAGTTCTCTACCTCTGTTCATTTCAACTTTTGCCTCTTGTGAAATTGTTGAAAACATCAAGTTTGTTGTCCTTGCACATAACCACCAAATACTACCCCTTACACAGTTCAATCTGGTATTAGAAGAGTAGCTCACTAGTTTAGTGCTTAGAGGTGGGTCCCAAATAGGGAATGTTCATATATTACATCCATGCGCAAATGCCCTGTACCATATGAAACCAATAATAAACGTTAAGGGGGTATTCCAATCTTCAAGATCCTATGCCAATACAGTCATATGTTAAAGTTTGGGCACCCCTATTAATGTTAACCTTTTTTCTTTATAACAATTTTGGTTTTTGCAACAGCTATTTCAGTTTCATATATCTAATAACTGATGGTCTCAGTTATATTTCTGGATTCAAATGAGGTTTATTGTACTAATAGAAAATGTGCAATCTGCATTTAAACAAAATTTGACCGTGCAAAAGTATGGGCACCTCAACATAAAAGTGACATTAATATTTCGTAGACCGTCCTTTTGAAAAATAACAGCCTCTAGTCGCTTCCTGTAGCTATTAATGAGTTCCTGGATCCTGGATGAAGGTATTTGTGACCATTCCTGTTTACAAAACAATTCCAGTTCAGTTAAGTTTGATGGTCGCCGAGCATGGACAGCCCGCTTCAAATCATCCCACAGATGTTCAATGATATTCAGGTCTGGGGACTGGGATGGCCATTCCAGAACATTGTAATTGTTCCTCTGCATGAATGCCTGAGTAGATTTGGAGCGGTGTTTTGGATCATTGTCTTGCTGAAATATTCTTTCCCTGCGTAACTTCAACTTCGTCACTGATTCTTGCACATTATTGTCAAGAATCTCCTGATACTGAGTTGAATCCATGCGACCCTCAACTTTAACAAGATTCCCGGTGCCGGCATTGGCCACACAGCCCCAAAGCATGATGGAACCTCCACCAAATTTTACTGTGGGTAGCAAGTGTTTTTCTTGGAATGCTGTGTTTTTTAGCCTTCATGCATAACGCCTTTTTGTATGACCAAATAACTCAATCTTTGTTTCATCAGTCCACAGGACCTTCTTCCAAAATGTAACTGGCTTGTCCAAATGTGCTTTTGCATACCTCAGGCGACTCTGTTTGTGGGGTGCTTGCAGAAACGGCTTCTTTCGCATCACTCTCCCATACAGCTTCTCCTTGTGCAAAGTGCGCTGTATTGTTGACCGATGCACAGTGACACCATCTGCAGCAAGATGATGCTGCAGGTCTTTGGAGGTGGTCTGTGGATTGTCCTTGACTGTTCTCACCATTCTTCTTCTCTGCCTTTCTGATATTTTTCTTGGCCTGCCACTTCTGGGCTTAACAAGAACTGTACCTGTGTCCTTCCATTTCCTTACTATGTTCCTCACAGTGGAAACCGACAGGTTAAATCTCTGAGACAACTTTTTGTATCCTTCCCCTGAAAAGCTATGTTGAATAATCTTTGTTTTCAGATCATTTGAGAGTTGTTTTGAGGAGCCCATGATGCCACTCTTCATAGGAGAATCAAATAGGATAACTACTTGCAAGTGGCCACCTTAAATACCTTTTCTCATAACTTGATACACCTGGCTATGAAGTTCAAAGCTCAATGAGGTTACAAAACCAATTTACTGCTTCAGGAAGTCAGTAAAAAGTAGTTAGGAGTGTTCAAATCAAGAAAATGATAAGGGTGCCCATACTTTTGCACCAGTCAAATTTTGTTAAAATGCAGATTGCACATTTTCTGTTAGTACAATAAACCTCATTTGAATCCAGAAATATAACTGAGACCATCAGTTATTAGATATATGAAACTGAAATAGCTGTTGCAAAAAACAAAATTGTTATAAAGAAAAAAGGTTAACATTAATAGGGGTGCCCAAACTTTAACATATGACTGTATGTGGTTGGTGTAATAATAATAATAATAATAATAATAATAATAATAATAATAATAGAAAACACCTCCAATAAGAAATGTAGTAGAATGAAGTTCTTCTGAGAAACAATGTCGCTTACCCCATGTGCTGGGCATTGCAGTCGCTTAGGTACCTATGGTTATGACCACTGAGGCTATGTGGACACGCTGTGGATTCTGCTGCGGATCCGCTGCGGATTTGGCCTCTGCGGATCCGCCGCAGTTCTGCAGTGTACAGTAGCATGTTATCCTATGTGATTTACAATCCGCTGTGCACATGCTGCGGTTTTTCAACTGCGGAAAAGCTGCATTTTTGAATCCGCAGAAAGAATTGACATGTCACTTCTTTCTGCGGATTCCGCTGCGGTTTGCCACCTATTCCATTGTCCAGGTGTCAAACCTCAGGGGAAAACCGCAGGCCAATCCGCAGGTAAAACCAGGTCATTTTACCTGCGGTTTTACCTGCGGATCCACAGATACAAATCCGCGGGTGAATCCGCAGCGTGAGCACATAGCCTAACAGCTAACTAACTAACTAATTGTCATTATAACCGGTCGCAACCATGGTGGCTCTAGTGAAAAAACTAAAAGATTCTGTTCATAAGTTAAAAGCCTGTTAAAAAATATTTACCTCTGGAAAACGTTATATGAAATGCATGTGAGCCCAGAGGCCATTTACATAGTGAGCTAAATCCTTTTCAGATTTTCTTTTCATTATTTGTTATGTAGGTGTAGCAGCTTCCAGTTTGCTCAGTAATTACGTCCACGTGTCTTGGTCTTACAGCTTTATTCTCCGAGTGGGTAAATAAAACAAGGCATGGCACTGCATCAGATGTACGCTGCTCTTGATGAGTTTATGAGAATGACTTATCAGTACTTGACTTACACAAACTTATCTCTTCAGTTAAATAAACTTTTGTATTGACAGAGAAAACTTTATGGCAATAATAATAGTCACTATAACATTTATTAATAATATATCAGGGTAAGACAAATTTAGAATATTATGACGTTCATCTTCAAGGACAATGCTAAAGAACCTAGAGACCCCGGAGTGCCATATGTTTGTTACCAGTGTAAAATTCTATATATGATTAAAAGTTTTATTCCGAAAATAAGATATTTTTGTCTTTCCCTTTGTGACGATACTATCACAAGTGTGCCATAACCAGGCTGAGGCCTGTTGTGCACCTGGGATCAGAAGATCTCAGAGATTAGTTGATCAGAGGTCCTCTTTGGAGCCTACGCGACCATTCACATGAGTGATGCAGGTTTACTCTTTCTTTTGGTATGGAAAGGGTGAAGAATCCTTGGTTTAAGTCTTCTGAGATTCCATCTGGCTTTGGTCTTCGCTGCAGCTTATTGGCACACTCCCCCTTCACTATTTAAACTCAGGTCTGGCTTCCTCCCATGCCAGCAACAGGTTTTTCTATCCTGTGCCTTGTTTACCTGGAGTAGTTGTTGTGTTCTTGGAGAAGCCAAAGTATTCTTGGAGAAGTTGTTTGTGTTCCTTTTGATTCCTGTGGATATCCTTTATTATGTGTTTACCCTCTCTGTCCCTTTCCCTGTGCTGTCTTATTGTAGAAGTTAAGACCGGGGTCTTGATGCCCAGCTCACTAGCTAGGGCTAAGACTCAGGGTCAGCCAGGGCTCACGGGGGGAAGGACCCATCTCTCTCTATCTGTCTCTATCTATCTATCTATCTATCTATCTATCTATCTCTATATCTCTATATATCTCTCTCTCTATCTCTCTTATATCTATCTATCTTTCTATCTCTATCTATTATCTATATCTATCTATTTCTATATCTATCTCTATCTATCGCTCTATCTTTATATCTATCTTTCTATCTCTACATCTATCTCTATATCTATCTATCTCTATATCTTTCTATATATATCTCTATATCTATCTATTATGTCTATCTATCTATCTTACTCTATCTATCTCTATATCTATCTATCTTACTCTATCTCTATATCTATTATCTCTATATTTATTATCTATCTCACTACCATCTATATATATCTATCTTTATCTATATATCTCTATCTAATATCTATATCTATCTATCTATCTTTATACCTATCTATCTATTTATCTATCCGTTATCTATCTCTATATCTTTTCTCTGTATCTATCTATCTCTATATCTATCTCTCTCGCTATCTATCGCTCTATCTCTATATCTATCTTTATATCTATATATCTATCTCTATCTATCTCTATCTATCTCTATATCTATTTCTCTCTATATCTATCTCTATATCTATCTATCTATCGCTCTATCTCTATATCTATCTTTCTATCTCTATATCTATATATCTATCTATCTTTCTCATCTATTTATCTCTATATCTTTTCTCTGTATCTATCTCTCTCTATATCTATATCTATCTATCTCTATATATATCTATTATCTCTATATCTATTTCTCTCTATATCTCTCTCTATATCTATCTATCTATTTATCTCTATCTCTATATCTATCTCTCTGTTTATCTATCTATCTTTCTATCTCTATATCTATCTCTATATCTATCTATCTTTCTCTATCTATCTATCTATCTATTTATCTCTATCTATTATCTATATCTATCTCTATCTATCGCTCTATCTCTATATCTATCTTTCTATCTCTACATCTATCTCTATATCTATCTTTCTATCTATCTCTATATCTATCTATATCTATCTATTATGTCTATCTATCTAGCTATCTCTATTATCTATATCTACCTATCTCTATATCTTTCTATGTTACTCTATCTCTATATCTATCTGTTATCTCTATATTTATTATCTATATTTATCTATCTATCTCTATCTATTATCTATATCTATCTCTCTATTTATCGATCTCTGTATCTATCTCTCTCTATATCTAGCTCTCTCTCTATCTACCGCTCTCTCTATCTATCTTTATATCTATATCTATCTATCTCTATATCTATCTATTATATCTATATCTATCTACCTATCTATCTCTATATCTATCTCTATATCTATATCTGTTTCTCTCTATATCTATCTCTATATCTCTCTCTCTATAGCTATCTATATATTATCTCTATATCTATCTATATATCTATATATTATCTCTATATCTATCTATCTATCTCTATATCTATCTATCTATCTCTATATCTATCTGTTATCTCTATATCCATATCTATCTCTATATCTATATATCTCTATATCTATCTTTCTATCTAACACTATATCTCTATATCTATCTCTATATCTCATTATCTATCTATCTCTATCTCTATCTCTTTATCTATCTATCTATTGATCTATCCATCTATCTCTATATCTATCTCTATATCTATCTATTATATCTATCTATTATCTCTATTATCTATACCTATCTATCCATCTATCTATCTAGCTATCTCTATCTATCTCTATATCTCTCTCTATATCTATCTATCTATCTTTCTAACTCTATATCTATCTATCTCTATACATATCTCTATATCTAGCTATTATCTCTATATCTATCTCTATATCTATCTTTCTATATCTATCTGTCTCTATATCTATCTCTATATCTATCTATCTATCTCTATATCTATTATCTCTATATATATATCTCTATATCTATTTTTATTTATAGCCATCTATCTATATATATTTATCTCTATATCTATCTATATATGTCTATATTATTATTATTATTATTATTATATCTGTATATCTCTATCTATTATCTCTCTATCTATTATCTATCTCTATCTATATATCTATCTATATATCTTTCTATCTATAGCTATCTATCTCTATATCTATCTACCTATCGATCTATCTATCTATCTATATTTCTTTCTATATCTATCTTTATATCTATCTCTATCTATCTCTATCTAGCTCTATGAATCTTTCTATCTATATCTATCCATTATCTACTTTCTATCCATTATCTACTATCTATCTCTATCTATTTCTACATCTATCTTTCTATCTATATCTAACTCTATATCTATATATCTATATAGCATTATTCCCTATGAGGGGGGCAGTATTATACCCTATGAGGGGGGCAGTATTATATTCTATGAGATGGCTGCATTATACTATGTGAGGGGGCTGCTTTATATTCTATGAGGGGGCTACCCCAACTCCTGCTACATAATTAAGACATGTACAACCTTATATTATACCCGGATATTAGTGTGTTTTACCGCATAATTGGTGGTCTGGTATTTAACTCTATGCAGCTACATAGTGGGCCCCAAGAATGATTTTCTCTGGTGGGCCCAAGGTGTTCCATTCCGACGCTGCTTACAAGGGAGGCTACATAAGCACACCATGGTCACCGGCTCCATACACATAAAGTCCCTTTGACAGCGTACCTTTTGTTTCACTTGCCGGTCCCTCAGGGTCCTCCCTGATCCGGCGAGGATTCCTTTCTTCCGTTACTTGACACAAACAGGCAGAGTCCAGGTTCAACTTTAAACAGTTAGCTTTACTCAACTCTTGACACAGCTCGTCCAGTTCACACACAGGTACAGCACACAGTTCCTTACATGGTATGACATTCTCTGTCCCTGTGCTGTCCCTCACTTTCTTTGTAATATTGCAGGATTGCACCGTCTTCTCCAGTACCACAGCATTCTGTCTGACGAGTTGTCCCAGACACTCAGGCGTCTCCCTATATAGCTGACTGTCATCATGATGTCATCATGATGAAGCTGCCCTGTATTCCTTTCTCCACCTTCCTGGCGATCCGTTACACACATCCCCTGGACGAGCTGAGCTTCATCTTTTCAATGTTGCATGGCCAACTGTCCTGCCTCGGCTCTCAGGCCCGACTAACTCAAATGCAGGAAATTCTCTGCCTTACCCCAGTTGGCCTCTCCTAATTTAACTAGTTCCTGTCTTAGTACTATTTGGTCCAAATGTGCCCCCTCTAGTGGGCCAAACCAATCACTACCTCTCCCTGTTTACAACATATAAATAGCAGCACACAGGTACATAACATTATATCAGAGCAAGACATTCAGAATTTACCAACTTTTAACCGGGAAGTGTTTAATGCATTAGTCAGTCTCTGTAACCCCCTTACACATGTGTTGTGACTGTGACACAGCCGCGATACATGCAGCTGCGGCGCCGCTCAGCTGACCGACCGGCGCAATCCAGGAAGCTTATTCGGTAAGTGCTATAGCCTGCTGAATAAGAGGGAACCTGAACAAATTCACTCAACTCTAATTAATACTCTCTTCTATTCTAATCCAAGTTGGCACCATCAGATGGATACACACTTGTTTTCTATAGAGGCTCAAAAGAGATCAGCTCTCACAACGCAATGAACCTTCCCCAAAATGTTATTGCAGCCTTATTTTGGATAAGCTTGGATTGTACGAAGACCACACTGGACTTGTGGAAATCAGAAAGAAGTTACTTCTCTACATTTTAATGTTATACTTACAGGAGAAAGGGGGAAGGATGTGTTCCGGCTCACTAACCAGGTAAAATCCTAAATTTATTCAAACATGATTAAAACAAAAAATATCAAAACAACCTGACATGTTTCTGAGACAGCAATGCGCCCTTAGTAATAGGGATTTGATTACTGAATACAGACTGGTATAAAAAGAAATCAGATCCAATCAGAGCAAGAAAAATAATCACATGATAACAAATAACAGGTGTACAAACAATAATGAAGACAAAACGAAATAGTGTAGGGGATGGACTGACCTATGGACCTGTCTGAGATGGTAAGAACATGGAACAGATGATGTGCACTATGCTTTATTGTATGTGCATGGTTAACAGCTGGGAATTAGTACAGGACGACGTAGTACCAGGTTTTGGCAACAAGATGGAGACAGAGAGCAGTGAGAAAAGGACTCAACAGCAGGCCTTAGGCCAGGGAAACTATATAGTCATGGTGGGCGGAGTTACAGGACTGGGAAGGGGATTTACAGAAAGAGGAGATATAAGGAAGAAGAGTCCCAGGGGGCAGAGCAGAGAGACACCCAGGAGGAAGAGAGAAGTGAGAAGAGAACAGGAGAGGACAGAGAAAGGAGAATCTCAGGAAGGACAGAGGAGAACCAGAGACGGTTACTCAGAGGGGGGGTGGCCCTGAGAAGGCAGCCGCAGGAAAGGACGGCAGTGACTAACGGAAG
Organism: Dendrobates tinctorius; assembly: GCF_039654945.1. Lineage (NCBI taxonomy): Eukaryota > Metazoa > Chordata > Amphibia > Anura > Dendrobatidae > Dendrobates > Dendrobates tinctorius. The sequence goes on from NW_027361676.1 coordinate 27,654,057, forward strand.
GTTTGGGTACCGGACGGCCGGACACCGAAGAGTGAGTAAGTGTACAGCGGGCAGACTTAGCCAGGGGGAAGTGCTGTGGCCGTGGGCCTAACGGCAGCCACAGTGAAAGAACCCGGCGGGTCTTTGCCAGTAGTAGCAGCAGGAGGTGACAGATACCTGGGCCTAGGGGCAGAAGCTGTTGTGCATGCCGTGGATGTCAGGAGGACACCCAATAAAGTTTTGGACCAGATTGAACGGATTCCTGTGTCTGCCTCCAGTCTGTTCTGCAGCCGAAAGGGACCACCCCCCAGTCGGCACACGATCCTACAATAGCATGGACACAATCAATATATATAAAATAAATAATTTTTAAAAGTTCATTCCTTTAGGGAACTTAGTGTCTAGGTGCAATATCCAAAATGCTTCTCTCATCATTAAGCACTTTTGCCAGTCACCCCCAGTCATTTTATATATATTGATTGTGCCCACACTATTTTGTTTGGTCTTCATTGTTTTAATGCTTTTTGTTTTAATCATATTTGAATAAATTTTGTATATTACCTGGTTGGAGTATCGGAAACACATCGTTCCCCCTTTCTTCTGATTGCTGTGCTCACCAGCATGATCGGCACCAACCAGCTGTTTATTAGCGACCTCAACTGGATTTCCGCCTTAGGCCAATTGTGTGGAGACTCCTTGTCCCTCCTTTCTTCCTCTCAGTATACTTACAGGCTATACAATTGAAACCTGCCAATATCATAAAACATCAATTGCACATAATCTGACTGGTTTTACTTCATCTGCCTTACTCAAGGGTCTTGAAGTAACTTCTAATCATGATCAAAGAAGTCTTTCTAGAAGTGGATTGGAGACAATTGTGTATACATTTGATAGTACAGAGTTGGACTAAGTTAAAAGGAAGGATTATTTTCTGTCTAAAACAGTGTGAAGGGGCGAGTATACCTAGCTAAAATTAAAAGAACTGTTCCTGACGACGAATGGTGAGAACAACGTTTATTGAAAATAAAGATTGTTGCTGCGGGAGATAGTTTAGATACATAGACTGCACTATGCCACATAGTTTGGTGTCATCTGCAAAAATAGAAATGTTAATAATCCCATCTTCTATATCATTAAAGCACCACTCTGTGCTTTTTTTTGTTTCACTAGTGGAGTGGTATCAATAATGAATGTTCCCTGTGTGTAGTAGCAGGGCCGGCTCCAGGTTTTTGAGGGATCACACGGATATGCATGTGATCCACACGGACACACGCTCTGTGGCAAAACACGTTCATGTGAAGGAGGCTATTGATTAGTAGTGTACGTATGAAAGAAAGATGAGAAAGAAAGAACAGAGAGAAAGAAAGGAAGAACAGAGAGAAAGAAGGAACAGAAAGAAAGGAAGAACAGAGAGAGAGAAAGAAAGAACAGAGAGAGAAATAATGAAAGATTAGAGAGAGAAAGAAAGAGTGGACAGAAAAAGAGAACAGAGAGAGAGAAAGAAAGAACAGAGGTAGAGAGAAAGAAAGAGAAAGAAATAAAGAACAGAGAGAGAAAGGAAGAGAAATAAAGAAAGAGGGGAAAGAAAGAAAGAAAGAACAGAGAGAGAATGAAAGAACATAGAGAGAGAAAGAAAGAAAAGAGAAAGAGAGGAAAGAAATAACACAGAGAAAAAAGAACAGAGAAAGAAAGAGGGGAAAGAAAGAGAAAGAAAGATCAGAGGGAAAGAAAGAACAGAGAGAAAGAGAAAGAAAGAACAGAGAGAAAGAAAGAAAGAAAGAAAGAAAGGGGAAAGAAAGAAAGAAAGAAAGAAAGAACAGAGAGAAAGAAAGAACAGAGAGAGAAAGAAAGAGGGGAAAGAAAGAAAGACCAGAGAGAAAGAAAGAAAAGAACAAAGAGAAAGAAAGAGTGGACAGAAAAAAGAACAGAGAGAAATAGAAAGGGAAAAAAGAACAGAGAGGGAGAGAGAAAGAAATAGGGGAAAGAAAGAACAAAGAGGGAAACAGAAAGAAAGAAGTGAAGGAACAGAGAGAGAAAGAAAGAGGGGAAATAAAGAAAGAATGGAGAGAGGGAAAGAAAGATGGCAAGGAAAGAAAGAACAGAGACAGAGAGAAAAAGAATGAACAGAGAGCGAGAAAGAGAGGAAAGAAAGAATGGAGAAAGAGAGAGAAAGAAAGAGGGGAAAGAAAGAGAACAGAGAGAGAAAGAAAGAACAGAGAGAGAGAAAGAAAGCGGGGAAAGAAAGAGAACAGAGAGAGAAAGAAAAAAAGATTAGAGAGAAAGAACAGAGAGAGAAAGAAAGAAAGAACAGAGAGAGAAAGAAACAGAGAGAGAAAGAAACAGAGATAGAAAGAAAGATTCTATAGAGATACCATAGCAGCCCGGCTCCCACTGTAGTGCCTACCTGAGCCTCCCAATGCAGGACATATGATCCGCTCACATGGCCGACATCCCTGAGTCCAAGGCGATCCCGCTGTTCACGCTGCCGGAGGAGGACACGATGATGGATCTGAAGCATTCCTTGAAGGGCCTCCATGGTTCCGTCACAATCTCCTCCCAAAATCACCTAATTTCCGGTCAGCTTCCAGCATGTCACTTCCAGTAGAAAGTCACGTGCAAGTTTTAAAGTGCTCCTTGGGGCACCGCCGTGTACTCCTGTGTCCGCGGGAAAAGTAAACTCCCGGCTGGGGCAGTCTCTCTCAAAATCGGAACGATCCGGCTAGATCCGGGACGGTTGGGAGGTATGAATGCTCCCCACCATACACCTCGTACACGCACGGCTCTGCACACCTCATACACACACGGTTCCGGTTTGTATGCCTCGTACACACGCGGCTCTGCTCCGTACACCTTGTACACACACGGCTCTGCTCTGTGCACACATGCTCTGCTCCATACACACGCGGCTTCACTCTGTACACCCCGCACACACCCGGCTCTGCTCCGTACACTTTGAACACACAGGGCTCCGTTCCGTACACCTCATACACACACGGCTCCGCTCCCCACACCTCGTACACACGCGGCTCTGCTCCCCACACCTCGTACACACGCGGCTCCGCTCCCCACACCTCGTACACACGCGGCTCTGCTCTGTACACACACGGCTCCGCTCCGTACACACACGGCTCCGCTCCGTACACCTCGTACACACACTGCTCCGTTCCCCACACCTCGTACACACGCGGCTCTGCACCCCACACCTCGTACACACGCGTCTCCGCTCCGTACACACACGGCTCCGCTCCGTACACACGCTGATCCGCTCCCCACACCTCGTACATACGTGGCTCCGCTCCGTATACACGTCTCCACTCCGTACACACGCTGCTCTGCTCCCCACACCTCGTATACACGCGGCTTCGCTCTGTAGACCTCGTATACACTCGGCTCCATTCCCCACACCTTGTACACATGCGGCTCCGCTCCCCACACCTCGTACACACGAGGCTTCGCTCCGTACACACGTGGCTCTGCTCCGTACACCTCATACTCATGCTGGTCTGTTCCCCACACCTCCACTCCCCAGGCCTCGTACACACACAGCTCTGCTCCGTACACACACAGCTCTGCTACATCCCCCCTGTAAACCCCTCCTGATCCCACAAATAATGAACTTCACCTCATCCAGCACCATGACAACCAGCACAGCCGAGTCCTGCATACACTGAGGGCCCTGATCATGAGACTCCTGACTCCTCCCCTCCTGTGACCTCATCGCAGGTCCTGTGCATGCAGAGAAGCCCAGGAGCGGTCATTGCTGGGATTTATCAAGGCTGCGGTGGCCGGTGGGGTCTCTGGCAGGGTGAGGATGGGGCCGGTACACGGGGGGGGCGTGATGGCGGGTATCGATTCCCAGACAGTGTATGTGGGCCCCCTCATCTCGCCAGGGCCCCGGCACTTGCCCAGGTGCGCCGGGTGCTGACGCCTGCCCTGTGTAGTAGAATACTTATCAGCTGCGGTCTTCAACTGTTCTTGGCTCTGTTCCACTCGTCTCCAGCAGTTGTGACTTGCAGGATTGCTCCAGTGTTTGAGGGGTGAACCAGAAGTCTCTTCTCAATATAAGTCTATGACAACCAGAATGAGGTTTTCATAGTCTTACACTGAGAGCTAGTGACCGTTAGCTCTGACTTCTGGATGGTAGCACAGGACCAGAGCGGTGCAAGGAAGAGCAGTAGACTGCAGCTGGTATTTTACTAGGGGCAGAGAACAGACATTAGTGATACAACTCCAGTGGTAAAATAAAAATAAACCACCATATTGGGGTTTCAATAAAGAAATTGAATAACAAAGGATCCAGCCCTAAACCTTGGAGTTCACTACTTATAACTGGAGACCATTCAGAGCAGCAGTCTTTCAGCAAACTATGGGTGTGATCTTTGAGACATTTTTCAATCCAATTACATATCTTCCTTTCTAATCCTATAGACTTTAATTTTCTCATTTGGTGTTTATGTGGATCATTGTCAATGCCTTTGGAAAATCCAAAAACACTATATCAACAGCTACCCCTCCATCCAGATTCCTATTCATCTCTTCATCGCTTCAGACAAGAGACTTTGGCCGGCGTCACACTAAAGAGAAATATGGACGGGTGAGAGGCGCTAAAACCACGAATTGCACACGGACCAATGATTCTCTATGGGGCAGCTCCCACCAGGCGTATATTTCTCGGCTGTATTTTACGGGCTGAGACAATCGCAGCATGCTGCGATTGTCAGCATATTCCGTCCGAAATAAGCCAATGCAAGTCTATGTCAAAAGATAGGGTAGGGGAAAAGGAAAGTCAGCTCACCACAGCATACTGGTCTGTAGTAGTGGAAGTCCTCTACACGGAGCCGCCCCAGTCCATGGCGTCAGCAATCGGCAGAAAAGAAGAAAAGTGTGCTCCAGCGATGAAACAATCCACTGATGTATTAAAAAAAGTTTTTTATTTGCTTCTTAAAAACATGAAAAAACAATGTGGGTAACACAAGAAGCAGAGATATCACCAACGCGTTTCAGCAATTAAGCCTTAATCATGGTATACACATACACAAAGTCATCTAAGTTATATACTCTACCATAAAGTGCATCAGGTGGAAGGTCAATTTCAAATCACACATCAAGAAATTAACCCTTCCTGAAAAAGAAAGGGAAATAGACAGAAAAATAATAGTAAAATGAAATGAACATACATATAACAACCAGGAAAAATAATGTAATAAAAACAAGACACTGAAAAAACATATATTAATATTGCAATATCAGATCTTGTCTAGAATTCATATCCAATGAGACTCTAGTGTTTAGTTTAAAAATCCAATAAGATTCCCTATTGAGGATTTTTCTTTTATTATCACCTCCTGTCATGGGTCTGAACACCCTCTCTAGACCTTTGAATTTAAGACAACTAGTATCTCCATTATGTATATACCGTATATACTTGTGTATAAGTCGACCCCCCTAATTTTGCCCCAAAAACTGGGAAAACTTATTGACTCGCGTATAAGCCTAGGGTGGAAAATGCAGCAGCTACTGGTAAATTTCAAAAATAAAAATAAATACCAATAAAAGTTAAATTAATTGAGACATCAGTAGGTTAAATGTTTTTGAATATCCATATTGAATCAGGAGCCCCAAATAATGCTCCATACAGTTGATGATGGGCCCCATCAGATGCTCCATACAAAATACACCCTATATAATGCTGCACAAAGGTTAATAATGCCCCCATAAGATGCTCCATAGAATAATATGCCCCATATAATGATCCATAAAGGTTATGGCCCCATAAGATGCTCCATAGATTATGCCCTCATAAGATGCTCCATAGATTATGCCCGCATAAGATACTCCATAGATTATGCCCCAGTAAGATGCTCCATGGATTATGCCCCCTTAAGATGCTCCACAGATTATGCCCCCATAAGATGCTCCATAGATTATGCCCCAATAAAGTGCTCCATAGATTATGCCCCCATAAAATGCTCCATAGATTATGCCCCATATATGCTCCATAGATTATGCCCTCATATGCTGCTCCACAGAATATGCCCCATATGCTGCCCCATATGCTGCCCCATAGACTATGGGGTGTCTGGGGTGTCCGGGGGGGCAAAACAATGATCCCTCTCAAGGATATTAAAATCTGCCCTCACTCACCTGCTTTACCTCTCTGGTTGCAATTTTACCACGGAAGCCCACACATTTTTTTACAACGAGCTAACCCCTTAATTTAACACCTAGACGTCCCAAATTTTACACACAAACCCTAATTTAATTATTAGTCAGGGACATATAAAAAAAATACATGAAATGAAATAGTTAACTGTATGTAAACCATGTGTCATTTCATGTCGGGTTTTGCATTGATCTTACAGAAGCCGGCAATTGATTTTAGCGGCTATTCTGCTATGTAGAACTCTATGAAATATAAATATATATGTCTCAACTACATGTGTATATATATATATATATATATACAGTATATATATACACATGTATATATATATATATATATATATATATATGTAATCTGTGCGTATATATCTATTCTTTCGTTTGGGTTTTAACCTGCTATTGGGATCCATTATATGTCCATTCCATTTTGCAAGCCTGCGAGAAAATCTCGGCATACGGATGCCATACAGATTACATAGGGATGCTTACATGCGCAAAATACGCGGCCACACCTTGACAACGGATGACATATGGATCACTGTTCAGGGAACATTTCTGCGTATTACGAACGTACAATACGGTCCATATTTTTAACTGTTAAGTTTGACTCCAGTCTTTCTGTGTAAGTTAGTAGAGCCTTGACAGAAGACAACCCTTGTGGAAAAGAAGTATCCAGCAGGAAGACTGATAAATGATCTCAGTTCTGTTTTGGCTATTTCTAAAAGTTGTTTTGAAAACCAAACTGAAAAGATCGAGCAAAATATTAATGTTTTTATTGTAAGAATCTAATTTCATTGCTCATTATTCCATGTTCTCAAATATTTTAAAACTAATGTATATAAATAAGAAAAATTGATGACGTCTAAAGAGAACATAAATTAGCTTGTTTATTAAGAAATTCCTCTTTTCTTGTTGCATTATTGAAGGAATTAATTCTGAACAAATAGGTAATCTGAGTGGACGTGCTACAGAGGTGAGAAGGTGCAATCGGCTTCGTAATCTTCTGCAAACACATCTCTAGATATAATGTGTGGATGAATCCCTAAAGAAACAGCTGGGTCACTTTCCAACAATGTGGCAGGTTATTTTCTGTTAAATTTTAATATTTGCTTTCTGTCTCAAGCAGTGATTTTTGGCAAATAAGGCAAATACATTTAAGTCTCCTGTTTACCAGACAGTGTATGGTACATGTTAGCTAAAGCAACTGTTCAAATGTGTTTTATATAAAAATAATAATACTTCCTAGTTATAAAAATCTAAATGGTCAGTAAGCAGAAGAAAAAAAGACTTGTACACTTTTATTTATTCATAAATCAACCTGTCAGCAGGATTTTGCTCAGTAACCTACAGACAGTGTCAGGTTGGCGCTGTTATACTGAATAAAATGATACCTTGGGTGATGAAATCTGTCTTGTGGTTGTTTAATCTATATTTTCAGTTTTGTGTTAATGATATGCCCGTGCTGCGGGGCAGCCTGTGGGGGGTCTTCATGTGGTGCCCTGATTAGGTATTCATATTGCAGACTGCTGACAGGTCACTGATCCCTCACTGACCCGCCCCCTAGTTTACATAATGAATATTATATATACATATTGAAAAAAAAACCTTCTGCAGACATGCGCCAGCTGTGACACCTGCACTGCAGCATAATCGCATATGTACTGTGTATATAAATAATATGTGTTGAGGATCTCCTGATATTCCAAAAAAAAAAAATTAATTTGAAAATGGCACCCGCAAATAGCTGCTATTGCACAGGCGCCAGTAGCGCCATTTTGCTAGGGAAGAAAGAAAATTGTCCTCTTCCCAAATGAAGCCGCCTGTGCAGTAGCAGCTATCGGCAATAGCTGTGATTCTCGCGGGTGTCAGCAGTACCTGAGGGTGGTTCTCATAATGTTGTGAGCAATGACTCTTAGCACACCTGTACAACTGAGGACCAGCAGCTCCTTAGAGGAGTAAAGTAAATTTCTTTACCTGTACCCACGATTTCAGAAAGACAGCTGGACAGCTTTGGAAAGCTATTAACCTATATTTTAGCCCTGTATCATCAGACTAATAGAGTTTTTGGACATGACAGGTTCCCTTTGAGCATTTAGTATGTGTTTTGCAGTGCAAACTGAAACCTTAATGCCTGCTGCCACCAAATCTTGCTGCAGGTCTTTTCCTTTCACTCATGGATTTTTGATCACTTCGGAAATCTTGTTATACCTTTGGAAATCTTCCTACCAAATACAGGTAGTGTAACCAGTGTTCCTTTAACATTGACCTTTCAAATTCTGTTTCCAAATGTATCTCCAGGAGCATTCAATGCCTGTTCTAACTTTTTTTATTATCTTCCTAGCTTGTACAAAGCATTCATCTCTTATCTTAACGTTTTCGTGGACTCTTGACAATGCAAGAATATTATTGAACTTCTTGTTCATGAAGAACAACCGGACATTCAGCCGGTTGCAAAGAGCCCTACAAAATTTAGATGTAAACTGAACTCCTCAGTCAGAGACAATGTGGAAAGGGAGTCAATGGAGATGAAACACATGCTGGAAGAACAGTCTGGCAAACTTGGGAATGGAAAACAAGCCAACCAAGCAGATAAAGTGAGCCATCTTAGAGAACCAGTCCACCACGACCCAGATGGTGTTGCAACCATTGGATAGGGGCAGGTCCATGATGAAATCCATAGCGATATGTTCCCAGGGGGTGTAAGGAACCAGCAAAGGATGAAGGAGCCCAGCAGGCTTGTTCCTGGGAAACTTGTTTCTGGCACACTGAGGTCACATAGTCTCAAATATCCTTGGCCAGCAAGGGCAACTAAAACAGGCAATCAATTAGCGTACTCCCACATGACCTGCTGGCTTGGAATCGTGTCCCCTTGACAATATTCTTCTTCACTTACCAGTAGGAACAAAGATTTTTTCTCAGGCGGAATGTCTTTCAGGAGGACAGGGGCTGCTTCACCAACCCTGGCCAGGTCCATGATGTGCTGAGCCTCTACCACGGAATCAGTCATGCCAAAAGATCAAGACAGAGCATCGGCTTTAACATTCTTCGCTTCTAGATGGGAGTGTAGCTGAGTGGAGTGCAGAAAGATTAAGTTCTTATGATCAATGTATATTATTACTGGAAAGCTGGCGCCTTCCAGTAGATGACACCATTCTTCTAGCGATATCTTAATGGCCAGTAGTTCGCGATCCTCAATAGAGTAATTGCGCACAGTCGGTGAGAACATTTAGAAAAGAACCCAAAGGAGACAGATTTTCCAAAAGAAGTTCTTTGCAAAGGAACTGCTCCAGCATTGATAGAGGAGGCATCTGCTTCTAGAAGAAATAATTTGTTAGGGTCAGACTCAGGAATGGATCCAGGTTTTCGTTGGCCCTGGGCGAAAGAGTCTCAGTGGGTTTCTTTAACACATACCACAATTCATGATGCACAGACACGGCAGAGAAATATAGGTATAGTACAATGCCAAAGATTTCACTTACTTCTTACATTACATGAGTGATATCTATTGTAAATTCTACAATAGCTCAGAAACCAGACAGTATAGTCCTCCATACAGTATTATGGGCACCACAAAGTGTTCCATAAAGAATAATCAGCCCCATATATTGCTCCGTACAGTATAATGAGCCCCATGTATTGCTCCATACAGTATAATGAGCCCCATGTATTGCTCCATACAATATAATGAGCCCCATATATTGCTCCAAACAGAATAATGGACCCCATATAATTCTCCATACAGTATATGATGGGCCCCATATATATAATGCTCTACACAGAATGTCCCCCATATAATGCTCCAGTATATGATGAGCCTGATATATTGCTCCATATATAATATGCCCCATATAATGCTCCATTCAGTATACGATAGGCCCATACAGTATAATGAGCTCCATGTATTGCTCCATACATTATAATGAGCCTCATGTAATGCTCCATACAGTATAATGAGTGGCACCATATATTGCTCCATACAGAATGGGACCTGTTATGAATGAGTCACCGAAGGAGGAAAAAACAAAAATACAAGCTAAGTCCAGAAAACCGGAGAGGTTGGTTGCTATCGGATTGCAGACCCCTGATCCTATCCACAACAACTAACAGTAGCCGTGGGGAGTTCCTACGATGCCCTAGGCCCCTCGATCACAGCCGGAGAACTAAATAGGCCTAAAGAAAGAAAGGGGAAATCTAAACTGCCCCAGAGCAGACCCCAAAGCAATAGGCAGCCCCCAACATATAATGATGGTGAAGCAAGATGAAAACACTAACACAGATAGAAAGATAGGTTGAGCAAACGATGGGGCCCAAGCTAACTAAAAAGGACAGGATAGAAAAGCTGCTGTCTGCAATCCACAAAAAACCCTACCAAAGAATGTCCCAACCGTCTGATAGGAAAAACAGGCCCTGAAGTCGCTAGGAATTGTATTGTAAGGGTTCCAATGGATTGTGATGAATAAGAAAATGCTCACACAAGAATTGAATTTACTAAATTGATTTACTATATAAAGTGATAAGATCAAATAATAAACAATATAAAACTATAAATACATATGCATTAATCAGAAACCGGCATTATTCATACATTACATTATTCAGATAGTCTCATGTCCTCTCTGGTCTGTCCCATCTCTTTCTCTGTGTCTCTCCCTGTGTCTCTCTGCAAATCAGTACCCTCCTTTTATATGTAAAAACTTCTCTAAAGCCTTTGATGTCCCAAAGTAAATGTGAGACTTAAACAGTATCTATCCTTGGATGCCAGTGAGACGACCCCCTGAGGCCAAATAGATGAGTTCACCAGTTGACAATCCATGGGCAAAGTTAACACACCCAATCTAATTATGGCAACGAAGGTCCTTTGTTGGTAGATAAGTGTAAGCCAGTTATTTGCTCTGCTTGGACAATTTGACCATCTGGTTGAAACAAGTTTCAATGACCTTCTAGGAAGGTTCAAAGAGCTGAATATAGTATAACTGATTGAAACTATATCAATAGTTGGTATTAATTAATTGGAGTGTTGAAACCATTAAAAATTAATCATAGTATACAGGACTTCAAAATGACTATATCAGCACTCAGGTAAATTCTGAAGACAGAGCAAAGAGCCAAACTGATCAGAGACAAAAATGGAACTCAGCACACCCCCGACCGGGGATGGCTGAACTCCAAAAAAAACAAGGTAAACAAAACAAAGCTAATAAGTTCAATAGCAGAACAAAAACTTATCTTTGGGAAGCAGGAATCAGACTGGTCTCCAAGAATCCAGCAGAGAAATCACCAGCGACTCAGAAGGGCGTAGGCTGCCTTATATCCAGTCAGCAGTTCCTGCCACCCAGTCATAATCCACCAGACCAGGTGTCTGGTAATCAGCCTCACTACCTTCTTTCACCAGAAGAGGGAGTTCATCAGACATCGACGGTGAAGGGGAAAATGAACTCACAACAGTACCTCCCCCTTGAGGAGCGAAAAGGAGATGAATCCAGCGAGCCAAGTTTGAAGTACATAAAAAATCTTTTTCTTTATTTCAAACGAAGATTAAAAATATTTATCCATAGCAGCATATTATAAATATAGGCAGAGATGGAAAAAAATTACTGCTGTGCGCTTTACAGCAGTAATTTTTTTCCATCTCTGCCTATATTTATAATATGCTGCTATGGATAAATATTTTTAATCTACGTTTGAAATTAAGAAAAAGATTTTTTATGTACTTCAAACTTGGCTCGCTGGATTCATCTCCTTTTCACATTTATTGTTGGCAAGAGCTCCTGTCATTTATCCGTTGCTGAGAGCCTATACAGTATAGCAGCTTATCTTTTGAACCAACCAGGTAAGCTGGCATTTTTTCTTTTTTATTGTCCTCCTTGAGGAGGGGTCACCGAACCCTCATCCACGCCACCAGGGCGATCAGGATGGGCCCGATGAAAGGCACGAACCAATCTTTCGGCATGAATATCGGATGCAGGGACCCAAGAATTATCCTCCTGGCCATAACCCTTCCATATAACCAAATACTGGAGTCTCCGTCTAGCCAGGCGAGAATCCAGTATCTTCTCAACCTCATATTCCACATTACCTTCAACCAATACCGGGTCAGGAGGTGCCACCACAGGAACTACTGGCTCAACAAACCTCTTTAACAGAGACTTATGAAACACGTTATGGATCTTAAATGTAACAGGAAGAGCCAATCGAAAAGAGACTGGATTAAGAATCTCCAAAATCTTTTAAGGTCCAATAAATCTAGGTTTAAACTTTGGAGAAGCCACCTTCATAGCGATATTCTTTGATGACAACCAAACCATATCACCCACCTTAAACTGGGGACCAATGGTCCTATGCCGGTTGGAAAACCGCTGGGCCTTTTCCTGGGAGAGAGACAACATATCCACCACTTGGTCCCAGATCTGGTGCATTCTCTCCACCACAGTGTCAACACCTGGGCAGGCAGAAGGCTCCACCTGCCCTGAAGAGAATCGACGATGAAACCCAAAGTTACAAAAAAAAGGTGACATCAAAGTGGCAGAACTAGCTCTATTATTTAAAGCAAATTCAGCCAAGGGCAAAAATGAAACCCAATCATCCTGATCAGCAGAAATAAAACATCTCAAATACGACTCCAAAGTCTGGTTTGTTCTCTCCGTCTGCCCATTGGTCTGAGGGTGAAACGCAGAGGAGAAGGACAACTGAATTCCCAGCTTGGAACAGAAAGTCCTCCAAAATCTAGACACAAACTGAACTCCTCTGTCAGATACAATGTTCTCAGGAATCCCATGCAAGCGAACCACCTGTTGCAAAAACAAGGGCACCAACTCTGAGGAAGATGGCAACTTAGGGAGTGGTACAAGATGGACCATCTTAGAGAATCTATCACAAATCACCCAAATAACAGTCATTCTCTGAGAGACAGGCATATAAGAGATAAAATCCATTGAAATATGGGTCCATGGCCTCCTGGGCACCGGCAAAGGCATCAACAACCCACTAGAGCGAGAACAAGGTTTAGACCGAGAGCAAGTCCCACAGGACTGCACAAAATTCCTGACATCACGAGACAAGGCGGGCCACCAAAAAGACCAACTCACCAAATCTCTAGAACAAAAATACCTGGATGACCAGCCAATGCAGAGCAATGAACTTCAGACATCACTCTCTTCCTCCACTGGTCAGGAACATACAATTTTCCAATGGGACAACGCTCAGGTTTGTCCTCCTGAAACTCTTCCAGAGCACTTCTCAAATTGGGCGACATGGCAGAAAGAACTAACCCCTCACCTAAGATGGTAGCAGGCTTGGTCACAACAGGAGAATCAGCAAAGAAACTCCTAGAGAGGGTGTCTGCCTTGACATTCTTAGTGCCCGGAAGAAAAGAGACCACAAAATCAAAACGTGTGAAAAACAAGGCCCACCTAGCCTGTCTAGGATTCAAGCGTTTGGACGACTCCAGGTAAATCAAATTCTTGTGGTCAGTAAGGACCACGACTTGATGTTTAGCTCCCTCCAACCAATGTCTCCACTCCTCAAATGCCCATTTCATGGCTAACAGTTCCCGATTCCCCACATCATAGTTACGTTCGGATCGGGAGAACTTTCGGGAAAAGAAAGCACAGGGATTCATTTTAGATGTTACAGGATCCTTTTGGGACAAAACAGCTCCTGCACCAATCTCAGAAGCGTCCACCTCTACCTGAAACGGGAGTGAGACATCAGGTTGTCGCAAAACTGGAGCAGAAGTGAACCTTCGCTTCAGCTCCTGAAAGGAAGAAACAGCCTCCAGAGACCAATTCAACACATCAGCACCCTTCTTAGTCAAATCAGTAGAGTTGAGCGACTTTTGGTTTTTTAGGGTCGCGTTTCGTTTCGTGAAACCCGACTTTTCCAAAAGTCGGGTCGAGCAAGATCGTCCGATTATAGGGAAAAGTCGGGGTCGTCCCGAAACACGAAACCCAATGTAAGTCAATGGGGAATAAAAGTCGGCAGTGAGGGGAGGACAGGAAACACACCTACAGTGCCCATTTGAATGCCAAAAGCATCAATTCTTCTTACTTAAGCTTGTCAACCTTAATTAACTTCATAATACAAGCTACGCACTGAAAAATGGGGGTTATTTGGCTAAAGTTGTGGGGGGGGAGGGCTGGCTGCAGGTTTTCATGTGCCCTGGGCGAAAGAGCGCCCCTTTAACACATACCACAACTCATCATGCTCCGATACGGCAGAGAAATAGCGGTATAGTACAATTAAAAATACCTCACTTTTTACATCTCATGAAGAGGCCCATCTATTTCTCCATACAGAATCATTGGTCCCATATAATGTTTGAAACAGTATATGATGAGCTCCACATAATGCTACAGTATATGTTGGTCCCCATGGATGAAGCTCCACTGTCTTATAGGCCCAAACATAATGGGCCCCATTTCTAATGCTCTAGTGTATAATGGGCCCTGTAAATGCTGCTCCAGTGTCTGATGTCCACCTTTGGAATGTTCCAGTGTATGGTGGGCCCCATCTATCATTCTCCACAGTATAGTGCTCCCCAAAAATTGCTGTCCCAACATTGAAAACAATCAAATAAGTCTGCTCGCTAGGGAATCCCTGTACTTGTCTGGACTCCTTGTCGTCCCCATCTTCCATCTCACTGCACAGTATTTCAACTTTGCAAGTGCTGTGATCCGGAGCAAGCAGGGGGGGCCCACTCGTTGGCGATGGCACTGGGACAGGGCCCCTGATAGTACGGTGGTGTGTCTGATGGCGGGTGGGCCGAACCTGCACTTTCATCTGCAGCTTCCTCTTTGTCACCGTGTAAGATGGAACTGTATATGGGAAGGGTAACCTGAGTTTCATCAGGGTCAGATTCAGGTCGTGTAGCGTGCGAGGGGAATGTAGTGGTCTGGGTCAATGTACCAGCAGATTCATCGAGCAGTGGCTGGGCATCAGTGCACTTGTGTCGCCCCCAGGAGTACGGTCGCCACAGTGGCATTACCTTCTTCCTAGGGAGTGTGATGTCATGCTTGGGAGCAACGAAGGATCTCTCTAGCAGGTTAACTGATTGGGCGGCGTTATTCCCACGAGTCATGACCCTCCAAACAGCGTTCATGAAGGCAAAGTGTTTGTTTTACGTGGGCAGTATGGTTGCAAAGCTGAACCTTAAAGGAATGTCCAGAAGGGCACCACCAGGAGTGGAGCCTACGGTTAAATTCGACTCCACCTGGGAAACCTCAACCATGCCAGCTACAGAACAGATGCACACATTGCAAGCTTAATTCCGTTAACGAACGAGACTCCGTCATGCCCCGCGGTCCGAGTCCGGCTTACTAGAGGGACACGTGAGGCTCTGGCACATGAGATTGGCCAATAACTGGTGTGTCATGCCCTTACATGTCCGTGGCTGCATGTGCGCTACACTGAAAAGGCCAGCGTTTGTCGCTTACAGGTGCAGATAACCCGCTGAACAACGTTAGTGATGGGGATTACTGATTACAATTATTACCCGCGAACAATGATTTCCCAGTAAGTGCAGGTCAACCGCAGTTCCGGAATTAGGCCTAACCGTCATTCCTGAAAAAATGAAAAACTTACGTGTGCAAACCACAGGTGCTGTAGCTTGCTTAACAGCTCGCCAGCCGTTCTCATGCCCAGTATGGATTACACGTGATTGCACAAAGGTGAGAAAGGGTACCGTATCCCCAGATAACATGTATGGATAGCGTACACATTCAAAATATATGTCTCAGGAGGCAGGCTCAGACGGTGTCAGGCCCAGTATGGATTGCACGTGATTGCACAAAGGTTAGAAAGGGTACCGTTTCCCCAGATAACATGTATGGATAGCGTACACATTCAAAATATATGTCTCAGGAGGCAGGCTCAGACGGTGTCAGGCCCAGTATGGATTGCACGTGATTGCACAAAGGTTAGAAAGGGTACCGTTTCCCCAGATAACATGTATGGATAGCGTACACATTCAAAATATATGTCTCAGGAGGCAGGCTCAGACGGTGTTAGGCCCAGTATGGATTGCACGTGATTGCACAAAGGTTAGAAAGGGTACCGTATCCCCAGATAACATATATGGATAGCGTACACATTCAAAATATATGTCTCAGGAGGCAGGCTCAGACGGTGTTAGGCCCAGTATGGATTGCACGTGATTGCACAAAGGTTAGAAAGGGTACCGTATCGCCAGATAACATGTATGGATAGCGTACACATTCAAAATATATGTCTCAGGAGGCAGGCTCAGACGGTGTTAGGCCCAGTATGGATTGCACGTGATTGCACAAAGGTTAGAAAGGGTACCGTATCCCCAGATAACATGTATGGATAGCGTACACATTCAAAATATATGTCTCAGGAGGCAGGCTCAGACGGTGTCAGACACAGTATGGATTTGACGGCCCAGATTACACAGCGGAGGAGCAGGAAGAGGTAAAGATTGCAAATGCTGGGGCCCTGCCCAAGCAAGGGGGGCCCACTCGTGGGCGTCGGTACTGGCACTGGGCCCCTCATAGTACAGCGGCGTGTCTGACGGCGGGTGTGCACCACCACCATCAGAGACACTTGATTGCACTATGAGGGACCCTGTGCCAGTGCCCGCGCCCAAGAGTCGGCCTACCCACCTGTCCAGGGCAACGGCACTCGCACGGTGTCGTGCGCTAGGTGGTGACCCCGGCCATGGGGGGGGAGGCAGCACAGTTAGGGAGTTTTTGAAAGTGGCATATGTTGATGTTGGACATTCAGCTGATGCAAAAGGCGAAATAGGTGAAGTCCCAGGAAGAGGTGGACCAAAGCAAGCCATTTTTCTGTCACCCTATGTGTCATCAGGGGAAGGTGGGACAAAATCCTTGGAAACCCATGCGTGGTTCATTTTAATGAAGGTTAGATCATCCACATTTTGGGTTGACAGACGGGTCCTTTTTTCTGTCAGGATTGATCCAGCTGCACTGAAGACTCTTTCCGATAGCACACTTGCAGCTGGGCAAGCGAGCTCCTGTAAGGCATATTGGGCCAATTCAGGCCAGGTGTCCAGTTTAGCGGCCCAATAGTCAAAGGGGAATGACCTGTGTGGGAGAACATCGATATGGGAGGAAAAGTAGTTTGTAACCATAGTTGACAACTGCTGTCTCCTGTCACTTTCCATCGATGCAGTATTAATAATAATAATAATAATAAATTTTATTTTTATAGTGCCGACATATTCCGCAGCACTTTACATTTCAGAGGGGATTTGTACAGACAATAGACATTACAGCATAACAATAATCACATACAGTAGATTATAACAAATAACAAGAGGAGTGAGGGCCCTGCTTGCAAGCTTACAGTCTATGAGGAAAGAGGGAGACACGAAAGGTGGGTGGTAACAGTTGCTCTGATTGTATGGACCAGCCATAATGTTAACTGTGTAACAGTACAGACACAGAGGGCTAATGGATGCATAAAGCATGTGGGAACATGATGCTGGGAACCTGGTTATGGTAAAACTTTTGGCTCTGCCACACAGGGATAGGTTAGGTTAATGTGTTGAGGCGATAGGCCAGTCTGAATAAATGCGTTTTCAGGACACGCTTAAAATTGTGGGGATTGGGGACTAATCGTATTGACCTGGGAAGTGCATTCCAAAGAATTGGCGCGGCACGTGTAAAGTCTTGGAGACGGGAGTGGGAGGTTCTGACTATTGAGGATACTAACCTCAGGTCATCAGCAGAACGGAGGGCGCGGGTAGGGTGGTATACTGAAACAAGGGAGGAGATGTAGGGTGGTGCTGAGCCATGGAGGGCTGAGGGTAATGTAGGGTGAGGGTAATAAGTTTATACTGAATTCTGGAGTGGATGGGTAGCCAGTGTAATGACTGGCACAAGGTAGAGGCATCGGTGTAACGATTGGTGAGGAATATGATCCTGGCTGCAGCATTCAAGACAGATTGGAGAGGGGAGAGTTTGGTAAGAGGGAGACCGTTTAGAAGAGAGTTACAATAGTCGAGACGAGAATGAATAAGAGAAACAGTAAGAGTTTTTGCAGAGTCAAAAGTAAGAAAAGGTCGAATTCTAGAAATGTTTTTGAGGTGCAGATGACAAGAGCGAGCCAGTGATCGAATGTGGGGGGCAAAGGAAAGCTCGGAATCAAGTATGACCCCAAGACAGCGGGCATGTTGCTGGGGAGTAATAGTGGAACCACACACAGAAATAGCAATGTCGGGTATAGGTACATTAGTAGCGGGAGGAAACACCAGGAGTTCAGTCTTTGACAGGTTCAGTTTCAGATATAGTGAGGACATGATGTTAGACACAGCGTTTAGACAATCGCCAGTGTTTTCTAGAAAGGCTGGCGTGATGTCAGGAGAAGAAGCGTATAATTGGGTGTCATCAGCATAGAGATGGTACTGGAAACCAAATCTACTGATTGTTTGACCAATAGGGGCAGTGTACAAGGAGAAGAGGAGGGGGCCTAGAACCGATCCTTGAGGAACCCCAACAGTAAGGGGAAGGTGAGAGGAGGAGGAACCGGCAAAAGAAACAGTAAAGGAGCGGTCGGAGAGATAGGAGGAGAACCAGGAGAGAACGGTGTATTACCAGTTGTGTGAGCGGTATTTGAAAAATCAGTCCACAACATTGTCATGAAACCCCTGTCTCCAACGCCACTTCTGCTGTGTGCACCACGAACACCTCTGCCAAGCTGCCCCCGGCCCGTACGGCTCGTGTGAGAACCATCACCGCTGCTGTGTGCTGGGAATGCCTCAAGCAACCGATTTACCAGAGTTGCTTGTTTATTAGCCAATATTAGGTCAAGGTTCTCCTGTGGCATGATGTTTTGTAATTTGCCTTTATAGCGTGGATCCAGGATGCTGGCCAACCAGTAGTCGTCATCGTTCATCATTTTGGCAATGCGGGGGTCCCTTTTTAGGATCCGCAAGGCATAATCTGACATGTGGGCCAATGTTCCCGGTGTCAATGATGCACTGCGAGTGCTGGGTGGAGGAGCACTTTCTGGCAAATCCACATCCCTCCAGTCACGCACAAACCCTGTACCAGACCTTGCCACGCCAACATTTTCACTTGCCCCACGAGATGCATCCTCCTCCCCTAAGTAATCATCCCCATCATCATCCTCCTCCTCCTCTTCTTCCTCCACCTCGTCCAGGAGAGGTCCCTGAGCAGACAATGGCTGAATGTCATCAAGGATTCCCTCCTCCTCTTCCTCCTCATCAACATTGGCTGCAGACGCCTGCTCCTTAAGGTGCGTCAAAGTTTGCATGAGCAGACGCATAAGTGGGATGCTCATGCTTAGGATGGCGTCGTCTGCGCTTACCAGCCGTGTGCATTCCTCAAAACACTGAAGGACTTTACAGAGGTCTTTCATCTTCGACCACTGCACACCTGTCAACTCCATGTCTGCTCTCAAAGTGCCTGGCTGTGTATCCTCCCACAAATGCATTATGGCCTGCCTCTGCTCGCACAGCCGATCCACCATGTGCAGGGTGGAGTTCCACCTTGTTGCAATGTCGATAATGAGGCGGTGGTTGGGAAGGTGGAGCAATCGCTGCAGCTTCTGCATACGTACGGAGTGTACAGGCGACCGGCGGATGTGCGCGCACAGTCTTCGCACCTTCTGGAGCAGGGCTGTTAACTCCGGATAATTTTTGAGGAAGCACTGCACCACCAGGTTCAAGGTGTGAGCCAAGCAAGGTATGTGGCTGAGTTTTGAAAGGGCTATGGCTGCCACAAAATTACGGCCGTTATCACTAACTACCTTGCCTGCCTCAAGATGTACACTGCCCAGCCATGACTCAGTTTGTCGCTTCAAGTACTCGGCCAGCACCTCGGCAGTGTGTCTGTCGCCCAAACACATCATCTGCAACACAGCCTGCTGACGGTTTCCACTAGCTGCTCGATAGGGGGACACATCGTGTGCAACAGTGGCAGCTGCAGATGGAGTGCTCGTACGACTGCGCTCTGTGGACGAGCTTTCGCTTCTGGAGGAGGAGGAGGAGGGTCGAACGCCTACAGCCAACTGTTTCCTATACCGTGGGCTAGGCAGCACTGTCCCACCACCGCTGTCCCCTGTGGACCCTGCATCCACCACATTAACCCAGTGCGCAGTGATGGACACGTAACGGCCCTGGCCATGCCGACTGGACCATGCATCAGTTGTGAGGTGCACCTTTCCGCTCACTGACTGCTTGAGTGCATGGACAATGCGCTCTTTCACATGATGGTGGAGGGCTGGGATGGCTTTGCGAGAGAAGAAGTGGCGACTGGGTAGGTCATAGCGTGGTACTGCATAGGCCATGAGTTCGCGGAAAGCTGTGCTTTCCACCAACCGAAAGGGCATCATCTCAAACGAGATTAGTTTGGCAATGTGGGCGTTCAAACCCAGTGTACGCGGATGAGAGACTGAGTACTTTCTTGACCTACTCATAGTGTCTGGGAGGGTGAGCTGGACTTGAGAGCTGCATATGGCGGAAGTAGCGGTGGACAGGGCGGACTGAGAGAGGGTTGATGATGGTGATGGAGTTGGTGTTCTTTCTGATGGCCTAGAATCAGTCTTTCGTTGATATAACAGTGGGATTCCCTGACTGCTGTGGCCTTGCAACGACACCTCAACATTTGCTGCTGTGCTAACCGGTGGGCTTACAGTGGGGGAAACAATGTAGCGTTGCTGACTACCTTCGTTGTGATCAGTTGCACATGTGGCACTTGAGGTTTGGTGTTGTGTCCACGCTTGCAAGTGCATGCTGGTTAAATGTCTAAGCATGCAACTGGTATTCAAATTTTTCAGATTTTTCCCTCGGCTAAAGGTCTTTGCGCACTTCTTACAGATAACCTTGGCCTGATCATGAGGATTTTGGTCAAAAAAGTGCCACACTGCACTCTTCCTACTTTGGCAGACATTTTGCGGCCTAGCACGCTGTGATCTTTTGACCCTCTGGACAAGCTGTCCAGCAACTCTTTTGATGTTTGGAACCTGTCTTTGGAGTGCTCCGGGCCTGCCATATAACAGCTGTTGCGATGTCGATGTCTGCTGTGGATGCTCCTCATCTGAGCTATTGGAAGCAGCACCCTCTTCCCCCAATGGATGCCAATCTGGGTCAACAACTGGGTCATCCATCACCTCCTCTTCTATGTCATGTGCACCTTCCTCTGTGTCACCGTGTATGGTGGTATAGTGTGCGGGAAGGGGCACCTGAGTCTCATCAGGGTCAGAATCTGGCTCTGTACACTGCGAGGACAATGTAGTGCTCTGAGTGAATGTACCAGCAGAATTATCCATCAGCGGCTGTGCATCAGTGCACTCCATGTCAGATTCATCTTGGCCTGGGTAATTCACCATTTCACTTGATAATCCAGGCATGGTATGTGAAAACAGCTCCATGGAGTAATCAGTAGTATGGCCTGCGTCATCCTTCAGTCTTGGTTGGGGTGAAGGACACAAGGAAAGGTGTGGTTCATGAACATGAGCCTCCAATGACGACTCAGTGCTTTTACTTTTTACAACTTCAGAAGAGGAGGCGATAGAGCTGGAGGCTGAGTCAGCAATGTAAGACAAAACTTTTTCCTGATGCTCTGGCTTTAAAAGCGGTTTGCCAACTCCTAGAAAACTAAGCGTTCGAGGCCTTATGTAGCCAGACGATGACGCAGGGTCAGCACCTCCTGCATTCGGTCCTATTTTGCTCTTGCCACTACCATCAGATCCACCACCAACACCATCATTACCAGCTGCCAACCCCCGCCCAATTCCACGGCCTCTTCCACCAGCCTTCCTCATTTTTGGTAGAAATGTAGACATAATCCAACAAACTATATAGTAATGTAAAACAAGGTACAAGGTGTCTATAGGATAGGGGATAATTTGAATTTCTGCAGACACTTGTGGACACTGGACACTTTTGGATTGTGTGAGGCCCAATGAATATCTCAGCGCTATGTGACAGGCTCGATGGCACAGCTGTGACCAAAGTGACTAGAGGATAAGGGAGATTTTGAATCTCTGCACACACTTTTGGACACTGCACACTTTTGGATTGTGTGAGGCCCACTGATATCTGAGCGCTATGTGACAGACTCGATGGCACAGCTGTGACCAAAGTGACTAGAGGATAAGGGAGATTTTGAATCTCTGCACACACTTTTGGACACTGGACACTTTTGGATTGTGTGAGGCCCACTGATATCTGAGCGCTATGTGACAGGCTCGATGGCACAGCTGTGACCAAAGTGACTAGAGGATAAGGGAGATTTTGAATCTCTGCACACACTTTTGGACACTGGACACTTTTGGATTGTGTGAGGCCCAATGAATATCTGAGCGCTATGTGACAGGCTCGATGGCACAGCTGTGACCAAAGTGACTAGAGGATAAGGGAGATTTTGAATCTCTGCACAC
The DNA here is from genome assembly GCF_039654945.1 of Dendrobates tinctorius. NCBI lineage: Eukaryota > Metazoa > Chordata > Amphibia > Anura > Dendrobatidae > Dendrobates > Dendrobates tinctorius. The sequence goes on from NW_027361676.1 coordinate 27,676,581, forward strand.
ACTTTTGGACACTGGACACTTTTGGATTGTGTGAGGCCCACTGATATCTGAGCGCTATGTGACAGGCTCGATGGCACAGCTGTGACCAAAGTGACTAGAGGATAAGGGAGATTTTGAATCTCTGCACACACTTTTGGACACTGGACACTTTTGGATTGTGTGAGGCCCAATGAATATCTGAGCGCTATGTGACAGGCTCGATGGCACAGCTGTGACCAAAGTGACTAGAGGATAAGGGAGATTTTGAATCTCTGCACACACTTTTGGACACTGGACACTTTTGGATTGTGTGAGGCCCACTGATATCTGAGCGCTATGTGACAGGCTCGATGGCACAGCTGTGACCAAAGTGACTAGAGGATAAGGGAGATTTTGAATCTCTGCACACACTTTTGGACACTGGACACTTTTGGATTGTGTGAGGCCCAATGAATATCTGAGCGCTATGTGACAGGCTCGATGGCACAGCTGTGACCAAAGTGACTAGAGGATAAGGGAGATTTTGAATCTCTGCACACACTTTTGGACACTGGACACTTTTGGATTGTGTGAGGCCCACTGATATCTGAGCGCTATGTGACAGGCTCGATGGCACAGCTGTGACCAAAGTGACTAGAGGATAAGGGAGATTTTGAATCTCTGCACACACTTTTGGACACTGGACACTTTTGGATTGTGTGAGGCCCAATGAATATCTGAGCGCTATGTGACAGGCTCGATGGCACAGCTGTGACCAAAGTGACTAGAGGATAAGGGAGATTTTGAATCTCTGCACACACTTTTGGACACTGGACACTTTTGGATTGTGTGAGGCCCACTGATATCTGAGCGCTATGTGACAGGCTCGATGGCACAGCTGTGACCAAAGTGACTAGAGGATAAGGGAGATTTTGAATCTCTGCACACACTTTTGGACACTGGACACTTTTGGATTGTGTGAGGCCCAATGAATATCTGAGCGCTATGTGACAGGCTCGATGGCACAGCTGTGACCAAAGTGACTAGAGGATAAGGGAGATTTTGAATCTCTGCACACACTTTTGGACACTGGACACTTTTGGATTGTGTGAGGCCCAATGAATATCTGAGCGCTATGTGACAGGCTCGATGGCACAGCTGTGACCAAAGTGACTAGAGGATAAGGGAGATTTTGAATCTCTGCACACACTTTTGGACACTGGACACTTTTGGATTGTGTGAGGCCCACTGATATCTGAGCGCTATGTGACAGGCTCGATGGCACAGCTGTGACCAAAGTGACTAGAGGATAAGGGAGATTTTGAATCTCTGCACACACTTTTGGACACTGGACACTTTTGGATTGTGTGAGGCCCAATGAATATCTGAGCGCTATGTGACAGGCTCGATGGCACAGCTGTGACCAAAGTGACTAGAGGATAAGGGAGATTTTGAATCTCTGCACACACTTTTGGACACTGGACACTTTTGGATTGTGTGAGGCCCACTGAAATCTGAGTGCTATGTGACAGGCTCGATGGCACAGCTGTGACCAAAGTGACTAGAGGATAAGGGAGATTTTGAATCTCTGCACACACTTTTGGACACTGGACACTTTTGGATTGTGTGAGGCCCAATGAATATCTGAGCGCTATGTGACAGGCTCGATGGCACAGCTGTGACCAAAGTGACTAGAGGATAAGGGAGATTTTGAATCTCTGCACACACTTTTGGACACTGGACACTTTTGGATTGTGTGAGGCCCACTGATATCTGAGCGCTATGTCACAGGCTCGATGGCACAGCTGTGACAAAAGGGACTAGAGGATAAGGGAGATTGGATTGCTTTTAAAAAAGCAGTTTGCAGAGCAGTGGGTAAACAGCAATGCCAGCCTGTCAGGAAGCCTTAAAAGGCAGCCCAACAACCAGCACCACTGATACACCACAATATAGCCTCCCCTTGCACTGCACACACAGTGACTGGTGTGTTGTGCAGGCCAAATTGCTAGCAGCAGAAGCAGTTTTTTTTTCTTCTCAGGACAAAAAAAAAAAATTGGGATTGCTTTTAAAAAAGCAGTTTGCGGAGCAGTGGGTAAACAGCAATGCAGGAATGTCAGGAAGCCTTAGAAGGCAGCCCAGCAACCAACACCACTGATACACCACTATATAGCCTCCCCTTGCACTGCACACACAGTGACTGGTGTGTTGTGCAGGCCAAATCGCTAGCAGCAGAAGCAGTTTTTTTGTCTTCTTCCCTGCCTAACGCTCTCCCTACAGAATCAGCAGCAACCTCTCCCTATACTGAGATCGGCAGAAGTAAGATGGCGGTCGGCGTGCACGCCCTTTTATACCCCCTGTGACGCCCACCAAAGCAAGCCAATCACTTGCATGCCCTTCTGAAAGATGGTGGTGACCCCTGCCTATGTCATCACGTTGCCCACAGTGTCCGTGGATCCTGATTGGCTGAAAAAGAGCGCAAAACAAACTTTTGAAACGCGACTTTGGCGCGTAAGTCGCCGACCTCGTGGCCGACCTCATCCTAGGGTCGGGTTTCGTTTCATGAAACCCGACTTTGCCAAAAGTCGGGGACTTTTGAAATTTTTCGACCCGTTTCGCTCAACTCTACAAATCAGTCAATGGTTTGGCAATACCAGAAAAATTAGCTGTAAATTTCCGATAAAAATTAGCAAATCCCAAAATCTTCTGGAGGGCCTTCAAAGAAGTGGGCTGAACCCAATCATAAATGGCTTGTACCTTGACCGGGTCCATTTCAATAGTTGACGGAGACAAAATAAATCCCAAAAATGAAATTCTCTGTACACCAAAAAGGCATTTCGATCCCTTGACATACAGGGAATTCTCCCTCAAAATCCGGAACACAGTCCGAACATGTTCCACATGAGAGTCCCAATCCTTGGAAAAGATCAAAATATCATCCAGATAGATGATCAAAAATTTATCCACCAAGTCTCGGAAAATATCATTCATGAAGCACTGGAAGACAGAAGGGGCATTAGTGAGCCCAAAAGGCATCACCAGGTACTCAAAATGTCCCTCCGGAGTATTAAACGCCGTCTTCCATTCATCCCCATGCTTAATGCGAATAAGATTATACGCCCCCCTGAGGTCAAGCTTGGTAAACCAGCAAGCACCTTTAACTCTGGAGAATAGGTCAGAAATCAGGGGTAACGGATACTGATATTTAACAGTAATTTTGTTGAGGGAACGATAGTCAATACAAGGCCTTAATGACCCATCTTTCTTAGCCACGAAAAAAAAACCCAGCACCTAAGGGTGAAGAGGATGGTCTAATATGACCCTTCTCCAACGACTCCTTAATATAGGATCGCATAGCCTCGTGCTCGGGTACAGATAAATTGAAAAGTCGACCCTTGGGAAATTTACACCCAGGGCTCAGCTCAATTGCACAGTCATAACTCCTATGAGGAGGCAAAGACGCAGACTCATTCTCACTAAATACATCATAAAAATCAGCCAAATAGTCAGGAACATCATGCAACTGGGGGGAGGTGGAGAAAACAGGAGCATCACTAAGGGCACACCGACAACCCCAACTCACCACAGACACAGATTTCCAATCCAAAACTGGATTATGGATTTGCAACCAGGGAAACCCCAGAACAATGGTATCATGCAAATTATGCAACACCAAAAATCTGCAAATCTCTTGATGGTCTGGGGCGACCCGCATTACCACCTGGGTCCAAAACTGAGGTTTATTCTTCGCCAAAGGAGTAGCATCAATCCCCCTCAAAGGGATAGGCTCTGCAGAGGTGTCATAGGAAATCCACAACGTTTAGCAATATCCAAGTCCATCAGGTTCAGAGCTGCTCCCGAATCCACAAAAGCCTTAGCGGAAAATGTGGACAGAGAGCAGATCAGAGTAATTGCCAGAAGAAACTTAGGTTGAACACCACCCACAGCAAATGTGTGTGCAAAACGTTTCTCTCATTTAGGGCAGACAGAAATGATATGCGAGGCATCACCACAGAAGAAACACAGCTTATTACGCCTTCTGAACTCCTGGCGCTGCGCCCCAGACAAAACTCTATCACATTGCATAGGTTCAGACATTTGTTCAACAGGTGGCAACACCTCTCGTGCGGTTTTGCGTTCACGCAAACGCCAATCAACCTGAATGGCTAATGACATAGAATCGTCAAGACCAGAGGGAACAGGAAATCCCACCATAGTATCTTTTATGGTTTCTGACAAACCCTTCCGAAAGAGAGCTGCCAAGGCACCATCATTCCAGGTAGTAAGGACCGCCCACTTTCGGGATTTTTAACAGTACAACTTTGCAGAATCCTGACCCTGGCTCAATGCCAACAGGGCCTTTTCAGCCTGATCAATAGCATTAGGTTCATCATACAACAACCCCAAGGCTTGAAAAAATGCATTCACATTAGTAAGAATAAGATCATCAGGTTTCAAAGAAAACGCCCAATCCTGGGGATCGCCGCTCAGAGATGACAATTTTAACCTGCTGCGCGGAGCTCCCCGACGAATTAGGCTTCAAGGCAAAAAATAATTTACAATTATTCTTAAAATTCAAAAATTTAGACCGATCCCCAAAAAACACATCAGGAGTAGGGATCTTTGGTTCAGCAGCATGTGAATGAGCAAGATAGGCGGAAATTCCCCGCACTTCAGCAGTGAGCTGCTCCACACGATCAGACAATTGCTTCATCTCCATTGAGAAAGAAAAAAAAATTCCCCCTGCGGCCTCAGAGACATAGAGGAAAAAATATACACACAAAAAAAAAAAAATATTCTGACAAACTCCTTTTTTTTTTTACAATTCTTTCCTGCTATTGAGTACCCTAGGATCTGCGGTATGGCTGGTGATTCTGTTATGAATGATTCACCGAAGGAGGAAAAAACAAAAATACAAGCTAAGTCCAGAAAACCGGAGAGGTTGGTAGGTATCAGATTGCAGACCCCTGATCCTATCCACAACAACTAACAGTAGCCGTGGGGGGTTCCTACGATGCCCTAGACCCCTCGATCACAGCCAGAGAACTAAATAGGCCTAAAGAAAGAAATGGGAAATCTAAACTGCCCCAGAGCAGACCCCAAAGCAATAGGCAGCCCCCAACATATAATGACGGTGAAGCAAGATGAAAACACTAACACAGATAGAAAGATAGGTTGAGCAAACGATGGGGCCCAAGCTAACTAAAAAGGACAGGATAGAAAAGCTGCTGTCTGCAATGCGCAAAAAACCCTACCAAACAATGTCCCAACCGTCTGATAGGAAAAACAGGCCCTGAAGTCGCTAGGACTTCAAAATGACTATATCAGCACTCAGGTAAATTCTGAAGACAGAGCAAAAAGACAAACTGATCAGAGACAAAAATGGAACTCAGCACACCCCCGACCGGGGATGGCTGAACTCCAAAAAAACAAGGTAAACAAAGCAAAACTAATAAGTTCAATAGCAGAGCAAAAACTTATCTTTGGGAAGCAGGAATCAGACTGGTCTCCAAGAATCCAGCAGAGAAATCACCAGCGACTCAGAAGGGCGTCGGCTGCCTTATATCCAGTCAGCAGTTCCTGCCACCCAGTCATAATCCACCAGGCCAGGTGTCTGGTAATCAGCCTCACTACCTTCTTTCACCAGAAGAGGGAGTTCATCAGACATCGTCGGTGAAGGGGAAAATGAACTCACAACAGGGATCCATATAAAGCTCCATACAGTATATGATGGGCCCCATATAATGCTCCAGTATAATATGGGCCCCATATATTGCTCCAAACAGAATGGGCCCTGTTGTGAACTCATTTTCTGGTCTGCCTCTGGTTTCTGGTGAGGGAACTGTTTGTGCTGACAGATGAGTCGTGAGTTCTCTTTCCGGGCTCCCTCTGTTGGTGGCAGGAGGTAATGAAGCTGATCTAATTAACAGAGACATGCCACCTGATAATGAGGGCGACGATTGGACATCTGGAGTCTCAGATTGGATTTAAGACAGCCGACTCCCTATTCCCATGCTGGTGATTTTTTCCTGCCTCCTGAGGTCTTGGTTTCCAGCTCAGTTCCTGCCTTCTCAAGCTAAGTTTTCTCTGCTAATGTTCACATTTGATTTGGTTTGGTCTATTCAGTTTTATGTGTGGTCAGCCAGCCCCGGCTGGGGCTGTGCTGAATTTCCACTCTTATGTTACTGTATGTGCCAGAGGCCGCTATCTGCAGACCGGATATAACTACAAGAGAAATGTGCTGTCTTCCAGGTGCAAAAATTAAAGATGTGTCTGACAGGATATCAGGACTCTTCAGACCTACAGATGACTACCCATTCCTGCTACTACATGTGGGGACAAATGACACCGCAAGAAACGAACTGGAAACCATCTGCAGAGACTTTGAAGACTTAGGCAAGAAAGTGAAAGAACTGGGAGCGCAGGTGGTCTTCTCTTCCATCCTCCCAGTGGATGGCCATGGAACAAGGAGGTGGAATAAGATTCTGCAGGTGAACAACTGGCTACGTCGATGGTGCCGTCAGCAACGATTTGGATTTCTGGATCACGGAGTGAACTACTTATACGATGGACTACTTGCTAGAGATGGGGTGCACCTTACGAAGACTGGAAAGCATGTATTTGGAAGTCGCCTTGCTACACTTGTAAGGAGAGCTTTAAACTAGAACAACATGGGAAGGGAAGCAAAAGACCAGAAAAAGCCATACACCTGACAAATGCTATTGAGAACTCTGCTATTAGAAGTGGAAAGGAAGAACAAAGACGAAAGAATCTAATTAATAAAAATATTGGAGAAAGAGAAACCAATCACAAACTAAAATGTTTCTATACTAATGCACAAAGCATGGGCAACAAACAAGGAGAATTGGAACTACTAACACAGGAACAGAAATATGATGTAATTGGAATCACTGAAACTTGGTGGGACAATACACATGATTGGAATACAAGACTAGAAGGATACAACTTATTTGCAAGAAACAGACTTGATAAACGAGGAGGGGGTGTCGCATTGTATGTTCGAAACGCGTATATCTGCACAGAGATTGAAGCTTCAGAGACTGGGAGTTCTGTGGAAACTGTGTGGGTAAGAATACAAGGACAGAACAATGGAAAGGACACCATTGTAGGCATTTACTACAGGCCGCCTGTGCAAGCCGAAGATATAGATGAACTCTTCATGCATCAGATGGCCAAGTTCTCCAAAAAATATGACATAGTTGTCATGGGAGATTTCAACTATCCAGACATTTGTTGGGAATCTCTCTCAGGCAAAACTAACAGGTCAAGGAAATTCTTATCCTCTCTTGCTGACAACTTTATCTTCCAAAAGGTAAGGGAGAAAACAAGGGGAACTGCTACCTTGGATCTAATCCTTATAAACAGGGAGGAAATGGTTGAGGAGGTAAAAGTGGCTGGGACCCTAGGAGGTAGCGACCATGCTATTTTAGAATTTTGGATTACTAGAGGTGGAAGACCTGTGAAGACTCAGACGTCAAGGTTAGATTTCAGAAAGGCAGATTTTAAGGGATTCAGAAAGAGAATTGGAGGGATCCAATGGCTGGATATCCTTAAAGACAAAAATGTCCAGGAAGGATGGGAAATCTTGAAAAATGAAATTCTCAAAGCACAGTTGTTAACAATTCCGAAAAGAGGGAAGAATAGGAAGCATTTAAGGAAACCAGGATGGATGAACACAGAACTTAAGCACATGCTAAAAAGGAAGAAAAAAATGTTTATAAAATGGAAAGAGGGAGGCATATCTAAAGAAGAATATAATGCTGTCTGCAGAACCTGCAGGGCACAAATCAGATTAGCTAAAGCTGAAAATGAACTGAGGCTTGCAAGAGATGTCAAAAGCAATAATAAAGGATTTTGGGGATATGTCAAAAGTAAAAGAAAAGTCAAAGATGCTATAGGATTTTTACAGGATGAAAATGATGAAATGGTAAGACAGGATGTTGAGAAGGCTGAACTTTTAAATTCCTATTTTGCATCTGTTTTCTCTCAGAAAGGAAATGCAACATCAACTGTTATTCACTGTCCTATTATGGGAATAGAAGAATCCAGGATATCTATAAACAGAAAGATAGTGAGGAAACACTTAGCTAACCTAAATGAATTCAAGTCTCCAGGTCCAGATGAATTACACCCCAGAGTACTGAAGGAGATAGCAGAAGAAATTTTTGAACCCCTCTCCATAATCTTTGAAAATTCTTGGAGAACAGGAGAAGTGCCAGAAGACTGGAGAAGAGCAAATGTTGTTCCTATCTTCAAAAAGGGGAAGAAGGTGGACCCAGGCAACTATAGGCCGGTGAGTCTGACTTCTATACCAGGAAAGATCTTTGAACAAATTATTAAACAACATGTATGTCAATACCTGGATAAGAATGAAGTGATTAAACAGAGTCAGCATGGGTTTGTAACTAATAAGTCATGTCAGACTAACTTAATTTCCTTCTATGACGGTATCACTGATTGGGTGGATCAAGGAAATGCTGTAGATATAGTATATCTTGACTTCAGCAAAGCATTTGACAAAGTCTCTCATACAATCCTTATTGAAAAAATGACTAAGTATGGAATGGACAAGGCAACTGTTAGGTGGATTCATAACTGGCTTAGTGATCGGACCCAAAGAGTGGTCGTAAATGGCTGCACATCCAGTTGGAAGAATGTCTCAAGTGGGGTACCACAGGGCTCTGTCCTGGGCCCTGTATTGTTCAACATCTTTATCAACGATTTAGATGAAGGAATTGAGGGTAAACTGATTAAATTTGCTGATGACACAAAGCTAGGAGGGATAGCTAATACTAGAGAAGAGAGAGAGAGGATTCAAAAAGATTTAAATAAACTGGAGAAGTGGGCAGCAACTAACAGAATGGTTTTTAACAGGGAGAAATGCAAAGTACTACATCTGGGCAATAAAAATGAAAAAAGCATATATAGAATGGGAGGAATAGGGCTAAGTGACAGCACATGTGAAAAAGACTTGGGTATACTAATAGATCACAGACTGAATATGAGTCAACAGTGTGATGCAGCAGCAAAAAAGGCAAATGCAATTCTAGGATGTATTAACAGAAGCATACAGTCTAGATCACGTGAAGTCATTATTTCCCTCTACTCCTCTTTGGTCAGACCTCATCTGGAATATTGTGTCCAGTTTTGGGCACCACATTTTAAAAAAGACATCAACAAACTGGAGCAAGTTCAGAAAAGAGCGACCAGAATGGTGACCGGTCTGCAAACCCTGTCTTATGAGGAAAGGTTGCAGGATTTGGGAATGTTTAGTTTGCAAAAGAGAAGACTGAGAGGAGACTTAATAGCTGTCTACAAATATCTAAAGGGCTGTCACATTGTAGAAGGATCAACTTTATTCTCATTTGCACAAGGAAAGACTAGAAGCAATGGGATGAAACTGAATGGGAGGAGACACAGATTAGATATTAGAAAAAACTTTTTGACAGTTAGAGTGATCAATGAGTGGAACAGGCTGCCACGAGAAGTGGTGAGTTCTCCTTCAATGGAAGTCTTCAAACAGAGGCTGGACAGACATCTGACTGGGATGATTTAGCGAATCCTGCTTTGAGCAGGGGGTTGGACCAGATGGCCCAGGAGGTCCCTTCCAACTCTACGATTCTATGATTCTATGATTCTATGATTGTCCCTTATTAGATTGGCCTCTTTTTGCTCTGTTCTCAGAATATGCCAGAGTGCTGATATAGTGGGTGAAGTCTAGTGACTTCAGGGTTTTTTTGCTATCAGAAGTGTTGGACATTTTTTGCAGGGTTTTTTTGGCGTGATTGCAGACAGTATCTTTCCTTTCCTGTCCTTTCTAGTTAGTGTGGGCCCCATCATTTGCTCAGTCTATTTTCCTACCTGTGTTTGTGCTTTCATCTTGTTTCACAATTAATACATGTGTGGGGGCTGCCTATTCCTTTGGGGTCTGCTCTGGGGCAGTTTAGATTTCCCCTTTTCTTGCTTTAGGCTTATTTAGTCCTCTGGCTGTGACGAGGGATCTAGAATCATCGTAGGTACGCTCCACAGCTGCTGTTAGTTGTGTGGTTAGGATCAGGGGTCTGCAGTCTGCATAGTTACCAACCTCTCTGGTTTTCTGTGACTTAGCTTGGTTTTGTTTTCCTCCTCGGTTACCCAATCATAACAGGGCCCCATATAATGATCCAAAAATAATTGGCCCCATAAGATGCTTCATATATAATTGACCCCATAAGATGCTCCATATATGATGAGTCCCAGAAGGTCCTCTATATATAATTTACCCCATAAGATGCTCCATATTTGATGGGTCCCATATGATGCTCCATATATAATTGGTCCCATAAGATTCTCCATGTTTAATGAGCCCCATATAATGCTCCATATGGAGCACCCTGGTGCGCAGCGCGCGGCACAGGTCTGTGGGGTACTCGGTACTGGGCCCATCGACTTCAATGGGGGACTGTGTCACGGCGGCGGTGACCCGGTCCGTAGCCCTGGGGCATCCTATATATAATAAAATAGGGGGGAAAGTTGTTTGTGATGTTGTTAGATGTGGTAAAAATGAAGATAAAGTTTATAGATGATTAAATACGTGATGCCACCTGTGGTATTCTGGTCAGAGGTGACCAGCGCTGCGGTGTTGTTCCCCTGAGACTGTTAGTGTGTCGCAGCTGAGGTGAAAATAGCTCTCCACAGGTAGAGCAATAGTCCCAGGGCAAAGATGTTTGATTTTTAGTTAAGATGGCTGTGAACGTTGGGGTGCAGAGAAATAAGAGGACACAGAGAGGTGCAGGTTCTTTACCTTTTACTGGCAATTGGTTGCAATCCGGAGTACCACATACAGGTGATGGCTTGAGTCCAGCTCGCCTGGAGGCATTCAGGGGATCCACCCTGCCAGGTGGGGATTTGTGACCTTCCTTATGCGCTTTGGGTGCGGGTCTCTGCTGTTTATAACTAAGCTGCGACCCTCAATTGCGTGATGATTTCTCTAATCTGTACGGCTGTCAGCTTGAGCCTATTCCACTGGTACCGTCCTTTTCACCGCCAGCCCTGGCTCCTTATCTGCTGCCATGCCCTCAGGTGTTCAATGTCACACAGGAACTTAAAGTCCCCTGTACTTTCAGATTCGGCTATCAGGGCGTACAGCTCCTGTCCACCCAGGACTCTGGCGTCCCTTTCTCTCTATTAGGGCTTCTCTCTGGGGTCGCTATACACAGTTTTTAGCTTTCCCAGAGCATATCTAACTCTGCTCTTGTCCTTTTCCTCTTCACAGATCAGCTTCCCCTCACCAGCTCCTCACAGATCAGCTCCCTGTCTTGAACTGACTGGATCTTCCAGAAAGATCTCTTTACCTCACGTTTAACTGTCTGACATTTGCTCACAGCTGCTCTCGTTTCCATAACAACTCCCTCAGCTCACTTCTAGCTGACTCACCAACCCCCTCTGCTGGCCAGAATTTATATGGCAGCTCCCTTTTCTGACCTGCAGCAGGAATTGTGATTTAATCTATGTTACCTGGCATGGGGGTCCCCTTTCTGCCTCCAGGCATGACTTCACCTCTTAGAGGGAGGCAATGTCACTGTGATAACCGGTCTCTGGGGTGTTACACATATATAATTGGCGTTTCATGACAGAAAACCCCACAATGGCCACAGAAATAACTTGAATCTGACAAAAGTAATAATAAATCAAAAATCTATGAAAGTGAATAAATGAAAGTCAGACATTACTTTTCAACCATGCTTTAAAAAAAAATAAAACTCATGAAATAGGCCTGGACAGAAATGATGGTACCCTTGAAAATAATGTGACAAAAGGGACATGTTAAATCAAGGTGTGTCCATTAATTAGCATCACATGTGTCTACAATCTTGGAATCAGTGAGTGGGCCTGTATAGAGAGCTACAGATACTCACTGTGCTTAGGGATTGGCGAATCTACTCGTTAGGACTCGTTACTCTGCGAGTAGTAGGGGACTCGCAGGAGTCGGTACTCTGCGAGTTTCCAAGCGATTACTCGCACAGTAACGAGTCCAATGCAAATCAATGGCAATCCTAGTTTTTTCGGCTAAGTGCACACGTACTGGAACTCTCGCGGAAATTACAGCGAGAATTCCGGAATTCCATTCCGTGGGAAAATCGCATTTTAAATTCCCGTGATTTTCCCGCGGAAAAACTAGCCTTTTGCAAGCGTAATTAGCTTGCAAAATGCTAGCGTTTTCCAAGCGATCTGTAGCTTCGCTTGGAGAACTGATTGACAGGTTGGTCACACTCGTCAAACATAGTGTTTGACAAGTGTGACCAACTTTTTACTACTGAGGCTGCCTATGCAGCTTCAGTAGTTAAAGATAAAATGTAAAAAAAAATAAAAAATATTGTTATTCTCACCCTCCGACGTCCCGCGCAGCCTTCCCGCCTCTCCACGCATCCGTTCCCAGTAATCCTTTGCGAAATTGCCCGCGATGACGTCCGTTCTCGCGGGATCGCGATGTCTCGCGGTCATTTGCGATGACGTCGTGCGAATGACCGCGAGACTTCGTGATCCCGCGAGAACGGACGCCATTGCGGGCATTTTCGCAAAGGATTACTGGGAACGGATGCGTGGAGAGGCGGGAAGGCTGCGTGGGACGTCGGAGGGTGAGAATAACAATATTTTTTATTTTTAAATTCTATTTTTTACAGGGATATGGTACCCAAAGCCCGGAGGACAGTCTCCTCCTCTCCTCCGGACCGTGGGTACCATCCGCAATTGTTCTGCTTACTTTCCGCATGGTGTGCACAGCCACATGCGGGAAGTAAGCGGAGCAAAAAAAATGGCAGCACAGGAATCGCTGCAATACTCACATCCCCATTCATTAACATTGGACTCGCTAGACTTGCAACGAATAGCGAGTTTCTGAGTCGGACTCGTTAGAGTCTAGCGATTCCGAGTAATTCAGGATTCGCCCATCCCTAACTGTGCTGTTTGGTGACATAGTGTGTATCACACTCAACATGGACCAGAGGAAGCGAAGGAAAGCGTTGCCTCAGGAGATTAGAAAGAAAATTATAGGCAAATATGTTAAAGATAAAAGTTATAAGACCATCTCCAAGCAGCTTGATGTTCCTGTGGCTTCAATTGCACATATTATTCAGAAATTTAAGCTCCATGGGACTGCAGCCAGCCTCCCTGGATGTGGCCGAAGGAAAATTGATGACAAATCAAAGAGATGGAGAATACAAATGGTAACAAAAGAGCCCAGAAAAACGTCTAAAACTTCAAGCTCAAGGAACATCAGTGTCAGATCGCACCATCCGTCGTTGTATAAGCCAAAGTGGACTTCATGGAAGACGACCAAGGAGGACACCATTGCTGAAAAAAAATCATAAAAAAACAGACTGTAATTTGGCAAACTACATGTTGACAAGCTACAAAGCTTCTGGGAGAATGTCCTATGGACAGATGAGACAAAAATTGAACTTTTTGGCAAAGCGCATCAGCTCCATGATCACAGACAGAAAAATGAAGCATATCAAGAAAAGAACATTGTCCCTACAGTGAAACATGGAGGAAGCTCTGTTATGTTCTGTGGTGGCTCTGCTGCATCTCGCACAGGGTGTCTAGAATCTGTGCAGGGTACAATGAAATCTCAAGACTATCAGGGGATTCTAGAGAGAAATGTGCTGCCCAGTGTCAGAAAGCTTGGTCTCAGTCACAGGTCACAGGTCTTGCAACAGGATAATGACCAAAAACACTCAGCTAAAACACCCAATAATGGCTAAGAGGAAGACATTGGACTATTCTGAAGTGGCCTTCTATGAGCCCTGACTGTGGTGAATTCTCTTGCTTGGAGTTCTGAGCTGAAGCTCCCTCTGCCCCCTCTGGTGGTTGCTGAGAGTAGTGGAGCTGGCCAGGTGGATGGAAGTTCCCCACCTGACAATGATAATTGGAAACCTGGGATTACTGTCTGGAAGCATATAATTGAGCTGGATGTTCTTGGAGGTTGCTGGCGATTTCTTCAGTGTGCATTTGGAGCTCTTTTGTCCCCTGCCTAATGAGCATGGTTCAGCCAGGTGATTATTTTGCTAATCCTTTGCATCTAATCTGGTTGTGTCTTTTTTTGCTTTCTGTTTTCCTGCTAGGGTTCAGCGTACTCCCTGCTGGGGGCAGCACTGGGCCCTGCTTCATATGTTGCAGCTTGTTCAGTCCCCTGTTATGTTAGTATCTTTTTACTTGCTGACAGTTTACACCAGAGTGCTGATCTAGCGGGGGTGAGATCATGAGGTTTTTTGTATATCAGTAGTGTTGGACTTTTTCAGGGTTTTGTGCGTGACAGTATATTTTCTATCTTGTCCTGTCTAGACAGCTTGGGTCCCACCGTTTGCTCAGTCTGTTCTCTGCCTGTGTTTGTGTCTCATCTTGTCTCACCGACAATATATGTTTGAGAGCTGTCTATACCTTTGGGAATCTGCTCCGGGGCAGTTTAGATTTCATCTTTCTGTTTTTAGACTTAGTTAGTCCTCCGGCTGTGACGAGGCATCTAGGGCATCGTAGGAATGCTCCACGGCTACTGCTAGTTGTGCGGATAGGATCAGGGGTCTGCAATTCACTTAGTTACCAACCTCTCTGGTCTTCTGGTGGCTTAGCCTGTTCCTGCCATCCTCCTCGGTGACCCATTCATAACACCTGACCTAAATTCCTTTGAGCATCTTTGGAAAGAGCTGAAACATGCCATCTGGAAGAGGCAACCTTCAAACATGAGACAACTGGAACAGTTTACTCTTGAGGAGTGGGCCAAAATACCTGTCGAGAGCTGCAGAAGTCTCATTGACAGCTACAGGAATCGTTTGATTGCAGTGATTGCCTCAAAAGGATGTGCAACAAAATATTAAATTAAGGGTACCATCATTTCTGTCCAGGTCTATTTTATGAGTTTTATTTTTTTTTTAAATTCTGTGGATGCATGGTTGAAAAGCAATGTCTCACTTTCATTAGATCTTTTTCATAGCTTTTTTATTTATTATACTTTTGTCAGATTCAAGTTATTTCTGTCACCATTGTGGGTTTTTCTGTCATTAAACGAGTGGTACCAAAAATTTTGACCACGTGTGTATAATAGGCTCCATTTGATGCTCCATATATAGTTGGCCCCATAAGATGCTCCATATGTCCATATGTAACTAGCCCCATAAGCTGCTCCATATAGAATTGGCCCCATAAGATGCACCATATATAATGGGCCCCTTCTGATGGTCCCCATATATTGCTCCAAACATTTACAAAAATTAAATACTCACTTTCGACACTGGCGGCTGCGCAGCTCCGGACTCGTCACCAATGGCGTCTTCCGTTTCTCTGCACTGTGCCTGCTCAGGCAGAGGGTGTACAGACGTGATGTCATCGTGCCCTCTCACCTGAATGTCACAGTCAGAGGACGTGAAAGATGTTGCAGCGCTGGAACAGGGAGATGTGATTATCACAAGCGCACCAGTGACTTGCCCGGGTGCGCCGGCTGCTGACGCCAGCCCTGGTCGAGCTGATGCAGCACCGGGGCTCTTGCAAAAGCCACTTCCAAGTGCTGAAAATATGACATGGCAGACACAGGCCAGCATTTGCCCCCTTCTTGGTTATGGTTGAGATGTGTGCCATGAGGGATGAGAAGTGAAGGGTAAACTGTCTGTAAAAGTTGGCAAACCCCATGAAGCGCTGGATGGCATGTAATCCCCGAGGGCCAGGCCAGGATAAGACCACAGAAACCTTTTCAGGATCCATCTCAAGACCCTGGCTAGCAACAAAGTAACCAAGGAATGGGAAAGAAGATTTTTCAAAAACACATTTGGACACATTGGCAAATAAACTGTTCTCACGTAGGTGCTGCAGAGCCTGTCGGACCTATCTTCTATAGGCAGGTAGCGAGAATATCAGAATGTCATCCAAATACACAATCACGGAAACATAGAGAAGGTCCCTGAAGATATCATAGATGAATTCATGGAACATGGCAGGTGCATTGCACAGACCAAAGGGCGTGACAAGATACTTGTAGTCACCGTCATGAGTATTAGATGTCGTCCTCCACTTGTCACCCTTGCAGATCCGGATCAAGTTATAAGTCCCTCTTAAATCCAATTTGATGAAAATCTTAGCCCCACAGATTCTGTCAAAAAGTTCTGAAATCAAGGGCAGAGGGTACTTGTATTTGATGGTGAGTTCGTTAAAGCTCCAATAGTCAATACAGGGATTTTAGGAACCATGCTTCTTTGTCATGAAGAAGAAGCTGGCACTAGCAGGAGAAGAGAACTTACGAATGAATCAATTAGCAAGGTGTACTTGGATACATTCTGAAATGGCCCTAGTCTCTGGCAGGGACAAAGGGTTACCCGACCTCAGGCAGGAGAGGTGCCAGGCTAAAGGTTGATGGGTCAATCGTAAGGTCTATGAGGTGGCAAGACATCTGCCTTCTCACAAAAGATGTCTGCAAAGGCTTGACAATAGGTGGGCATGGAATAACAGTTCATAGGCACAAAAGGCGGAGACTTGGGCAAAACCTTGGTGAGGCAGATGATAGCACACGATGATCCCCACTGAAGCACTGGACCTGAGGATCAATCGACACATGTGAACACAATCATGGCAGACCCATCATGATAGAGTTCCCAGATTTTGACAGCAAGTAGAACAAAATCATGTCGGAATGCAGGGCCCCAATCCACAGGCCGCGTGATGAATCGAATAGGTCCAGCCAGTCCGTCTATGGAACCAATAGCCAGGGGTCGATCAAGCCATTGTATCAAAAGCTGAAGTTCATGAGCCAGGTCCTGACAAATGAAGTTGGGAGCTGAACTGATATTACTATGGGCTGCCAAGGAGAGACTTCTCACCCCAGACAAGTATGACTTTGATCACTAGTATCGGAGAGCAATCTTTCTCACCTAGGGTCATCTCCTGACCAACTGTAGGTGCTGGAGTTTCCCTACTTGACTGGACACAGGCTAACATAATACCCCTTGCCTCCACAAAACATGCATTTGTTTTCAATATTCCTTTGCTGTTTTTCTTGTCCAAAAGGTTTAGCTCACTCCACTAGCATATGGAATGATAATTGGGCTTGTTCGTGAGCATGCTCGTGAAAGCGGAGATCAATCTTAGAAGCCAGAACTATAATGGCATCCCAGAAAGATGGTAAATCCCTGCCTGCCAATGCATCCTTAATTTGACAAGACAGGCCCTGCCAGAAGGTTGCCACCAGAGCTTCTTCTTTCCAGACTAGCACTGTAGCCAGGGTATGGAAGCATAGAGCATACTGTGCCACGGTATCCTCACCTTGTCTCAGATTCAACAGGAATGAAGCGGATGAGGAGGTGCTGTTTGGTACCTCAAACACTGCTCTGAACTGTTCCAGCAATGCTCCTAAATTGCTGGTCTCTGTCCTTCCAAGCTCTCAAATGGAATTTGCTCAACCCACGGCTTGTCCAGACAGCAGAGAGACCATAAATGCTATCTTGGTTTGGTCTGCTGGAAACAGGTGGGCATTGAGAGAGAAGTGATTCTGACACTGGTTAATGAAGACACGGCTCTTTTTGGTAGCTCCATCGTAGCGAGATGTGAGCTGAATCTGGAGCTTAGCTGTTCCACCAGAAACTGGAGCCATTGGTGGTTCCCTCAGAGATGCAGTCTGTTTTGTAGTAGAGTGGTCAGACATGGTAGAGGCTGGGGACGGAGGACATTACAGTGATCAGATCCTGAAACTGAGTTGCCACCACATTGATGGCCAGCATCAGCTAGTCTTGACACTTTCGTTGAAAACAAACCTACTGGAATAGCACTTGTACGTTAGACTTAGGGTCTCTAGGTCCCAATTTGTCAGAGGGGTCCAGGGTCTGATCTCACTGTAACGCTGATGGGTGTGTACCCAGGCTTATCCTGAAGGGGTGTGACTAAGTTTCTATTGGTATTCACAAGAGCCTCAGATGATGAGAATATGCTGGGCGGCCAATAGACAGCAGACACCACTCCAGGTCAGTTGCAGGACTGCAACAGCTGACCGAAGGATCAGAGACTCTGGTAAGGGGTACAGGTGGGAGAAATAAAAGTGTAATCAGGCAGTCTAAGGTCAGGGCAGGTAGCACAGATTCAGAATTTGTAGCCAAGGTAAGGAGTGAAGAGATCAGCATAAACGAGAAGACAAGCCAGGTCGATAACAGGTGAGACAAAACAGGAATACTGAAAAATAGAGACCTACTAGAATTTAAGTGCAGATGTGGAAAGGAGGGTGGAGTCGCCTGAATTCTTTGTCCATTCCTGTGAAATGCCCGTCGGGTGCGATGGGACTCTACCAACACCTTGTCACATTTACTGGATTTCCTTGGGTAACCTATGGCATATATTGTCTTATGTATTTGTGAAGTGTCTTACTTAGGCATAGTACCATTGAATACTTTGCCTCTTTACACTAATCTGCAACTGTGTTTGTTATACAGGAGGCCTACTTAGGTATAACATTAATTACTATTTATTTAATTTATTCTCTGCACTACTCCTATTACAATTAGCCTGCTGTTTTTGGTCATCCTTATTTTATATATATACAGTGCCTTGCGAAAGTATTTGGCCCCCCTGGAATTTTTAAACCTTTTCCCACGTATCATGCTTCAAACATAAAGATACCAAATGTAAATTTTTGGTGAAGAATCAACAACAAGTGGAACAAAATTGTGAAGTTGAACAAAATTTATTGGTTATTTAAAATTTTTGTGGAAATTCAAAAACTGAAAAGTGGGGCATGCAATATTATTCGGCCCCTTTACTTTCAGTGCAGCAAACTCACTCCAGAAGTTAATTGTAGATCTATGAATAATCCAATGTTGTCCTAAATGACTAATGATGATAAATATAATCCAACTGTGTGTAATCAAGTCTCCCTATAAATGCACCTGCTCTGTGATAGTCTCAGGGTTCTGTTTGAAGCACAGAGAGCATCATGAAGACCAAGGAACACAACAAATATTTTTGATTTTTTTTTTTTAGTGGTGGTCACCCATTCTTCCATTACCTGTGGCGCCTCATTCTTTTATGGTTATATGGACTGTTTTCTCTGCATTCATGAAAGAAAATTTTTATCATGATTTTTAATGGCTTGCATTGTTTTTTCTTTGCCGTTACTGCTACTTAAATGCATATTAGCCATTATATATAGATTGTTAGTTTAGGTGTTTATCACAAAAAATATATAACAAGGAACATAACAGCAGCATTATGACTACCTGTTGATGACCCTTGCAAAGAAAGTTTGTGTGATACCCTGCTGTTAGTCTGCTCCTTATTTCGTCCTTTGTTCTATGTTGCTGTATTTGACTTTCTGATTTTTTACCTACTTGGCGACTCAGAATAAACATGCTGTATTTGCACTTTGCACTTAACCTAACCTTGGTTGCAAGCCTGCCGATTCATAGTCACTTTATTTATATCAAAGAGTATTTTATGGGTCTTGTGATTAATTTCATGCAGCCAGCTAAACCCGGTTTCTACTTGTCTTGTTCTTTGTTACTGCATGGATTCATTTTTCTCTATATGTTTTATGCATATTTTTAACAGTATATATTTGTAATATAAATTATATTTTTATGCTCTTTCTCTGTGATCATATCATGTTCATGTTTCCCTGTTGTAAGGGATTAGCTTGGTTTTCAAGCGTGTGACCGATAAATTCTTATTGTTGGAGATAACTACATAGTAATGTTAAAAAAACTAACTCCAGGTAAACATTCTACAGTGCCAATCCCTGGTAGGCTTATAGAGCTTGCTTTATTTTATCAATTTTAGGGAAATCATTTGTAATCTGGAATGCTTTATCGGAACTACATGATGTATAACAAGGGTGTATTTATTAGCTTAATCAAGCATAAGTTCATCATTGTGCAGTAAGCATGATATGTCATATGGCTAGAGTGATGTGACCCCTTCATTCTGTTGTTTAACCTCCATTCTTTTAAAAAAAATTGTTGTTTTAAAAAGCCATCCCCAACCAATTGCACTCATGTAAAAAAATATATATAGATAGCATTCAGCTTTCGTGAGTGCAATAGTGGCGTCGTGTTAACATCTCATATGACCTCTACGGGCAATCACTAAGCTCAACACACTGTTGATATTTACAACATGAGGCACTGATTGGCTGCAATGGTGATGTCGACATGACTAAGTATGGAATGGACAAGGCAACTGTTAGGTGGATTCATAACTGGCTTAGTGATCGGACCCAAAGAGTGGTCGCAAATGGCTGCACATCCAGTTGGAAGAATGTCTCAAGTGGGGTACCACAGGGCTCTGTCCTGGGCCCTGTATTGTTCAACATATTTATCAACGATTTAGATGAAGGAATTGAGGGTAAACTGATTAAATTTGCTGATGACACAAAGCTAGGAGGGATAGCTAATACTAGAGAAGAGAGAGAGAAGATTCAAAAAGATATAAATAAACTGGAGCAGTGGGCAGCAACTAGCAGAATGGTTTTTAACAGGGAAAAATGCAAAGTACTACATCTGGGCAATAAAAATAAAAAAAGCATATACAGAATGGGAGGAATAGGGCTAATCAACAGCACATGTGAAAAAGACTTGGGTATATTAATAGATCACAGACTGAATATGAGTCAACAGTGTGATGCAGCAGCAAAAAAGGCAAATGCAATTCTAGGATGTATTAACAGAAGCATACAGTCTAGATCACGTGAAGTCATTATTTCCCTCTACTCCTCTTTGGTCAGACCTCATCTGGAATATTGTGTCCAGTTTGGGCACCACATTTTAAAAAAGACATCAACAAACTGGAGCAAGTTCAGAAAAGAGCGACCAGAATGGTGACCGGTCTGCAAACCCTGTCTTATGAGGAAAGGTTGCAGGATTTGGGAATGTTTAGTTTGCAAAAGAGAAGACTGAGAGGAGACTTAATAGCTGTCCACAAATATCTAAAAGGCTGTCACATTGTAGAAGGATCATCTTTATTCTCACTTGCACAAGGAAAGACTAGAAGCATTGGGATGAAACTGAATGGGAGGAGACACAGATTAGATATTAGAAAAAACTTTTTGACAGTTAGAGTGATCAATGAGTGGAACAGGCTGCCACGAGAGGTGGTGAGTTCTCCTTCAATAGAAGTCATCAAACAGAGGCTGGACAGACATCTGACTGGGATGATTTAGCGAATCCTGCTTTGAGCAGGAAGTTGGACCAGATGGCCCAGGAGGTCCCTTCCAACTCTAAGATTCTATGATTCTATAATTCTATGACATGACATCATCCATATAGCCAAAACAAGCAGACTGTAGCTTTGTCAGACAGCTAATGCTGGACCCCTGTAGGTGAATACTATCTAATTTTGTAGGTTTACATGGGTTCCAGCATTTGGGGACAACTTTTTTTAAAACTGCCAAATCCTGTTAAGTCTTTGTACTAATTGACTCCATTGTCGTGTCCCACGGCTTGGAAATCATACAGTATTGTATTGTATTGTTGCTGTTGTGTTGCTATGTAATAAGGTTTGTCTGCTAGAAGATTGTCCTCGTTTTCTCCCTGTCTGCCTCTCTAGCTCTGATGTCTGCAATCAAGCTTCTTTTTTTTCTCATTCTGTGTTAGCTATTTTTTTACCTACTGCAGCTGTTAAAGCTACTGCTAATGTAATTATGAATAAATACTACAACAATTGAGCTTAAAAATAAACCTTCTTCTGGAATCTTCTGCAGTCGAGTCAAGCTTCCTGATGAAATCTCTTCATGTGAGTAATGGTACATAGACACAACCTACAAACAGTGTCTCAAGAACGCCCTACACTTGCATTATAGTTATGGATTCAGAATAGTAAAAAAAACTTCTGTAAAGCCATATTGCAGCTTCTATAGAAAAACAGGGCAGACATCAGAACGTGTACTTCCACCGTATAAGAAATCATCAGAGTGTTTGTTTAACCATCACAACACAGTCTCTCACAGTACAGACCCTGCTAGACTCCAGCAGCCCACATCACTATACAGATTAATTCTGCCTGTGGGTGCAATGGCTGAGAGAAAGACTACACGGTCTTTGCAAAATCTACAATCAAACGAAGAATCTGTAGTGTTCAATCCACAGGCAAGTGAGAGAGCTAAACGCTCTACCAAGCACACATGGAAGGTTAAAGAACACCATGAAACCATTACACATGAACTATTTTGTAATGTTATACTTATGGCAAAATACAGTTGTGGCCAAAAGTATTGACACCCCTGCAATTCTGTCAGATAATACTCAGTTTCTTCCTGAAAATGATTGCAAACACAAATTCTTTGGTATTATTATCTTCATTTAATTTGTCTTAAATGAAAAAACACAAAAAGAATTGTCCTAAAGCCAAATTGGATATAATTCCACACCAAACATAAAAAAGAGGGTGGACAAAAGTATTGGCACTGTTCGAAAAATCATGTGATGCTTCTCTAATTTGTGTAATTAACAGCACCCGTAACTTACCTGTGGCACATAACAGGTGTTGGCAATAACTAAATCACACTTGCAGCCAGTTGACATGGATTAAAGTTGACTCAACCTCTGTCCTGTGTCCTTGTGTGTACCGCATTGAGCATGGAGAAAAGAAAGAAGACCAAAGAACTGTCTGAGGACTTGAGAAACCAAATTGTGAGGAAGCATGAGCAATCTCAAGGCTACAAGTCCATCTCCAAAGACCTGAATGTTCCTGTGTCTACCATGCACAGTGTCATCAAGAAGTTTAAAGCCCATGGCACTGTGGCTAACCTCCCTAGATTTGGATGGAAAATAAAATTTGACAAAAGATTTCAACCCGTACTATCTGTCGACGTCTGAATGAAAAGGGACTGTATGGTAGGAGACAAAGGAAGACCCCACTTCTTACCCCGAGACATAAAAAAGCCAGGCTGGAGTTTGCCAAAACTTACCTGAAAAAGCCTAAAACATTTTGGAAGAATGTTCTTTGGTCAGATGAGACAAAAGTAGAGCTTTTTGGGCAAAGGCATCAACATAGAGTTTACAGGAGAAATAAAGAGGCATTCAAAGAAAAGAACATGGTCCCTACAGCCAAACATGGCGGAGGTTCCCTGATGTTTTGGGGTTGCTTTGCTGCCTCTGGCACTGGACTGCTTGACTGTGTGCATGGCATTATGAAGTCTGAAGACTACCAACAAATTTTGCAGCATAATGTAGGGCCCAGTGTGAGAAAGCTGGGTCTCCCTCAGAGGTCATGGGTCTTCCAGCAGGACAATGACCCAAAACACACTTCAAAAAGCACTAGAAAATGGTTTGAGAGAAAGCACTGCAGACTTCTAAGGTGGCCAGCAATGAGTCCAGACCTGAATCCCATAGAACACCTGTGGAGAGATGTAAAAATGGCAGTTTGGAGAAGGCACCCTTCAAATATCAGGGACCTGGAGCAGTTTGCCAAAGAAGAATGGTCTAAAATTCCAGCAGAGCATTGTAAGAAACTCATTGATGGTTACTGGAAGCAGTTGGTCGCAGTTATTTTAGCTAAAGGTTGTGCAACCAAGTATTAGGCTGAGGGTGCCAATACTTTTGTCTGGCCCATTTTTGGAGTTTTGAGTGAAATGATCAATGTTTTGCTTTTTGCTTCATTCTCTTTTGTGTTTTTTCATTTAAGACAAATTAAATGAAGATAATAATACCAAAGAATTTGTATTTGCAATCATTTTCAGGAAGAAACTGAGTATTATCTGACAGAATTGCAGGGGTGTCAAAACTTTTGGCCACAACTGTAGCTTAGTCACATGAACACCATCTCTCCGCCTGTTTCTCCCAAGCTACCATTAGAGGGAGCTCTGGAACAACTGTATGCAGTACATGAGATTTATAACAGGAAGGTGCATGAGTATATTACAACTCAAAAGGAGCTTAATACACATTATTTTCTTGAAGAACTGCAAAGATACCGCATACTATGTGATATTAAGTCTGAGACAGAGACAAGAGTTACATGAATATCAAAGATGTCATGTCGCATTTCGGGGACCAACAAGCAGTCAAAACGATCATCTAAGTCACGCTCTTTGAAATATTCAACTCTCAGTGAGCACCTAATAAGAACACTTGCAGAACCTAAGGCAACTAAGATTCAAGCCACGTTTGCGCAAATGAAAACTGAGATGGAGGTCGAAGTAGCACTCAAGAAGGCAAAAATCTATGCAGTGGAAGCCGAAGCAGCACACAGGAAGGCAGAGATGGAAGCAGAATCATCCCTCAAGAAGGCAGAAATGGATGCATTGGAAGCCAAAGCAGTGCACAAGAAGGCAGAGATGGACACGATAGCAGCACTGAAGAAGGCAGAAATGGACACATTGGAAGCGGGTATAGCAGTCCAGAAATGTTAGAAAGTAGAGTTGGAATCGCGCACAATATGCAGGAGGGCAGAAATATAGGCCCTAGAGAAGGAATGTAAGTATGCCACAGCAGAGCACAAGAGACTATGTACTAAGCCTGTAACAATCGATCCTGACATTCCTTCAAAGTAACAGGACGCAGATACTTCTCCAGCATCCAGCATTCAAGGTCAGTACAATGTGCTGCCAATCCCTCATCCTGAACTTCTTTCATGCACCAGAACGTACCAGACCTCTGCACCTCAGTAAACCGTATACATAGACACACAAGTCAAAATGCGAGCAAGTAATAAAACTCCTGACAACCACATAGTTCCAGTTCCACAGAAACTATGCATATTAAACCAGTTACTGGACTGAATGTCTATGCAACCCAAAACGTTCCTTCATCTCTTTGTCAGGATTCTACCAACAAAATGAATAGCACTACTTAGCCAACAATAACCTTTCCAAAATCTGAGAAAACAGGCATCACTGACTTCGAAAGGTACATGGTTCAACGTGAACTCACCAAGACTGATCTCACTAAGGTTCAATAATCTACCTGAGTACTATAGAATTTGCAAATGTGTCTTAAGAGCCGCAATTAGTGACCTCGTCATCACTGCTGCTGAAGAGCTTGATCTGCTGATCAGGTGGCTTGGGCCAAAATCCTCAGAGCGGGTCAAGAGACTCAGATCTGTCCACATCAGTAAACCAGAGGCTGGTCTGATAGCTGCTTGGGAGACTAGAATGAAACTTTGAAACTTTGGCAGTCCAGAAGCCATAGAAAATGCACTGATCAAGTGACTATAGGATTTTTCTAAAAGTTTAAAATTCCAAGAGCTCAGGGACCTACTGTTAGAGCTCCAGCTGACCAATGCAGACACTCACCTCCCTGGCCTCACCTACCTAGACACTGGTTGAGGGTAAACCCAATAGTCTCTAAGATGCCATACAATATTCAAGAAAAATGGCACCTGCAGTGATGTTACAGAGGTTTTAGATAGAAGAGCCAATGGACTTATAATAGCGTCTCTTGAGAACATCATGTGGAGATACCCCTACCCACTACAGTCGAGTGCAACCAGATACCATCCGATAGAGGAGAGATTCCAAAGCCAGATGCTGCTGTTTAGCACCCTCATCTAAAGACTATACATTCTCTGGCTGCACAAGGTACGTCAGGAAATCAACGGACCACATGATGCGCTATTTGCCCAACACTTTGATCTAGGCTGGGTTATCATAGGCAATGTCTGCATAGATAAGATGAAGGGGCCTACACAGATTTCCCCATCTAAAATTCATATATTGCCAAATAGTGACACCACTTATATTCAGTCATGTCCTCATCATTATTGGGTGAAGGAGAAGCTGAGTGACAGTAAGTGGTGACAAGAACCCCTTGACATGAACACGTTCCTGTCCTGTGATGACAGCCTTGGGTCAAAGGTGTTCAATTCTACAAGTGAAGACAACAAATTAGCAACTGCAAGAGAGGACAAAGAATTCATAACAGCTGGGTAGCACCATTAGCTTTCTGTTCTTCAAGAACAAAGTTGCCAAACAATCTGCAGCAAGCAACTGCAAGGTTTTCATCTTTCAAAAGCACCCTGAAAAGGAAACCAGAGATGGAGAAATATATCAACTTCATGCAGAATGTCTTTGGCAGATACAGGTGTTTCTCACAAAATTAGAATATCATCAAAAAGATCATTTATTTCAGTTCTTCAATACAAAAATTTAAACTCATATATTAGATAGAGTCATTACAATCAGAGTGATCTATTTCAAGTGTTTATTTCTGTTAATGTTGATGATTATGGCTTATAGTCAATGAAAACCCAAAAGTCATTATCTCAGTAAATTAGAATAATTAACAAAAAACATCTGCAAAGGCTTCCTAAGCATTTAAAAAGGTCCCTTAGTCTGTTTCAGTAGGCTCCACAATAATAGGGAAGACTGCTGACTTGACAGATGTCCAGAAGACAGTCATTGACACACTCCACAAGGAGGCTAAGCCACAAAAGGTCATGGCTAAAGAAGCTGGCTGTTCACAGAGTGCTGTATCCAAACATATTAGTGGAAAGTTGAGTGGAAGGAACAATTGTGGTAGAAAAAGGTATGTAAGCAACCAGGATGACCAAAGCCTTGAAAGGATTGTTAAGAAAAGGCCATTCAAAAATGTGGGGAAGATGCACAAGGAGTGGACTGCTGCTGGAGTCATTGCTTCAAGAGCCACCACACACAGGCGTATCCAGGACATGAGCTACAAGTGTCGCATTCCTTGTGTCAAGCCACTCACGACCAATAGACAACGACAGAAGCGTCTTATCTGGGCCAAGGAGAAAAAGAACTGGACTGTTGCTCAGTGGTCCAAGGTGTTGTTTTCAGATAAAAGTAAATTTTGCATTTCATTTGGAAATCAAGGTCCCAAAGTCTAGAGGAATAGTGGAGAGGCCACAATCCAACCTGCTTGAGGTCTAGTGTGAAGTTTCCACAATCAGTGGTGGTTTGGGGAGCCATGTCATCTGCTGGTGTAGGTCCACTGTGTTTTATCAAGACTAAAGTCAGCACAGCCATCTACCAGGAAATTTTAGAGCACTTCATGCTTCTCTCTGCTGACAAGCTTTTTGGAGATGAAAATTTAATTCTCCAGCTGGACTTGACACCTGTCCACACTGCCAAAAGTACCAGTACCTGGTTTAAAAACCACAGTATCACTGTGCTTGATTGGCCAGCAAACTCACTTGACTTTAACCCCATAGAGAATCTATGTGGTATTGTCAAGAGGAAGATGAGGGTCACAAGACCCAACAATGCAGACAAGCTGAAAGCTGCTATCAAAGTAACCTGGGCTTCCATAACACCTCAGCTGTGCGACAGTCTGATAGCCTCCATGCCATGCCACATTGATGCAGTAATTTATACAAAAGGAGCCCCAACCAAGTATTGAGTGCATTTACTGAACTTACAAATCAGTAGGCCAACATTTCAGATTTTAAAATAATTTTTCAAGCTGGTGTTATAAAGTATTCTAATTTACTAAGGCTGGTTTCACACTTGCATTTTTTGCGCTGTGTTTTTGCGCAAAAAAAGCATGTGTTTTTTTTCCTATACTTAACATGGGTGCGCATGGACATGCGTTTGTACACATTTGTATGCGCATGCTTTTTTTGTAGTGTGCACCCGGGCGCACAAAATGCATCCTGTTGCATTTTTTGTGCGTCCGACCTGGCTCAAAAAAACGCATGCGCACAAAATTCACCCAAAAACACATTATAGTCTATGGGAGCGCTAACGTGCGCATGGTAATGTACACGTCAGTGCCAAAAAAGCATGCGTTTTTTAAAAAACCATGCGCAAAAACACAAAAAAGCATAAAAACGCATGATGCGTTTTTTATTTGCGTTTGCTCTGCGCACGCAGCGCAGCGCAAAAAAACGCAAGTGTGAAAGTAGCCTAAGATAATGACTTTGGTTTTCATTGGCTGTAAGCCATAATCATCAACATTAACAGAAATAAACACTTGGAATAGATCACTCTGGTTGTAAACACTCTATATAATATATGAGTTTCACTTTTTGTATTGAAGAACTGATATAAATTACCTTTTTGATGATATTCTAATTTTGTTAGAATCACCTGTTTGATGCAGAGCCTGCACGAATAATAAAGGAAATAGAATTATGCTGGTACCTTCCCAGCGTCGGACTGGAACACCTTGGGCCCACCAGAGAAAATCATTCTTGGGGCCCACTATGTAGCTGCATAGTTAAATACCAGACCACCAATTGTGCGGTAAAACACGCTAATATCCTGGTATAATATAAGGTTGTACATGTCTTAATTATGTAGCAGGAGTTGGGGTAGCCCCCTCATAGAATATAAAGCAGCCCCCTCATAGAATATAATGTAGACCCCTCATAGAATATAATGCAGCCATCTCATAGAATATAATGCAGCCATCTCATAGAATATAATACTGCCCCCCTCATAGGGTATAATGCACCCCCTCATAGGGTATAATGCACCCCCTCATAGGGTATAATGCACCCCCTCATAGGGTATAATACTGCCCCCCTCATAGGGTATAATACTGCCCCCCTCATAGGGAATAATGCACCCCCTCATAGGGAATAATGCACCCCCTCATAGGGTATAATGCACCCCCTCATAGGGTATAATGCACCCCCTCATAGGGTATAATACTGCCCCCCTCATAGGGTATAATACTGTCCCCCTCATAGGGTATAATACTGTCCCCCTCATAGGGTATAATGTATCCCCCTCATAGGGTATAATGCTGCCCCTCTCATAGGGTATAATGCTGCCCCCTCATAGGGAATAATGCACCCCCTCATAGGGTATAATGCTGCCCCCTCATAGGGTATAATACTGCCCCCCTCATAGGGAATAATGCACCCCGTCATAGGGAATAATGCTGCCCTCCTCATAGGGTATAATGCTGCCTCCTCATAGGGTATAATGCACCCCCTCATAGGGTATAATGCTGCCTCCTCATAGTGTATAATGCACCCTCTCATAGGGTATAATGCTGCCCCCTCATAGGGTATAATACTGCCCCCCTCATAGGGTATAATACTGCCCCCCTCATAGGGAATAATGCACCCCGTCATAGGGAATAATGCTGCCCTCCTCATAGGGTATAATGCTCCCCTCCTCATAGGGTATAATGCTGCCTCCTCATAGGGTATAATGCTGCCTCCTCATAGGGTATACTGCTGCCTCCTCATAGGGTATAATGCTGCCTCCTCATAGGGTATAATGCTGCCTCCTCATAGGGTATAATGCTGCCCTCCTCATAGGGTATAATGCTGCCCTCCTCATAGGGTATAATGCTGCCTCCTCATAGGGTATAATGCTGCCTCCTCATAGGGTATAATGCACCCCCTCATAGGGAATAATGCTGCCCTCCTCATAGGGTATAATGCTTCCCCCCTCATAGGGTATAATGCTTCCCCCCTCATAGGGTATAATGCTTCCCCCCTCATAGGGTATAATGCTGCCCCCCTCATAGGGTATAATGCTGCCCCCCTCATAGGGTATAATGCTGCCTCATAGGGTATAATGCTGCCTCCTCATAGGGTATAATGCTGCCCCCTCATAGGGTATAATGCTTCCCCCCTCATAGTGTATAATGCTGCCTCCTCATAGGGTATAATGCTGCCTCCTCATAGGGTATAATGCTGCCTCCTCATAGGGTATAATGCTGCCTCCTCATAGGGTATAATGCTGCCCCCCTCATAGGGTATAATACTGCCCCCCCTCATAGGGTATAATGCTGCCTCCTCATAGGGTATAATGCTGCCCCCTCATAGGGTATAATACTGCCCCCCTCATAGGGAATAATGCTATATAGATATATAGATATAGAGTTAGATAGATATAGATAGAAAGATAGATGTAGAAATAGATATAGAGATAGATAGTAGATAATGGATAGAAAGTAGATAATGGATAGATATAGATAGAAAGATTCATAGAGATAGATAGAGATAGATAGAGATAGATATAAAGATAGATATAGAAAGAAATATAGATAGATAGATAGATCTATAGGTAGATAGATATAGAGATAGATAGAAAATAGATAATAGATAGATAGATATAGAGATAGATAGCTATAGATAGAAAGATATAGAGATAGATAGATATATAGATAGAGATAGATAATAGAGATACATAATAGATAGAGATAGATAATAGATAGAGATATACAGATATAATAATAATAATATAGACATATATAGATAGATATAGAGATAAATATATAGATAGATGGCTATAAATAAAAATAGATATAGAGATATATATAGAGATAGATAGATATAGAAATAATAGATATAGAGATAGATAGATATAGAGATAGATATAGAGACAGATAGATATAGAGATAGATATAGAGATAATAGCTAGATATAGAGATATGTATAGAGATAGATAGATATAGAGTTAGAAAGATAGATAGATATAGAGAGAGATATAGAGATAGATAGAGATAGCTAGATAGATAGATGGATAGATAGATATAGATAATAGAGATAATAGATAGATATAATAGATAGATATAGAGATAGATGGATAGATCAATAGATAGATAGATAGATAGATAAAGAGAGAGAGATAGAGATAGATAGATAATGAGATATAGAGATAGATAGAGATATAGTGTTAGATAGAAAGATAGATATAGAGATAGATATAGAGATAGATATAGAGATAGATATGGATATAGAGATAACAGATAGATATAGAGATAGATAGATATATAGATAGATAGATAGAGATATAGAGATAATATATAGATAGCTATAGAGAGAGAGATATAGAGATAGATATAGAGAGAAACAGATATAGATATAGAGATAGATATAGAGATAGATAGGTAGATAGAGATAGAGATAATAGATAGATATAGAGATAGATAGATAGATATAGATATAAAGATAGATAGAGATAGAGAGATAGATACAGAGATCGATAAATAGATAGAGAGATAGATATAGATATAGATAATAGATAGAGATAGATAGATAAAGATAGATAATAAATATAGAGATAATAGATAGATATAGAGATAGAGTAAGATAGAAAGATATAGAGATAGCTAGATAGACATAATAGATAGATATAGATAGATATAGAGATAGATAGAAAGATAGATATAGAGATAGATGTAGAGATAGAAAGATAGATATAGAGATAGAGCGATAGATAGATATAGATAATAGATAGAGATAAATAGATAGATAAAGATAGATAGATATAGAGATAGAAAGATAGATAGATATACAGAGAGATAGATATATAGAGAGATAAATAGATAGATATAGAGAGAGATATATAGAGAAATAGATATAGATATAGAGATAATAGATATATATAGAGATAGATAGATATAGAGAGAGATAGATACAGAGAAAAGATATAGAGATAAATAGATAGAGAAAGATAGACAGATACATAGAGATAGAGCGATAGATAGATATACAGAGAGATAGATATAGAGATAGATAGAGATATATAGATAGATAGCTATAGAGAGAGATATAGAGATAGATATAGATAGAAATAGATATAGAGATAGATATAGAGATAGATATATAGATAAAGATAGATATAGAGATAGATATAGAGATAGAGCGATAGATAGCGAGAGATATAGATATAGAGATAGATAGATACAGAGAAAAGATATAGAGATAGATAACGGATAGATAAATAGATAGGTATAGAGATAGATAGATATAGATATTAGATAGAGATATATATAGATAAAGATAGATAGATATAGATGGTAGCTAGATAGATAATAAATATAGAGATAATAGATATAGAGATAGATAGAGTAAAATAGATATAGAGATAGATAGACATAATAGATAGATATAGAGATATATATAGAAAGATATAGAGATATATAGATAGATATAGAGATAGATGTAGAGATAGAAAGATATAAAGATAGAGCGATAGATAGACATAGATATAGAAATAGATAGATATAGATAATAGATAGAGATAGATATAGAGATAGATAGATATAGATAATAGATAGAGATAGAAAGATAGATATAAGAGAGATAGAGAGAGATATATAGAGAAATAGAGATAGAAAGATAGATAGATATAAGAGAGAGAGAGAGATATAGAGATAGATAGATAGAGAGAGAGACAGATAGAGAGAGCGAGAGAGATATAAAAAAAAACAAAAAACACAATACTCACCTCTCCTCCTCGCTCCCACGCTGATCCCGGCTTCAGTGTCAGGAGCTGCCCCCTCTGCCAGACACACAGCGGGTGCGCGATGTAGTGACGTCATCGCCCACTGGCTGTGAGTCAGGAGCAGAGGGGCCTGAGGGCGGCGCCGGCCCTGATTGACAGATGCAGAGCGGCTTACTGGGCTGGGGCGGGGCCTCTGGGGGTGGAGACCTGAAATGATATTCACTGCTTCGCAGTGAATATTCATTTCTCTTTAGCAGCGGGGACAGGGGCTCCTGCCTCCTGACACCCGCTGCTGCTCCGCTGGCAGGGGCCCCCATAGCAGCTGCATGGTGTGCGACACACCACTGGCTGGGGGCCCCTGGAGCAGCGGGGGCCCTAGGCTGGCCCTGTATGCCAGCAGGTGCCAGGGCCCACCAGATGCCAGGGCCCACCGGAGAATCCACCGGTTCTCCGGTGGGCCAGTCCGACGCTGTACCTTCCTATGTTACAAGGACAATGGCATCCACAACGATGTTATAGATTACCAGTTAAAGGTACGGTACATATCTTCTGCAATGGCCCCTCACCTGCTGTGGCAATCGGTGGACTCAGACAGACAGCCCAGGAAGGTAAGAGAGAGTATGGATTTGATGCTCGTCTATTTGTGGAACTTGTATTTGGACACAGGAAATGCTGTCTGCAGCAAACCTCAAACTTTACAAAATCAAACAGCCAGGAGGTAATAAAAGTATGTCCATCTGAGGACCATGCAATGAGCTTAAAGGACCTCGATCTTGGTTCTGATGTTCCTCCCATGCAACGCAAGCCTTGGTTTGCTGTGGGACATTATACAGGACACATTCACATTCCAAGTATCATCCTGCGATAAACTGTTCACCAAACGTGGAGTCTTATCTGTCGTGAACATTATCTATGATCCTCTTGGGTTCATAGCACCCATAACCATTCAAAGCAAGGTACTCCTGAGACAGTTTGGCGCTGAGAACGTGGATTGGGATACTGCGCTACCGTCCCAGAAACAACAAATTTGGTAGATATAGAAGTCTCTGAAAGTCCCTACACCCGCAGCCTAGTTATGGAGTCAGAATATCCATAGTATCTGCTTTATGACATAGCATGGAACTGTAAACAGATAATATCAATGATTATTTTGCATGTATAATATCCAAGTTCATTTTACATATGTACAACCCAAAGTTGCAGAGCAGGACTTTTCATACAATCTCCAAGTGGCGTGCATTAGATAATGATAAGTATGACATCAAGTATTCTTTACTTCAGTAAATAAATACGAGCTTTGAAGCTTCTCAGCAGGAATTATAGAATTACGTAGATGCATAAATGTATTAATAATACACATTCTCAAATATCCAAAGCACCCATACCATTAACATACATAAAGTAGGCTGATCTAACATTTTCCACTGTTCATTGCCATACAATTCAATTACTGCCTTTTCAGTGTAGGCAGTGGGATGTCTAATTCATGAAGTCATTGTAGCATACATCTGTACTCACTGGTGAGTGATCGATATGAGAGGCATATCTGGAGGATTTTCCAACTACACAATATCACTAAAAATAAGTGAATAGTTTCTAATAGGTATAATATAATAACATTATTAGTTCAAGTGCAGCAAAAACATAAAGGAAGATTT
Organism: Dendrobates tinctorius; assembly: GCF_039654945.1. NCBI lineage: Eukaryota > Metazoa > Chordata > Amphibia > Anura > Dendrobatidae > Dendrobates > Dendrobates tinctorius. The sequence continues at coordinate 27,710,304 of NW_027361676.1, forward strand.
CAGAAGTGCTTTTCGTAGATACAATTGCATTGTTGATGGAAGATGATGAACGGGATTTGGTTGTTTTTTTGGCATATGTAACAGATTCAGTTTCTTCAATCTGTCATATTATGGCACCAAATGTTTCCTTCTGCAGCAGATGGGCTGAGCGTATAAGGGGACCTTTCAGTGTCGGATTACCTGTAACAAGGCTTACATGACCCAACCAACCTGCTGGCTGTCCACCACACAGAGAAGAAAAGGACAATTAAAGTACTAATCCAGTTTTATGCTCTAGCGATGTCAGTACTGAAACGTCCAACACTAACATTATAAAGGTAATTTGAAAAATGAAATAATGAGACTTGTATCCACACATCAGTAAAGAACTGGAAAGAAAACATTTTAATCTCAAAATAATTTGATTTGCAGAAATAATTGTATTCTCATAAATTTTCAAAGAAGAATTATCTCCTATTGTGCTATTAGTTATTATAATGAAATATGAATATTCAATATTAGACAAGAACAACATAAGACATTAGTGTTAGCACTTTGACATTTAGTAATATCATATCCTTTTGACTATGAAAAGTCAAAACTTGCAAAATGTTTTAATAACACCACCTGGTATTTAGAATATAATCATGCTGTAAGAAATAGCACTACATCCCCAACATCCTTCCTTTCTTCCTTCCTTAATCCTTTCTGAGGTCCATGTGTCCTCCTGCCCACCGCCTCTTCCTTCTACCACTACTGCTCTTTCCACTATCCCCCACATGAATGTTTGGCTGAGCTAAGCATTCATGTGTACTGTATGGTGAACTCATAATCATTGGATGAATGAGCATTTGGCTGGATGCTTTCTAAAATGAGCAAAATGCTTCTGAATTTCTTCACAAATGGTTGAAATGGGTCTAGAAAAGGAGCTTGTTTAAAAGTTGTCCTAAAATGTACCAAATTTATTAATGCCATGGGCCATTATTTTTGATGAAAAGCGTTAGTGTACAGTTGTTTCTTATCAGTCCTGGCTCCAGGTACTTGTGTTGTGTCATCCTCTGCTGTTCTTCGTGTTGAGATGCCATGGAGAATTGGCGTGCTGCTCTGATGTCAGTATTCATAAAGTAAGGGTCTATACAACTACTATAGACTGCATACTTAACCGTCTGACAAAGCCATCCATACTTGTGGATTCTCTCCATTTTTAGTCTCTGACAACACCAATTTAGGTATACCATTGAACATGTCTGCCATACCACTGGGTACTTTGCATTAGATTCTCTGACAATCCCTGCTCTACTTTACCAATATTTACTTTGCTATTCTGCTATACCAGTACTACATTGGACGCCAACAACAAATCCAGCTATGTTACATTGAACCTCATGGCAAAGATAGCTCTGCTTCTCCAGATGCCATTGTTCCAATTTCGCGATTATCATTCCAAGTACACCAATGCTCAACTCCACTAATATTACTACTTGTGCTGCATTCGATCTGCCTTCCTGGGCATATGACTTCAAGGATCTACCTTACCAGGTAAAGCTCTAAAAATAGTTAGCCAGATAGCCATGGTGGTGTAAAATGCTGTCTGACCACTATTCAACTTGCTTTCAAGGTAAGCATCACGAAAGCCACTTAGCTTCATCCCCACCGATGCCCAAGGTTTTAGTCCTCAGAATCTGAACACGTGTCTGTGTCCATTTTATCTCAATCACAATTGCAATTTTTTTAATGATGCAGTATTTCTGTTTCTAATACTGTATTAAATTGTACAGCACTTGATATAATAACACAATATGATATCATTTAACATCTTAAAGCTGAAACACCTTTTTCTGGGCTTCATTCTAGAGCATAACATTGCAGCTGCTCAGAATAGTGATTTTATAAATGATTTTGTACCCGCAGGTCAGATACAGAGATGTTGGTGTTATTTATATGCACATAATATAGTCGTCATATGTGACCTATTTATTATTTATTTGATGTAATCATTGGGTTTTGTTGCAGTCTATTCAGCTAAAAGGTTAAAGACACCGATGACATCAGAGGTCTCGGTGAAGGTCTCTACTCTGCTGCAATGTTGACTTTTCAGTTAATCTTCCTATGCATGAATATTGATGTGTGCATTCCAGCATAAAATCTATTCGGGGTAGTCACCTCAATAACCCAAATTTAGGAAACCCTGTAATGTACAACAGTTGTTCAATTCGATTGCCTACTCTGTAATAAACCCGAACCTTGGTAGACTAATATAGTACCACCTCCACAGATTTATGGATACAGAACTCTTATAAGAGGATACTTAGACCTCTTTTTATCCAAATTCTCAAAAGGTAAGACAGGTGAAAGCGAGGCAATGTTGTAGAGGAGGGAGTGTCTTTAAAAAAAAGATAAGATCTTAAAGCAGGAACTACCATTGTTAAGTAAAGACTTTTGCTAAGGGTCCCGTGTCACTAAGGCTGGTTTCACATTAGCGCTTTTGTGCGCAGCGCATCGTGCGCACCCGTGCGCATGCGCACTGCGCACCTATACTTAACATGACGTGCGCATGGTCTTGCGCATACTTGCGTTTTCGTGCGCATGCGTTTTTTTGTCTTTTGCGCCAGGCGCGCCAGACGCAACATGTTGCATTTTTGGGTCCGCCCTGTCTCGTCAAAAAAACGCATGCGCACGCTTGCGCACGGAATGCGCAAAAACACCACATTGGAGCCTATGGGAACGCATGCGTGCGCATGGTCTTGCGCACGCTTGCGTTTTTTTGCGCATGCGTTTTTGAGTTAAACAAGTCTAGAATGTTCTCTAGACAATGGAAAAAACGTCACACTTAAAAACGCATGCGCATAAAAAACGCCAACGCATGCAAAAAACGCATGTAAAACGCAAACAACGCTGCGTTTTTTTTACACATCAGCGTGCGCATGACGTTAAAAAAACGCGCATTTGTTTTGCGTTTTTCTTTGCGTTTTTTATGCGCCCGATGCGCTGCGCAAAAAAACGCTAATGTGAAACTAGCCTTAGCGACACACCAGCAATCTCGACAACGATACGACCTGGTAAGGATCGCTGGTGCGTCGCTAAATGGTCGCTAGTAAGCTGCCAAACAGGCAGATCTCTTCAGCGACGCAGCAATGATCCGGCGATCCGTATAACGACCTCAGCGGTCATTGGTACCTTGTCACACAGCAGCTTTTCTGACGATTCCCACCTGCGTAACTGAGTTCTACGTCGCCAACGAGGTTGCTCATCGGGGTCAAACACAGCGATGCATGCTAGCCAGTGGGACTCCGATGATGAAAAAATGGCCCAAGACTATCAGCGACATCCTGCAGGGGGGCCGGTCGCCGCTGCGTGTCACATGTAGCGAGATCGCGGGCGAGGTCGCTGTTGCGTCACAAAATCAGTGACACTTCAGCGATCTTGCTATTTGAGACTGGGGCTTAAGTTTCAGGATCTGAATATATATAGATACATGCCCACAAATTGACATATTGCATCTTGGCAAAAATGCAGCAGGGCTGAAAATACGCACGTAAAAAACAGCGTGAAATTTCAGAAAATTGTTTATGCTATTGCCATAAACGCTGGGTATTTTAGGCACCATATACGGTACACTCTGCAAAACAAGGACCCTGCAAAAATGTTCCATGTGAACAAACCCTAAATACAATAAACTAGATTTATTTTGTTGACTAATGTATTAACGCAGTGTTCAGGAGGGATGTGAACATGTAGAGATAAATACAAGTCAGGTCTGTTGAGATGAGCCATGGAGCTTAGAGGCTTTCTACTGAACCCTTATTTCCCCAAGGGACAGTGGAACAGCCATCACTCACTATTCATACTCACAGCAGGGATTTCTAAGTGACTCAGCTTTTTCCAAATCACATCATACTAAAAGATTTATGATTTGACCTCAAGCCTTCTTGTAGCCACTGAGGGTAAACAATCATGGAGTTCTCTGGTGTAGCTGCATGTAAGAAATGTTCGTTACACTTGTATTGTACGTTTGTTATATACTGTACTTTCTTCAGCCAAATATGATTTGTACCGTTGTAAAACTATAAAAAAATCAATCAAAACATTTACAACCGAAAAGGATCATTCACACCCTTGTAGCCTACATCCAGTAGGTAGCCCAGTGTTGGATCTACATTTGCAGTCTGGTGTTTAAAAAAAAAACAGTTTATTTTCCATGCCCATTTCAAGCTTCTATTGTGAGGTGCAGATTTTTCTGGCTTAATCGGAAGGTTTCCCCTTTTCAGGAGAGTTGATAAATATACAGTATGTTCGCTAAGATCAGGGCAGGCTCCAAGTTTTCGCGTACCCCGGGCAAAAGAGTCTCAGTGCACGCCTTTAACACGTACCATGATTCGTGATGCACAGATACATCAGAGAAATATAGGTATAGTACAATGCCAAAGATTTCACTTCTTACATTACATGAGCGATATCTATTGTAAATTCTACAATAGCTCTGAAATCAGACAGTAAATTCCTCTATACAGTACTATGGGCACCACATAGTGCTCCATACAGAATAATGAGCTCTATATATTGCTCCATACAGTATTATGGGCACCACATAGTCCTCCATACAGAATAATGAGCCCCATATATTGCTCCATACAGTATTATGGGCACCACATAGTCCTCCATACAGAATAATGAGCCCCATATATTGCTCCATACAGTATTATGGGCACCACATAGTCCTCCATACAGAATAATGAGCCCCATATATTGCTCCATACAGTATTATGGGAACCACATAGCACTCCATACAGAATAATTGGCCACATATATTGCTCCATACAGTGTAATGAGCCCCATATATTGCTCCATACAGAATAATTGACCCCATATAATGCTCCACACAATATACTGAACCCCACATCTTGCTCCTTCTATATACAGTATATAATTGCCTTATCATGTCTGTCTGTAACTGAAATCCTCCGTCGCTGATTGGTCGCGGCAGTTAGGCCGTGACCAATCAGGAACAGTCGCTTAGTCATCGCGGCAACACGGCCGCATCGCTTATTGTACAGGCACATTACAGCCGTTAAAGGCATCACTGCTGCGTCACTCATTACACAGGCACAGTCCTGTACATATACAATACATTAGGTAAGAGCAGAACAGTGACAGCAGCTCTGGGTGTAACTGGAGTACAATACATTAGGTAACAGCAGAACAGTGACGGCAGATCTGGGTGTAACTGGAGTATAATACATTAGGTAAGAGCAGAACGATGACTGCAGCTCTGGGTGTAACTAGACTACAATACATTAGGTAAAAGCAGAACAGTGACTGCAGCTCTGGGAGTAACTGGAGTACAATACATTAGGTAACAGCAGAACAGTGACTGCAGATCTGGGTGTAACAGGAGTACAATACATTAGGTAACAGCAGAACAGTGACTGCAGCTCTGGGTGTAACTGGAGTACAATACATTAGGTAAGATCTGAACAGTGACTGCAGATCTGGGTGTAACAGGATTATAATACATTAAGTAAGAGCAGAACGGTGACTGCAGCTCTGGGTGTAACTGGACTACAATACATTAGGTAAAAGCAGAACAGTGACTGCAGATCTGGGTGTAACTGGAGTACAATACATTAGGTAACAGCAGAACAGTGACTGCAGATCTGGGTGTAACTGGAGTACAATACATTAGGTAACAGCAGAACAGTGACTGCAGCTCTGGTTGTAACTGGAGTACAATACTTTAGGTAACAACAGAACAGTGACAATAAAAAATAGTTATATACTCACCTTACGATGGCCTGCGGACTTTTTCCCTCCTCTCACCACGCGCCCGGCATCTTCCGGTTCCAGTAATGCTTAGCGAGAAGGGCTGAAGATGACGTCACTCTCGCGAGAGCGCGACATCATCAGCGGTGTTTCGCGCAAAGCATTACTGGAACCGGAAGATGACGGGAGCGTGGAGAGGAGAGAAAGAGTCCGGTGGCTATCGGAAGGTGAGTATATCACTATTTTTTATTTTAACAGAGACTCTAAAATACCCGATGCGATAGAATCAGGCCACCATCTAGTATAGAAAAATGAGCCCCATACATTGCTCCCTACAGAATAATGGACCCCATATAAAGCTCCACACAATATAATTAACCTCATATATTGCTCCATACAGAATAATGAGCTCCATATAATGCTCCATTCAGAAAAGGCTCCATATAATGCTCCATACAGTATATGATGGGACCCATATAATGCTCCAGTATATGATTGGCCCCACATATTGCTCCAAACAGAATGGGCCCCATGTAATGCTCCATATATAATGGGCTCCATATGATGCTCCAGTATTTGATGGTCCCCATATATTGCTTCAAACAAAAAAAATGAAATACTCACCTCTCCTCGCTGGCTGCTGCTCTGCTCCAGACTCCTCAGCGTTGGTGTCTTCCGGCTCTCTGCACTGTGACTGTTCAGAGCAGATGTTGCACACTAATGACGTAATCACTCCCTCAGACCTGAAATGTCACAGAATCAGGAGACGCGGAAGGTGCCGCAGAGGAGGAACAGAGAGAATTAAGAATTGCAAGTACCAGAGCACTGAGCAAGCGTGGGGGCCCACTCATGGATATTGGCATCAACACTGGGCCCGCATAGCATGCCGGTGTCCCCGACAGAGAGTGGGCTTCCTCACCTGCTCAGGGTCCTGGCACTTGCCTGGGTGCAACGGGTGTTAATGCCAGTCCTGACTAAGATCCCCATTGTCTCAAAAATTCATAAAAGAAGTAGTCCATCATTTTCTCACAGCACACTTCTTTGACATCTTTTTTTTTTAAATGATATCTCTAGAGTAGTTGGTAATTTTTTTTTTCATTAAATAGAGTGAACATTTAGTTTTGGCACTTAGGAAATGTTTTCGCTGAGAGCTACTTCCGTACTAGAATATTATTAATTGTTGGAGTTAACTTGTCCATCAGCAAATGACTGTAGAAGATTTACTGAAAATACCTACAAAATCCCTTTGATCCAATTTACATAGAAAAGTAAAGGTCTATAGGACTTCCAGTTACTGTTTTATATGCCTTGGCATCTAAAAATAAGTACTGTGCCATCTAGAAACTGTGGGTTACAAACTGCCAAGCTTTTAATTTGTTAGAAAGGCAGACATGGAACAATTACTTTTGCCATCATTCATCGAACTGGTATCAGTTTCAGAACATAGGGAGGTAGAATGTGAGAGTTTCACATTTGGCATTTATTATCATCTCAGAAAGCAAAAAAGCGAGACTCGGCAATCTACGGTTTCCTAATGTCATCTCATTTTCAAATATACAAAGCTTTGCTTTTAGTTTCTCATGTGTTTTCTTGAAAGTATTTTTGCATTGATACTTGACAGTAAATTCTGAATTTGTATAACAATTCCTTTTTTTTTAATCTTGTGGTTGACATGAATTTTTTTGCCATATTTTTCAAGACTTTTATGCAAACTAAAAAATTGCCTTTATTTTTGTCTATAATCTTTTTTTACGACTTTTAAGTGCAAAAAATCACACATTTAGAAAAATGGTGTGAATGTAACACCAAAATATCTGGCATACTTAAAATCACTCTGGTGAGGGGGGGGGGGTCGGCAGTAGATTTGCGACAATTTGTAACTTTTCAGAAAAGCCACACATGATCAATTAGGAGAAAACATCTGGAGAACATAAACTCCACACACAAGCTAAAAAATATTAAAAAACAGATGTACACATATCAAATAGGCTTCAAAAGCCACAAATTGAAAGAGGAATAAGGTGCAAATGAAAAACAGGTGAAAACCCTGTGGTAGAGTAGCTCGGCTGGACACAGAAGTGTAACCGGAACACTGTCTCTTTAAAAAATAAATAAATTTTTTATTTCTATAGCGCCGACATATTCCACAGCACTTTACATTTCAGAGGGAACTTGTACAGACGATAGACATTACAGCATAACAATAATCACATAGATCATATAACAAATACCAAGAGGAATGAGGGCCCTGCTCGCAAGCTTACGATCTATGAGGAAAGAGGTAGACACGAATGGTGGGTAGTAACAATTGCCCTGATTGTTTGGATCAGCCAGAATGTTAAGTGTGTAACAGTACAGACACAGAGGGCTAATGGATGCATAAAGCATGTGGGAACATGATGCGGGGATCCTGGTTATGGTAAACCCTTTGGCTGTGCCACACAGGGATAGATTAGGTTAATGTGTTGAGGCGGTAGGCCAGTCTGAATAAATGCGTTTTCAGGGCACGCTTAAAATTGTGGGGATTGGGGACTAATCGTATTGACCTGGGAAGTGCACTCCAAAGAATTGGCGCAGCACGTGTATAGTCTTGGAGACGGGAGTGGGAGGTTCTGATTATTGAGGATGCTAACCTCAGGTCATCAGCAGAACGGAGGGTGCAGGTAGGGTGGTATACTGAAACAAGGGAAGAGTTGTAGGGTGGTGCTGAGCCATGGAGGGCTTTGTGTATGGGTGAGGGTAATAAGTTTATACTGAATTCTGGAGTGGATGGGTAGCCAGTGTAATGACTGGCACAAGGTAGAGGCATCGGTGTAACAATTGGTGAGGAATATGATCCTGGCTGCAGCATTTAAGACAGATTGGAGAGGGGAGTATTTGGTATGAGGGAGACCGATTAGAAGAGAGTTACAATAGTCGAGACGAGAATGAATAAGAGAAACAGTAAGAGTTTTTGCGGAGTCAAAAGTAAGAAAAGGTCGAATTCTAGAAATGTTTTTGAGGTGCAGATAACAAGAGAGCCAGTGATCGAATGTGGGGGGCAAAGGAAAGCTCAAAAAGTCAATTATGACCCCAAGACAGCGGGCATGTTGCTGGGGAGTAATAATGGAACCACACACGGAAATGGCAATGTCAGGTATAGGTACATTAGTAGCGGGAGGAAACACAAAAAGTTCAGTCTTTGACAGGTTCAGTTTCAGACATAGTGAGGACATGATGTTAGACACAGCGTTTAGACAATCGCTGGTGTTTTCTAGAAAGGCTGGCGTGATGTCAGGAGAAGAAGTGTATAATTGGGTGTCATCAGCAAAGAGATGGTACTGGAAACCAAATCTACTGATTGTTTGACCAATAGGGGCAGTGTACAAAGAGAAGAGGAGGGGGCCTAGGACTGATCCTTGAGGAACCCCAACAGTAAGGGGAAGATGAGAGGAGAAGGAACCAGCAAAAGATACAGAAAAGGAGCGGTCAGAGAGATAGGAGGAGAACCAGAAGAGAATGGTGTCCTTGAGGCCAATGGAACGGAGCATAGAGAGGAGGAGCTGATGATCCACAGTGTCGAATGCAGCAGAGAGATCCAAGAGAATTAGCATGGAGTAATGACCATTTGATTTAGCTGTTAGTAGATCATTAGAGACTTTAGTGAGGGCAGTTTCAGCAGAGTGTAAAGAGCGGAAACCGGATTGGAGAGAGTCGAGAAGAGAGTTATCAAAGAGATAGCGGATAAGACGGGAGTGGACCAGGCGTTCCAGGAGTTTAGAGATGAAGGGAAGATTAGAGACAGGTCTATAGTTAGCGGCACAGTTTTGCTCGAGGGATGGTTTTTTAAGTAGTGGATGTATGATGGCATGCTTAAATGAGGAGGGAAAGATACCAGAAGAGAGAGAGAGGTTAAATATTTTAGTTAGGTGAGGGGTAACAGCAGGGGAAAGGGACTGGAGGAGATGTGACGGAAATGGGTCACTGGTGCAAGTGGTTGGGTAAGAAGATGCAAGGAGCCTGCTTACTTCTTCTTCTGTGACTGGTTCAAAATCAGAGAGTGAGCTAGACGCAGTGGGGGAGGGAGGACAGTGCATGGTATGAGGTGATTGGGAGATAATTTCCTGTCAGATGTGGTCAATTTTTTCTTTGAAGTAAAAGGCCAGATAGTCAGCTCGAAGCTCCGTGTGTTGTGAGTTCATTTTCCCCTTCACCTTTGATGTCTGATGAACTCCCTCTGCTGGTGAAGAGAGGTAGTGAAATTGATTGAGATGGGAAGAACCTGTCATCTGAACAGGCAGAGTGTGATTGGACATCTGGAATTTCTGAGTGGATATAAGGCAGCCGACGCCCTGCAGGGTTTGCTGGTGATCCTTTCTGCTCTGAGCTCTGGCATCCAGTTTTAGTTCCTGTCTACTAAAAGCTAAGTTTTTGCCCTGCTATTATTCCATGAGATTTTGTCTGGTTTCCTTAGTGTTTGTATTCAGCCAGTCCTGGTTGGGACTGGCTGAATTCCATTTTTGTCTCTGATCAGTTGATCTCTTTGCTCTGTTTTCAGAATATACCTGAGTGCTGATATACTGATTTTGAAGTCTAGCGACTTCAGGGCCTTTTTTCCTATCTTTCCTATCTAGACGGTTGGGACATTTTTGTAGGGTTTTTTGCGGATTGCAGCCAGCATCTTTTCTGTCCTGTCCTATCTAGTTAGTTGGGCCCCATCGTTTGCTCAGCCTGTCTTTCTGTCTGTGTTTGTGTTTTCATCTGTTTTTCACCGACAATACATGTTGGGGGCTGTCTATTGCTTTGGGGTCTGCTCTGGGGCAGTTTAGATTTCCCCTTTCTTTCTTTAGGCTTATGTAGTTCTCCAGCTGTGACGAGGGGTCTAGGGCACCGTAGGAACCCCCCACGGCTACTGTTAGTTGTGGTGAATAGGATCAGGGGTCTGCAATCCGATAGCTACCAACCTCTCCGGTTTTCTGGACTTAGCTTGTATTTTTGTCTTCTCCTCCTCCGGTGACTCATTCATAACATCCGTGGTTGGGACCTGTACTCTTGGGTTGAGTAGAGAATGAAAAGTGTCAAAGAGACGTTTAGGGTTATTGGACAGTGAGGTGATATGAGGGTGTTGAAATAGGTTTGTTTTGAGAGGTCAAGGGCAGTGTTGTATGTTCGAAGCATAAACTTATAATGGATGAACTCTTCATGTAGATTGGATTTTCTTCACAGACATTTGGCGCACCTGGAGCACCGCTGCAGGAAACGTGTTTGCAGGGTGTGCCAGGGTTGTCGCCATCTGTGTTGTGGTGTTCTATTTATAGGAGGTGCAAATTCATCCAGGGCACTTTGAAGTGTTTCATTGTAATGCTTCAATGCAGAATCAGGACATGAGAGGGAGGAGATAGGGGCCATTGAAGACTGCAAGTTCTTCATAAGTTTCTGGGTGTTAATGGCCTGTATGTTTCTATAAGTATGGACAGTGGGGGTGAACTGAACGGCCTGGCAGTTCTTGATAGAGAATGAAAGAAGGTTGTGGTCAGAGAGCGGGAGAAGGGAGTTTGCAAAATCATCCACTGCACAAAGCCGAGAGAAGACCAAGTTGAGGGAGTTTCCATCTTCATGCATTGGAGAATTAGTAAGCTGCGAAAGGCCAAACGAGGAGGTTAGAGATAAAAGGTGAGTAGCAGATGGGGAGAGGGGAAGAGCAGTGGGGATGTTGAAATCGCCCATGATGAGGGGAGGGATGTCACAGGAGAGAAAATGTGGAAGCCAAGTGGCAAAATGATCCAGGAACTGATGGGAGTGGCTGGGAGGACGATACACCACCACCACTCGCATGGAGAAGGGGGTGTAGAGTCTGACGGCATGGACCTCAAAAGAAGGGAAGACAAGTGAGGGTAGTTGAGGGATAACCTGAAATGTACATTTTGGTGATAGGAGCAGACCAACGCCTCCACCTGCTCTTTTGTCTGATCTTGGGGTATGAGAGAAATGTAGTCCACCATATGAAAGAGCAGCAGCAGTGGTAGTGTCTGACTGCTGGATCCAAGTTTCAGTAAGAGCCAGAAGGTTAAGAGAATTAGAAAGGAGAAAGTCATGAATGAAGGAGAGTTTGTTACACACTGAGCGAGAATTCCAAAGGGCACAATTAAGAGAGACAGATGGCATGCAGGGAATATTAATAAGATTAGAGGGGTTTCTGAGTGTAGCAGTTGGGGGGTTTGACTTTCTATAACATGGGGGACCATGGTTGGGAGCAATTTCTCCTGCGACTAGGAGAAGGAGGATAGAAAGAGTGAGGAGATGGTTTAGAGATTTGTGAGAGCGTCTCTGATGTTGAATGATGGGACTGAATGGATCTGTGCAATTTATCAATGTGAAAAGAGCGTGAGTGCTATACATAGGAGAGGAAAGAAGTGAGGGGCCAATATGGATGGAGTGTAGAGAGTTAATGCCAGGGCGGTGGATGTGTGTGAATGCAGCGGCTAGGATATAAATTACACAAATGCATATGCTATATATTTGTTGTAATCCAAATGTACAGGGAGTAGATGTATATAAGTGTCTTACCTGTCTACTGCCCTGTCTAATTGCCATGTTATAACTGCCTCATACTTTCATTAAATTTACTTTGATTAAATGTGCATAAATTCCCCCTGCATAAATGCCCTCCCCAAGCTATGTCTGAATATACAGGAGGCTAAGGCTTAGATCTCCTTTTTTTTTTTTTTGCTCTCTCTCTTCTTTGATTAATCAATCAAACTAAATTGAGACAGCAGGACCCAATAAATGTTGTGGTCAGATAAACAAATGTCCAGCACTACATGGATCATAAAGCACTTTGAAAAGTTTCTTGACCTCACAACATAAGAGTACATGCAGAGTAAGTTGAAATAACTATATACCAGATATAAGCTTGCATAGTTGAAAACACATATATAGCATTCAGGATTAACTGCTTGCTGACATTGAATGGAGTGGAGACACACAGGAGTTGATTCAGAGCAGAGATTAAGAAAAGGCTTGATTTATTGTAGACAGCATAAGCCAAGCTTGGGAAAATAAAGACAGCCCTCTGGGCAAAACAAAGAATCGAAAAGAAACACGGTCACAGGCAGCAATGTCCACGATTCAAATTTAGCACACACTTTCCTGGAATGCTCCCTCTCCAGGCACATACTGAACACTGAAAGCTCTGACCTTCAGCCATTTAGGCCTAGACCTTGTGACTCCTCTATCATGTGATGGATCACATGATCTTGACATCACACAGGTCCTGTCAGGACTCTGCATGAGGAGATATGGTGTAAGTAATCTGGAGGGCCTTGCTCAACTCCCTCATTACCTTGGACATGAACAATGTCCCCTGGTCCATCAAGATCTCCTTCGGCAGGCCTGTCTGGGAGAAAATATGGACTAGCTCTCGTGCTATACTTCGGGCGGAGTATATTACCACGAGGATGTATTGACGACCCCAGGTGGACTTAACTATGGGCTTGTTCAGGTCCATGGCAATCCGGTCAAATGGGAACTCTGTTATGGGTAACAGAACTAGGGGACTAAGGAAGTGGGATACGGGGGCAGTTAGCTGACTGGTAGGGCAGGATTGGCAGAAATTAACAATGTCCCTGTGACACCCAAGCCAGTAAAACCTCTGAAGGACTTGTTCTTGGATCTTATCTACATCTAGGTGCCCCCTCCAAGACATGAGCATGGGCCAGATCTTGTTAGGGATGGTGGAACGCACTAAATATAAATATTAGGAAGTGCGTTCACCGCCCAGGGTCCACCGTGCAGTAGGTGAAACAACCGCTGCTGAGTAATGGCAGACTCGCTATATGGCGGTATACTGCGCTCGGGTTAAAGTGGTGCGCAGAGCGGACTCTGTTAAACTCACAGAGGCGCTTTAGTATAAATAAAGCATAAACGCCGAGCCTGTTAGCTTCACAGGTCTCAGCTGGCGTGCACGCATGGTATATGGTCACAGGACACGGCCCAAGGCAGGGGTCGGTGTCCGTCTTGACCTACCGTGCGTGCGGCGGCGCTACCGTGGATGCCATTAAGTGCTGCTAACTGCAGCACGGCGGAAACTACTGCCGCTGTATGACAGTGCCATGAGGCATCACACTATCGGACGCTAGTGTAGCGATGCGGTATGCACTGTGGCGTATTGCTTGCCACTGACTGGCGCTGACTATAACTCTAATTCCCTATCCACATGTGTAATATCAGAGGGAAGGGGCTTTATAATGAGTCAGTCACCAGAATCATACATCCGTCACCATTCACACATAGCAAGTATAGTCTATACTAGCGCATGGCCGAGCGGCCATGCGGGCCTTTTATGGCCATGCGATTCCGGGACCTTCCAGACCTCTGAGATGGGCCAATCAGATCAGGACAAGGACCTGAGCATGTGACCCTCGATCTCCACTGGGAGATCGTCTCGTGGGCATGCCCAGTAGCGTGGCGAAAGGACGTAGCCTCTGGAGTTGTTTCCTGCAAAGCAGGTTGCGCTACCAATGCTGGTCCACAGGTGGCAGCAACATCCAGACCCAGAGAGCTGGTCTGAGCAGTGCACCTGGATCACCGAGATTGCTGTGCAGGCCCCTGAGCGGAATGGGAAAGGAATGGGAGGCCGCTGGATGTATGGCTCTGGATTCCTGCTGTGCAGCTGCAGGAATCCGTCGCCTAACAGATCTAGTACCCTACGTCTATAGGGTCTCGGGAGTAACATCTGCTCTAATACTTCCCCTCTCTGTTTAGTGACCCAATACAGCAACTCCCCATCGATCGCAAAGTACAAGAACCTGGTGTCGGCCCCCGACTCTTGGGCAACCCCGATTATCACAGTCACATTTTCCCTTACATTTTTCAAAGTCAAGTCCTGCATTTGGGCAGTCCAAAAATTGCCCCCAGAGACTCCCAGTACAGGAATTTCAGTCTCACTGGTCACCATCACCAGCCAGGACACACAAGCCTTTCCCCACAAGTCCCAGAAAAGGCTGAAGCAACTCCCGATTATCAAGGGGTGCAACAAACCTTTGACCACCCCGACCTCATGGGACTCCGTACCCCAGCTTGTTTAAACCAACACTCTGGTGATGGGATAGTATTTTTTATCCCCGTGGATACAGCCTACACCCACGTGTTTCCCCGGGATCAACTGATGGGGAAGTGTAGCCCTTTTCAGGGTCACCAAACTCCCCGAGTCTGAGTCCTGTCACCAGTACCCATTTATTGACACAGAACATGCCTGCGGCCCCTCACTGGGCTGATAGTCCACACTGCAGGTGGGGTAGGCTCCTCCCTAAGCTGCAATCCATCTCTTCGGAAGACAAGGGACAACGGGCGGCTATATGTCCAGGACTGCGACATCTCCAGCAAAACAAGTCTTTAGCCGTGGATTTTGACAACCCCTCACCCTTGGGATCTAGGACTCCCCCCAGTGGTGGCTTTACTACTCCTCTTTTGGGGCTCAGGTTCTCAATGGATACCACTGTATGAGGATGCACCACCCCCTGGCTTTCTTAAAGACCTCTCAACCACCTGGAACCGTTCCACTAGGCCCACCAGTTTGTCTGCATTTCGGGGAACTCCCTGGGCAACCCAGGTCTGCACCGACCTAGGCAGGTTCCCAAGATGAAGGGGTTAGCACTTTCCACACACACTGGAAGTGAACAGTCTCTTACAGGATCCAATCTCTTTTCTTCTCACAAGCTGCTCCACACACAAAGTGTTTCTCAAGACAGTCTCTCCTCGTACTGAAGCTTTCCTTACAGCTCTAGACAGCAGACACTAGGCCCCACCCCCCAGCACACAGTTTCCCGGGCACTCACCGCACCTTCTCTTAGCTGCAGCAGGCAAACACCACAGGGTCCTAGTGCTCTACTGGTATAATGACAGTTCACCCTCTTACATGCCACTCCACTAGAGGTTGGCGTCCCCGACATACTTCTCCAATCAAAGTCGTCCTGAGCATAGCGCTGGGGCAGTATTCCTGCCGTAGACTGGGTAGTTCTCCTGAGGCCTGCTCCAAAAGGCACAGCCTCAGAGGGAGCGGAAGCCTCTTCCGTGGTGCTGCCAGAGAGTACGAATGAGGTGGCCTCCTCCAGCAGCATGGTGCCCTGTGGCACAGCTTCAGGACCAGGCATCTGGCTTGATGCCCTCTCCTCAGCAGGATTCACCACATTTTCAACACTCGTCACACATGGACAGATTGGTCACAGGGGGCAAGTAAGCAGGCACGGGAGAAGGCACACCATCAAATTCAAGATCACTAGGAGTACCCATCCCTTGTGACGCTGCCTCTGGTTCTGTGGGAATGGGAGCCGAATCTTCAAACCAACACCGATGTAGCAAGTTAGGTGCAGATTATGCGTTGACCCCCCCTGTCCCCACCGGATCGACCTCATAGACTGGAATCTCAGGGTTCACCTGTTATTTTTTATCAAGTACCGGGTCACCTCCCACCGGTCACTCAACGTCCCTGACATTCTTTTGACTCTCACGAACACTCTATCCCCCGGAGATGACAGCTCTGTTTGAATGGGTTGCGTTTCCCTATGGGCCACCTGACGAAGGCGATCACCCACCACCTGATGCACCACCTTCAATAGCTGCCGGGGCTCTTGTACCCATTCGGATGCAGTCTGAGGGGCATTGGAGGAGGGATCCGGCATGCTCAAATCCTCAATGACCCTGCCGGGCCTCCCAAATATCAACATATGTGATGAATAGCCAGTAGTGCTGTGCACTCTATTATTGTAGGCCCACATCAATTCGAGGAAATACTCAGGCCAGCGTACCTGCTGTTGACTCTCTAACGATTAAAGCGTTCACATGCCCCATTACCCTGAGGGTGATAAGGCGTTGTTCTCGACTGTTCGATAACATACATTTGGTGCAGCTCCTTCATCAGCGTTCCCTGGAAGCATGCCCCCTGATCCGAGTGTATTCTCTGCGGACACCTGAACACTTGGAGAAAATGTCGACACACATCCTCAGCTGTTGACTTTGCCGTTTGATCTCTTGTTGGCACCGCTACAGCATACTTCGTAAAGTTATCCGTCATTACCAAGCAATAGGAGTACCCAGATGTAGAGTACCCTATCAAAACGAAGTCAATCATGAGTAGCTCTAATGGAGCGGATAGACTGTGTGGGAGTCCGCCGCTCAGGGCTTTTGCTAAGCCCACAGACCCGACACTGCCGACACGCATCTGCCACCATCCCTCCCAACTCAGGGCAAGAGAGGACTCGCTGAAAACACTGAAGTGTCTTTTCACTTCCAAAGTGAGCTCCCTTCTCATGTGCCTTGTGAGCAACCATCGGACCCATCCACACAGGATTATCAGGTGGTAGCGATGCTGCAACTCAGATGGTAGGTACACCTTACGATACAAAAGGCCCTGTTCCACACACAACTTATCGCACTATCACAGTAGTTTCACTCCTTCCGTGGACAGTTGAGCCTTGTCCTCTGCACTGGGCCAGACCTCTTCTTTTACCCACCTGCGCAATGTCCGGGCACTCATCCTGGACTTTTGCCTAATCTGAGGCCGTTTTACCCAGGACAAAGGGCATCCCGGTGGCTATCCCACTTGAGTGTACCACACTTCGGAAGATAGGTACCTGTCCCAAGGCCAGAGTTTCAGTGTCCTCAAGTTGATCATCAAAATTTTCTGTTTTCTCAGCCAGAGCGAAATTTAAAGCGATAATTGAACTTGGCAAGGCCGGTGTTAGGCATTATGTTTCCCCTACTGCATAGGGGGAATCTCAAGCCATGTCCTCTGCAGTCTCCCATTCCTCTGTGGCCACAGAGATTCCTGCTCAGCAGAGGCGTCAGTCCAGACGTCTTGCCCAGGCCAATGCTAGGCATCTGATTGCTCCTTCAGGCTCTGCTGTAACACCATGCTTGAATCAGCAGCAAGCAGAAGCTCCAGGGACTAAGTCCTGTATTTTGCCTACTGAGCATGCCCGTGGGACAACCTCTCATTGGAGGTCGGAGGTCACATGCGCAGGTCCCGCGCCTGCTCGGATTGGTCCACCACATGGAAGGTCCCGGAAGGACGCCACTATAAAAGAGTCACATGGCCGCTCGGCCATGCGCTAGTATATACTCTGGTTACTATGTGACTTTGGATTCAGGGAGTTTCCAAGGGAGGTATTACTGAATTACTGTTATATTTTATTAATACTCTTTATTTATTTTTACTTATCTTTTCTGTCTGGTGAAATCCTCATTAGGATGTGCTCCACTATTGCCAATGCCATCCAGTGTACGTCTTGCCGCATGTATGAAATCCTTGACCAGCCAGTCAAGGGTGCATACTGCTGTGCGAGATGTGAGCACATTATGCATTTGGAAGCCCAGATACTGGATCTAAATGTGCAGCTGGCAACACTGAGATCCATAGACAATATGGAAAGGAGTCTTCTGCTTACTGAGCAGACGTTCAATGGGATAGATGAGGGGGGGATGCTAGGTTGGAGCTGTAGGACAGTGAAGCAGCTAGCTGGGTGACAGTTAGAAGGTGGGGTAGAAGGAAGAGCGCCAGGGAGGCTAGTCCTGATCTGACACACCCCAATAAGTTTGCTAAGTTGGCAGATGAGGGGGGTGTCAGTACAGGGGTAGCACTGCTGCAGCAAGGCATGCCCTCTGAAAGCTGGAGGAGTGTCTGCTCCAGTAAGGGGGGAAATAGGAGAGCACGGCAGGCCAGACAGGTGCTGGTAGTGTGGGACTCAATTATTAGGGGAACAGATAGGGCAATCAGTCACAAAGACAGGGATCGTCGAACAGTGTGCTGCCTACCTGGCGCTCGAGTCCGACACATCGCTGATTGGGTTGACAGATTACTGGGAGGGGCTGGTGAGGATCCAGCAGTCATGGTGCACATTGGCACAAATGACAAAGTTAGAGGTAGGAGGGAGGTCCATAAAGATGATTTCAGGGAATTAGGCTGCAAGCTTAAAGCAAGGACCTCCTGTCATGATCCATCCAGGATCAGGACAGATAAAAGCACAGGTAACCTTTTTTTTTTCCTTAAGCTGTGCTTAAGTGTGGTTTTTGTTCTAAGTTTGCCCCCCCGGTGGTGGTGAGCATCATTGCACTCTGTTTCTTTAGTTAAGTGCACATGTTTATAATGCAGGTGTGATTGCTAGCTCTGCTATAAAAGAGTCACAGGTGTTGCAATCAGCGTTGGTGATAGTATTCATTTCAACCATTCTTGGTGGAGGAAGGAGCTGGAGAACGTTCCTTGCAGCACTGTCTTAGCCCTGGTGTGTAAGGAGTCATAGGGGATTTCCTTGTAGCTCTGACAGAGCTTGGTGGCAGCGATTCAGGAGGAGAGCTGCATTCTGGTGGTGGACTCTGTTGCCAGGAGCAAGTGTAACAGAGTAAAGCTAAGTGATGTTTCCCTGTTTGTGTTTTTCCTTCGTTTGTATTAGTACAGCGGTGGGGCCAGTGCCTGCGCCACCCAGCTCCCTAGCAAGGGATAGGTGTAGGGTGTGCTAGGGCGACAGGTATCCTGAGGGGTGCCCGGTGCGGAACCGGCATAGGGAACTTTAGGAGCGTTAGGGACACTGCCTCAGGGGAGTGCAGGAGGTCTCCACGTTCCCTTTCCCTATCGCAGGACCCACCATTGTAATTGTTTTCCCTTCCCCTTGTCTTGTTGTTTTAGTTACCGGCCTGCGGGTCATGTCACACAGGACTGTATCACGTGCCGCGTCTTGTTGTTTACAGTTACCGGCCTGCGGGTCGCGTCACACAGAACGGGTCCACGTGACATTATCACCAATCGACAACTTTTTTTTTCTGCTGAGCCATGGACCCAGTTCAGCCCTTTGCCCAAATGCTGCAGACCCTTACTAATGAGATTAGGGGGCTGCGCGGAGGGTTGGTGCGGCAGCTGCGGCTGTTGGTGGGCTCTGGGGGCTTGGTTCTGGAACAGGCTCAGCCAGAACCCAAGATATCTCTCCCTGACAGATTTTCTGGAGGGAGAGATCAATTCTTGGTATTTCAGCAAGCCTGTAAATTGTATTTCAGGCTGCACCCTCGTTCAACAGGGAGTGAAGAGCAATGGGTGGGAATCATTATGTCCCTTCTTAAAGGGGATCCCCAATCCTGGGCCTTCTCCCTACCAGACGATTCTCCATCATTGGTGTCCGTGGACGAGTTTTTTTGCAGCTTTGGTGCTTGTGTATGGGGATCCTGATGGCGTCGCTCTGGCGGAATCTCGAATCCGTAGGTGTAAACAGGGAGCCCGGATTGCTGAGAAGTACTGCTCAGAGTTTAGGAGATGGGCAACTAACACTCAGTGGAATGACCCTGCACTTAGGAGTCAATTTGTGCAGGGTTTGTCTCCAAAGTTGTAGGATACTCTGGTGCAGTACACTGCCCCCAGGTCGCTGGAGGCCGCCATGTCCCTTGCCATCCGGGTGGATAGACACCTTAGGGAAAGACATATACAAAAAGTGCCCCCTGATGTCCTCGCTAGGGAGGAGGACCCACCAGTGCGGACGGAGGAACCCAGACAGCCCGGTGTTGTTGATACAAAAAAGGGGGTGTCTGCGGCTCGTCATGGTGGGGGGGTATGCTTTCCCTGTGGGAAGCCTGGCCATTTTATGAGAGCCTGCCCAGTTCATGCCAAGTCTCCAGACGAACCTATGCAAGTAGGAGTAGCTAGGTTGTATTCGGAGCTGCCTACGGTTCGGGGAGTGGTGTTGGCATGTTTGTACTGTGGGCAGACTGGTCATGTCCTGAAGGCTTGCCCATTGCGTGCCAAATTATCTGTGCCATCTGAAAAGCCGCATTCCCCTGGTCGCTTGGAGGGAGGCGACCAGGGAGTATACATTTCCTCTATTTTGCCCTCCCAAGGTACCATATCAGCAGAGATCTTGGCTGGCGGGGTACCGGAGGTGATACCGGTACTTGTGGACAGCGGAGCAGGAGTCAGTCTGGTGGATGCTCGCTTTGTCCAGACTCATGGCCTGAGGTGTAGGACGCTAGCCCAACCTATAAGCGTCCAGGCCAAAAACTCTGTTTCACTGAGCCAGGGGAGTTTGACCAAAGTCGTAGAAAATATCCATCTACTTATAGGACATAATGAGGAGTCATTGTCATGCTACATCTTGGAGGGAATGCCAGTACCTATTGTTTTAGGCCTCCCTTGGCTGAAAAGACACAATCCGGTAATAGATTGGCAGGCGAGGGAAGTGGTCAGCTGGGGGCACTCGTGTGAGGGCTGCTGCCTAGGAACTAGTGTCTCTGTCGTCTCTCTTCAACGGACCCCTTCCTCCCCGGTGAGAGCAGCAGATGTGCTGCAGGAGAGTAGGGGCAAGTCTCAACCCTCGCCATTGGCCAACCCTGGGAGGCGCAGACCTCGTGGTGGAAGGGGCTGGAGGGGGGTGTACCCCTTGGTGAAGTGCGGGGGTGTGAGTGTGGTGACACAGGGGGATGCCTCTGTTGTCAATCCCAGAAAGAGTTCTCCAAATGGTGACAAACGAACGAGTGGCAATAAACGTTTAGGTCCGGACCTGTATTAACGAGCGTGTATGGGTTGCCACCAAAAAACATCCAGTGGAAGTGTGTTGTGGAGTGTTACCAGCTCATACGAAACATACCAATACACAACCCGTTCCCCAGGTCAGCGCTTCGGAGATGTGTGTTGCCTCCAGAACATACGTTGCCAATACCAGCGGGCTCGTTTCTCATCAATCTGACATGCAGGTAGTTGCTGGGGTAAACTCTGGGTCTGGGTGTCCCCGCTGTAGGTGGTTCCCTGATGGGGAGCGGTCTTGAGGGTCCAGATGCCCCTCATTAAGGGGAGGGTACTGTCATGATCCATGCGGGATCAGGACAGATAAAAGCACAGGTAACCTTTTTTTTTCCTAAGCTGTGCTTAAGTGTGGTTTTTGTTCTAAGTTTGCCCCCCCGGTGGTGGTGAGCTTCATTGCACTCTGTTTCTTTAGTTAAGTGCACATGTTTATAATGCAGGTGTGATTGCTGGCTCTGCTATAAAAGAGTCACAGTTGTTGCAATCAGCATTGGTGATAGTATTCATTTCAACCATTCTTGGTGGAGGAAGGAGCTGGAGAACGTTCCTTGCAGCACTGTCTTAGCCCTGGTGTGTAAGGAGTCATAGGGGATTTCCTTGTAGCTCTGACAGAGCTTGGTGGCAGCGATTCAGGAGGAGAGCTGCATTCTGGTGGTGGACTCTGTTGCCAGGAGCAAGTGCAACAGAGTAAAGCTAAGTGGTGTTTCCCTGTTTGTGTTTTTCCTTCGTGTGTATTAGTACAGCGGTGGGGCCAGTGCCTGCGTCACCCAGCTCCCTAGCAATGGATAGGTGTTGGGTGTGCTAGGGCGACTGGTGTCCTGAGCGGCGCCCGGTGCGGAACCGGCATAGGGAACGTTAGGAGCATTAGGGACACTGCCTCAGGGGAGTGCAGGAGGTCTCCACGTCCCCTTTCCCTATCTCAGGGCCCACCGTTGTAACTGTTTTCCCTTCCCCATGTCTTGTTGTTTTAGTTACCGGTCTGCGGGCCATGTCACGCAGGACTGTATCACGTGCCACGTCTTGTTGTTTACAGTTACCGGCCTGCGGGTCGCGTCACACAGGACGGGTCCACGTGACACCTCCAAGGTGGTATTTTCGGAAATACTTCCTGTACCACGTGCCACGCCAGAGAGGCAACGGGAGATTAGGGAGGTTAATAAGTGGTTTAGGAATTGGTGTAGGAAGGAGGGGTTTGGGTTCCTGGAGAACTGGGCCGACTTCTCAGTTGGCTACAGGTTCTACGCTAGGGACGGGCTGCACCTCAATGGGGAGGGTGCAGCTGTGCTGGTGGAGAAAATGGCTAGAAGGTTGAAGGGGGTGTATAAACTAGGAACGGGGGGAGGGTACTGCTTTTATAGGATGGGAAGACAGTGCAGATAGAGACCTGGGCACAAATAATGAAATTGGGGGTGGGGGTAGCATGGGCGGGTGGGGTTAGAACAGTTAATTTAAGAAAGAATAGAGGTACAGAGAGATACATAAAGTGCATGTATACTAATACCTGAAGCCTCACCAACAAAATGGAGGAATTAGAATTAATTTTGTTGGAACATAATTATGACATGGTGGGAATATCGGAGACATGGCTGGACGAGAGCCATGATTGGGCTTTTAATTTACAGGGCTATAGTCTGTTCAGAAATGACCGTATGAATAAGCGAGGGGGTCTGTGTGTGTTTACTTTATATGTAAAATCATCCTGCGTGATAATATATGTGAATCTAATGAAAATGTAGAGTCACTGTGGGTGGAGATAAGGGGAGGGGGAAAAAATAATAAATTACTGATAGGGGTTTGTTATAAGTCTCCAAAAATAATGGAAGCAACAGAGAATATCTGTGGGAGAAGGGGCCCCCGTCGAGTGTCCGGGCTGGTATCAAGGGGACCGTCATTTAGGTTCCGGGCAGGTTGTTTCCGGGGAAGACAGAGTTCAGGACCGGACCGTTGAGACTGACAGATGGGCTGGGGGAGGAGCCGATATAAGAGGGGAGGAGAACGCTAGTGACAGTGAGTCAGCAGAATGGGGAAGGAGCAGGAGACCATGGGAGTGTGTGAGAGCCAGAGCGACTTACAGAGGCGAGAGAGGAGGACAGAAGCAAGAGGGACACTCACACTGGACAGCAGATGGACGCCGCCGAGTTAGCCATCAGAGAACCGCTGCTCCGCTCCAACCCGCGGACACCTGCGGCTGTTGCTGCCACACTCCAGTCCGCGGCCGTTGCCGCCACACTCCAGCCCGTGGCTGCGACCTGCCCGCACCTGTGGCCGTTACCTCTTCTCTCCAGCCTGCGGCTGCGGCCTACCCCACGCCGCCCGCAGCCGCCCCGCTCCCGACTGCGGCTGCAGCCAGTTCATTGCCACTAGTTTCCCGCTCCAGTCCATGGCAAGAGTCGGGCCGTTGCCCGCCGCGGACCCCCTGTTACAGCCGCTGGCTGCGCCGGTGGCTTGCTAATCGCCACACTGCTTTGTGACTGCTTACCCCCATCAGGGGATTGTGGCCCATCTGTCCAAGAACTCTTCTGGGATCTGTTGGGCCTCTGCTTCGCCTGGGCATGGGAACACTCGAAGACTGCGCCAGTTCTTCAGCAGCTGGGCCCAGCGACTGCTATGCCGAAGACCCATCACCCAGGATGCTGAGGACGTCAGGACGGATAAGTGACATTATATAACTAAGGACCCGTAGTTGGCCATACCACGGCCCTATAGTGACCAGCCTTTGCTGGGGTAGTCGTGTTCTTATATATCCGTGTTTGCCTGTGTTGAGTCCCTGCGAGGACAATCCCTGTTACCTGTTTGGTTGCTTAGACTAGTAACCTGATCTATAGTTTTAAAACGTTATTACCAAAAGCATAAAGTCGCCTCGCATCTCATCACTGCATCCCGCGTACCTGCCGGTACCACATATCCTCATAAAGCAAATAGATGAAGCTGTGACTCAAGGAGAAGTCATTATTATGGGGGACTTCAACTACCCTGAAATACATTGGGGAACCGAAACCTGCAGTTCCAGCAAAGGTAATAGGTTTTTGACAACTATGAGAGACAATTACCTTTTACAACTTGTTGAGGACCCAACAAGAGGGGGGGCACTGCTAGACCTAATATTAACCAACAGGCCAGACCGCATATCAAATATAAGGGTTGAGGGTCACTTGGGTAATAGTGACCACAAAATAATAAGTTTTCGGGTGTCCTTTAATAAGATGTGTAGTAGAGGGGTTACAAGGACACTAAACTTCAGGAAAGCAAATTTCCAATGGATGAGAGATGATCTTGGTGCAATTAACTGGGACGATATCCTGAGACATAAAAATACACAAAGAAAATGGGAGACGTTTATTAGCATCCTGAATAGGACCTGTGCACAATATATACCATATGGGAATAAACATGCTAGAAATAGGAGGAAACCACTATGGTTAAATAGAGCTGTAAGGGTCGCAATAAGTGACAAAAATAAAGCATTTAGAGAATTAAAGCAAGTAGGTAGTGATGAGGCATTAAATAAATACAGAAAATTAAATAAATTCTGTAAAAAGCAAATCAAGGCAGCAAAGTTTGAGACACAGAGACTCATTGCCAGAGAAAGTAAAAATAATCCCAAAATATTCTTTAACTACATAAATAGCAAGAACCTAAAAAATGATAGTGTTGGCCCCCTTAAAAATAGTCTGGGTGAAATGGTGGATGAGGATGAGGAAAAAGCCAATATGCTAAATGACTTTTTTCAACAGTATTTACACAAGAAAATCCCATGACGGATAACATGATCAGTGATAAAAATTCTCCATTAAATGTCACCTGCTTAACCCAGCAGGAAGTACGGCGACGTCTAAAAATAACTAAAATTGACAAATTCCCGGGCCCGGATGGGATATACCCCGGAGTACTGCAGGAATTAAGTACAGTCATAGATAGACCATTATTTTTAATCTATAAAGATTCCATGTTAACAGGGTGTGTACCACAGGACTGGCGTATGGCAAATGTGGTGCCAATATTCAAAAAGGTGACTAAAACTGAACTTGGAAATTATAGGCCAGTAAGTTTAACCTCAACAGTGGGTAAAATCCTGGACGGGTTTCTAAGAGATACTATACTGGAGTATCTGAAGAAGAATAACCTCCACTCCTGACCCAATATCAACATGGGTTTACAAGGGACCGTTCCTGTCAGACTAATCTGATAAGCTTTTATGAATAGGTAAGTTCCGGACTGGACCAAGGGAATGCAGTGGATGTGGTGTACATGGACTTTTCAAAAGCTTTTGATATGGTGCCACACAAAAGGTTGATACATAAAATGAGAACAATGGGGATAGGGGAAAATATGTGTAGGTGGGTTAAGAGCTGGCTCAGGGATAGGAAACAAAGGGTGGTTATTAATGGAGCACACTCGGACTGGGTCACGGTTAGCAGTGGGGTACCACAGGGGTCAGTATTGGGCCCGCTTCTTTTTAACATATTTATTAATGACCTTGTAGGGGGCATAGAGAGTAGAATTTCAATATTTGCAGATGACACTAAACTCTGCAGGGTAATCAATACGGAGGAGAACAATTTTATATTACAGGATGATTTATGTAAACTAGAAGCTTGAGCTGATAAATGGCAAATGAGCTTTAATGGGGATAAATGTAAGGTCATGCACTTGGGTAGAACAAACAAGATGTATAATTATGTGCTTAATTATAAAGCACTGGGCAAAAATGTCACTGAAAAAGACCTGGGTGTATGGGTGGACGACAAACTCACATTTAGTGGCCAGTGTCAGGCAGCTGCTGCAAAGGCAAATAAAATAATGGGATGTATTAAAAGAGGCATAGATGCTCATGAGGAGAACATAATTTTACCTCTATATAAGTCACTAGTGCGACCACACTTAGAATACTGTGCACAGTTCTGGTCTCGGGTGTATAAGAAAGACATAGCTGAACTGGAGCGGGTGCAGAGAAGAGCGACTAAGGTTATTAGGGAACTGGGGGGTCTGCAATACCAAGATAGGTTATTACACTTGGGGTTATTTAGCTTGGAAAATCGAAGGCTTAGGGGTGATCTTATTACAATGCATAAACATATGCGGGGACAATACAAAGACCTTTCTAATGATCTTTTTACTCTTAGACCTGTGACGGGGACAAGGGGGCATCCTAAACGTCTGGAGGAAAGAAGGTTTAAGCATAATCACAGACGCGGATTCTTTACTTTAAGAGCAGTGAGACTATGGAACTCTCTGCCATATGATGTTGTAATGAGTGATTCCCTACTAAAATTTAAGAAGGGCCTGGATGCCTTTCTTGAAAAGTATAATATTACAGGGTATATACACTAGTTTCCTTACTATTGCGTTGATCCAGGGAGCTAGTCTGATTGCTGTATGCGGAGTTGGGAAGGAATTTTTTTCCCAAATGTGAAGGTTACTGTTTGCCACGTGAGGTTTTTTTTGCCTTCCTCTGGATCAACATGTTAGGGAAGGTTAGGATAGGATATGGGTTGAACTAGATTGGCTTAAAGTGATGACTCCCCTCCCTTGGATACGCATGTAATAGGGAACTGTAGTTAGAGTCAGCGCCTACCAGTGGCTTTGCCTTGCGTCACAGTGCTTCCAGGTCAGCACCTCACTTAGCGCCATATTGTGCCATCCAGCACAAGGCACATTAGTACCGCGTTTACTGCATTGCCTGTCAGAGCAGCGCCGTGCGCACTTCTGTAGTATTAAAGTGCGCTTTCCAGTCCTAAGTCTAGGCTGGTTAGTGGCGTCTGGCACTGCATGCACTTTAGTGCGGTATTTACTTACTTAGTCCTCCCTGGCACTGCAGCTGCGGCGTCAAGTGCTGGTGAATCTAGAGGGACTCCGACCCTGTGTCTTGGGGCAGAGTCCTGTGATTTTTACACCAGCGCTCACTTTGCCGAGCTCTGTGAGCTTAACAGGCTTCGGCGATTATATTTGGCGGTAGTGCGGCTTTGTGAGACAACAGAGTCCGCCTCGTTCACACCGGGTGACGTTAACCCGCGTGTGTTCGCTTATTACACCGCCATATAGTATCTGCCATTACTTAGCTGCAGTATTCCATCTCTGCACGGTGGACCCCAGGCTGCAAATGCACCTCATTATCATTTTATTATTTGGTGCGTTCCGCCAGCCTAGCAGCAGGCAACCAACTGCTGCTCAAACGCTCCCAGTTTTGCATTCTCTAAGAGCCAGCAGGTTGTTATCTGTCATGACTAGCACCTCAGCTCCTGTTAGGTACTCGGCAAAGCATTCTGTCATCGCCCACACCAGAGCAAGCAATTACAGCTGAAACGAGCTGTACTTAGCCGGATTTTCGCTCAGAGTCTCTTAAAGACCTGCTGCCATTAGGCAATCACTCGCTCTGGGCCATCCTGCACCTGTGCTAGTACTGCCCTCAATCCATGAAGACTACCGTCTGTGTAGAACAGAAAAGGGGTGTCAAACCGGTTATACGCCAACAACGGGGCACTCGTTAGGGCGGTTTTCACGTCATCAAATTCCTTTTCCTGCTGGGGTCCCCACTGAAGGGGCAGTTTCGAGGACCCAGCGCTGTTCCTCTTAAAAGTTTGTTCATGGGACCCACCACTTGTGAGAATTTGGGCATAAATCGCCGATAGTATCCTGCTAAGCCAAGGAAGGCCCGCACTTCTCGCAGGTCACGAGGAGGCGGCCACTCCTGTACTGCCTTAACCTTACAGACCACAGGTAGCACCTCGGCTGGGGTCACCAGGTGCCACAAATACTCAATCTGGCTCTGGAACAGTTGACTTTTTTTGGCTTTATTTTCAGGCAGTAGCTACTGAGCCGCCGGAGAACTTGATGCAGCTTCTCAAGATGATCTTCAAATGAGGTCCCAAACACCACGATGTCATCGAGATATATCGGGACTGATTCAAAATTCAGATCACCTAAGCATTGTTCTATCAGACGTTGGAAGGTCCCCGAGGCAGTAGCGAGGCTGAAGGGCATCCGGTTGAACTCATAGAGCCCCATTGGCAAAACAAACGCCTTCTTGGCCCAATCTTTTTCGGCCATAGGGTCCTGCCAGTAATCACTTGCCAAATCAAACATCGAGAAATACTTGGCCCGACCCAGTGCTGACAGAGATTCTTCAATACGAGGTAAAGGATATGCATCCCGTACCGTGTGGGCATTCAATTTTCAATGAGAAGTAAAAAAAAAACAGTCAGTTTACTGGTCTGCTTATTCCCTAAGCCAGCTAACGCCCAGCTGGCTTAGAACACAAGAATAAAAATCCAGCTCAAGGCGAAGCGGCTAAAATGAAACTATTTTATTGGACAACTACAAAAAGAATGAAAAATTCATGTAAAATTCTTAATACAGCAATTACCTTTACACACCAGAGGAGAAGATCTACGCATTTCAACTTAAAAAAGTCTTATTCATGATCTGAGATACTGCGTGTGGGGAGCTCAGCTCACTAGACGCTGCCGAGGGAGGAAACAAGAGGAGGGGGGAGATGGGGACAGGCGCAGAGATAGATGCTCACTGCGCAGGCGCCAGATACCCAGCCCCGCAGTGTGAATACATCATAACACACAGCAGGGCGGGATCTGGGTCCTTGCGGTGAGAGAGCATTACATCAAGGCATGATGTCAGTTCCTGGGCAGCATGCACAGCGCATGCCCAAGAACTGTTGGCAGACCGCAGGGGCTGGGCATGACGGCTCTAAGACGCTGGACACCGGGGGAGAAAACACACCTCTCGGACACAAAAGAGGTATGGCAGGAAATTTATAAAAGTATGGATTTCAGCATTACTAGGGATCAGAAACCTAAAAGCCACCTTCACAGAATGCAGCCTTAGTGCTGCTGAAGGTGGCTCTTTTACTTAAAAATGCCCTTGGGGGGTGACAGGTTCCCTTTAATGCCAGCTCGGCACGTAACGCGGTGGCAAGATTACACATACGCACAATACTCCGGACCCACTCTGCCCAATCATGCAACGCCATGTTGCGCCCCTCATACTTCAGCATGTGCTGAAGTAAAGTTCCTACAGGCAAATACCCTCCCGGAGTCGCCGTGGCTGCCAGGGGGCTCCTCAACTCCCCCGAGGGGGATGCTGGTGCAGCGGGGTCATTTCTTTCCTTGCCTCCGTCCATGACAAACACAGGATCCTGCTGACTATGCCAAAAATGTAATGACCAGAGGTCCGAATAAGATCCGGTGGATCACAAACCGAGACTAAGGCAGAAATCCCAGAATTGTCTTTACTCAAATAGCAGATAAAATAGAACTTATTATGAGGAGGAAACAGATTGAAATACCCTAATACAGTACACTCACTCAGTCGGAGCTGAAATCAATATGCCAATCCAAGGTTCCCTGAAAAGTGTATTACACTGGGATGTAAAATAAATTTACCTGTCAAAGGTCAATTCAGGTGCTCAGAGAACAGGTGTAATCGAATGAAATGCTATCAAGGGACCCCCTGGGATGGCACACTGAATATAACCTACACAATCCTACAATAACAATACATAATAATATAATACAAGGTTCTTAAGTGCTTTATCTAGGAATACCCGGGTATCTATGACTATGGTACCGTTAACCTGAGGTAAGTCTCCTCTCAGGCATATAGATTGCATCGGCAGCAGCTAGTGCCAAATCTTCGGCGCCAATCAATTGCAGCAGCACAAGGTTCCTCGTCTTGTCAGCGAATGCCGAGCCCAAACGGCGGGGACTTATAGTTCTGTAGCCTCAAGATGCCGTCTCTCCTCCTGTAGTCCTCACAAATTCTCCTAGAAGCAATCCGCCTGATTCTGTATAAAATATCTGTCCAATATTGCTTCTCAGCTCACCACAACTGGAACTCCACAGAGCTCCACAGTCACACAGCTCTCAGGATCAATCTGTCTCTGTTCCACAGCAAGGCCTCAGGCTCTCAAGATGAAGGGGTTAACACTCTCCACACACGCTGGCAGTGAACAGTCTCTTACAGGGTCCAATATCTTTTCATCGCACAAGCTGCTCCACACACACAGTGTTTCTCAGGACAGTCTCTCCTCTTACTGAAGCTTTCCTTACAGCTCTAGACAGCAGACACTAGGCCCCACCCCCCAGCACACACAGTTTACCGGGCACTCTCAGCACTTGCTCTTAGCTGCAGCAGGCAAACACCACAGGGTCCTAGTGCTCTCCTGGTATAATCACAGTTCACCCTCTTACATAGCCATGGGGGCTGAAACCTGTTGTCTGACCATTGCTCAGGCAAAACCAATTGCTGGCAAACTTTAAGAACAGTGCTAGCCATGCAACACTAACCTACTTAGCTTCATTCCTACTAATGCCTAAGGTTTTAATATCTATAATTTGAACATGTGTCTGTGTCCATTTAATCTCGACCACTAATCATCTATTCTATTATTTCTAAACACTGTTTTTCAGTGATTCCTTTGTATCCCCGTTTATACTGAACCCACACATACAAATGATACACCATTTGAAAGGTAAACATCCACGATTTGATCACAAAATACAGTTTAAACATTAATTTTCATAAACCTGCAGTAATGAAAAATGACCTGCAAGTGGCACCACAGTACCCCAAAGCACACTACCAACACATTTGAAAACATGCACTGCTTTTTCGCTGATTACTTCACCCCACACACACACGATACACCATTTGAAAGGTAAATTTGCTCCCTTCAGCAAGTAAATAGCCAAACAAACCACACATTCACAATTTTATCATTAAATACAGTTTAAACATTCATTTTCATAAACCTGCAGAAAGCCACAATGACTTGCAGGTGGCACCTCAACCGGAAAATATTTTTTGTCCTCTACTTATGAAAACAATTTATTGTATTGCCAGTCTACATATATAAATACCTGTCTGTGTTTATCATCTCATGAAATTCATTTACAATTGACCCCGCTTGCTTTATATGAAATTGCTTGCGCCCCCGACGACCAGTGTGAAAATTTCGCAGCGGCCAAGCTAGTTTACATCTAATTAATTTCAATTCAAATTAGGCACAAATGAAAAAATTGTCGAAAAACACCAAAAACTATACAAAAAAACAGGGGCAAATGCAACAAGGAATTGTTCACGTGTCCTTGTTAGTAAAAGACAAAAGGATGCCTCATTTTCAACAGTTTTGCAAAGGGACCCTTTTGATTATTATGGGGTCCGTTTGGTGTCCATTTTTCAGAATGGACAAAAATCATGCATGTAGAACTTTTTTTGCATTGTTAAAAAAAGAAAAACCAGAACCCAGGCAGACCTCATAATAATCGGTGAGGACCCTCTGCTAATGTGTAGAATAAGGTGGACGGGTATTGTCGATTCTAAAGGCAGGAACTGGAAAAGGAGCTGTGAGGAAATGGCACGGAGGTGTAATATACTTTGTATGCTTTACCTCCCCTTCCCCCCACTTCTTGGTGTACAACACAGAAAACTTTAAGGCTATGTTCACACGTTGTGTTTTTGGTGCATTTTTTTTTCTGCAGGCAAAACCTGCTCTCTTGGCAGTAAAGAAGATGCTTACAACAAGCAGGCTTTGCTGTGTTTTTTTGCTGCATTTTTATTGTCTCTTGTGCATGTTGATAAAGTTTAGTGCCCCCCTCCAAAAAAAATGTGAGGTTTTTTCACCAAAAATGCAGCAAAACCTGTGTTTTTTGCTGCATTTTTGCACTTATTTATTGCTTTCTTTGGGTGAAAAAACGCTGCAAAAATGCTGAAAACAGGCTGAAAGACGTGACATGCAGAAGTTTCCAAAAATGAAGAAGTTTTCCATTTCAGTCAGGAAAATAAAACAATGTGTGTGCATGAGATTTCTAAAATCTCATAGGTTTTGCTGGTAAAAAAGCACCTTAAAATTTAAATTAAAAAAACACAGCAAAAATGCAAGCTGGAAGGCTGTTATAGTTGCTTTAATAAAATATGTTAACATGGGGATTAAGGGTCATCCTACAGTGTGGCCATAATTCTGCATCCTGATTTGGCTTCTTTTCGCTAGGTATGCTTTTCCAGTGACAAACTATTTTTATTCTGTACATAAAATGCATCGTCCACAGTAGACTTAATCACTGTAATCATTTAACATGCACAGAACGCGGTGTACTAGACGGGCCTGTTATGTTCAGTTTTCCCAAGGAGAGCGAGCTTCCTACTACTGTAAGGCCTAAAATTCCTCAGACTGATTAACTAATGGCTGATAAGTCACCAGTCACAGACAGCCTTGTAAACTTTACATTGCTGACAGATGCCAAAAAAATGAATGCACAAGGACAGACATACTTCTCTTCAATAACTTGCAGCTGTGCACTGAGAGAAGAACTTGACAATGATGTTTATTTTTACAGCCATAGCTGCTTTGTATTCCCCATCATGTCTTCATTAGAGATTACAACTAGTGATGAGCGAAGGTGCTCAGATATTGAGTTATCCAAGAATACATGGGTGTTTTCCAGGTGTCTTTGGCATGTTTGAGTGCCTGCGGCTGCATGTCTCTCCGCTGTTTGCAGGTCTGGTTTAGGCAAAGTGGGGCCCTAGGCATAGTTTAAAATGGGGCCCCAAATGCTAAATTATTGCACATCACACAGAAACATTTTGATTGTATTTAAATGCGTTGAGTTCAGGATGCTAAATGAGTGTGATCGATCATAGCCCTCCATATGTTAAAATACACTAGGTCCTTCATATAGTATAATACACTACTCAGTCCTCCATATAATATAATACACTCCTCCATATATTAAAATACACTGCTCAGTCCTCCATATAGTATTATACACTCCTCATAGTGCTCCAAATAGTATAATACACCGCCAGTCATCCAAGTAGTACAATTCACTTCCCATAGTATAATGCACCCCATAGTTCCTCATATAGTATAATGTATTCCCCATAGTCCTCAATACAGTAAAATGCAGCCAACATATAGTATAATGCAGCCAGCCCATAGAGCATAATGCAGCCACCCCACAGAATATAATGTAACGTCCCATTAGAATATAATGCAGCCCCTCTCATATAGCATAATGCAGCCCCTCCATAGAATATATGGCAGCCCCCTCAGAGTATAATGCAGCCCCCAATAGAATATAATGCAGCCTCTTATCTAATATATAAAGCTCAAAGTGTGTATGTATGTATGTATGTATGTGTGTATGTATATGTGTATGTCCGGGATAGGCATCCGCACCGTCACAGCTACAGCCAGAAAATTTGGCACAGTCACACGTCTGGACCCCGAGAGCATCCTAAGCTATGATGTGAGGTGAAATTTTAACCCAGCACGTTCCAATTTACCAAACAATTTTGCCCCTATCTACATACTGGGGAAAAAGTGTGTGTGCGTCAAGCCCCGCCCCTCATTATGATGTCATAATGCCCCTATTTGCATAATGGGAAACAGTGTGTGCGTATCAAGCCCCGCCCCTCATTATGATGTCACAATGGTTGCCATGGCGACGCTGATGTCATCAAAGGTTGCAAGCCCCGCCGCCGCTCATTATGATGTCATTATGGTTGACTATGGGATGGAGGATGTGTGATGGGTATATGGGCACGGGACTATGGGATGGAGGATATGTATGATGGGTATATGGGCATGGGACTATGGATGAAGGATGTGTGATGGGTATATGGGCACGGGACTATGGGAAGGAGGATATGTATGATGGGTATATGGGCATGGGACTATGGGATGGAGGATATGTATGATTGGTATATGGGCACGGGCCTATGGGATGGAGGATGTGTGATGGGTATATGGGCACAGGACTATGGGATGGCGGATATGTATATGGGTACGGGACTATGGGATGGAGGATATGTATGATAGGTATATGGGCATGGGACTATGAGATGAAGGATGTGTGATGGGTATATGGGCACTCGACTATGGGATGGCGAATATGTATGATGGGTACATGGGCATGGGACTATGGGATGGAGGATATGTATGATGGGTATATGGGCATGGGACTATGGGATGGAGGATATGTATGATGGGTATATGGGCACGGGCCTATGGGATGGAGGACGTGTGATGGGTATATGGGCACGGGACTATGGGATGGAGGATGTGTGATGGGTATATGGGCACTGGACTATGGGATGGCAGATATGTATGATGGGTGTATGGGCACGGGACTATGGAATGGAGGATATGTATGATGGGCATGGGACTATGAGATGAAGGATGTGTGATGGGTATATGGGCACTCGACTATGGGATGGCGAATATGTATGATGGGTATATGGGCATGGGACTATGGGATGGAGAATATGTATGATGGGAATATGGGCATGGGACTATGGGATGGAGAATATGTATGATGGGTATATGGGCATGGGACTATGGGATGGAGGATATGTATGATGGGTATATGGGCACGGGCCTATGGGATCGTGGATATGTATGATGGGTATATGGGCACGGGACTATGGGATGGAGGATAATTATAATTTGCTATAACTAACCACAGTTAGTTACTATGCCCGGGCAGCGCCGGGGTCTTCAGCTAGTCAAATATATAAAGCTCAAAGTGTGTATGTATGTATGTGTGTATGTGTGTGTGTATGTGTGTTTGTCTGGGATAGGCATCCGCACCGTCGCAGCTACAGCCACAAAATTTGGCACAGTCACACGTCTGGACCCCGAGAGCGTCCCAAGCTATGTTGTGAGGCGAAATTTTAACCCTGCGCGTTCCAATTTACCAAACAATTTTGCCCCTATCTATATACTGGGGAAACAGTGTGTGCGTATCAAGCCCCGCCCCTCACTATATCATAATGGTTGCCATGGCAACGCTGATGTCATCATAGATTGCAAGCCCCGCCGCTCATTATGATGTCATAATGGTTGACTATGGGATGGAGGATGTGTGATGGGTATATGGGCATGGACTATGGGATGGCGGATATGTATGATGGGTATATGGGCACGGGACTATGGGATGGAGGATATGTATATGGGCACGGGACTATGGGATGGAGGATGTGTGATGGGTATATGGGCACTGGACTATGGGATGGAGGATATGTATGATGGGTATATGGGCACGGGATTATGGGATGGCGGATATGTATGATGGGTATATGGGGAAGGGACTATGGGATGGAGGATATGTATGATGGGTATATGGGCATGGGACTATGAGATGAAGGATGTGTGATGGGTATATGGGCACTCGACTATGGGATGGCGAATATGTATGATGGGTATATGGGCATGGGACTATGGGATGGAGGATATGTATGATGGGTATATGGGCACGGGACTATGGGATGGAGGATATGTATGATGGGTATATGGGCATGGGACTATGGGATGGAGGATATGTATGATGGGTATATGGGCACGGGCCTATGGGATGGAGGATGTGTGATGGGTATATGGGCACGTGACTATGGGATGGCGGATATGTATATGGGCACGGGACTATGGGATGGAGGATGTGTGATGGGTATATGGGCACTGGACTATGGGATGGAGGATATGTATGATGGGTATATGGGCACGGGACTATGGGATGGAGGATATGTATATGGGCACGGGACTATGGGATGGAGGATGTGTGATGGGTATATGGGCACTGGACTATGGGATGGAGGATATGTATGATGGGTATATGGGCACGGGATTATGGGATGGCGGATATGTATGATGGGTATATGGGGAAGGGACTATGGGATGGAGGATATGTATGATGGGTATATGGGCATGGGACTATGAGATGAAGGATGTGTGATGGGTATATGGGCACTCGACTATGGGATGGCGAATATGTATAATGGGTATATGGGCATGGGACTATGGGATGGAGGATATGTATGATGGGTATATGGGCACAGGACTATGGGATGGAGGATATGTATGATGGGTATATGGGCATGGGACTATGGGATGGAGGATATGTATGATGGGTATATGGGCACGGGCCTATGGGATGGAGGATGTGTGATGGTATATGGGCACGTGACTATGGGATGGCGGATATGTATATGGCCACGGGACTATGGGATGGAGGATGTGTGATGGGTATATGGGCACTGGACTATGGGATGGAGGATATGTATGATGGGTATATGGGCACGGGATTATGGGATGGCGGATATGTATGATGGGTATATGGGGAAGGGACTATGGGATGGAGGATATGTATGATGGGTATATGGGCATGGGACTATGAGATGAAGGATGTGTGATGGGTATATGGGCACTCGACTATGGGATGGCGAATATGTATGATGGGTATATGGGCATGGGACTATGGGATGGAGGATATGTATGATAGGTATATGGGCACGGGCCTATGGGATGGAGGATGTGTGATGGGTATATGGGCATGGGACTATGGGATGGCGGATATGTATATGGGCACGGAACTATGGGATGGAGGATGTGTGATTGGTATATGGGCACTGGACTATGGGATGGAGGATATGTATGATGGGTATATGGGCACGGGACTATGGGATGGCGGATATGTATGATGGGTATATGAGCACGGGACTATGGGATGGAGGATATGTATGATGGGTATAAGGGCATGGGACTATGAGATGAAGGACGTGTGATGGGTATATGGGCACTCGACTATGGGATGGCGGATATGTATGATGGGTATATGGGCACGGGACTATGGGATGGAGGATATGTATGATGGGTATATGGGCATGGGACTATGGGATGGAGGATATGTATGATGGGTATATGGGCACGGCCTATGGGATGGAGGATGTGTGATGGGTATATGGGCACGGGACTATGGGATGGCGGATATGTATATGGGCATGGGACTATGGGATGGAGGATGTGTGATGGGTATATGGGCACTGGACTATGGGATGGAGGATATGTATGGCGGGTATAGGGGCACGGGACTATGGGATGGAGGATATGTATGATGGGTATATGGGCATGGGACTATGAGATGAAGGATGTGTGATGGGTATATGGGCACTCGACTATGGGATGGCGAATATGTGTGATGGGTATATGGGCATGGGACTATGAGATGGAGAATATGTATGATGGGTATATGGGCATGGGACTATGGGATGGAGAATATGTATGATGGGTATATGGGCATGGGGCTATGGGATGGAGAATATGTATGATGGGTATATGGGCATGGGACTATGGGATGGAGGATATGTATGATGGGTATATGGGCACGGGCCTATGGGATGGTGGATATGTATGATGGGTATATGGGCATGGGGCTATGGGATGGAGAATATGTATGATGGGTATATGGGCACGGGACTATGAGATGGAGGATAATTATAATTTGTTATAACTAACCACAGTTAGTTACTATGCCCGGGCAGCACCGGGCTCTTCAGCTAGTATATATATATATATATATATATATATATATACCCACACACACATATTACTACATGCGGGCAGCACACACATGCACAATGCTCAGGTTGTATAACTTTCAACTGGTCAAAACATTTCTCTCAGTAGGCCAAGAAAGAAATGTGGCAGGATTAAAATACACCTCATAGTAACTTATGTGTGAGGCAGAGGTGACAAGACCCGCCATCTCGTGCCCACCTTACTAGAGGTGCCCACTGCCCACATATAACAAAGTTGATGGAAACAGACAACTTCCACTATGATGATTGGTTACCGGCCGCCCGACCACACCCATTTCACAACTAGTCACACTCATGTCCACGCCACAACCACACCCATTTAGTACTGCTGATCACACTGACTGATACTGAGGGCACAGTGGCTGGCATTGAAGGGCACAGTGGCTGGTACTGTGGGCACAGTGGCTGGTACTGAGGAAAAGAAAGAACAGAGAGAGAGAGAAAAAAGAAAACAGAGAGAAAGAAAGGTGAGAGAAAGAAAGAGAGAAACAGAGAGAGAAAACGAAAGAACAGAGAGAAAGAAAGAGGGGAAAAAAAGAAAGAACAGAGGGGGAAAGAAAGAGGGGACAGAAAAAAAGAAGAAAGAGAGAGAAAAAGAAAGGGGAAAGAACAGAGAGGGAGAGAGAAAGAAAGGGGGGAAAGAAAGAATAGAGAGAAAGAAAGATCAGAGAGAAAGAAAGAGAGAAAAGAAATAAAGAACAGAGTGAAAGAAAGGAAGAGAGAGAGAAAGAAAGAAAGAAAGAAAGAAAGAAAGAGAAAAAGAACAGCGAAAGAGAGAAAGAGAAAGAAAGAACAGAGAGAGAAAGAAAGAAAAATTCTATAAAGATACCAATCCAGTCTGGCTCACATTGTAATGCCCACCTGAGCCTCCTGGTGCAGAACATATCATTATCCACTCACATGGCCGACATCCCCGAGTCCAAGGCGATCCCACTGTCGGAGGAGGACACGGTGATGGATCTGAAGCATTCCCTGAAGTGCCTCCATGGTTCCGTCACAATCTCCTCCCGAAATGACATCACTTACGGTCAGCTTCCAGCACGTCACTTCCGATGGAACGTCACGTGCGAGTTTTCAAGTGCTCCTCGGAGCTCCACCATGTACCCCTGTGTCCATGGGAAAAGTCAGCTCCCGGTCGGGGCAGTGGCGCAGACTCTCAAAATCTGGAACGGTTGGGAGGTGTCGGGATCCCTCAGATTACTCTTTCATCTGAAGGACCGATGTTCTTAGGTGTGAAGCACCATATGTCTCTAATCAATTGCTCCGTCGAGAAGGATAACACAGACACGGCTGTATAATACCACTCGGGATGCCTCTCAAGACGCCTCTGGCTTATCAGTTAGGCTTCCGTCTT
Organism: Dendrobates tinctorius; assembly: GCF_039654945.1. NCBI lineage: Eukaryota > Metazoa > Chordata > Amphibia > Anura > Dendrobatidae > Dendrobates > Dendrobates tinctorius. The sequence continues at coordinate 27,749,315 of NW_027361676.1, forward strand.
TTATAGTAAAGAATTTAAACATTTTACAGACATGCGCAGTACAAATGATTTTACAACTTGTTTTCGACAAAGAAAGTCATTTAGGCGAAAAAGCAGAGGTATTTGACCTTGGTTCACAAGGGAGATGTCTGAGACATCTCCTCGAAGAACAGATAAGGTTTTAAACAAGAGAATGCAACATAGACAGAACTCAATTTAACTCCTTCAGTTCCTATCAGGAGGTATGAATGCTCCTCATCATACACCTTGTACATGCATGGCTCCGCACTCCTCATACACACATGGTTCCGCTTTGTATGCCTCGTACACACACGGCTCCACTCAGTACACACATGGCTCTGCTCTGTAAACCTCGTACACGCGCGGCTCCGTTCCGTACACCTTGCACACGAGAGGCTCCGCTCCATACACCTCGCACACACGGCTCCATTCAGTACACATGGCTCTGCTCCGTAAACCTCGTACACATGCGGCTCTGCTCCATACACCTTGTACACACGCGGCCACGCTCCATACACCTCGTACACACGCAGCTTCGCTCCGCTCTGTAAACACACGGCTCAGCTCCTTACACTTTGTACACACACGGCTCCGCTCCGTACATCTCGTGCACACACCCGGCTCCACTCCGTACACCTCGTAAATGCGCGGCTCCGCTCCGTACACCTCGTACACGTACGGCTCCGCTCCGTACACCTCGTACACACACGTCTGCGCTCCGTACACCTCGTACACATGCGGCTCCGCTCAGTACACCTCGTACACACGCGGCTTCGCTCCACTCCATAAACACACGGCTCAGCTCCGTACACTTTGTGCACACACACGGCTCTGCTCCGTACACCTCGTACACACACCCGGCACGGCTCCGCTCCGTTCACCTTGTACACACACGTCTGCGCTCCGTACACCTCGTACACACACCCGGCGCGGCTCCGCTCCGTACACCTCGTACACACACCCGGCGCGGCTCCGCTCCGTACACCTCATACACACACCTCTGCGCTCCGTACACCTCGTACACACGTGGCTCCGCTCAGTACACCTGGTACACATGCAGCTTCGCTCCGCTCCGTAAACACACGGCTCAGCTCTGTACACCGTGCACACACACAGCTCCGCTCCGTACACCTCGTACACATACGGCTCTGCTCTGTACACCTCGTACACATACGGATCCGCTCCGTACACATATGGCTCCGCTCCGTACACCTCGTACACACACGTCTGCGCTCCGTACACCTCGTACACATGTGGCTCCGCTCCGTACACCTCGTACACACGCGGCTCCGCTCCATACACCTCGTACACACACGTCTGTGCTCCGTACACCTCATACACACACCCGGCGCGGCTCCGCTCCGTACACCTCGTACACACACCCGGCGCGGCTCCGCTCCATACACCTCATAGACACACGTCTGCGCTCCGTACACCTCGTACACACGCGGCTCCGCTCAGTACACCTGGTACACATGCGGCTTCGCTCCGCTCCGTAAACACACGGCTCAGCTCTGTACACTTTGTGCACACACACAGCTCCGCTCCGTACACCTCGTACACATACGGCTCTGCTCTGTACACCTCGTACACATACGGATCCGCTCCGTACACATATGGCTCCGCACACCTCGTACACACACGTCTGCGCTCCGTACACCTCGTACACATGTGGCTCCGCTCCGTACACCTCGTACACAGGTGGCTCCGCTCTGTACACCTCGTACACACGCGGCTCCGCTCCGTACACCTCGTACACACACGCAGCTACATTCACCTTGTAAACCCCTCCTGACCCCACACATACTTGACCGATTCAGCACGATGACAACCAGCACAGCAGAGTTCTGCATAGCTACATACATTGAGGGGCCTCCGACCGACATGCCTGATCATGTGACCCCTGACTCCTCCCCTCCTGTGACCTCATCACAGGTCCTGTGCACACAGAGCAGAGATTTATCAGTGAGGGGCTGCAGTGGCCGGTGGCGGATTATATTTGGGCAATTTACCCTGGGCTGTTGGGCCCCCCCCATACCACTGGGCCCTGGACTACCGCCCATTTTGACCTCATTGTAATCTGCCACTGGCAATGCCCCATATGTGGCTGCAAAGTACTACTGATCCATATGAAGAAACTCGGGAGGTCCGGAGCGCTATTTGCTTCCTGGAGCACAGATTTTCCTAGAACAGTTTGCAGACTCCATATAAAGAGCCCCTAATTGCTTGAAGAGCAGAATCCCCCCTCAAATTCCCCAAGGAGTATAATTTCCAAAATGGGGTCACTTATCTACAGGTGTAGTGATGATTTTTACTCTATGGGTATTTTCCAGAAACAAGTAGCAATGAATGTTGCCATGTGAAAATTGCAAACTGCCGTTGTAGTGACCAGTACAGTGTAGTGACCGGTACATTGCCGTCAACAGTATGTAGCAGTCACCAGTACGTTATGCCCAGCCCGTGCATCTGGAGACTTGCCCCGGTTAGTTAGGCAGGCTCTCATAGCTTCAGAAATGCCAAACATGTGGACAATATATGCAGTTTAGGTACACTGTGGGGCTAAGAAGTGAGGGTGGCATTTGGATTTGGGAGCACAGTTTTTGCTAAATTTCTTTTGGCAGGTGAGGAGCCATTTCACTTTTCCAGAGCCTTTGTGCTACCAGTAACGTGGAGACCCCTTATATTTCTGTTAACAGATGACAGACCTGAGTGAGGACTTGCTTTTTTTGTGGACTGTGTTGAAGCTTTTATTGGGAACATTTTACATAACGTTTGGGATTACAGGCACTCTACGCTGATCACATACTTTGGGGTTTCCATCAAAATCTGAGTGAAATGATTCAGATGAAATCCCTGAGGGATCCATTTACTATAATGAGGCAGCAGAGTTACTGTGGACTCCGCCTGGCCTCTGTTCAGCAGTGTCCTTCTTTTCCGAAGTGCATGTGGCCGATGGCACAATCCTAAAAAGACAGACACCACGAGATCACAGGTCAGACGGCGTCCACAGTGCTTCACTATAAGGAATCTTCTGCCAGAGGTTACGACTAAATCACGTATTTCAGAGATTTACATGGAAACCCAGTGCAAGCGCTCAGCGCAGAGCACAGGATAAATGTGCACCTTACTGTGATCTCTGGGAGGCAGAATGAAAAAATCAACAGCAGGTGAATAATTGGTTTTATTTATTTTTTACGCCGTTCCTCGTGCGGTATAAGTGATTAAGGGACTTTATTCTTTGGGTCGGTGCGATTACATCGGGTTTTTATGTTTGGCTGCTGTCACACTAAAAAACACTTTTATTGCAAAAATTAGAGTTTCTGCATCACCATATTTTAAGAGCTATAATTTTTCAATATTTTGGCCCACAGAGTCATATGAGGGCTTGTTTTCTGCAGGACGAGTTAACGGTTTTCTTGGTACCATTTTCAGACACATGACATATTTTGATCGCTTTCTATTTTGATTTTTGGGAGGCAGAATGAACAAAAAACAGCAATTCCGTTTTTTTTGAGGGGAGAGGGAGGGTTTATATTGTTCCGCGTGTGGCAAAATTGATAAGGCTGCTTTATTCTTCGGGTTAGTACGATTACAGCAATACCACATTTATATAGTTTTTGTTATGTTTTGCCACTTTTACATAATAAAAACTATTTTATAGGAAAAATAATTATTTTTACATCGCTTTATTATGAGAGTTAAAACTTTTTTATTTTTCCACTGATGGAGCTTTATCATTGCTTGTTTTTTTGCAGGAGAAGATGACGTTTTCAGTGGTACTGTGTTTATATCCGTCTTTTTGATTGCGTGTTATTCCACTTTTTGTTAGGCAGTATAATGATAAAGCATTGTTTTTTGCCTTGCTTTTTATTTATTTTTTATGGTGTTCACTAGAGTGGTTAACTAGTGGGACAGTTTTATAGGTTCGGTCATTCCAGACGTGGCGTTATGAAATATGTGTACTTTTATTGTTTTTTTTCATACAAATATTTATTTATGGGTACAATATCTTTAGATGTTTTTATTATTATTATTATTTAAATTATTAAAACTTTTTTTAGACTTTTTTTTTACTTTTTTACTTTGTCCCACTATGGGACTATTATATTTTGCAGGCTGATTGCTTGCATAACATGGGGATGCAGCATCCCCATGCTATGCAAACTATCAGCTCTGCACTGACATAGAAAGTTGCTGATCATACACTGCGCATCAAGCAACTTTCCTTGTTCTGGTGACCAGGATGTCATCACATCAGGTCACCATGGCAACCATATTTTCTTTATCCAAAGAGCCCTAGGGATCCTGCTTAAATCAACTTATTTCTGAAGTAAAGTTGCATCCTACCAAGTGCGGAGTCTCTGTAACAATGATTTTTTAAGATCGCAGAAAAGATTTTGGAGAGATATGTCTGACTGATCCGTACCAGATTCCTCAGTAGAAAAAATTTGGGACATTTAAGATAATCGTGAGGAATGGTCCATGGGTGGAAAAAAACGGAATGAGAAGAGGGTGTTGCTGTCATGTTGAAAAAATATTTAGAAAATGCAAAAATATATGCAAAAAATAATAAATTGAAGGTTCTCACACCGGAAGCACAAAATGCCGGATAACAATGCAAAACAAGGAGGATTGATTGGCTCACCAATTAGAGAGAAAATACCTCAGTAAATATGCGGTGCCCGAGAACTCCTGGGCAGAAATGACAGCAATAAGATGAAGAAAAAAATCCAGCATCTGCCGCAAATGGGTAAAAAGATTGAAACATGACCTTTAATTGTGACATTTAAAAAGGATTCTAAAGAACATTAATTGGACAACAGTGTTAGGGAAACATGTTTTAATCTTTTTACCTATTTGCTGTGGATGCTTTGTCCTTGCCGTCTTTTTGCCATCTTATGAAAAGGAGCCAGATGTTTCATTACTTTAATAAAAAACTGTATATTTAGAAAACATATATCAAGTCCTCTTCTGTTTCTGAATTCTCTAAGTACTGGTTGGTTTCATTCTACTAACCTTATTAAAAGTAATCTGTCAGCAGATTTCTGCTATGTAATCTGACAGCAGCATGAGTTAGGGACAGAGACCCTGATTCCAGTGATGTATCACTTAGTTTACTGGGCGCATAAGTTATGATAGACTCACAGTTTTCTCTGCTGCAGAGCTCAGATGTTGAGTCCTGTATAATCTGCCCACACCACAGCTTCCTGTGTACATTGTATAGTTACAGAAAGCTGCTAATCAGTGCTGAGGGCAGGGTTGGACTAGGATGCAGGAGGCCAGTTGTCCTCTAGTGATAATCTCCTGCTGATAAAACACTGATTGTATTGAAACGGCAAAAAAAGCTCAGTAAGTTACACAACACTGGAATCAGGGTCTCTGCTCCTACATTATGGTGCTCTCAGATTACATAGTAAAAAACCTGCTGATTCCCTTTTACAAAACTAAAGTAATTTCTATTGCTTTTCTTAAATCCCTATCTCTTTAAGTCTTGGAATCTATACTGGATAGTAAGGGCAGATTTACTTTCCTCAACATTTCTCTTGCTTTAGAACTTATGTAATTGCCAACCTCTATTTTCCCAATACATTACAAAGATCTCTTGGTATGAAGGTTTTGCAGACTTTGGCTGAATTTGCAGAAAGATCCTATATCATCCTTGGAGGATATTTCAATATACCTTTTGACCCCTGAATTGATGCTTCCGCTGGTAAGTAGTATGTTTTCTTTTCAGCAATCCTCAGCATTAACCCCTTCCTGACAATTGACGCCACATAGGCGTCATGAAAAGTCGTGCCAATATGAATTAATTGTCCTCCTGCGGGTCGGGTGACCGGGGTCACTGAAAGGTCACCCGACCCGCGCACACACAGGGCACTTGATAGTTAACCTCAGGGGGCGTGGCTTAACTCCCACCTGCCTACGATCGCTCTGATTGGCTGTTAAAAGTGAAACTGCCAATCACAGCGATTGTAATATTTCACCAATAAAATTTGGTGAAATATTACAATCCAGCCATGGCCGAATCTAAAATAGCATCGGGCATGGCTGGAGACACTGAACCGACCCACCCCCCTCACCGACTGACAGGCCCGATCTGCCGCCGCCACCAACTGATGGCGCCGATCGGCAGTCGCTGTCATAATCTGCTCCGCCCGCCCTTCGATCACCCCCTCTCACCCTGCACGGTGCCTCCGAAGTCCCTCTGGCCGTCCCGGTGTCCCGCCATCCCGGATCATGGGAGCTGCCATCTTGGAAAATGGCGGGCGCATGCGTAGTGCGCCCGCTCGAATCTGCAGCAACGCTGCAGATTCATTCACTTATTTTGATCACTATGATAAACTTTCACAGTGATCAAAATAAAAAAAAGTAAATCACAGCCCCCCTTATCACCCCCATAGGTAGGGACAAGTAATAAAATTAAAAAAAAAAATTATTTTTCCATTAGGGTTAGGGTTAGAATTAGGGTTAGGGTTGGAATTAGGGTTAGGGTTAGAAATAGGGTTAGGGTTGGAATTAGGGTTAGGGTTAGAACTAGGGTTAGGGTTGGAATTAGGGTTAGGGTTAGAAATAGGGTTAGGATTAGAAATAGGGTTAGAATTAGGGTTAGAGTTGGAATTAGGGTTAGGGCTGGAATTAGGGTTGGGATTAGGATTAGGGTTGTAAATAGGATTGGGATTAGGATTAGGGTTGGGATTATGATTAGGCTTGTGGTTAGGGTTAGAGTTGGGATTAGGGTTAGTGGTGTGTTGAGGTTCGGGTTGTGGTTAGGGTTATGATTAGGGTTGGGATTAGGGTTAGAGGTGTGTTGGGGTTAGGGTCGGAGATAGAATTGAGGCATTTCCACTGTTTAGGCTCATCACGAGGTCTCCAAACTCGACATGGCACCACCATTTAATCCAGCCAATTTTGCATTCAAAAAGTTAAATAGTGCTCCCTCCATTTCTAGCCCCGATGTGTACCCAAACAGTGGCTTACCCCCACATATGGGGTATCAGCGTACTCAGGACAAACTGGACAACAACTTTTGGGGTCCAGTTTATCCTGTTACCCTTGTGAAAATAAAAAAGACTCACCACACATCTAGATAAGTTCCTTCAGGGGTCTCGTTTCCAAAATGGGGTCACTTGTGGGAGAGTTCCAATGTTTAGGCACACAGGGGCTCTCCAAACGCGACATGGTGTTCGCTAACGATTGGAGCTAATTTTCCAATCAAAAAGTCAAATGGCGCTCCTTCCCTTCCGGGCCCTGCTGTGCGCCCAAACAGTGGTTTATGACCACATATGAGGTATGTACTCAGGAGAAATTGCCCAACAAAATTTAGGATCCATTTTATCCTGTTACTCATGTGAAAATGAAAAAACTGATGCTGAAAGAAAATTTTTGTTGGAAAAATTAAAATGTCCATTTTTTCCTAACACGTTGCTTTAGTTCCTGTGAAGCACCTGAATGGTTAATAATCTTCTTGAATGTAGTTTTGAGTAGCTTGTGGGGTGCAGTTTTTAGAATGGTGTCACTTTTGGGTATTTTCTGCCATATAGACCCCTCAAAGTGACCTAAAATGTGAGGTAGTCCCAAAAAAAATGGTTTTGTAAATTTTGTTGCAAAAATGAGAAATCGCTGGTCAACTTTTAACCCTTATAACTTCCTAACAAAAAAAAAAATTTGTTTCCAAAATTGTGCTGATGTAAAGTAGGCATGTGGGAAATGTTATTTATTAACTATTTTGTGTCACATGACTCTCTCTCTCTGTATTCCCACTAACTGGAGAGCCGCCTTTTCACTGTTCTGTCCTCACTAAATGAACCGGGATTCATGTAGCTTATACAGGCAGCTAAACTGGGGTCCAATATGGATACTGTAGTTGAATTTGTATTTTATTGAACGTAGTGGTATATTGATGTGGTGAAACTACAAGTAAAACATATAAATACAATCAGTACTGGGTTCATAGGAAAACATAATATACATAACATACATTATCTGCACTACTACCTAAGCAGGGGAGAGCTGACTAAGCAGGGTAATATGAGATAGGAATAGATATAGGAAGTGTGGTTACCTACTGGCGATGCTGACACAATGGGGAAAAATTTTAAAAAAAATTTATGACAACCAGAAGGAGAGGAAGAAAAAAGTAAAAGCTCAAAAACAAAAATGGGCTCAGATGAGGAGAAGTTAAAGGTCCTGGGCCATATACTAGTCGGGTGCGGGGTCGGTTCGGTCTGGCGCTTCCCATCTTCATACAATGTCGTCCTCCTTCTTCTGCCACGGCTCCTGTGCAGGCGTACTTTATCTGCCCTGTTGAGGGCAGAGTAAAGTACTGCAGTGTGCAGGCGCCGGGAAAGGTCAGAGAGGTCCAACGCCTGCGCACTGCAGTACTCGTTTTTCTTATCTTTCAGGCTACATGGGGGGCTTACCTACAGCATTGCAGAATGCTGTAGATAAGCCCGTGATGGCGGTGCCGGCAGCTGATAGGGATAAAATGGGGTGACAGATTCCCTTTAAGGAATGGTCTATATATCTAATTGGCTGTGGGGTTCCCATGGGCATAGACCACTGGGGACTATCTAAAGTTCCCATGGTTATTCCACCCCCTATAACAAATGTTAGACTATAATAATGCTTTTCGGGGTAAAAAGCAAGCATAAAACTAAAAAATTGTTCACAATCATGAAATCATTCTGCTGATTCACTATGACTCTAAGAACAGTCACAGCCAGTTAACCATTAGAAATGCCTCAAAGCTCGTGTTCTGCTCCAACATATCCTCTTTTTCATATTCCATGGCTAAAATTAGCCAATTGGCAAAGTTACATTATATTAAAATAAAAAGTGCAGGGAAAGTGTAGTATATTTAAAGGATACATGATTCAGGATACATACAAAAAACACAGCATGCACTTGATTCTTCCATAAATCTCAAAGTCTATAAGTCTATATCTGCACAAAAAAATCGAATGTTATACGGAGCAGAGCTTAGCATCCATTTTTCATGGATATATTGCAGTTCTGTAACATAGGAAACTGTACATGGTCTTGTAAATGATTAATATCTGCTGCTACAAAAAAAACCCAGATTGTTTACAGATTGTAGATGGATGAAAAATGGATAATTATTTTTTTATATTTTTTAGTTTTCTGGATAAAACTCTTGACAATTTTTTTATATGGTTCGTGTGAATCTGGCCTTAAAGGGAACCTGGTTTTCCCTATATAAAGTACAGTGAACACCTGTAAGCCCTCTGTTACAGCATACTAGTATGCTGTATATACAGTAATAGTCGAAAGTGTTGGTATTCTTGAAATTGTTCCAGAAAATTAAACATTTCTCCTAGAAAATTATTGCAATGACACATATTTTATTCTACACATATTTATTTCTTTTGTGTATATTGGAACAACATAGAAAAAAGAAAAACATGCAAATTGGATATTATTTTACACAAAACCCCCAATTTGTTGGCACCCTCAACTTAATAGTTGGTTGTACACCCTGTGCACTCATCACTTTCTATAACATTAAGAAGCTTCTTACACCTCTTAAATGGAATTTTGGACCACTCTTCTTTTGCAAACTGCTCCAGATCTCTCATATTTGAAGGGTGCCTTCTCCCAACAGCAATTGTAAGAGCTCTCCACAAGTGTTCAATGGGATTTAGATCCAAACTCATTGCTGTCCACTTCACAACTCTCTACTGCTTTGGTTTAATTCAGTTTAGGGTTTCTTAAAGCATGTTTGGGGTTATTGTCCTGCTGGAAGACCTAGGATGCAAAGATGCAAACCCATCTTTCTGATACTGGGCACTAAATTGCCACCCATTGGTAATTTTGAGATTTCATGATGTCTTGCACACAGTCAATGCACGCAGTGCCAGAAGTAGCAAAACAAGCCTAAAACATCTTTGAACCTCCATCATTTTTGATTATAGGTACTGTATTCTTTTCTTTGTAGGCCTCATTTCGTTTTCGGTAAACAGTAGAAACATGTGCTTTACCAAAAAGCAATAGCTTGGTCTCATCTGCCCACAAGACGCTTTCCCAGGATTTTGGCAAAATGCAGTCTAGCTTTTTTATGTCTCTGTGTCAGCAGTCAGGTCCTCCTTGGTCTCCTGCCATAGCGTTTCATTTCATTCAAATGAGCCTGCAGGTCAGGACAGCTTAAATTTCTTTGGAACTTTATTGGGGCTGCTTATCTACTATCCGCACAATCCTGCGCTGCAACCGTTAAGGAAATTTTTCTTCCATCCACATTCTGTATGTTGCCCACTGTGGACAAAGAAACATCAAGATCTCTGGAGCAGCAGTAGCAACCAACAGCAGGAACAGTTCCAACAGCAGCAGCAGAACTACAGCCTGATTCTGCAACAGATTGCGAGAGAAGCCCCCACCGTCAACCCAGGTTTTTCCCGAGACCCGCGACAATAGCAGGTCAGCACTAAGGAACATGAGTCCGGAGGACAACATGAAAGCTTTCCTCACTATGTTTGAATGCACAGGGAAGAGGGAGGGCTTGCCGATTTCCCAGTGGCCTGAAGTGCTGGCCTGTTCCTGATGGGAGACGCCCAGAAAGCTTACTTTGACCTCAGCAGGGAGGATGCCCAGAACTAAGGGAAACTGAAAGGTGAGATCTTTGCCCAACTGGAGATTAATACGTATGTATGGGCACAATGAGTGTACCAGTGGTCCTTTGCTGAGACCTGACCTGCTAGGTCTCAGGCGTATGACATATTGCAGTTAGTAAAAAAATGGCTCTAGCTTGAGACCAGCCCAGTTGGTAGAGAGGGTAGTAGTCGACCGGTGGGTGTGAACTCTTCCAGTCGCCACACAGAGCTGGATGGGGCAAGGGGACAGGGGAAACCTAGATCAGGTGATTAGCCTGTGTCACAAACCCCAAATAAACAAAATCAAGTCCATTCAAAACTATCCCCGGCCTCTTACTATAAAACAGGTAAGAGAGATGATCGGCATCATTGGGTATTACCGACAATTTATACCTACCTTGCAAAGAGATTGGTACCTTTGACCGATCTCTTCAAGGGAATGAAATTGGTCATCGTTTGGTGGAACCCTCAGGCAGGGGAAATATTCCAGTCCATGAAGTTGGTGATGTGTGGAAAGCCTGTCCTCACCAGCCCCAACTTCAAGAAAGGCTTTATCGTCAAAACGGATGCATCAGAAGAAGACCTAGGGGTGGCTTTGTCACAAAAGGTGAATAGAAAAGAACATCCGGTCACCTAACTTACTCCGGCATAATGGAGAAGGAGTGCTTGACCATTAAGTGGGTCCTGGAGTCCCTATGTTACTATTTGAGGCAACAGTTTTGCTTGGTAATGGACTATTCACCCTTGGTCTGGATGGGAAAGGCCAAGCAGAGAAATGCTCAAGTCACCAGATGTTTTCTGCCATTGCAAAATTTTAGTTTCTCAGTGGAACATAGAGTTTGGTAGGCGCAAGGAAATGCTGATGCCCTATCACAGGCATCCTGTATGTTAACAGGTGTTCAACGCCAAAAATTTGAGCAAGGGGATATGTGAGGCAACGGAATTATATATGAGGATCGTTATGTATCCTCCAGGATGTGGGTAGATGCATACTAAACCTGCTGCTGAGCATTGAAATTACAGCTACTGTAAAAGTAAAAAATAAAAGTGAGTGTGGATTTGATCAAACTACTTGACCAAGTCAGATCTAAGAAAACCTGACATGGGCTTTTATTATTGGAGAGATCTGTAGGATGGTAGTAGGATGGATCTCTCCCTCCACTTTGGGTCTTGGGAGTGGCCCAAGTTCACGACTCCTATTTAAAGGGCCTATTAAAGTAAAAGAGCCACCTTCAGCAGAACTAAGGCTGCATTCTATGAAGGTGGCTCTTAAGTTTATTATCCCTAGGAACGCTGAAATAATGAGTTTCATAAATTTCCCGCCATACCGCTATTGAGTCAGGGAGGTATGTTTTCTCCCCCTGACTCAACCGCTTCACAGGCGTTCATTATCCCCCTCTGGCCTCTGGGCGCCGCCTCCTCTCTTTCTCGTGACGTCACCAGCGCCTGCACTCTGCAATCAGCTCTCGGGCATGCGCCGTGCGCGCTGCCAGTGAACCTACATCAGGTGATGTAAGGGTATCACGCCTGCGTATAGCGGAGGCCCCAGATCCTGCCCTGCAGTGTGTTAAGATGAATTCACACTGTGGGGCTGGGAATCTGGCGCCTGCACAGTGAGGATCTCTGCGCCTGTCCCCGTCTCCCTCTGCCTCTTTCCTCCACCAGAATACACTAATGGAATTTCATTGTAATATAAATTTACAAGCATTGTTTACTTTTCCACCCTTCCAATCGTTACTATTAGGGGATATGCTGTGCTGCCTGTGATCTCCTCGGTGTGGGGAGCTCAGCTTCAGCTCACTATGACGCTGTCGACGTATTCCGGTGGTGGAAAGAGGCGGAGGAAGATGAGTATTGAGTTTTGCATGCAACAGAGCAGGAGCTCTTTGCAGGCCTGTCTATGAACTAAACAAAGACTAAAGACTTGAGCAAGCCATTACTGCACCCACGGATTATGCAGTGATGCAGTCGTCCATGGCTACAGACTGACATGGACCTTACAGCTGCAAACCGGATGATAAAGTTTTGGATTTGTTTGTGAGTTGGAAAATTAAGTAATTTAAGTTGAACTTTCTCAGGTTACTGCCTCATTGCTTCCCAGACACTAAGGGTATGTGCACACGTTGCGGATTACCCTGCGGATTTTTCCGCGTGGATTTTGCCAGCGGGGACATGCTCACAATACTTGTCTCCCCATTTACAGCACAGTAAAACATAACACAGAACAATGACAGGCTGCCCCAATCCAAACAGCAGCCAGTGCTTTAGGCACCATGAATCTCCTGGAAGGTTCCATTTTTAGAGTATTCCCGACTTAAAATGTGGTGGATCACAAGTATGTAACATTCTAGTCTCACAAATGAAAGGACAGGGGCCCTATAGCTTATCCCTTACAAACACTGTGCAGGAAATTGCAACACAGCCCCATTCAAGTGGATGTGACGGTGTAGTATTTTCTCACACAGCAGGCAGCTGGATAGATAGATGTGTTATCTAAGGATGCATATCGCCATTATAGCCCATCACTACCATCATCCACTTTCATGCCGCTGTCAGTGTGAGGCCTGTGGGGTAGTGACCCCTGTGTCCGCTAGGGGGCGCTGTGTGGATGTCCGAGGAGAGAGGATGAATGGCAGAGTCATGAATGACCATTATGTTTCTCAAGGTGGGTGGCCTTGAGATGGAGACTGATGTGTGTGTTGATCAGCAGTGATACTGCTGACGTGTTGTGTCAATGTGTCCGGGAGAAGTCTCCAGGTAGCTGGGGAGATGGACGAGCCCAGTTACCTACAAACCCACCCAGGGGGTGTGTTTAAAAACGCTGTTGCAAAGTGTGTGTGAAGGGTTCAAGGACCTGTGATGAGGTCATAGCCATGTGACCCGGTGGGCGTGGCTATGGACCATATAAGATGGCCAGGGTAGGTCACATGTGGTGAATGCAGGGACCTGGTTGGTCTGTTGTGAAAGGTCCCGCTGGGAGATGTGTCTCCTGGCTAACAGCATGTGGAGTGGCTGTGTGTAATGGCTGCACGTGCCTGGTGATTCCTGAGATGGAATGGATGTCTGCAGCATGGAGAAACAGCCATGAGGAAACCCTGACGTGGGTGAGATAACTATGAGGCTAAAGAGCCTATGTATGCCAACCTGTGTGACCACAGGGAAGACAGAGAGAAGCTTTGTCAAGGACGCTATGCTGATATGAACTTTATGTTGCTTGCTTTGGTTTATGCTGCATAAATAAACCGCATGGACTATAATGGTTTTATGGAAAACCCGTGCCGGATCTGGTTTTGTGGCGGCTAAGCGAGTATCCCCTATGTGAATGACAGCGCTACCTCACAGGCCCTACAACTAAATTTTATTCATTGTATTCATCATAAAAACTAATATTGTTCAATTGTCTTTGGGGTGTCTGTGGTTTTGATAAGAAGATTATTGCAGCACTCAGCCACCCCTTCCATAAACTCTAATAGGATTTGCAGTTGACATATGGGACCATTTGTGAACATAGCCTAACGAGGACCGGATAACTCTCTGTTAGGTCGGGATCACACATGCGAGAAACATGGCCGAGTCTCGCATGTTAGTACCTGGCACTGCCGCCGGCACTTGGATCGGAGCTTGTGGCCGCATAGAAATACATGCAGCCGCATGCTCCGCTCCTGAGTGCCGGCAGCAGTGCTGGGTATTAACATGCGAGACTTGGCCGTGTTTCTCGCATGTGTGATCCTGGTCTTATAAATACTTGTATCTCACAAAAAATAACAATTCTGAATATTTTTTTCTTAGGATATTTTTCCTCCTCTGGAATTTTCTGAAGCATCAATCATATATGACAGGTAGATACATTGATGGGTTTCTGGGGCAGCGGTCATGAATGAATGGATTCCAGAACCCTGCGGAGAGTCTGATTCCCTGTTGCATTCCTGCAGCCTGTCCCCATGCTTCAGGGCATCGTTTAACAGTATATATCACACAGGGCGGTCTATAGTTTGTCAACAGACTCCAAGACAACCATTGAGAATTTTAATTTCTTAATGTTGCACTTTTACAGAATCCCATCGCTCTTATTAGCAAATGATACCATATTGAGAAAGTTGTCATAAAGTAAATCTCTAGTTTCTAAAGTCCCTCATGCAAATTAGAATAAAGTTAGATGAACCTGCTGATTTTGTCAAGATAGGATGATTATTTAATGTCTATGATGGACTCCCAACTCTACCATGATAGACCAGATCTGAGTGAAGCAACATGGGGACCAGTCCCGAATGAGGAACTGAGAGACCAGATTCGAGTGAGGAACTGGGAGACTGAAGTCAGATGAGCAGAATGGGAGCAGTGGAAGAATTGAGTGACCAGATCTGATTGAAGTACTGAGAGACCAGACCCGATTTAGAAACTGAGACACCAGATCCAAGTGAGGAACCGGGAGACTGGAGTCAGAAGACCAGAATCAGAGCAGTGAGGGAACCGAGAGACCAGATCTGAATGAGGAACAAAGAGACCAGATCGGCGTGAGGAATCGGTAGACTTGAGTCAGATGACCAGAATCGGAACAGTGATGGAACCAAGAGACCAGATCCGAGTGAGGAACCGAGAGACTGGAGTCTGGTGACCAGAATTGGAGCAGTGAAGGAATTGTGACACCAGACCTGAGTGAGGAACCGAGAGACCAGATTCGAGTGAGGAACAGGGAAACTGGAGTCAGATGAGCAGAATCGGAGCATTGAAGGTACCGAGAGACCAGATCTGAGTGAAGAACCGAGAGACCAGACCTGATTCAGGAACCGAGAGATCAGATCCAAGTTAGGAACCGTGAAACTGGAGTCATACGAGCAGAATCGGAGCAGTGAAGGAACTGAGAGACCAGATCTGAGTGAAGAACCGAGAGACCAGACCTGATTCAGGAACTGAGAGACCAGATCCAAGTTAGGAACCGTGAAACTGGAGTCATACGAGCAGAATCGGAGCAGTGAAGGAACTGAGAGACCAGATCTGAGTGAAGAATCGAGAGACCAGACCTGATTCAGGATCCGAGAAACCAGATCCAAGTTAGGAACCGTGAACCTGGAGTCATACGAGCAGAATCGGAGCAGTGAAGGAACTGAGTGACCAGATCTGAGTGAAGAACCGAGAAACCAGACCCGAGTGAGGAACCGGGAGACTGGAGTCAGGTGACTGGAGTTAGATGAAGGAATTGAGGGTAAACTGATTAAATTTGCTGATGACACAAAGCTAGGAGGGATAGCTAATACTAGAGAAGAGAGAGAGAGGATTCAAAAAGATTTAAATAAACTGGAGAAGTGGGCAGTAACTAACAAAATGCTTTTTAACAGGGAGAAATGCAAAGTACTACATCTGGGCAATAAAAATGAAAAAAGCATATATAGAATGGGAGGAATAGGGCTAAGTGACAGCACATGTGAAAAAGACTTGGGTATACTAATAGATCACAGACTGAATATGAGTCAACAGTGTGATGCAGCAGCAAAAAAGGCAAATGCAGTTCTAGGATGTATTAACAGAAGCATACAGTCTAGATCACGTGAGGTCATTGTTTCCCTCTACTCCTCTTTGGTCAGACCTCATCTGGAATATTGTGTCCAGTTTTGGGCACCACATTTTAAAAAAGACATCAACAAACTGGAGCAAGTTCAGAAAAGAGCGACCAGAATGGTGACCGGTCTGCAAACCCTGTCTTATGAGGAAAGGTTGCAGGATTTGGGAATGTTTAGTTTGCAAAAGAGAAGACTGAGAGGAGACTTAATTGCTGTCTACAAATATCTAAAGGGCTGTCACATTGTAGAAGGATCAACTTTATTCTCATTTGCACAAGGAAAGACTAGAAGCAATGGGATGAAACTGAATGGGAGGAGACACAGATTAGATATTAGAAAAAACTTTTTGACAGTTAGAGTGATCAATGAGTGGAACAGGCTGCCACGAGAAGTGGTGAGTTCTCCTTCAATGGAAGTCTTCAAACAGAGGCTGGACAGACATCTGACTGGGATGATTTAGCGAATCCTGCTTTGAGCAGGGGGTTGGACCAGATGGCCCAGGAGGTCCCTTCCAACTCTACGATTCTATGATTCTATGACCAGAATCAGAGCAGTGACAAAACCGAGAGACCAGATCTGAGTGATGAACCGAGAAACCAGATCCGAGTGAGGAATCGGGAGAATTGCATCAGATGACCAGAATTGGAGGCATAAGGCGGGAAACAGGACATCCAAGAGTGAGCAGGGTCAGAGCCGAGAGAGAAACGACCCGGTCAAAGCAGGGGGATGTTCGAGTGGGTCGTCACTTCCAGTGTAAATTTACAGTACAAAGTGGGGACCGAGCCGTGTTTCAGGGAACTAAGGTAGTCAGTGGGGCAGGTGTGGCAAGTGATTCATCAATCTGGGACTTGCGGCATAATAGGTAGTATTGTTGACCTCTGTTAGTGCCTGTGTGACCACTTCTGTTGACTAGAGAGTGATGGGGTAGTGACGGGGACGCCCTTTAGGTTACGTTATTAGGACTACGACATTATTCACGATAACTGCTATTTAATTATAATAATAGAACGACAGTGTGTAACTAGCATTGTGCTAATATCTTGTTTATCTGAATTGCTGTATTTTCCTTGTAGCATAACTTGCTTCGTTTTCACCATTTGCATTATCCCCTGATATTGTGCCATAAGCACCTTTTGAATGTGTTAGGGTATGTGCACATGGAGTTTTTTGGTGGTGAGGATTTTGTAGTAAAATCTGCAGATAAATCCGCAGGGCTACAGTCCTGCGGTTTATCTGCGGATTTGCCTGCGGTTTTGCCCTGCGGTTTCACACCTCATAATGGATGAGGTGTGAAACCGCAGCGTTTCTGCACAAAAGAATTGACATGCTGCGGATTGTAAACCGCAGCAAAACCGCGTGGAAAAATCCACAGCATGTGCACAGCGTTTTCCAGTTTACCATTGAAAAGAATGGTACTGTACAACGCACCTAAATCTGCTGCGGACCCGCAGCTGTAGAAACGCTGCGGATCCGCAGAAGAATCTGTACCGTGTGCACATACCCTTAGTCAGACAGATAGTTGTTGGTTTAAGTACCACTGTCTCGTCATGGTCTGCGCTGTTGCACCTGGGACGCCCTCCCACCCAGGGCTGTGGGGTACTCGGTATCGGGCCCGATGAGCTTCAATGGGAGATGTCACGGTGGCTGGGACCCGGCCCGTGGCCCTGGGCACCCATTGTAAAAGGAGAATGTTCAGTGTGCTTATGATAGTGAAAGTTTATAAGTGATTCGTGACACCACCTGTGGTATTCGGCAATAGAGATGTAAGCCGACGCTGCAGACAGATCCTCTGGGACAGATGGTGTGGTGCAGCAGTGATGCTATAGCCCTCCACAGGCAGGGCTGAAGTCCTAGGGCAGTGTGGGTGAAATTACACTTAGATGGTGTAGTGTCAGGCGCGAGGGATGTAGCAGTGCTGGGCAGGTTGGCACAGGAATAAGTGGAGGACACCAGGGCATGTAGTTCCAAAGCTTTACTCACAGTCTGTTGTACAAACAGGTGCCCGCCTCCGTGCCGTGTCCTCCGGGTCTGGGACTCAGTCAACCTCCAGGCCAGATGCAATACTCCTTTCCAACACTCCGCCAACATATGTGCCTTTTCTGAACGTCTCCTCTTATAGCGCCTTTGAGTGAAGTACTCCTAGTACTGAGTTACACTGGAGTTCCTCCTGTTAGATGTTCCTATGAACTCTACTTGTACGGCAGACAGCTGTAGCCTGCTTCGGGGACTCCTTGCTATTAAGTCCCGGCTCACTAATATGTTGCTGTTGTGCCCCCAAGTCTTGTGTGGGAATAAAGCGGTCACTACTTCTATTCCTCCGGTGTCTGCTGCAGGACCATTAGTATCCGTACAACCTCGGGGACCGGACCCTGGCCTTGCGCTTAGAACTTGAAAAGGGTTCTCTTCTAACCCTGGTCCTTGTTCTCTTATTCTCCTCACGTTCCGTGCTAATCCTTCTTCCCAATGGAGAATCAAGCTTCCTTTCTCTGTCTCTTTCCTGTCCCAGCAGACCCAGACCACTGTGGCCTGCTGCAGCACTTCCTTCTTCCATCCCTCTCCCGGGGATCTTCTCTCTTTCTCACTCTCTGTCCTTCTACATCCTCACTCGCTGACTGAATGAAAGACTGACTGACTGACTCAACTCTTCCCGCTCTTTTGGTGCAAACTAAACTCCACCCACCTCCCAGCACGTTTCGTGTTCCAAGCAGGGAGCCACCAAGGGGTGCTGTGCTACACTCCAAGCAGGGAGACGCCGAAGGTGCTTTCCTACACTACTTTGTGGTGTGGGGTGCAGGTGTTGGTGCGTGGTCAGGTGTTTCCACCTTACCTGGATGGTGGGGCACCACACCTCAGGAGGAGGTGCAGTACCTCAGTGGCGACTGAGCCTCAGGGGCACCACACACTTGCACGCCCGTTTACACTGTTATGGGCCGCACATGGTGAGAACTGTCACATGACATAAGGGGCTACGGAAGGTATTACGATGGAAGTTAAGTGCTTGTGACAAGTAGATCTTATTGTGTTCGGTGGAGGGATGGATTACTAGCGGCAGGATTACAGGTCTAGAAATACACCTGTGAGCCCATTCTGTGTGCGTGCGTGCATATTTATGTGCACGGATTTCACTTCTCAGAAGCTCGTTATAAGCAGAAGTAACTAGTTAGCGGCACTTGTTTCCTCGTGTTTTGCCTTACACAGCAGGGATGGACACTGTGACCTTCTGGCCTTCACAAAGGAAATGTCTCAGCTGGTTTTTGAGCCTAAGGCCAGCTCTACCCATCTGCCTTGATATGCGGCCCTCTGTTATGACACTCAGCTTCTTAGAAATACTAATTTCTGGAAAGCTGGTGGAGAACTGACAGATGAATTCTAGATTTGAAAATATGAGAAAAAGACATTTAAAAATAAATATTCAACAAGCAAGTGCCATTGATGAGATTTCAAATTCCCATTCCAAAATTATCAAAAAGGTTTCCTTTGACTTTGTTCCTGATATATCCATCATTGGTATCAACTTTTAAGTTAACTCAGATATTTAAACTTACATTGTTGCCTAATGTATACGTTATTAATTAAAAAAAAGAAAATATTGCCAATGTGCTTCGGTGATGGCGATTTACATAAAAATTAGCTTAACCCCTCAGTGATTCCTGGGGGTGGGCTCCGTATCATTAGTGATGTCTGGGGGTGGGGGCACAAATCGTTAGTGATGTCTGGGGGTGGGGGGTGTATCATTAGTGATGTCCGGGGGTAGGGGGCGTATCGTTAGTGATGTCTGGGGGTGGGGGGCGTATCGTTAGTGATGTCTGGGGGTGGGGGGCGTATCGTTAGTGATGTCTGGGGGTGGGGAGGCGTATCATTAGTGATGTCTGGGGGTGGGAGCGTATCATTAGTGATGTCTGGGAGTGGGGGCGTATCATTAGTGATGTCTGGGGGTGGGCTCCGTATCATTAGTGATGTCTGGGGGTGGGGGGCGTATCGTTAGTGATGTCTGGGGGTGGGGGGGCGTATCATTAGTGTTGTCTGGGGGTGGGGGGCGTATCGTTAGTGATGTCTGGGGGTGGGGGGGTATCATTAGTGTTGTCTGGGGGTGGGGGGCGTTCCTGATATATCCATCATTGGTATCAACTTTTAAGTTAACTCAGATATTTAAACTTACATTGTTGCCTAATGTATACGTTATTAATTAAAAAAAAGAAAATATTGCCAATGTGCTTCGGTGATGGCGATTTACATGAAAATTAGCTTAACCCCTCAGTGATTCCTGGGGGTGGGCTCCGTATCATTAGTGATGTCTGGGGGTGGGGGGCGTATCGTTAGTGATGTCTGGTGATGGGGGGGCGTATCGTTAGTGATGTCTGGGGGTGGGGGCGTATCATTAGTGATGTCTGGGGGTGGGCTCTGTATCATTAGTGTTGTCTGGGGGTGGGGGGCATATCGTTAGTGATGTCTGGGGGTGGGGGGTGTATCATTAGTGATGTCTGGGGGTGGGGGGGTATCATTAGTGATGTCTGGGGGTGGGGGGCGTATCATTAGTGATGTCTGGGGGTGGGGGCCAAATCATTAGTGATGTCTGGGGGTGGGGGGGCGTATCATTAGTGATGTCTGGGGGTGGGGGCGTATCATTAGTGATGTCTGGGGGTGGGGGCGTATCATTAGTGATGTCTGGGGGTGGGGGCGTATCATTAGTGATGTCTGGGGAGAGGGGGGCGTATCATTAGTGATGTCTGGGGGTGGGGGCGTATCATTAGTGATGTCTGGGGGGTGGGGGGCGTATCATTAGTGATGTCTGGGTGTTAGGAACGGCGGAACGCACTAAATAAAAATATCTAAAAAAGTGCATTCGCTTCTCGGGGTCCACCGTGCAGTAGGTGTTACACCGCTGCTAGGTAATGACAGACGAGCAATATGGCGGTATAATGCGCACGGGTTCAACTTCACCCGGAGTGCGCAGAGCGGGCTCTGTTCACACACAGAGGCACCACAACAAAAACATACAAAAGGCTGAGCCTGTTAGTGACACAGGCCTCAGGTAAATGCACACACGGTATCTGGTCACAGGAGCAGGACCTAAGACAGAGGAGCTGCGTCCGTCTAGACCTACCGTGTGTGCGGCGTCGCTACTGCGAGCGCCAAGAAGGGCTGCAACTGCAGCGTGGCGTAGGACACTGCCGCTCGACGACAAAGCTAGAAAGCAAGCGCAATGTCGGACGCTAGCGTAGAGGTGCGGTGTGCACAGTGGCCTAAGGCTTGCCACTGACTGGCGCTGACTGCTAAACTAATTCCCTATCCACATGCGTAATATCAGAGGGAAGGGGTTTCTTAATAAGTCAGTCACCAGAATCATGCATCCGTCACCATTCACACATCTAGCAAGTATAGTCTATACTAGCACATGGCGGAACAGCCATGCGCGCTTTTTATAGCCGTGCGGGACCTTCCAGATCTCCGAGATGGACCAATGAGATCTGGAGCAGGACCTGGGCACATGACTCCCAATCTCCAATGGGAGATCGCCTCCTGAGCATGCCCAGTAGGAGCATAGAGGAACTTAATCTCTGGAGCGGTCTGCTGCAAAGTAATCTTCTCTGCAGCAGATAGACAGCAGGAGACCGCAGAATGTGAGGCTCTGGATTCCTGCAGAGCAGACGCAGAAACCAGACGCCAAACATCTGGGTATGGGCTCCATATCGTTAGTGATGTCTGGGGGTAGGGGCGTATCGTTAGTGATATCTGGGGGTGGGGGGGCGTATCATTAGTGATGTCTGGGGGTGGGAGCGTATCATTAGTGATGTCAGGGTGTGGGCTCCGTATCGTTAGTGATGTCTGGGGGTGGGGGCGTATCGTTAGTGATATCTGGGGGCGTATCGTTAGTGATGTCTGGGGGTGGGGGGGCGTATCATTAGTGATGTCTGGGGGAGCGTATCATTAGTGATGTCAGGGTGTGGGCTCCGTATCGTTAGTGATATCTGGGGGTGGGGGGGCGTATCATTAGTGATGTCTGGGGGAGCGTATCATTAGTGATGTCAGGGTGTGGGCTCCGTATCGTTAGTGATGTCTGGGGGTGGGGGCGTATCGTTAGTGATATCTGGGGGCGTATCGTTAGTGATGTCTGGGGGTGGGGGGTGTATCATTAGTGATGTCTCATCCATCCCCAGTCCCACCTAGAAGGTGCCCGTGGCCTTCAGGCGTGCAATGCCGTAACTATAAACTTCGGGGCCCCGGGGCAAAACTTCATAGTGGGGCCCCTCAACATTTCAATTACTAGAGGTTGTGCGGAACGTGGTGAAGCCTGCTATGCATTGTTGTATACAACACACACTGTGTCCAGCCGCTCTCTCCAGGAGGAGAGAGACTGGAGCTGATATTTCTGCCTCCCCCAGCAGGTGCCAGACATCAAATACTACAACCCCCGACCACAGGTACAGCAGTCACTATTGCTCCCTCCCGGATGTGAGGAGAGACTGAGTGGGGGTTGTACACAGCTCTGATTATTGAAAACAAGAGGCAGATGACTCACTGAGAAGATAGATACTGCATGACCCGGAGCCGGGAGGAATGTGTGATTATGGAGACTTCCTCCTCCCCTCCCCCTCGCAGCAGTATAGACCTGCAGACTGGAGAGGGGCAGGGCTCTCACAGTTTGTCACAGAGATATTTGTGTCTGCTGAGACTGTCTCCTCTCAGTGCTGAGAGTTTGTTACAGTGTGCACTGTGCCTGCCTTGCCAACTCTCTGTGATCTCCAGACTAACATATTGTTACAAATCTTGTGCTATGAGACTCTCCAGGCCAGTGCAGGTTTCCATTCATTGACAGCTGGCAGAGCTCCTGGAAATTATTGAAATGAGAGTCTCCTGTCCTCTGGGTGACAATGACAGGAACGTTTACCCCCTGTACTCCCCCTACCCCACCCCCCCATCTTGACACAGGCACAAACCCCTCTCCATGTCACCTACCCCCTCACGGTGCTGGCACATCCCAATCCCCATATTCCACCCCCCTCCACACGATGCTGGCACATCACCCCTCTCCATGTTTATAGTATATGGAGGACTATGGGGGTGCAGTATACTATATGGAGCACTATGATGGTGTATTATAATGGGTGACTATCGATGATGCACTATAATATACGGAGCCAATTATACTATGTGGAAGCCATTATAATACTGGAAGGGCTCTGTGGGGGACATGATAATACTTGAAGGACTATGAGGAAGCCTTTATACTTTATGGAGGGCGATTTAAAGGGACACTGTCATCAGTGTCACTTACTGGGCTGCTCAGTGTAGTTTTCATAAAATCACTGTTCAATCACTTTGAGATTAACATTGTAGGACTAATCAAATAGTCCAGCACATTTATTTACTGCTAAATAGGAAGCAGGGAAAACAGTAATTACATTAAAATTACAGCAAGCAGCTCAGTAAGTGACACATCGCTGGAATCCTGGTCTCTATCTCTACATTATGCTGCTATCAGATGGGATGGCAAAATCCTGGTGACAGTGTCCCTTTAAGGCTGTGTGGGGCCATAAAACAGTGTGAAGAGATGTAGGGGCCATTATACTGTATGAAGGGCTGTGTGGGGTTCACAGTGGGAATCATACCATAGAAGAGGGGTAGTCTTACACGGCGAGTATATTCCAAACTCTATATTTTAACTGGAAAAGTTGGGGGTCGTCTTATACGCCGGAAAACATGGTAATACTAGATACTATCTACCTAGACACGCACTACAACTACTATATGCGACACAGACTGCACTGACGATCCGACACAGGCCGCTGACCGATGAGCAATGCCCAATGAGCAGTTCAGCAGTTGGGGTAAATAAGACCTCAGTGTCAGTGCACGTCGCAGCCGCTGCCTGAACTATTGGCTGAGTCACCGCCTAGCGCGACACCACACGATCAGCTAACAGTCTACTGTCTGCCATAGAGCTCCTGTTACTAAGCGAAATAGCGTTTCCCCGTTTAAAGTATAAACGAACTAATACATTTACGCTTGCACTTTCATGGATCTTTCCGTTATTTTTACTAACTTTAAATTCAAATAATAAAGGAGCTGGGTATTTTATGAGAAATTAAAGTATTAAAATACAATTTTTTACCATCAGTTTGGGGCCCCGGTTGTAGTTACGGCCCTGCAGGCGTGTTGGTATCTTATAAATGAATCCCAATGAGTGGAGTATGGGGGGCGCAGCAGCTCTGCCCCATAGTCAGCGCCTCCTGATTTCCCGGGGTGCTTGCTGTCAGTGTATGGAAACGAGCCGCAGCACTTTGGCTGCGTCCAGCTGAGGGTTTGTTAGGGTATGTGCACATGTAGTGAAATCTGCTGCGTTTCCGCTGCGGTTTTGGCTCTGCGGAAACGCTGCAGATTCTTCTGCGCTGTACAGTACCTTTATTTTCAATGGGAAAAAAACGCTGCGCACATGCTGTGGATTTTTCCAGTTTACAATCCGCAGCATGTCAATTGTTTGGTGCAGAAACGCTGCAGTTTTACACCTCAGCCATTATGAGGTGTTAGGCTATGTGCACACAGTGCAGAATTACCTGTGGGTTTTTCCGCGTGGAACCGCAGGTAAAATGACCTGCGGTTTGACATTTCTACTATGGTAAAGGTACGAAACCGCTGCGGACAACGCCCAAACAATTGACATGCTGCAGATTGTAAACCGCGGAAAAAACTGCAGCGTGAGCACAGTGGTTTTGAAACCCCATAGAGTTTCATTGTACTGTACTTTGTCAGTGGAACTGCTGCGTTTCCGCAGGGGCAAAACCGCTGCGGAAACACAGCAGAATCCGCACCATGTGCACACAGCCTACAACGGCAGGGCAAAACCGCACACCAAGAAAACTCCGTGTGCACATAGCCTTACACAGGCATCCAGTAGAGACGCTGCTGATAATGGGCCGGCACAGTGCGCTGACAGGAGCCGGCCACACGTGAGGCTGGCACTGCCGCCCCGCCCGCCTGTCTGTCTGTGCCACAAGAACGCTGGGCAGCGCTGCGGAGACGCGCTAGGTGGCAGTAGGGAGCCACAAGGAGCCGCGTAAGGAGGACAGGAAGGGGCAGGACGAGGAGGGCTCCCATCTTACTGCCACACCCTCTTCCTGCCCTGTGTGATGCTCCTGAGTGCCCCTCTCACCATGGCTGCAATGCTGAGCCCCCTGTGTGTGTCTGTGGGGGGCTTGTGCCGGCGCCGCTGTGTATGACCGGCTCTCACAACTCTCGGATTAGTTTCCGTGCTCTTCTCTTGGCGGCCGCCTCTCAGTTGGATTTTCCTCTTGTG
This sequence comes from Dendrobates tinctorius, assembly GCF_039654945.1. NCBI lineage: Eukaryota > Metazoa > Chordata > Amphibia > Anura > Dendrobatidae > Dendrobates > Dendrobates tinctorius. The sequence continues at coordinate 27,774,772 of NW_027361676.1, forward strand.
CGGACAGGACGGAGCCGCCGCCGGGGGTCTCAGCCCGGGAGCAGAGCCGCTGAGCCGGGGCGCCCGGACCACAACATGGCGTCCTATGTGGACAACAGTTTCAGACAAGCAGTGATGAAGCCCCCGGCTGACAGGAGCGCCCAGGTACGTCCTGCCGGTGCTGTGCCCCCCACTGGTGCTGTGCCCCCCACTGGTGCTGTGCCCCCCCCACTGGTGCTGTGCCCCCGGAACTTCTGACAAGTTTCTCCCCCTCCGGGACTGAGTGGGCACTCACACTAGAGCTAGACATGGCAGGAGATCACTGCATGCATGTGATGGGACCCATGATTGGCCCAGGCGTCGGAAAGTACCATAGTGTATCGCTGTGTGCTGGCACAGAAAATGGCATGATTGGCCCATACCTTAGCACTACGCGCTGTGTGGTGCCATGTGTGCCACCTCTACCCTGGCATTAGGAGCCCATAAATCGGTTCTGCATTTGTCAAACACGACATACTGATACTTGGGCACCCTTGTGCTTGGGTAAGCCTCACTGGCACATGTGGTGGTCCCGGGGTATATCTGGGTATAGCTTGGTATGAGGACCCCAGACACCCCACACGGTCACTGGAGCTGGTGCCACCTCCTCTGCCATACAGGAGGGATGGTTTTAGTGGCGACGGCATGTTGAACCCACTGACAGGCCACATGTGACATTGGTGACCACCACACCCCTCCTGCCGGTGGCACAGCTGCCCCTTGATGAAACACCGTAGCATTGTGTTCAGTTTGGAAATCTGCCCTCACTTCACCCACATACGTGGTGAATGTACCTGAGGTGATGGGCATCAGCAGTGCTGTGAATGCCACGGAGGCTTGTAAGGAGTAGTCACACGTTCGCCAACAACAAGTCATTGTCAGTCGTCTCCTCTGTAACAACATCGCGCCCATTCCTGACAGACAGGTCGGTAATGATGTCAGTCACCGCCAGTGTGGGCACCGCAGTACAATGCCCGGCTCTGTGTGGGGAAGAATCGCCAGTCTCGGGGTGGCATATTTACTTTGCCTCTGTATGGTTTGGCTGGGTGCTGCCGTATAGTTTCCTGCTGTACATGGCCTTATTGTGAGTAGGACCCCGGAGTGCCATGCCGTGCCCGCTCTGCGCTGTGACAGCTGAACGCTCTTGTCTCGGGGCTTTTTCTGCCGCCTTTGCATTAATCTACAATTTGTCACACCCATTTTGGATACAAAAAGATCTGTATTTCTTCACCTAAGGGCCTGTCTGCCAATGACACGACCTCTCCACAGTGCGGAAGCCTCATTACACGCCACTTTATCTGCTGTAGCCTCAGGATGCTGAGGCATGAAACCAGCAGGTACTGCTTCTATTGGGCCGACTGTGGCTCCCTATAATGAGGTACCACGTGCATGGGGAGCCTCCGTATTTAGGGGGCACTTGTTTCACTATAGAGACAGGTCTGGCACAAGTCTGCACTGTGCTTGAGCGAGACTTGGGTTCTTTAGTTCTGTACAAAGCCTTGTCCCATATCAGCCCTACGCGGTGCTGCAGCCCATACAGTGTCGGGTGGGCCCAAACATGGTCATCTGCCGCTTTATAATGGCCTTCTACTCTACGTACCGGACTTCTTTGGGAAATATGTTTATAAAGTGTCAGTGATGGCATCACACAAGTATTTCCCTGTAGATTCATGTGATTTATATTACATAAACCCCTCTGGGTGCCCCCGGATACAGTTGGGGGCGCACCAATATAGTATGTGCCCAAAGCGTCTTGGTATCTTAGTACTTGATGCTCGTATCCTTAGTGCACCCACGTCTCACACATTGCGGGTTTACGTGTGTGATACAGTACCTAGCTAAGTGGGTGAGATGCCAGCCAGTCTCGCATACACTCAGGCATATAGGACCTGGTTCATCAAAGCAATTTTTCCTAATTTTGATATAAATTGCTTTGAAAAGTCACAAAATGTTTGCGAAACTCCAAATTGTGCAAACATTTTGCAACTATTCACATCAGTTTCTCCCGGTGGCGCTTAGGAAATATGACCTCCCAACTCATCTAGGTCATGGCTAGCTGTGGCCTTCCTTACTCCATTCAGAACTGGAGTAAGACTTCTGGTGTGGCGGACGGGGACGCTCACCACTTGTCTGATTCGTTCACGCCTCTACATCAAAGGCGAGACCATCGTGGCTGTTGATGAATCGGGGCCATAGAATATGTGCACACAATGGCTTTTTTTGTCTATAGAGCCACCAAGTTATTGGAAATCGCTGGCGGTCTTTGGCCAGAAGCGACTGCTCGGACGATTTTGCTGTGGCTTCTTGTAGCTGACGACTCTTATTTGCATTTTCCTCTCTAGTGGTGAGTTGCCCGAAGAATGAACATGTTATTTCTTTTAACTGCTTCAAGGTTTCCGAATGCTGAAGGGGTTAAAAGGACTAATAAGAGACTGAATATGTGCGCAGCAATGAAAACCCTCAATAGCATGAACGGCTCGCTGTGCACAAGACCAGGCGTCTGATCGCCTGTTACCCCCTTCAGCCTTCTATAAAGACCAGCGGTGAAAAGCACTGACCTGTCCCCCCCATTGTGTTCTGCTCTGAAGACCCTCTGTACTTTACAGTACAAGTCAATGGGAAAGCTCAAAACCCGTCCGGACGCATTTTGGAGCGTGTTGTCATTGCTTTTACTTTAAAGAAAAAAAAAAAAACAGCTAGCTTTTTTTTTAATGTAATGAAATGAGAAAAAATCACAGTAAATGATGACACAAAAACCATAAGAAAACCCTACAAAACATCGGTGGCTAAAACTGTCAGAAAAATGCTCAGATAACCCAAAAGGCGCTTCTGTCTGTTGTAGAGGGATTGTGGACAGTCATCTCTGTAGATTTGTCCTATACTATACACACACACACAGAGGTGGTCCTGGACTGAGATCTTGGGGCCTTATTCTTGGGGTCCGTTTACAAGGACTGACCGTCAACACTGAATGATCAGTGATGATGTTCACAGAGTCCTCTAGTATACATTGCTCGGGGCACATAAGCTGCCGTCGTTCTCGGCAGTGCAAGGATAATGCGCCGTCAGAAACGAGGTCTTAGAACTGTTAGACCCCACTGTTCACCTGACACCTGTTGTCACAGGGTCCCAGAACACCACAGCGCCATACACTGTGCAGTGGCCATTCTCATGTACTGCATCTTGGCTCTCATCTAATGTAGTTGTGGACCTTCGCATGGGGATTGTCTTGAGCCACTAAAACTCAGTAGCTAGTTTACATTTCTCATGGCTGCTCAATAGTTGTCTTCAAGTACAAGGAATATTGTCTACCTGTCATATTTTTAAAGGGGTTATCTAGTGACTAGGAATACAGCAGACCCATAGTTATGCCCCTTATCAATAAGCAGCTGCTATTTATCTAGTTCTCATCTGTATGATCTGCTGTATATTCTTTAGTTTCATAAAATACAGGTTTTGGCGCCGCCGGGATACGTGCCCCCGTCATGTGTAGTGTGCCCCCATAGTGGGCAGCTCCGGGATGCGTGCCCCCATCATGTGCAGCATGCCCCCGTCGTGGGCAGCTCCGGGATGCGTGCCCCCATCGTATGCGGCGCCGGGATATGTGCCCCTGTGCGGCGCATGGATATGTGCCCCCATCGTGTGCAGTGTGCCCGTCGTGTGCGGCGCCGGGATATGTGCCCTTGTCCTGTGCACCGCGTGGATACATTCCCCCGTAATGTGCGGTGCCTGGATACGTGCCCCCGCCGTGGCCAGTGCCAGGATACGTGCCCCTGTCACGCAGGAAGTCAGTCACTGCTGAACACAAAGAGAATGTGTGGGCATAGACCTGTCCGGAAATGATTCAGTTCTCTTACCATAACAAAGGGTGGAAATTTCCTCACCGTTTCCTCGCTGTTTATGCCAGACAGCACCTGCAAGATCATTACTAATGTGAACCTCTGCAAACATGCCCCCATTGTGCGGTACTAAACGGGGCTCTAGATGGGATCACTAATCAATAAAATGACTACTCCTCTCCCTGAACCCCGACCACCACTCCTTACACCTCAGTAAGAGTGGGTTCTGCATGAAGAACGTACCCCAAGGGGCGGTCACCCACGCTGTGTACTGTCCGCTGTGCTCATTGAGTCCTAGTAGATTATGCTGCAGAATTCAGTAGCCTCATGATACTTTTCAGTAGCCATGGGCTAGAATGGATTTTGACTTTGCCTTCAATACATCAAGGGTCATTTCTCTGCTGTAAACCTATATTCTGGGTGAGAAGGGTGCCATGACCCTCTAACCTGCCGATTAATCCACCTATAGACTGTGGATTCCTTATTAGATTCCATATAGAGCGCTTTTTCCTGTTTCTTTGTTTTGTTAAGCGTGGCCTGTAGCCGTAATCCTCCCGGGAAGGGAAACTCTTACTTGCCAGTAATTCTTTCAGCGATGGTGCTCTTGCCGGAGTTCAGCTGAAGGAAAAGTACTGCTTGGATGTAGGGATGAAGAAAGGACAAAGCCACCATTCATTCATTCTGGTGCTTTAGCCATGTTCATTTGTAAAATGCTTTGTTTTCCCATAGCCAGGAAGGACGTGTATGATACTAATATGATGCTGAACACTTGGAACGTTCTGTATGTTCTATGTACGTGGATGGCACTTTTCTGACTGCTCAGGAATAGACATATTGGTACAGAGAATACTATGTACAGTATGTATACGCTCTGGATCTGATATCCAAGCGTGTGTCCGCAGAATATGAAGATGTAATATCTGCAGGTGATGTGCTATGGAAACGTTCTGTATGTTATATATGGCACTTTTCTGACAGTTCATGAATGGACAACTTGTTGGTACAGAGAATACTGTGTATGTATCTGGATCCGATATCCGAGCGTGTGTCCGCAGAATATGAAGATGTATGATCTGCAGGTGAAGTGCACGGTCCAGATAACTGAAATAATCAACCCCCAGGAAAACTCTTCTACACTCCCTTACGTTAGTCATCCATTGGTTGTATAAGGCTATGTGCACACGTTGCGGAATTGCTGTGGAAATTTCCACCGGAATTCCGCAACTCCCTGCTGTGGAAAATACTGGAATTCCGCATGCGTAATTACCGCGTATTTCTCGTGAAAACTAGCGTTTTGCAAACGTAATTAGGTTGCGGAATGCTAGTGTTTTCCAAGCGATCTGTAGCATCACTTGGAAAACTGACAGGTTGGTCACACTTGTCAAACATAGTGTTTGACTAGTGTGACCAACTTTTTACTTTTGAGGCTGCCTATGCAGCATCAGTAGTAAAAGATATAATGTTAAAAATAATTAAAAAATAAATGGTGTTATCCTCACCTTCTGGCGTCCCACGCAGCATTCCCAGGCCTCAGCGATGCTCCCAGCATATTCTGGTCCCAGGGATGCCTTGCGACAATGACCTTTGACATCGCAAAGCATCGCTGGGAACGGGACTTGCCAGGAGCATCGCTGAGGCCTGGGAATACTGCGGGGGACGCCGGAAGGTTTTTTTTTTTTTTTTTTTTTTTTTTTTTTTTTTTAGGGATATGGTACCCAGGGCCTGGAGGACAGTCTCCTCTCCTCCAGACCCTGGGTACCATCTGCACATTTTCCACTTACTTTGTGCATAGTGGCCATAGCCACATGCGGAAAGTAAGCTGAACAATACATCCCTGTGTGTGGAATTCCCGCGATTCCACACAAAGAGTGAGCCTGCTGCGTATTTTTCCGCAATGCGATTTTTGCCGCGGAAAAATACGCAACATTAGCACAGCGTGTGCGAAATGCCATTGAATTAAATGGGCTGCTTATGTGTTTTTGCAGCGTTTTCGTGGCAAAAACGTATAAAATCCGTGGGAATTCCGGATGTGTGCACACAGCCTCAATTATTCTTTTGAAAGCTGAAACCCTCTGAAATGTGGTTTAGGTTAAGAAAATAAATTGCCATCAATGCAGAAATATTGATCATTTAATGGACACAGAATGGTCAGATTTTGGCAAAACAAAAGTTTTGTCGGCCACAGAAAGTAATGTGATATTCAAACAAATTACCTTAAAATACAAATATATGTTGAATAACATTGGTGAATTTAGTTGTGGTGCTGCTAGTCATATTTAATATTTTGTGTGACTTCCATGAGCTTGAAGGACTGCATCCATGTGGTTCAACAATGATTCATACAATTTACTAATGAAGTCAACAGGAATAGCAAAGAATGCAGTCTTGCATGCCTCCCAGAGTTCATCTAGATTCTTAGGTTTTGTCTTCCAAGCTTCCTCTTCCATCCTACCCCAAACATGCTCAATGATGTTCCTGTCTGGTGACTGGGCTGGCCAGTCCTTGAGCACCTTGATCTTTTTTTACCTGGAGGATCTTTGTTGTAGAGATGGATATATGAGAGAGAGTTCCATCCTGCTGCAGAATTTGACCCCTGTTATGATTTGGAATATAAGAGGTAGCTAATACTTACTGATATTTTAGGTTATTGATATTGCCTTCCACCTTGCAAATGTTTCGCACACCCCCATACTGAATGTAACCCCAGACCATGATCTTTCCACCACCTAATATAACTGTGTTCTGGGTGTATTTTGTATCCATACGGGCTCCAGTAAGTCTCCTGCAGTATTTGCGGCTGCTGTGGTGTAATTCTACTGAAGATTCATCAGAGAAATCTACCTTCTGCCACTTTTCCAGCTTCCATCTGTTTAGCAGGCTGTGGGACTTTGCAAATGCCACATGTTTTTATATTTGCCTTTTGTTTAGTGCTGGCTTCTGGGCACTGATTCGACCATGGAGGCCATTTCGAGACAGAATCCTACAAACTGTTCTAGTTGACACAGGGACTGTTGGAGCTCTGCTGCAGTGGAAGAGGGGCTTGCTTTGGATTTTCTGACCAACAAACGTTCCTCCCGAGCAGTTGTCTTGCGGGGTCTGCCAGACCTGGGCTTGTCAAACACATCTCCAGTCTCTTTGAACCTTTTTTTAATTCTTTGTACTTGACGCTGAGACACATTAAAGGTGCCAGCCACCTCTGCAGTGGATCTGGTCTTCAGCCTCTTGATAATCCAGGCTTTGGTCGCAGGGTGGATTTTTGGCATGTTGTCAGAGCTCAAGTGAAGGTCTGGGGTGCTGAGTTTCTATTTGTACACACCCACTAATTAACCGATAATTTACTGAGCACAGGTGAGGATGTAAACTAGGATTGGGTGCATTATATGACCAGGCGACAAAACTTTTGTCTTGCCAAAATCTGACCATTCTGTGTCCATTAAATGATCAATATTTCTGCATTGATGACAATTCATTTTCTTAACCTAAACCAAATTTCGGAGGGCTTCAGCCTTCAAAAGAGTAATTTATACAACCAATGGATGAATTTAACGTCAGGTTATAAGCTTTTATTTACATAACATGGATCAGCGACACAACTTCTGTCAGGGAGTGTATAGATGACGGATATCTGTGTTTTTCTGTAGCTCTGAACCGTCATTTTGTGCTTTGTCCACAAGCCTCCATTTCCACGAGTGATATATTGCATGTGACTGTAATCCTGTTAATCTCCGTATGTAAACCTCTTAGTGCCCAGTGTAGCCAGAGATTGGCCGCTCTTTTTAGAACGGCACCTTTTCCTGAACTGTGTGAAGTAGAGCAGTCGGCTTGTTGTGTAAGATGTAGGCCGTCAGCTTTATTCTGTCACATGGCTTTTATTACCGGGCTTGGTGTTGTGAGCACTCGGGAATATGGAGCGTTAGTCATGCTCACAATGTAGCACCGCATATTACATATTCATTTTGTTGGGTCATTAGTATCACTGATCAGAAAGTTGCTGTAGTTTTATGTATTCATGATCGTTTGCACACTAAAGAATATGGTGCAGCAAATTGTCAGTATTATTGAGGCCTTTGTGCTTGATAGTGCAGGACTTCTGCAGTAGTGAGAACAAGATGACGGGTGTATACGGGACTTACTGGCTTCTTGAGTTCGGGTCTGCTGGCAATTACCATTGTGCTTGAATAGTAATGTTCCATTAAGGCTGAACCGCTCTTCTGATTGCCACTGTCACCGTGTGAAGGGATCAGCGTCTCTCACCCCCTTTAGCTGGCAGTGTGTGCCCATTTTAGAAATAGGATATCACATGGTGCCATTCAGGTCAGTTGGCTACCACGTAATACTTGGCCATCGCAGGACTAGACGAATCCCTGCGTTGCATTTTTTTTTTTTCTGGAATACTTACGTTAGATATGGTCTTTTAGTTGTCAGACTAGTTCTTGTCTATCGTCTTCTGCCCATCCATGGGTTGAAAAAGTCATTGGGAATTTTACATGGTTGAACAAGAAAAATGCAGTATGGTAAAATTGGGCACATGGACCATACACTGATGGCACCAGTACTGTTTATCACATGTTTAAACCCAGATGTGTGAATGAGGCTCAATACCGTATGTCAGTGAGGTACAGACCAGAGTGACGTAAGTATTTACATCAGCAAAAAGATCAAGTCAGCTAAGCAGGAAAATGGCTGGATTTCCTCCGTGCAGATGATTGGCTTACTTTACTGATGGCAATCTGTGTGGGCTATAAGACGAGCAGATTACGGTGTTCCTCGTACAGTTTTGGCGTCTGCTGCGGCTGTGCTAGACATGGCCCTCATAGATGACTTGTCTTCACCTCGTTTCATAGTACACGGTTGGCATGTGTACATGACGCGTTCTGTAGAGCGCTGCAAAGTCAAGACAAATACACCCTAAAAGATGGAGCATGCCACGTCCTAGAGCCGATGCTGTACCTACCGTAAAAAAAAAGAAACTCTACGCTTTGGGAAGCTCTGGTCCTAAATATGACAAGCCTTTCAAGAACTTTGTGCACATTTTCTCAATAAAATATAAAACCTTAAAACCTTTTTATTTTATTGTGGCTGTAGAAATAATAAAATTGCTTAACTTCCTGTGGTATCTCTCTGCTGTGACTGTTACAAGTGTGACTTCACTTCAACAGCGCTGCAGCCAATCAAGTGAGCTCAGCAGCTTGTGCTATCTACACTGGCAAAGTCAGTGTGCTCAGTGATTGGCTGCAGCCTGTACACAATCACTCTTGTGACCCTTGTCACCGCTACAGCCATTTAAGTAAAGACGTTGCTGGCCCGCAGGAAATCTGCCGGCAAGATCCCCACAGTATGGTGGAAATCTGATAGTCAAGTGTATTGTCAGAAGTTGCAGACTGGTTACCTCTTGCCATGTGCACATCGCCTGTGAGGCAGTTAGGGTATTACAACGGAATTCCTACAAAATCCTCCTTTGTTTTCCCCTATTGTAGGGACAGTCCCATGATCGCTCCCTCACCCAGATATGTGGTGTATTCAGTCTAGTATCGGATATATATATGTAAACTACCAGGAAGTCACAAAGATGCGGTAACGTGTATTGTCAGGGTTGTTGTCTTTTGTGTTGAGCTTAGCTTTTCATACTGGATTGTCAGGTTTTGCCTCTTGTTTCATGAGTACAGCAGCATGTGAATGACGGGCTTCCCATAGTAATGACATTTTCAGTGTAGATTCTGTTCCTGGGCATTTGATTTTGATGAATGGGCAAAAAAGCTTGCAGGCTCTTTACATAAAATGTTGGGATTTTATTGTGATGTCCCCACAGAGTTTCTCTACTTTGTCCTATTGAACATTGCACACTACATCTACATACAAGAAGCCTGGGACTAATGGCGGAGAGTGAGTGGGGCTGCGGGATCAGACCACACAGAGTTTGAGTAAATTGGATAAGAGGAGAGAAATTGTGGGATTTTTTTCTTATCTTTTTGTTCATTTTCTTAAGGTTTTTATACTATATAGCTTTAGCCGAAATATAGATCTTTGATATTCTTGATGAGAGTTTCCAGTACAGTCATTGTTGCCTGAGACACACAGGGCTCAGGTGAAGCTTTCAAAGTCATCAATGCCACTGACTTTATTGCTTCTTCTGATGTCAGGTTTTTCTCGCACATGCAAAAATCGGTCTGAGAGTCATGATTTTGGTTGGTGGGTCGGTTCTTGCCGTCGGTTTGGTCGGGTTGGCTCTTGCCGTCGGTTTTGTCAGTTTTTTTTTTTTTCAGATTAACAAGAAATGATAAAGGTTTGTGTATCTTCTCCTATGAAACAGTCCGTGAAAACTGGGCAGCACACGGATGGCGGCTGAGTCTTCTCCCAATTTTTATAACTGACCCATAGACCCGCAGTGTCAAGTTTTGAACTGATCCTTGGAGCAATATTGGACATGTCTCTGCTTTTGTGCAGTCTACTTGGTCCAAGGAAAAAAAAAATCAGTTCTCTGAGCTACCTATAGACTATAACAGGAACAAGAAAAATGTACATGTGAATGAGCCCTAAGTTGTGTGGGTATTGTCTATGCATTGGGATGAATACAGCGTGAAGAACGACGCTGACAATACACGCACGACATGATGACCGGAGCGATTGGCCTGTTTTGCACCTTGACTCCTGTGATCCCGCTTTATTAGAAGCCGTGCCCATCTTGTGTACTATATGAGATCTCTGCCAGGATTTGGGTTACTTCTATCTTCCTCTATCTGTACAGTCTGTGTGCAGGCATGTGGAAATGGTTGTGATGTAATGACAGGATAATTATGGATTTATCTCTTATTCCATGCTCTGAGGGTGGAATACAGTCCCTGGCTGCTTTATCTGGTTCCTGCACGCGTTTCATGATTGCTGGTAGAAATGCTTTTCAGGAATATTGATATAGACTTCAGCGGACTCTAACAATGCAAGAATTTCTCCCCAATTATCGCTATTGTTAAAGGGCAATGCTGTCTCGGATTGTGCTTTTTTTTTTTTTTTTTTTTCCTGCCATAGGAAGGCTGTTTGTAATGTCTACATGCAGGACAGCCGCCGGTCATCCAGTGTACTTCCTGCAGATATATCTATATTATAGGGGTTGGCACATCTCTTAATGGCTCATTCAGATGAAAGTATTACATGGACGTCTTATGTCCTTGTAGAACGTAGGCACTTGTTATTGCTGCGGACCGTATGCGCAGAGCATGGGCACTCGTGATTGCCATGGACCGCATGGGCACTCGTGATTGCCACGGGCCGCATGCGCTGAGCGTAGGCACTCGTTATTGCCAGTGCACATGGACAATTTTTATACACGGACTAATGGTCTGAGGAAAAAAAAAATCGCAAAATACACTCCTTTGGTCCCGTATACAATCCAGACAGTAATGTAGGAAAGACGACTGCATTTCCAAGTTGCAGTGAAGAAAATGTTACTGACCGGTCAGCGTGTCATGTACATGGAGACCACACTTGACAGGATGGCCAGTTTTCAGGTCCTCCTGGACCTGTTCACCACCTGTTAGGATCAGTGTGGTGGACGTTCAGTGGAATTGTACACTCGCGTGTGTGCTGCTGCCTCTCCACTGAGCGTAAATGACATTCGGACAGATCAATAACATTTTCTTTACTGCACCTTAGGAGTGCTGTGGTCTTTTGTACATTGTTTATTCCTAATGGGAACCTGTCTGCGGATTTTACTAATACAATTTTCATGTGCTGCACAGTGATAAGAAGGATTTATGTGTTTGGCCCAAATAACACGAATAGCTTAGGAAGTGGAGTTTGAAAAACTCCTGTGCTGTACGCTAATTCATGGTCCAGCAGAATTGTCTCTCATACAGCCCTTGTTACCTTAATTGACGTGGATGACAAGCTGCATAATAACGCCCCCACCACGGATTGGCAGCTTCCTGCCTATGCACAGTGTACACAGTGTTGTCAAGCAGTAGTGTGGGTGAGGTTATACAGGGCTCAACATTCAGAGAACTGGTAGTTCGGAGTAATCAGTGATTTGTATTAAAGTGACAGCAAGCAACCCAGTAAGTGTCGTATTGCTGGAATCGGGGTCTCGGCTTCTACATCTTACTGCTTTCAGACATGCAAAAACCTCGTGACAGGTTCATTTTAAGGTACTACATATGGCTGCCAGTGGAATTGTGTCCTGAAGGAGGGTGTAACGTATCCGCTCCCTAAAGAGGTCACCGTACTACTGCTCTTGTGTGAGATGTGGATTCCCGATGGCTCCTACTTGTCTAATGTTCCTAGCACATAATTGGGCTTGGTTAGCAGATGCCTGTGATAAATTCCTAGTACATGTGGGAGTCCTGCGTAATATGTAATGTTGTGAACATTTTCTGTAACTAATAAGGCTGTTTTTTCATAGTAGTTTTCTGGCTTCATGTCTGTGACTTATGGATTTCATTGTGGAATATACTTTCTGATGTGCCTGTTGTGAGACTAGGTAACCTATGGAGAAATGGTGGTGAATGGTCATTCGGTGGTGGCCGTCATTGATTGTCATGTTTGGGGGGATGAATAGTACAACACGCAGCCATGTTATTACTGTAAAAGTGACGGACCCCATTATAGCTCCTTGGGGTCTGTCGGGAGCCGTTTGTGGACATTGTCTTCATCAATTGTGTTTTTCTGTCCTCTGACTACACAGAACTGCAGAATTGACAGCGCAGATGTGATCTCGGTCCAGCATCCTCACGTCTGGTTGACGAATTGTCTCAAGCTTTCATAATCCTGAACTTGGACCCAGTGTGTAATCTCGACCATGCTCATCGGTTACAATGCTTTATAAGGAACATGATGGTTTTTTTAGGCCTCCCTCCTTCTGTTTGCGGGAAGCTTTCTTGGATTGAAGGCTGTTCAGGGTTCATTAGTAGTTTGGTCCTTCTGCAGCTCTTTAGGGGGCATCTGGAAACCTCTACAGCAGTACATGTAGTTGAAGTATTGCTTCAGAGCCCTGTGTATGGCCAGAAATGGGGGAGAAGGGCTGCGCGCAACAGATTTTTGCTTTTCACTAGCTACTTGGTAACAAACAATAGTGAAATGTCCAGAAATGGTGTAAAGAGGACTGGTGGTATCGTGCGGAGACGGGAGAGCACTGGTGGGATGAATGGAGATGTGTTATACTTGTAGACTGTACCTTGGTGTTCTGCGCCATTTATACATTGCTCTTTTGTCGCCTTCTTCACACATACTGTAATATACTAAAAATAACACAATTTACAGATCTATACGGTAACACATCCGGATGCTTCTGTTGGGCAGACAGTGCTAAAACCATGTCTTCTTGGCCTTCATAAGAGATATGTAGACACATGATATGAACTCGTGGCAGAGGAGTAGCTGCAGTGTAGCAATATACAGTGAGATCATATTATGGCAGTAGTGATAGGAACGCTCCCTAAGGGTTTGCAGTCGCATGACGAAACCTGCTATATAATTGCTCTGGGTGTTTTGTCAGGTTGCTCGGGTCTCTGGCGTCCACCATCATCCTGTGCCGGCTGCTTTTAGTCCCATTTCACTGATTAGAATTGAACCATTTTTTCTACTCTTCCCTTGGGACCTCGTCCTTACCCTGTGCATAAAACTACACCTCTTAATGGATTAGATCTGGGGTCGCTGGGCGTCTACACCGGGCACATATATGGGAAAAGTGTACATCATGCTGTAGCTAGAGATTCTGCGGCACAAGGCTCATGGAGGGCTCAGGGACGGTTGTATACAATTCTGAGCTGTACTAAGCGCTCCATACACTTATACAGGGATTTCTCCCAATCTCTTGGCTTTGCATGGCATTGGGCAGTGCCACCCTGCGTTGTGATATGCCCGCTATGTAATCAGAGGAATGTGTGCCTGAAGTGTTACACGGAGCAGTCAGTGCAGGCTTTCTTCTTCACATTGTACGTGTGTGACGGGAATCTTGGAGCTGTGCCATTTGCACTGAGCTGAAGGACGAAGTTCGCTTGGTGGTTTGTTATTACTGATCCAAGCTGGCACATATTTAACAAATTTCTTGGTTCAAAATGCGTGAAATGTAATCTTTAGTCCCCACATGGCCAAAGGCTCAGTAAGAGGTTATTGTTTGGATTGAGTTGCCCATTGGTGCCGTGGAGACTTTCCTTCATCTAGATCGCTTCAGTCAGCAGAAACTGGTGGCTCAAATAATGGATGTCCGTCATCTATTTAGATGTGGGCATCTGAGTTTCCACTACTTGTGGTATGATGATGTGATGTTACCCGGTATACCCACAGTGTTGTGGTAGGGTAGAGGCGCTCATGATGCCAGTCACACACATTGGATGGGAGTTGATTTCTTTAGATCTTTAAACTTTAGAGACCTCTGTATTTCAACCAATGGCTACCATGATATTAGCAGCTCTGTCCTTTCTGAACACTGTTTTAGGCTATGTTCAAACGTTGCGTTTTCTTTACTGCCAAGAGAGCAGGTTTTGCCTGCAGAAAAGAAGCTGCTTACAAAAAGCCGGTTTTGCTGCGTATTTTGCTGTTTTTATCAGGTACGTTTGTCTCCTGTGCATACTTTAGTGTACCCAAAAAAAAAAACATGATGCAACTTCCTGAGGTTTTTGCACCAAAAAACGCAGCGAAACATGAACCTGTGTTTTTTGTTTTTACTTTGTTTTTGCACTTACTCATTGCTTTTGATGGGTTAAAAAATGCTGAAAGAAGTGATATTCTGCATTTTTCCAAAAGCATCAGTTTTCCAAATCGGTCAGGAAAAAAAACTGTGCGCATGAGATTTCTGAAATCTCATAGGTTTTGCTGGTACTGTAAAGTGCAGCTTAAAATTTAGCCTAAAAAATGCAGCAAAAACGCAACGTGTGATCATAGCCTTAAGGCCCCGTCTCCCATGGCGAGATCGCTAATGCGTCACCGATTTTGTGACACAACAGCGATCTCGCCTGCAATCTCGCTACGTGTGACATGCAGCAGCGACCGGCCCCCCTCCTTGATATCGCAGGAATGTCCTGGGCCATTTTTACGTCGTCGGCATCCTGCTGGCCATCATGCATCGCTGTGTTTGATCGCTGGATCGTCGCTAAAGAGATCTGCCTGTTTGGCAGCTCACTAGCGATCATTTAGCGACACACCAGCGATCCCTACCAGGTCGTATCGTTGTCGGGATCGCTGGTGCGTCGCTAAGTGAAACGGGACCCAAAGGGAAGATTTCTGTTTTCATTGCTGAACTATAGAGAGCAGATAATCAGTAGGTGGCTGGTGTTTCCACTAGAAGTTTTCTAAATCCCAAACATCAGGCCGTGGTCCCACGAAAGCCAAGTGCGCTGACCACCGTCCTTTAAGACTTTGTCCACCTTAATCCTCATAACACCTGCTAACATTCCTTATTCAATGCAAGTGAGCTGGGGTTTTAATAGTTTTTTACATGCTTTAGGGAAAACATTGTGCACATTTTTGTCTGTGGCAGGAAATAAAATCTGCGAGAAGAATGGGCAGGTAGAGCTGCAGATTCTCCCCACTGATTGAGATTAGGTTTAGCCTACTGCTGATCTAAGGCGCATCCTCTGCAGAAATCGTATTGACGTTGAATTTTGCCATGTTTCCTCTTGTAAAATCCACGCTGGTGTTGCCTTAGGCAAATCCTAGATGCTTGAACGTACCCTGTGGTATCGTATACAGAATCTTCAGTCCTGCTGATGTAACTGGATGTGTTCTGCAGATGTCACGTTACCGCTGAACTTTCTTCTTTCCTTGCGGAGATCAGTAATACCTGTCCCTGGTAATATTTGCACTGTGCTTTCAGTGTCACATACCATTGAGGAGCACGCTTACGGCCCGCTTTGTCTCCTGAAAATAATATCTTGTCTGGTAAGTGTTGATGAGCGTAGGTGGATCTCATTACTGGTGTGGCTACGGGGAAGCGTTCCTGCTGGCCGGAGAATTTCCTGTCCATCACAACCAATATTGATGTCTGTATTATAGGTCATCTGAACATGAGTTATCATAATGGACTTCGGGATGGATTCGATTAGAAATGATCTCCATGGAACCAGGAGGAGAACCTAAACGTCCAACCAGACATACAGTTCAATGGAAGGATCACAAGAAACGTTATTCTCCTCTGTTACAGTTTTGAATCAGAAGATAATATATTTTGTATATTTAAGAAACTCTTTAAATATCACTTCCCTAAAATGTTGCGTTACCTGGTGACCACCTCTTCTGAAGCTGCGGTTGCAACCTCATTGTACACGTGCCCGATTGTGAGCTAAGAAGTTTGGAGCCTTTCCCCCTTCCTCCAGCTTTTTGATGGCGGACTAGGCTGTTCTTTTCCCAGGAGATGTGACTTTCATGTTTTCCATTGCTTCAGTCTTTGCGGTTGTGTATTGGCTCTCCGTGACTGGCACATGCCTTCCTATGTGGCTGATTTTCGTAGCCGAGCAGCAGGATTTTCTCAGGTGAAGGTTATCCACTTGGAACCGGGCTGACATTTTTCCATAATTGGTGGGGGGGGGGAGCAGCTGCCAATGCAGCAGATTTGTTTCTGGAGCTCAGTAATAAAATGCTTGCTCAGTCTTTTAGCGTGCCGATGGTGTACATTGTAAAAAGGCAGCTTGATTTCTCATATGCCCAGATTTCATCAGCTCCGCTCACGTATGGCTATTGCCCAGAGACCTGTACTCATGTACTCCGATGGCTTAATAAGTTCCCGGTACTTACTTCTTCTGAACTTCGCTCAATCTCTTCTTACAGGCAAGCGATGTATGAAAAGTGTAACAATTTCCTAAACGTATAAAATAGAATTCACAAATGCCATGGGGCAGCCATTGAGAAGTGCTATTTTGTAACCATGAGTAATTGGGTTTTCCCTATATACATTTTTTTTTTCTTAACCAGGTTAGAACAATTTTCATATTTTCATTGTGTTCGCTGTAGCGGGGAAGAGTTGGCACTAAAAATTTAGACTTGTACTTATTAAATAACCCATTTCATCTAACGGAAAGTTTTCTATGAAAATCGGTTTTGAACGACACTCTCCGTCTAAAAGTGGAAAGAATGATGCATTAATTCATTTTAAGGGCTTTCATGTGCTTTCTAGGAGTGGTGCCATTCACTCACGTTCTGCTGGTCTGGGATCTGTGCTGGCAACGCCAATGCTTGGGAGTGGGGAGACATGCTTTCCTTCTTTTTGTGTACTAGCAGCTCTCATTTTTGATTGTGGGGGGGGACTTGTATAATATGAAGATAGAGACTTTTTTTTATTTTATCACTTGAAAATGATGAAAAGGTGTAATACTCCTGTTTGCAATCCCCTGCCGCTCCTGTCTGGGCTTCCTTAGTCCCCCGCCTGTCACTATTCTCCTTGCCCAAGTGATGATGTGGCAACGATATGTGATATGTTTGTGATATATGACCTAATGACTGACCACAGTGATGCCTACACATTGCCTCTACAGCCAGTGATTGTCTGCAGTGATCATGCGTCCACATGCCGTGTTGTCACTAGAGTTTGGTAAGCTGAGACCACCAGAGGGATCAAGGAAGCGAGAGTTTGGAGGGATGGAGGTTGGTCAAGGGGAGTATTGTATACCATTGTACACTTTCTAAGGGCATTATTTCCCTGTTTGTAAGAGGATCCGGATGGTGAGACGGGGCATGTGTGTCTACAGCACTGAACCCGTTAGGAATTAAGAGGGCATCCAAAAGCAGGAGACTTCTTTCCATTGATTTCAATTTGACTGTGCTATATGAAGCCAGAGACTTGTTATATTGTAATGGTGTGCTGTCCAAGAGTGGAAGAATATAGTCTAGCTGCAGGAAATGTCCAGCAGGGCTGTGGAGTCGTAAGCCAAGCCTCCCACTCTGACACCACCAAAAATGGACTCCGACTCCAACTCCACAGCCCTGCATAAAAGAGAGCCATTCTTTACCTGTAACATCCCCACCCCTCCAGCGCCGGTGGTCCTCTGGTCCCACTGTGGTCTTTGCTTCCAGGAGTGATGACATATCCTACTCCACATGTCCACTTCATTCTGTGTACCGTGATCATGCTGTGTAGGATACGTGGCTGAGGGGTCCTAGCAGCAGTCCCCTCCCCTCGTCTCTATATAGAAGCAGCTTTTTCTCTATCTGTTCTGATCTTTAGGATTGCTTTGTTAGTTTTTCTCATGAGCAGGTTGCGTTTTCCATTTGTTTTGCGCGCTGTGCTTTATTTTCTGGCCAACAGCAGATGGTATATCTGTATATTGTATGCCCAGCTCTTAGCTATTCTAGGAGAGCTGGCACATTGTTTGTGGCTTTCTTATAATAGACTCCCAGGGATTGGTGCTCCCGCCCGCCCGGTGGGGACCATGGCTTGTCCTTTGCTCACATGTGTGGAATGCAGGAGGCGCTCATGGACATTCCTTTCCTTGTTGTTCTCCAGTAACACATGATCGGGGGTGGACCTGAGTAAACATGGGTGTGCCAAGCATGCAGTGTTTGATGTCTCACTAACCACTCAGACATAAAAGGAAAAAATAATACAGCAAAGTGGCTTACTGCATGTTAAAACATTTCTGGGAACGGCGGATTCTTTTATACTTGGTTACTATGATTATATATTGTTGTCTGAGCAGCAATTAATTTTTAACATCTGAAACAAAAAAAAACTTTATAGTTGTACTTTTTAGTGATGTGCGACTCACTCCTTTTACATGGACCAATAAACTGCCCCCACCAAGAGCCAATCAACAGTATAGGAAATCTTTCAAGCTGGGAGGGGAGGAAAAGGTGTTTTTTTTTTTTTTTTGCATGTCTTGTACCTTTGTACCTTGAGCCTTTTTCTGCCTGCATAAAAGATGTGATCACATTTTCATTGGGTTTACACTGGGCAGTGATTGGGAACAAATGTTAGAATGTATATTCGTTTGGACGATTATTGCCTGTGTAAAAGACCTTTAAAAGGGGGTTCATTCTAATTACCTTTCGATTAAGAAATCACATTTTTGTCCAGTAAGTAATTTAGAAGATTGAAGTTACCGTTTCCATACATGAAGCCATCCTAGAATGTCAATTTGTCAGGTGTCAGTGAGCATATGCATTAAGTGGCTCCACCACTGTGACCTCCAGATAATCTATACCACGTACTATCACGTTATCTCTAGGTCACAGGTAGGTCTTTCCTGTTTAAGAAAGACAAAGTGGACAACAGTGTGAGCAGCCTCTTCTTACCTTATGTAATACTCTTATATCCAGTATTAGATCAGATAGACCTGGTGGGCATTAGTGTGAGCAGCGTCTTCTTATGTCAGCATGCCTGTTATCTCCGGTATATGATCAGCAAGACAGGGTGGACAGCAATATAAGCAGCTTCTTCTTACCTCATCATGCCTGGTTTATCCAGTATTCCATCAGAAAGACTAGATGGAAAGTTGTGTGATCAGTTTATTCTTACCTCAACAATGATGGTATTTCCACTGTATGATCAGCAATACCGGGTGGACAGCAGTGTGAGTGGCATCTTCTCACTTCATCATATCTGGCATATCTAGTGTTGTATCAGAAAGGCAGGGTGGACCGCAGTGTGAGCTGCCACTTCTTACTTCAGCAATTAGGGTAGTCCACTATTAGATCAGATTGGGTGGATAGCAACTTGAGTGGACTCAACTTGCCTCAGCACTGCTTGTATTTCCTGTATTGGATTAGATAGATCTGGTGGACAGCAGTGTGAGCAGCCTCTTCTCACCTCCGCACCCCTGGTATCTCGCACTATTAGATTAGATAGACATATCACTGTCCATGATTAGGTTGCGGTTATTCCGCATGTGTTGAATGAACACATGCGATATCACTGTGCGTACAAAAGCCAGCAGCGCTTTGGATGGAGTGGGCATGTGCTGCATCCAAAGTGGTGCCGTTACGGACCGTGGAAACATACCCTTAGAATCATAGAATATTAGAGTTGGAAGGGACCTCTTGGGTCATCATGTGCATTTCTGTGACTCCATGCAGGTTTCCCTAAACCATCTCAGACAGATGTCTGTCCAGCCTCTGTTTGGAGACTTCCATTGAAGGAGAACTCACCACCTCTTGTGGCAGCCTGATAGAATCATAGAATGAATTCCTACACATGAAGAAAGGGGATTGTGTTATACCTTTTTCTGTTTTCTTTTTTTGTCCCCCCAGAGCAGTACAGAGATTGCTATCGTTCACATTGGTCCATGCATCACCGAGGCTCCCAATCTAAATGCCAAATTAACCTACTACCTGGTTTTTATTAGACTATGGGAGGATACAGGAGTCCTCTAAAGAAATCCACATAAACTGTACAATGTACAAACTTCATGCATGTGTTGCCCTTGGTCAAATGTTAACCCATAATCTGGAGCACACTAATGCTCCTTATTTTGATAACTTGCACTTTCTCTGTGAGCTGTTTTTCTAAAAGTGCTTTGTCTTTTTTTTTTTTTTTTTTTTTCCTACCCTTTTCTCGTCTGCTGCTTTACAACTGGCATCAGTGCCCGGAGCATCTAGTCTAAGTATCCGTGATACATTCCATAATTGATCTAAATCACGGTCTGTATGCAAGTGCCTTCATTGTAGTAGTCATTATCTGCGCTCTTCCACATGGTTTCCTCTGGTACAGCCTTTTGTTGGAGGGCGAGGTTACATTTCGGTGGTTCTTGGCGATGCTCCTTCCCAGGGAGGCAGAGAATAGTAAGTGGATGTGTGTCTGCGGGAACATATCCTGTTGACTATGTGGACACATCCTGTGGCTGGCCACTCCTGAAACAAAGCGTGTACATTGTGATCGCCTCTTGTCGGGAAGCCGGACTGTTCGGCACTATTCTGCATGGCTGATAAACAGGAAGAATATTTATAGGAACAGTTCACTTTTACCAATCCGTAACGTTCCGATTTCTACGTTGTGCGGCCGGAATGTGGAGAAGTATGTGTGCGCTTCATGCTTCCCTTCCTGTAATGTATGCATGGCCTTCTTCATCCAGACCTGCTGAGCTCCTCTAATTGCTGATATCACTGATGGTGGAGCTATTCTAAGCATGTGGCATGGACTGTTTTCTTTCCTCCCATGCCTGGCATAGTTCTAACACTAGACAGACTCATGATGTGTCAGGGAAATGATACCTCTGCGCTGGAAGCTGGGTGAGGACGTGTGTGGGTGTCCTATACAGGCAGGAAACGACGCCCAATCCTATAATTTGATGGAGGCAGTATTCGGGGTCTAGCTCTGATCTATGGCTTGTGCGGTCTCCGTGGAAGTGATGCTTTTGTTTTAATGTGAGTCATGAATATGTAAAGCGTTTTACTCTTATCTGCTAGAAGATTTCCATGGAAATGATGAATCTAATGCATACATTATATAGCAGATATAAAATGTCATCACACTTTCTTAAAATGACACCAAAAAGAATCATTGCAGAACTTTTTCCACCTTTAGGGTACATGTTTTTCATGCAGATTCTGAGGAGCAAAAGAAGCAGTTTCAACTAGGAAAATGTGACGGCTGCGTCGCTGTCTAATGGAAAACATGTGCGCACACCCTTAATGTCACCCGTAATCTTTCCAAATCCATTGAGAAACCTACTGAAATTATTTTGAGGAGTAAAATAAAAATATTGACACTAAGAGGCCGAGATCTGCACCTCTCTATAGCAGCCTGTATGCGCTTGCTTCATGCGTGCACCATATCAAGTTTCGGCTCGTTTTGGACTCAGCCATAAAGCTAAATGACAGTGTAACTAGCTGCAGGGCCCATCAGCTCATTCACAACATTATGGAGCACCATGTCCTTTCACTCTGTCTTGTGCTGTTCTTCCTAGAAAATTATGAATAATTTGACAACTGGGCCTGTTCTAAATAAAATGGGGTCCAGAATTGTTATTTATAGGTTTTTTTTCGAGATTGGAAGGAAAGTGCCTAAATGAAAGCCTGATGCATCTACTGCTGTTCTACCTTGTAGTAACGAGACTCTTGTCAGTGATTTAATACAACGAATTGTAACAAATCCTTTTCTTCCATACATTTTATTTGAGTTTGACTGTAACTGATAATCTGTATGCTGTGAGCTCCCCCTAGTGGTGGATGCAGGCAACTGGAATTTTATCACCTAGTTGTGGATAGAGGATTGGTCAGAAGTGGCCAGTTTTTGCTTTTATTTTATTCCTTCTCCCCTGTGTATTGTTTTTTTGATCGATTTCCAGAGATATTGGCATTTTTACTTGAACACTTTTATGGTCTCTGACTCATTACCCTGGGAACCGTGCCCCCTTGGAAAGAGAATAAAATTTGGTACTAACTAAATAGACCTATATCCCATATGGTGGATAAAAAAAATGAAAAGGAACAGAATAATCATCTGAGCAGTCAGAATAAAAGGAGAGCAAAAACTGATTGGCTGACAACTATTGTTTAAAGGGGTTTTCCAACTAATATTTTGTAGCTATAAATGTAAGATCACCGAGAACCCCATTGGAACGTGATTCCTGATGTAGTGATTGGTTGGGGTACCCAGCTGTCTGACATTCATCATTAATCCTGCTCATTATCCTCATCAGTTTGTGTTACTGTGGAGCCCATCAGTATGGATGTTACCCTCCCCCCATGAAGTGGTAGTGCGATGTTCGGCCATCATGGCCAGGTACAGTGGATGATGGAAGCCTACGTTATATCGGAGATCACTGGGCTTAATGTGCTAGTGTCACTGCAGGCAGATCCTCGCTCACACTAATAAAACCACTTAGCCGGTTTGTAGACTAAATGATGTGTTTCTATATGGTGACTGTATAGATTGGGGGGGAGCATGCTAAGCTCTTAATTCCTGTACTCACACACACATAAAGACTGCAGAGTTATTGGGATGACTGTAATCTGGTCTGTGTATACAGACACCCAGGTTGTATCGATCAATGGTTTTAGTGGCCGAGCTTTGTGACACTTCTGCCAACAATGAGTAGTCATGGCCGATGTCTCCTGTGACCTGAAATGTCTGGGCAACAACAATAAGCTGAAAGCAAACCTGAACAATAGGATCATAAAGGACAACCCTGCGTCAGTGTCTGCTCCGTCCAGACAAATCAGTCACTTAACTGCAAAGATTCCTCGTTTCAACAGATCAGAATGATCCCGGATAATAAAGTGCATCATCTTCTGTAAATTATACTATATGGTTTTATTTCTGTTTCAGACACGTAATGCAATGTATACCCTGCATTTAAAGAGCTCTATACTTATTTTATGTCCACAAAAATTGGAATTATTGGGAAGCGCAGCGGAATAAAATAAGTGCAGAAACCGTCCAGTTCTGACCTGGTGCCCGGTGCTCTAGAAGTCCCGGTCTAGCCCAGGATAGCCGCTATAACTGCTGCCATTAGGCTCGTTACCAGCCTGTCCAAAATCTCCAAAATAACCTGATTTGATATTTTATTTGGGGGTGTTTTAGTGCCCAATGAGCATTATAGAGTGTTGGCCCCTGATCTCCTATGGCATTGCCTATTCTGGTGCACTTGTGGCAGCCATAGTGATTGTGGTCAGCAGATGGCTGTGTCTGCGGGTAATAGCCCGGTCGCCTGAGCAGCCAGCTTTCCTGGTGCCAGTCACTTCTACATTGCCTGCTGTCTCCATGGAGACTGCCTGCCTCCTAATAGTACACCCCTCTCAGTGGAGGGCTACCACATGGCAGGGTTTGGCCTGTTGCAGGCATTTCATAAACTGGAAAACAGAACTGTAGCCTGCTCTTAAAGCTTTCCTGCCGCAGAACAATGCCCTCATTTAGACCGGCTTACCCTTTACCTAGATCTCCCCAGCAGGGCTGATGTAATGCAAGTTGTACAAGAAGCACTCGAGACGCGGCCTGAGCCCGTCTGGGGGGGAGAGAGATCCTGAATGTATCCTAAGTTGCTTTCTGAGACCGTATTCCAAGTCCCTTCCGATCAGACCTCATGCATTTGGTGTGTGCTGTCAATTATTGGGAGCGGCGCAGAGAGATGGAGTAGTAAATGCTTCCATGGTATGGATGGATGCTGTCCCAATGTGGTGGGGGAGGAGGTTCTCATGAGTCAGGCAGAAAGCACAGTAGTCGGCAGTGGATACATAAAATCCTTGTCCTAATGTACCTGGTCAAATAAGAAGTCATTGAGCCAGACTTATCTTTTGAGTGCACAGAAGAGTCCACATAATTGGTGTAACCAAAAATGACTTCTGGGATTTTTAAAATTTTTCCTCTTTAGTTTTAACACTGTTGTGGCCTGTACTTTCGTTCACTAGTTATCATCTCCTCTCTCATTAGAGTTTCGGAAGCGGACCTCCACATGAGTTCTGCACGGATGATGAATGGCACCGATGGTGTCATGTTCTCTCGTGTAAGGGTTTTTGGAGGGTTTCAGACCCACACAGACGTGGGATAGAGTTGTGATACTAAGGCAGGATTTTTTACTACGTTTCTTGTCCTCCGTCCCATTGAAGAGCATGTCTGTCAGCCTCCGCAACCATAGGAGCCCATACACATTAGTTCAAATTAATTTCTGACCATAAAGAGCAATCATCGCCTGCTTCGGTGGAACAGATATTGTTCATTTCAACCGACAAACGTCCTTAATTAACTGTTCACAATACAGGTGAGGCACGTTGGATTTTATCCGACAATGATCAACTCTGCCTGCATCATCCCCCAAAAAGTACAATATTGGCCATTATAGTGTGCGATGTGGATGCGTTTGGCATTAAGATGGCTGCTTGCAGAATACTATGGATTACTTGCAGCTAATAATAGTCTTAAGTTTTGTGTCCTTTTTTTCTATGTCTACGTACGTGTTCAGTCTAGTGTTGTGACGCAATGACTCCTAATATAGATCCTCCTACCACAGTGATTTCCATTAGACAGCTTGTCTAAGGTGTGCTGCACAGAATGCATTGTGTGAATGGTGATGTAGTATCCCACCAATATCCTGATCTGCATGGTCCTCCACTATTGCTAAACAGTCACTCCTATACTTTAACAGGTCGATGTCCAGTTCAGTTTCATGCCACTTAAAATTATAATACCCATCTATTAGCAGATGCAAGCTCGACTCTCTGAAAGGCCACCAGCGTCCATTGCAATCAATGTTCGCACATGGAGCTCTCCACATGCTGCAGACGTCAAGTTAAGCCTTTTTATGGTGGTTACTTTTGGACTTCCTACAATTAGACTTTGGAAACATTCACACACGTGTGTGTGTGTTACTATCTGAGAGAAAGGGACGTTCCCCCCCCCCCCCCCTATGAAACAGGTAGGCAGTCTGAACCTTTTTTGTAATCCAATGACTTAACAATCTATCCAGTAAAAAAATAGATGAGTCAAGGACTGAAAATTGAATTACAAAATATTTTTGTTTTACATTTTATGAGTCCCAATAGACTGTATTTACTGAGATAATAGTACATGCTCTTAAGGGCCTGTCACACTAAGCGATATCGCTATAACGTCACTGGTTTTTGTGACGTTACAGCGATATCGCTATGTCTGATACTTACCTCCGACCGCTCCCCCGCTTGTTATCGCTGATCGCGTGAGAACGTCCTGGACCGTTTCTCGTCGTCAGCTTCCTGCTGTGACGACGAGCGACACGTGGACGCGGGCGGGAGGACGTCAGGATCGCCTCATCTGACAGGTAAGTAGCGACCCCCGACCCCTGCGATGTCGCTGGTGAGATCTGCATGTGTGGCAGCTCACTAGCGACCACTTAGCGGTGCACCAGCGATCCTGACCGCGTCATATCGCTGGTCGGGATCGCTGGTGCATCGCTAAGTGTGACAGTACCTTAAGTCTCGCACAAGCATAATGATGCCTCCACTATTCTTCACTGTTGGTACAGTTTTCTTTTGTTGCTGCGCGATGTTGACTTTTCACCAAACATAACTTTTGTTATTATGGCCAGAGTTCAACCTTGGTCTATTAGTACATAACCCTTTTTCCACATACTTTTGGCAGACTTGATGTAGTTTTTGAAAAACAAACCCGGGCTTGGATGATTTTCTTCTTTAAAGGCTTCTGTCTTGCCACCTTACCCCACAGACTAGACAGTATTCCGGAGATTGCTGTCACATGCAGTACACAACCAGTACTTGCTAGAATTTCCTACAGCCCCTTTAATGTTGCTGTAGGCCTTTTGGAAGCCTACTCAACCAATTTTCTTATCTTTTCAGCAATTTTTTGAGGGCGTCCCAATTCTAGGTAAGGTCACCGTTTTGCCAAGTTTAAGCCACTTACTGATGACCATCTTCACTGTAGTCCGTGCCAAATATAATGCCCTAGAGATGTTTTTCTACCCTTCTCCTAACTGATAACTTTCCACACTTCGATCCCTTTGCTGTATTGTAAGCTTTTTACAGATCATGGCTGTTGCTATAAAATGAAACTAAATGTCAGGGAAATCCTACTCGAATAGTTAGATTTTATATGGGGTTAATCAGAATCACTGTAAAAGATAACCGTGTACAGTCCACTTGAATGACATAAATAACAAAAAATTCTCATAAAAAATGCAGCCTTACTCACCAGCATCAGGTCACATTACCAATGCACTAGCAGGATGCAGCAGAACTATAAGAGGGTGTAAATACTTATACAGCCAGAATGTCTATTATTTTATTTTCCCCTTCAAAATGATTTTTGTTCTCAATGGACTTGTACAGATTATTGGTGAAGGTGGAAAAAGCTCTGAAATGTTTATTCTTGGTATGATTTTTTTTTTTTGTTGTTTTTGGACACTACAAAAACCTGGCATTTTTACAGGGGTGTCTAGACTTTTTATATCCACTGTATGTAATGGCACAGCATATTCCATACAGAGAGGTCCAGTAATAAATACACTATGCCGTATTTATATATACTGTATTTTTATTCATTTTATTTTTTTATAATTGAAACCCTTTAACGTTGCAGTTAGAGGTTTGGATAAACGGCCGCATTGAATGAATCCACTCAATATTTAAATGGAAGTGAGGAAGAAGAGTGGTCTTCACTTTAACACGTTTGCTATGACAACAGGGCTCTTGTTCCAAGCCTTAGCGATTAAACCTGAGTGATCGGATAGCAGCATACATTGTGTGCCAGCTTGTGCAGTACAAGGAAAGAAGAGGGGCAGCTGTCCTTCAGGTGGCTCCGGGGGTGACCTATTCATCTACAGAGAATGGGAAGAAATCTGGGACGTGACCAGGGGAATACTCTATACAATGGAGGTTTATTTGGGCTAAGGGCAAAACTGACACATGACTGCAATGCACAGATGAATTTTGTTTTGTTGAATTGGTGTTCATATTGGTGAAAAGGGCATTGAAGTAAGTTGTTTAACAGGGATATGTCACCAGGTAGCGCTTGTCATGTGCGGGCAACCGTTACCCACCTCTCTAATCCTCTTAATGCACTCTATGGCAGGTTGTTAGGCTGTGATCTCTTGGACACTCAGACAAGCTCCAGGAGGGTGATTTTACCCGAACGTCACAATGCCTGCCGACAGATTCCTTCTATAGATGTTATATTTTCATCTGTCTGCTTAGTAGATTAGTGACCCCTGTATTTCGGCTCTTTTTGCATGGGGCAAACCGGAGCCCAGTACTTGGAATTGGTGGGGGGCTCAGCGGTCATGCATTTATAATTCAACCCCTTTTAGCATTATTCATTTCTCTAGGAAGGGTCTCGGACACTTAGATGGTGTTGATATTTAATAAATTATCCTTTTTTTTTTTTTTTTTTTTTCCTCTGTACACACACACACTGTTCAAAAAAAATAAAGGGAATGCTATAACATAGGATGTGGTATTTTAGTGTACCCTTTATTTTTTTGAGATATATATAATATACACACCATATATATATACACGTATGTGTGTGTGTATGTGTATATATATGTGTGTGTGTGTGTGTGTGTGTGTGTGTATATATATATCTATTGTGTGTGTGTGTGTGTGTGTGTGTATATATATATATATATATATATATATATATATATATATATATATATATATAATCTGTTGGGCTTGAATCCCACCTTGACCAGTCTGGGTAGGTGTGAGGACCCCAGACTTCGCTACATACATACACACGATAGAGATATATATATATATATATATATATATATATCGTGTGTATGTATGTAGCGAAGTCTGGGGTCCTCACACCTACCCAGACTGGTCAAGGTGGGATTCAAGCCCAACAGAAATATTCCACCTGGAATTTTGCAAGCACCTTCTCCAAGTCCATCGGAGCACCTCCAACAGTGCCGGCCGGGCCGAGCTGGGCACTGTTCTAAAGAGGTCACTGTCATTCCGGGCTCACCTACGTAGGAGCAATCCAAGCTCCCATCACCATAAAGCCCTGACACATGTAGGTGAGACAGAAAAACCAGGACCCTCGGAACAGCTCCCCCAAACCCAACCTGACCAGAACACCAATCACAGCAACCTGACAAAAGCCGGAATCAGGAAGATGGTAGACGAAGGCCAGGAGAGGTACATAAGTGACTGGAAGAACGACATCATCAGCTCACAGAAACTGACCATGTACCGGAGTCTACAGAGAGACTACAGACTGGCCCAGACCCCAGAGACTGCAAGATCCTGAGTCGGTATAGACTCAGTGCCCACAGTCTGGCCATCGAATCCGGCCGACACAGGCAGAGCTACAAGCCCAGGGAGGAAAGACTGTGCCAACACTGTGACCAGGAGGTCCTGGAGGATGAGACCCACTTCCTCCTACACTGCCCCAAATACTCAGCAGTGAGGGACACTCACTTCAGGAGACTCTCGCATCTCTTCCCGGATTTCATCACCATGGAGGAGGAAGAGAAAACATATATCCTGCTGGGGGAAGAAGAGAGAGCAGTGGAGATTGCAGCGCAATATGTGAGCGAATGTCATAGACTGCGAGAAAGATAGTCATGATATGCCATGGACTTCTATGGCCCCCATCCTGGATCTGCCCCATCCACCTTTCCTACAGCCCCTACCCAATATCCCTACAGTCCCTATCCCTATTCCCTTTTGTACACTTGCTTTGGCAAAACTAATGTGTATTTAGTCCTGCCAATAAAGCTTCTTTGAATCTTGAATGAATGTGTGTATATATAATATATATCGGTGTGTGTATGTGTGTGTGTGTGTATATATATATATATATATATATATACATATACACACACACACTTTTAGGATGTGGAGAATGTACATGTTCGTTTTCTCCATCATGAATTATGCACTTCCTGTGTGATGGGGGAGGTGTAATCGTAGCGCTGCTCCTTGGCTTTCTATATGTATAATTTAGTAGTCTTTTATAAATTGCAGGTTTTATTTATATAATATTTAGAGTGGTTGAGGCTTTTCTTGATTTTTAACATGATTTGCTTTATTGTTTTTGTGCATAATGTAGGCTGCGTGATCAGAATTCAGTGAACGGTCCAATGTGTAATGTGTGCAGCCTAATGTCACATTAAAGGTGCATTTACACTACATGAGTTATCGGGAACGAACGTTCCTAGATGCGCTTTTTTTCTCGCTAATCATGCAGTGTATGGGGAGCCAGCCATCCGCCGAATGAGTAAAATGCTCAATTGCTGGTTGAAATGATCTTTTTACTTGTTTTAAAAGACCCGTCGTTTTTGGCAGCAGATTGTTCTGTACGCTAATAATTCCACTGTTCTGGGCAGCACGTGTCCTGTTCACACAAAATGACTCATTGTAGCCTATCGGCTGGTGTAAACCTGGCTTTAAGGTGTGTGCACACAACGTCTTTAAGATGTCAAAACTTCCCCCAATATTCACCTAGGCAACGTCACTTCAGGGAAAGGCAGTGATCCAATGCCCCCAGCCTTTGACCTGTAGAACTATTGTGCCATTTATCACAAATCGTATTAAACATTGAAGGGGTAGGCAAATGGCCCTCTTCACAGAGTGGAGAACAGGCTCTCTAGTGCCCCCTAATGAGAGTAGCAGTGATATGTCAGTATTGACTCTTTAAGAAGTTTTCCATGCGGCTGGAGATAGACAGCAAATGAGAATCTTCATCAGTGCAAGGCAGGCGAAGGGTAGGCTGGGTGAGAGGTCTTCCATGGGCATGTCTATGGGGTGTGTGTATATATGTGTGTAATATATATATATAGCATTAAAGGATCTCTACTTCAGATAGGTGAAGCTAAAAATCCTGTTGTTTTCCGTGAAGGGGTGATATCATATTTTATTTCCTTGGGGGAGTATTGCATGGCCTTGTAACTGCCCCCTACCTCCCATAAGAAAGGGTAGGAAACAGTGTGAATGTGAAATGTAGTTATCGTTATTGTTCCCATATCTTCATGATGGGCCATAAACATTCGATGGGTAGTAGGAGGACTCTGCACCCCTACCAACCAGTTTGGAATAGAGGAGTCTATAAGTACAGTATTTGCAACATTAGCATGGGACCTTCCTGTGCAAGAAGAATAAAAAAGCATATACAGACTGGGAGGAATAGGGCTAAGCAACAGCACATGTGAAAAACACTTGGGTATACTAATAGATCACAGACTGAACATGAGTCAACAGTGTGATGCAGCAGCAAAAAAGGCAAATGCATTTCTGGGACGTATTAACAGAAGCATACAGTCTTGATCATGTGAAGTCATTATTGCGCTCTACTCTTTGGTCAGACCTCATCTGGAATACTGTGTCCAGTTTTGGGCACCACATTTTAAAAAAGACATCAACAAACTGGAGCAAGTTCAGAGAAGAGCGACCAGAATGGTGACTGGTCTGCAAACCCTGTCTTATGAGGAAAGGTTGCAGGATTTGGGAATGTTCAGCTTGCACAAGAGAAGACTGAGAGGAGACTTAATAGCTGTCTAGAAATATCTCAAGGGCTGTCACATTGTAGAAGGATCATCTTTATTCTCATTTGCACAAGGAAAGACAAGAAGCAATGGGATGAAACTGAATGGGAGGAGACACAGATTAGATATTCGAAAAAGCTTTTTGACAGTGAGTGGAACAGGCTGCCACGAGAGGTGGCGAGTTCTTTCAATGGAAGTCTTCAAAGAGAGGCTGGACAGACATCTGTGTGGGATGATTTAGTGAATCCTGCTTTGAGCAGGTGTTAAACCAGATGACCCAGGTGGTCCCATCCAATTCGACCAGGCGTACCTGTCAAAGATTTTTACAAAATTGTTTTTACCATGCAGAAAATTCTGCAGATGGACACAATGGAGATAAGATTAGCCCCTTAAACAGCTAAAAATAAATGATGGCAGTTATGTGTAAAATGCACATTCAAAGAACAACTTATTGCCCAGATGGAGCTTGTTGGACTTTTTTTTTCTTTTGCTGGGGGACGTGACCATCCATTTTGGAGGTACAATTTTTCTTGAATCTGCGGTGATACAAGTGCATTGATATACTATATGGTTTAGCTCACATTTGCACCAAACTTTCATTGAGCGGTTATTTTCCTGACGCTTACAAATAATATAATGATGGGGAAACGGCTCCGTCCGTTGTTACTTGCTCTTTGGTCTGGTTATAGACTGTCCTATGGCAGAATATAGTTTTCCGGACTTTGCTGCAGCTTATTTATACCTCTGCATTACTATTACTTTATGATCTGTCAGTGTTTCTGAAAATTGGTTCTGATGAATTAGAGAATGTTTTCTGTGGTCACAAATCAGAGAACCCCCCCCAAAACTGTGAAGCTGCTGATAATATACAGCTTGGGGGTGAGTGTGTACATCTGACTTGTTTTATTTCCTATGTTGTTTGTCAATAAATAGCTTTTTCAGAAAGGTCCAAAACTGAAGGTTCTGAAAGTGACGTGTCCTACAGAAGTTGCGTGGATCCAGATCACACAATGTGAATAGTGGCAAATACATGGAAGTCTGAGGATAAGTAGGCTTAGTAATTACCGTATATTGAGGTCGGGTGCATCCTGAAGAGTTTTGAGCCCAGATTACAGGTGGATACGACTGGTCATTCCTCCTTCTAGTTTTTGTATGGAACATATTTGCTTCTACCTTCTTGGTAAACTTCAATGAACAGGTCTGAAAATACTGTGATAAATGTGTTTTATACTGCGCTTGATGACGGTGTGCCAAGCAGAGGTGGGTTTGAGAAGTAACTGAGTCTTGTAGGGTTGTCCAGATGTGTGGGCTTGTGCCAAATATGAGCAATCTGTCCAGGCATTTAGTATTTCACTGGTAATCGGAGGAACCAAACATCACAAAGGGGACTATTACTGTAATTGCTTCAGTCGCTATTCAGACTGAGCAGTTTTGTATGATTTTTCAATAACCGCTTATTTTCATAAGTGTTTACACAATATGTGAAAAAGGACAATAATGTGACTTATAATCAGACCCATTGTAAAGAAGGTGAAAATGTGGCTGTACAACCGTGGCTCCTGCATCATGTGTAGTTTGCTGTTACTGGAAAAATGGCATTTTTTTGCTTTATGGTTATTTTAGCCCTTCTGGACCAGAACCGGATCTAGCAGCAGGAAAAGCCTGGCATCCATGTGGGTACACTGGAGGAGAGCGTATTTCTTACCCCCACCTCATGTCCTGTGGTGGAGGTCCACTCTGAGAACTGATCTTCCTTCTACCATTCCCTAACCAGCCTGGTAAAAGCAGCTGTCCACTGACCTGGAAAGAGCCCTGAGGACCATGTAGAGGTCAGTGTCAGGAAGCACTAGTAAAGCTGAGCTTCATTGTAATTTACAGGTTTAGGCCACTTGCCCTTTTTTTGTTCTGGTTCACACAACGGTCACATTTTAGCATCCATAATATGGCGACCTGACCTCAGGACTTATGACCTGAACTAACGGCATTATTAGGCCTATGATCGTATGAGTTCATCTTGGTGGACTTGCATTTATATTAGGATTTGTGGCGATAATAAATACATCTTAGGCCCTGTGCACACGGTGCAGATTCTGTGCAGTTCTGCAGCAGACTTGGCCCTGCAGAACTGCAGCAGAACTGCACGTGATGTACAGTACCATTTTTAAGGCTATGTAAAACAAAAACCGCTGTGCACATGCTGCAGATTTGGTGCTGAATAAAAAGAAGCAGCATGTCGCTTCTTTTGTGCGGTTTTGGTGCAGTTTTCCACCTGCTCCATTATAGAAATCTGCAGGTGAAAACTGCAGGGGAAATCCGCACAAAAACTGCAGTAAATCTGCACGTAAAACGCAGGACATTTTACCTGCAGATTTAGCAAAATCTGCTTGGAAAATTCCACAGCAGAATCCGCACCGTGTGCACACAGCCTTAGCATGACCAGACTTCCTTGATGACCATTGCATGGAGTTGTAGACAGGTGTATGCTGATCACTGGGATGAGTCCTTGATTTCATGCTTCTGGATGTTTGTCATTTGAGGTCTTCATGAATGGCTGAGCGGTTTTGCGTGTCTTGGCTGTCACTCCATGTCTCCGTATAAATCTGGCCATTATAGCTGCACTCCTTCCATGACTCCTCATCCAGCTGTCTGCTGATCTAGGGGCACATTCTCATTTTTCCTCTTTATTCGTTGCACTCCCACAAACAGGAGAGCAGACATCCATCTGCAGGCCGTAGCACTGGCCTCCCTCTCGGACAGCATGATTGAATCTGATGTGTCAGGAATGAAATTATCTATTGCTATGAGCCAGCACAAAGATGTTATGTTTGGCATCAGTGTTGGTGGTCAACCTCTGGTGACCCCGCACTCCCACTCCGCCAGGCTGGGTGTAGGCGGGGGAGGAGGGTGCCAGAGAAGATGCTAGAATGTCACCGCTGCGGACTCCTCATTGTATGACATCTAGTTTGTGGGGTAACATTAGACTTTGTCCCACCTTTTATTATTTGTGTTTTAAGGCACGTAGGAAGAAATTTAAGGCCTCCTCTGGTTTAGATAGCACTGGGGTTTAGCTCACAGTGGTTGAGAGAGTTTAACAAAAAAAAAGCCAGTAATGGCTGTTACGGAAATTCTCAACTGGAAGGCTCAATCTTTCCAGCTTTCTTTGTGGATCTCCCCATAGACTTTAAACTGAGGGAAAATCAATATTTAACATGTATTTTCCTGGTTACCAGGCAGGCAATAAGCTGTATGTGCCAAGAGTGGCGGCTAGAAGAGTCCGCCTGTCGGTGAATGAGTTAAGTTCCCTCTTAACTTTTACATTTACTTGGCATATAAATATTTGAATAAAAAATGAAATATTCATGATGCGTCTTGCCCTAAAAATGTCACAGAAGTCAGAAAGACAGGCCAATGAAGCGTGACAGCGCTTCTAACCAACGTTGTGTAGATTGCTTGTCATTGCCTTGTCTCCTGCTGGTAAAAGAAAGTTGATCTTGTTTTTTTCTGATACTTTGTATTTAATAGGGGAAATACTAGAAGTTTCTATTATGGCTATGGACTGTAATATCAAATATTGGCTATCCACTGCACTGGATGGCACTGCTCGTGTCAGCTCCGATTTAGAAACCCTTTCATACCAGGTTAAAGCGTACCTGTCATTTACAAGTGACTTGGAATAAGCAGTCCTGTGTGTACATGGGGAATAACCATTTCTGTCCAGTATAGGCCTTAAATCCTGCTTTTTCCACCAGTTTTCCACTCTGCAGACTCAAACTCTTAATTTTCAATTCTCTCGGAGCTAGTGAGTGAACACTACAGGTGATGTCTTCCATACACTTCACACAGATCTAATCTTGCTTTTTTTCTGTGTAGCACACACATGGACGCATGAGCAGCATGGAAAATATTATGCAACAGTAATAAGCAGTGTTGCTGTGAAACCAGCGCTGTGGCGTAAAATTGCAAGAAACTGCAGCACATTCTATGTCAGCCTGCTCTCTCACGTTGCTGAACACGTCTCACTCCTGTCTCATCCTCTCTATAGAGTTTTATAGGCAATGTAAACTCAATGATCTGGCAGCTTTTCATAGGTTGCAGATTTGCGCTGTTTTTCAGAGTAGAAGATGAGTTTAGGAAGTAGGGGACATACAAGGCAAGAAGTTGCTCAAAAGTGGAAAAAGAAAGCATTTCTCTCTGTTAAAGGATACTTTGTGATATATTTTTATCATGTGCAAAATTTGTTGGAATGACCGCAACCATTTAAACTGTATTTGATTGGATGAATTAGGTTAATTTGCTGACACACCTATTGGGAAAATTGCAGTGTAACAGGGCAAAAGGTGTTTGTTTTTTTTTTTTTTAAATGTCTACATACTATAAAAAAGTTTTACATTTGGAGCAACCTAATCTGAGAAATGTTCTAAGCAGCATGTGGTTGTACAGAGCTTGCTGGGGGCACTAGCAGTCATATGGGAATGTCTCCTATACCAAGAGGGTTATAATATAAAGAAATCCATAATCCTGGAGTCACCTCTAGTTATTCTAGTGTCATCATGACATTCACTTAGTGCTTTGATTTTTCCTGACATTGGGGCGGATTTTTCAATTCCTAATATTTAGGCTGTATAGACTATAGATGGTGGCTCACGCTGGGTGGTAAGTGTGTGGTGTATCCTTGAACGCTTTTTTTTTTTTTTTTCTAAAGGCATCCATACATATTACAGTAAAGTCAGCCTATATCGAACAGTCTGTGTATGGGAGCCTGTATGGGAGGACCGAGAAGGATCCAGCCAGTGGAATTATGATGGCTGACCAGTTTGCTTGGTGGATAAGCCGCTGCCAGAGGGGTGTCGTGTTGGCTCGTTCATGGAGATCAGAGGAGCACTTGGCCGAGCATTGATGCGTTGGAGAGTCTGGAGAGAGCTGTTGGCCAAATGATCATTCAACCCACAACTTTCTAATGTGTATATCGCCCTATTGGGGGGCTTTCTTCGTTCCCACCTTTTGTGTACATTTATGGAGTAGTTTTGGGCACTTTAGGGCACCCCCATTTCCTTTAAACCAAACCTCTTTTGTGATAAACCATGTCTTGTGGAATGAACTGAAAAGTGTCTATATCACATAATGAATAGGTCCCACACATCCAATTTTTATGGCAATTTTTGGAAAGCTTTTCAGTAGGTGCAATCACTTGCCTCATTTAATGATTAGAGATTTCAGAAAATGGAAATGTCAGCTAGACCTCTTGGTGGAACTTGAGTGACTTTGGTGAATCATAGAATCATAGAATGGTAGAGTTGGAAGGGACCTCCTGGGCCATCTGGTCCAACCCCCTGCTCAAAGCAGGATTCGCTAAATCATCCCAGTCAGATGTCTGTCCAGCCTCTGTTTGAAGACTTCCATTGAAGGAGAACTCACCACTTCTCGTGGCAGCTTGTTCCACACATTGATTACTCTAACTGTCAAAAAGTTTTTTCTAATATCTAATCTGTGTCTCCTCCCATTCAGTTTCATCCCATTGCTTCTAGTCTTTCCTTGTGCAAATGAGAATAAAGTTGATCCTTCTACAATGTGACAGCCCTTTAGATATTTGTAGACAGCTATTAAGTCTCCTCTCAGTCTTCTCTTTTGCAAACTAAACATTCCCAAATCCTGCAACCTTTCCTCATAAGACAGGGTTTGCAGACCGGTCACCATTCTGGTCGCTCTTTTCTGAACTTGCTCCAGTTTGTTGATGTCTTTTTTAAAATGTGGTGCCCAAAACTGGACACACTATTCCAGATGAGGTCTGACCAAAGAGGAGTAGAGGGAAATAATGACTTCACTTGATCTAGACTGTATGCTTCTGTTAATACATCCTAGAATTGCATTTGCCTTTTTTGCTGCTGCATCACACTGTTGACTCATATTCAGTCTGTGATCTATTAGTATACCCAAGTCTTTTTCACATGTGCTGTCACTTAGCCCTATTCCTCCCATTCTATATATGCTTTTTTCATTTTTATTGCTCAGATGTAGTACTTTGCATTTCTCCCTGTTAAAAACCATTCTGTTAGTTGCTGCCCACTTCTCCAGTTTATTTATATCTTTTTGAATCCTCTCTCTCTCTTCTCTAGTATTAGCTATCCCTCCTAGCTTTGTGTCATCAGCAAATTTAATCAGTTTACCCTCAATTCCTTCATCTAAATCGTTGATAAAGATGTTGAACAATACAGGGCCCAGGACAGAGCCCTGTGGTACCCCACTTGAGACATTCTTCCAACTGGATGTACAGCCATTTACGACCACTTTTTGGGTCCGATCACTAAGCCAGTTATGAATCCACCTAACAGTTGCCTTGTCCATCCCATACTTAGTCATTTTTTCAATAAGGATTGTATGAGAGACTTTGTCAAATGCTTTGCTGAAGTCAAGATATACTATATCTACAGCATTTCCTTGATCCACCCAATCAGTGATACCGTCATAGAAGGAAATTAAGTTAGTCTGACATGACTTATTAGCTACAAACCCATGCTGACTCTGTTTAATCACTTCATTCTTATCCAGGCATTGACATACATGTTGTTTAATAATTTGTTCAAAGATCTTTCCTGGTATAGAAGTCAGACTCACCGGCCTATAGTTGCCTGGGTCCACCTTCTTCCCCTTTTTGAAGATAGGAACAACATTTGCTCTTCTCCAGTCTTCTGGCACTTCTCCTGTTCTCCAAGAATTTTCAAAGATTATGGAGAGGGGTTCAAAAATTTCTTCTGCTATCTCCTTCAGTACTCTGGGGTGTAATTCATCTGGACCTGGAGACTTGAATTCATTTAGGTTAGCTAAGTGTTTCCTCACTATCTTTCTGTTTATAGATATCCTGGATTTTTCTACTCCCTTAATAGGACAGTGAATAACAGTTGATGTTACATTTCCTTTCTGAGAGAAAACAGATGCAAAATAGGAATTTAAAAGTTCGGCCTTCTCAACATCCTGTCTTACCATTTCATCATTTTCATCCTGTAAAAATCCTATAGCATCTTTGACTTTTCTTTTACTTTTGACATATCCCCAAAATCCTTTATTATTGCTTTTGACATCTCTTGCAAGCCTCAATTCATTTTCAGCTTTAGATAATCTGATTTGTGCCCTGCAGGTTCTGCAGACAGCATTATATTCTTCTTTAGATATGCCTCCCTCTTTCCATTTTATAAACATTTTTTTCTTCCTTTTTAGCATGTGCTTAAGTTCTGTGTTCATCCATCCTGGTTTCCTTAAATGCTTCCTGTTCTTCCCTCTTTTCGGAATTGTTAACAACTGTGCTTTGAGAATTTCATTTTTCAAGATTTCCCATCCTTCCTGGACATTTTTGTCTTTAAGGATATCCAGCCATTGGATCCCTCCAATTCTTTTTCTGAATCCCTTAAAATCTGCATTTCTGAAATCTAACCTTGACGTCTGAGTCTTCACAGGTCTTCCGCCTCTAGTTATCCAAAATTCTAAAATAGCATGGTCGCTACCTCCTAGGGTCCCAGCCACTTTTACCTCCTCAACCATTTCCTCCCTGTTTATAAGGATTAGATCCAAGGTAGCAGTTCCCCTTGTTTTCTCCCTTACCTTTTGGAAGATAAAGTTGTCAGCAAGAGAGGATAAGAATTTCCTTGACCTGTTAGTTTTGCCTGAGAGAGATTCCCAACAAATGTCTGGATAGTTGAAATCTCCCATGACAACTATGTCATATTTTTTGGAGAACTTGGCCATTTGATGCATAAAGAGTTCATCCATATCTTCAGCTTGCACAGGCGGCCTGTAGTAAATGCCTACAATGGTGTCCTTTCCATTGTTCTGTCCTTGTATTCTTACCCAAACAGTTTCCACAGAACTCCCAGTCTCTGAAGCTTCAATCTCTGTGCAGATATACGCGTTTCTAACATACAATGCGACACCCCCTCCTCGTTTATCAAGTCTGTTTCTTGCAAATAAGTTGTATCCTTCTAGTCTTGTATTCCAATCATGTGTATTGTCCCACCAAGTTTCAGTGATTCCAATGACATCATATTTCTTTTCCTGTGTTAGTAGTTCCAATTCTCCTTGTTTGTTGCCCATGCTTTGTGCATTAGTATAGAAACATTTTAGTTTGTGATTGGTTTCTCTTTCTCCAATATTTGTATTAATTAGATTCTTTCGTCTTTGTTCTTCCTTTCCACTTCTAATAGCAGAGTTCTCAATAGCATTTGTCAGGTGTATGGCTTTTTCTGGCCTTTTGCTTCCCTTCCCATGTTGTTCTAGTTTAAAGCTCTCCTAACAAGTGTAGCAAGGCGACTTCCAAATACATGCTTTCCAGTCTTCGTAAGGTGCACCCCATCTCTAGCAAGTAGTCCATCGTATAAGTAGTTCATTCCGTGATCCAGAAATCCAAATCGTTGCTGACGGCACCATCGACGTAGCCAGTTGTTCACCTGCAGAATCTTATTCCACCTCCTTGCTCCATGGCCATCCACTGGGAGGATGGAAGAGAAGACCACCTGCGCTCCCAGTTCCTTCACTTTCTTGCCCAAGTCTTCAAAGTCTCTGCAGATGGTTTCCAGGTCGTTTCTTGCGGTGTCATTTGTCCCCACATGTAGTAGCAGGAATGGGTAGTCATCTGTAGGTCTGAAGAGTCCTGATATCCTGTCAGACACATCCTTAATCTTCGCACCTGGAAGACAGCACACCTCTCTTGAAGTTATATCCGGTCTGCAGATAGCGGCCTCTGCTCCTCTCAACAGGGAATCCCCCATGACCACCACTCTCCGTTTCTTCTTCACAACATTTTTCTTTCTCCATCCAGGAGGACTCTGAAGGCGTATAAGGTTGCTGTTTGTTGGCAAAGTCTTATCCTGATGTATTTCTTCATCGTTTTCCTGCGTGAGAGCCTGGTACTGGTTTCTGAGCAGTATGGGTGCTGACTGCCTCCTGATCCTCCTGCTTCTCTGGGTCACATGTCTCCATTCCTCTGTTTCTTCAGGTGCACTTTGAATTTCTTCTCTTTCTGTAACATGAAGAGATAATTCTGCTCTGTCCAAGAACTCTTCACCTTCCTTAATGATCTTCAACGTAGCTAACCTCTCTTCGAGATTTTGCAACTTTTCCTCCAACAGGGACACAAGCTTGCATTTGTGGCATGTGAACATTGGCTTCTCAACAGGTAAATCTGTGAACATGTAGCAAGAAATGCAGCTCACCAGATGGCTCCTGGCCTCTTCCATCTTGAGATTTCTTAAAAACAATGAAAGATGAGCGCGGTTTTTCCGATTTCCTCTTTTCAGCTGCAACGGCCAAAACCCAGTGATCGTTGAGCTCGCGGAGACTCTTCACTTATCCCAGAAGGCACTGGGAATATGCAAATGATCTCCTCAAGACTCTTCCCCTGGTTTTCCGATTTCCTCTTTTCAGCTGCAACGGCCAAAACCCAGTGATCGTTGAGCTCGCGGAGACTCTTCACTTATCCCAGAAGGCACTGGGAATATGCAAATGATCTCCTCAAGACTCTTCCCCTGGTGTTACTTGGTTGATTGTTATAACCTGTCTAGAAAGCGCGGTGGAGGCCAGCTCATCATGAAGTAGTGGTCACCATACAGAGCTGCTGAAAAGTTACATTGGATCCCGCTTTAGGCTAATGGACTCTTACAGCCGGCACTGTCCATTAGTAACCTGTGATGGATTCACCTACAGGGTTCTCTGGCCTTTCTTATTAAAAGGTTTTGTATTTTAGTTTTTCCTAGGATTTTCAGTACCTGCCAGGTCTTAAGTCTACAAAACAGTCTTGTCCCTGGCTGACTGTACAAGGCAGAAAGCATGCACGCTGTTATCACTTGTATGTGATTGGAATTCATCTTGGACATAATGGATTGGCGCTCAGTCTTGGCATATCTTCATCACAAATGGAAACAGATGCATCCTCTTTGCACATGAAAGCCTCCCTATTGTTCAAGCCAGGTTCTTGGTGTTCTGAGAAAAAAAATGGGAATTGAATACCATGGGAGAGTCCCAGACTTAATTCTCTTCACTTTTCTGAGATTAGGAGGCCACCTCTTTGGTGGGGCAGGCTGAAGGTCACGCTTTGTGTGAAGATGTCTCTCCAGGCACTGCTTGGTTGATTCCACATTCTACTGGCTTTATAGGGCTGTACATCACATTACATTTCTAGCTTAACCTACACGTTTCCTAAATCTTCTGAGAGAATATCAGTTCTTAAATGAAATCCTTGATAAGGAGAAAAGTTAATCAGGTTGTAGAATATCGTCAGATGCAATAAGAAGTGAAATGTGGTCTCCTGGGGTCTCTGCTCTCTGGAATTGTGCTAAAGGTAACTTCTAGGTGTGGACCCATACTACTGTAGCTCACTGAGGTAGTGCTTTTAGGGTGATGACCAGCAGGAGTAGACTATTTGGGAACTTGTGATTTGCAGAAAAACGAATGTGGAAGTCATTTCTAATCTTAAAGGACTTTAACGAGCCTTGCTGTCCAAGTGTGCCAACTTTACATCCACAAGTAATACACTGGTCCCTAAAGAGACTGGCTCCTTCTACATGGCCGATGATTGACAGGATGAGCAGTCTTACGGATGTCTGTTCTTTATCATTGATTGCATCTCAGGCGGACCTAGGTGGTCTCATTGGTCTGCAGCACATCCGGCGTGTGCCCAGGGGAAGTGCCCCTGACGTTACTGAGAACTGTGTAGGAGCAATGGGCTTACAGTTTGGTATGGTGAACTGCTCCGTGCCGAGCGCAGATCAGCTTTTTCCAGCGGAGTTTATATATTTACATATTTCAGAACCATTTGACAAACGTTCACATTCGGACAACTAATCAAAAAAAACCAAAAAAACCCCGATCTGGAAAAATGGGTGGTTTCTGTGTGCCACCTGCCCATAAAGGAGCCTCACACGTTTAGTGGTCTAGTGGTCGTTTCTGGCCTGCGGGACAGATGAGTAGGACGTGCTCTGAGTACTAATGGAGCAGGTGTAGAAATAGTCCCATTAAACTCCTGGCTGCCTGTTCTTAAAAGGGGCTGCAAACGAATGGGAAATATTGGCGGCCGATTGTGCCCTAAGTTGACAGCCAATTCCTTTTAACCACTTAATGACCACTACTGTCTTTTAAAGCAAGTGTTGTAGGTGCAGAGTCTGCAGTGATGTCTTTTAGTATCTCCGCATTAACAGTGGAGCAGGGTGGGTGGTTGGCTGTCAGAGATGGTCAGGGAGCCTGGGGTGAAGACAGCTAATCACCGTTTGTCTTGTCTTCTGCCGCCTTCCTACCATAGTGCCAATGCTTCTATTGGACGCAGGGGGAGTCTCGGCAGAACTCGATCAGCTCTTCAGGTGCAGTTACCTGTAACTCTAGATGTCGCAGTTATATTGAGAAGGTGATCACTAAGGGCTCACACTCATTGCGAGAGACTCTCATGATTCTCGTGTGAGTCTCTTGCACGAAAACCTGGCACTGCCGCCGGCACTCAGACCGGAGCGTGCGGCTGCATTTAAATACACGTAGCCGCACTCTCCCGTCCTAGTGCCGGCAACAGTGCCAGGTTTTCGTGTAAGAGACTTGCACGAGAATTGTGAGAGTCTCTCGCAAGTGAGTATGAGCCCTAAAAGAAAGTTATGGATCCCAGAGGTGGACACTAGCACATGTAAACAGAAAATCTGTAAAAAAAAAAAAGATAAATGTAATCCTAAAATGTTGAAAAAAATTCCATTATTTAGTATCAGACATTTATTACATATAGGGTGCCTCACAAAATACTCGAATATGTATCCAAGTAACCTTAAAGGGAGTGTCCAGGCTGAGAAGAGAAGACTTCAGCCATTGTATGTGACTGCGGACGGTAGGGCTCATTCACACTTCAGTTTTTCATGTATGAGTGCTATCTGTTTTGTTTTTCGCAGATAGGCTAGTTTCACATTAGCGTTTTTTTGCGCTGCGCATCGTGCTCATAAAAAACGCAAAGAAAAACTCAAAACAAACGCGCGTTTTTTTAACATCATGCGCACGCTGATGCGTCAAAAAAACGCAGCGTTGCTTGCGTTTTACATGCGTTTTTGCATGCGTTTGCGTTTTTTTATGCACATGCGTTTTTAGGTGTGACATTTTTTCCATTGTCTAGAGAACATTCTAGACTTGTTTCACTCAAAAACGCATGCGCAAAAAAACGCAACCGTGCGCAAGACCATGCGCACGCATGCGTTCCCATAGACTTCAATGTGTTGTTTTTGCGCATTCCGTGCGCAAGCGTGCGCATGCGTTTTTTTGCCGAGACAGGGCGCACCAAAAAATCCAACATGTTGCGTCTGGCGCAAAAGACAAAAAAACGCATGCGCACGAAAACGCAAGTGTGCGCAAGACCATGCGCACGTCATGTTAAACATAGGTGCGCAGTGCGCATGCGCACGGGTGCGCACGATGCGCAGCGCACAAAAGCGCAAATGTGAAACCAGCCATACACTGTCATAGTTACGACTGCTCTAGGGTTGTTAGCATGTTTTGTGATTTATTTTTTTCCATACTGAGAGGTCTGTCCAATATCACAGGGACATGACAGATATTGATCCGGGTGGCGGATCAACTATTGCACTGAAAGTCTGTGTCCATTAAAAAAAAAATAACAATAAATAAATAATGCAGCACTCGGATGTCATGTGTGTGCTGTCCTTTTTTCACAGACTGGTAGATGAAAGAAACTTTTTTTTCCCTTCAGAGACAGACTTATGAAACTGACCAGATTGATGAAACTCAGATGTCACTTGGAAGGTGACTTACTGGAATAACACTGACATCTGAATGAGGCCTTACTTTTAAAGGGTTTTTGCCATTTACCTAAGAGCAGCATAATGAGGGGGAAGAGACCCTGATTCCAGTGATGTCACTTACCGAACTGCTTAGTGAAGTATGGATCAAATCAGTTTTATCAGCAGGAGATGGATCACTAATCTAATATATAAAGCTCGATGTGGGTGTGTATGTATCTATGTATGTATGTCCGGGATTGGCATCTGCACCGTCACACATCTGGACCCTGAGAGCGTCCTAAGCTATGTTGTGAGGTGAAATTTTAACCCCGCGCTTTCCAATTCACCAAACAATTTGCCCCTGTCTACATAATGGGGAAAAAGTGAAAGGAAAAGTGTTGGAGGCAAATTGACAGCTGCCAGATGTGAACAAGGGGGACTGAAAGAATGAGAGTGATGGCGCCAAACAGTATATACAGTACAGTTGCTAAAGTGGG
Organism: Dendrobates tinctorius; assembly: GCF_039654945.1. Taxonomy (NCBI): domain Eukaryota; kingdom Metazoa; phylum Chordata; class Amphibia; order Anura; family Dendrobatidae; genus Dendrobates; species Dendrobates tinctorius. The sequence goes on from NW_027361676.1 coordinate 27,818,709, forward strand.
GCCCTGACATGGGATACTCACCACACACGGGTATATGAACACACACAAAATGCGCCACACACTGCCACGTGCTTCAACACATATACCACCCTCAGCACACATTTCACCACATATACACCAACCTCGCCACATAAAAGTCGAAGCACAAAAGTCGCCACTCAAAAGTCGCCACGCTGTCCCAGAGCTGTTCAAAAGATGAAAAATGAGCTGTGATTGGTTGCTATCAGCAAGTTTTCTTTGTAGACAGTTGTGGTAACTGAGGCCTATTCTTATCATTTCTATGGTGTTATCGTCCTTCTGTAAAGCTGGAAATAACACCATTTATTACCGTGCCAACACAGACCACCCTCTGACACAGACTGCTGGGGGAGCCCAGTATCACACAGGATAGGATTAGATACACAGCTCAGCAGTCAGTATCACACAGGAAATGATTAGATACACAGCTCAGCAGTCAGTATCACACAGGATAGGATTAGATACACGGCTCACCAGTCAGTATCACACAGGATAGGATTAGATACACGGCTCACCAGTCAGTATCACACAGGATAGGATTAGATACACGGCTCAGCAGTCAGTATCACACAGGATAGGATTAGATACACGGCTCAGCGGTCAGTATCACACTGGATAGGATTAGATACACAGCTCAGCGGTCAGTATCACACTGGAGAGGATTAGACACATGGCTCAGCAGGCAGTATCACAGGATAAGATTAGATATGCAGCTCAGCAGGCAGTATCACACAGGATAGGATTAGATACACAGCTCAGCAGTCAGTATCACACAGGGTAGGATTAGATACCCGGCTCAGCAGTCAGTATCACACAGGATAGGATTAAACACATGGCTCAGCAGGCAGTATCACAGGATAGGATTAGATACACAGCTCAGCAGTCAGTATTACACAGGATAGGATTAGATACACAGCTCAGCAGTCAGTATCACACAGGAGATGATTAGATACACAGCTCAGCAGTCAGTATCACACAGGAGATGATTAGATACACAGCTCAGCAGTCAGTATCACATAGGAGAGGAATAGATACACAGCTCAGCAGTCAGTACCACACAGGATAGGATTAGATACACGGCTCAGCAGTCAGTATCACACAGGATAGGATTAGATGCACGGTGTTTATGTGCAATATAATCATTCTAATTTGTTATAACTAACCACAGATGGTTACTATGCCCAGGCAACGCCGGGCTCTTCAGCTAGTGGACTTATAAATCTGCTGCCATCTAGTCCTCTCTATTCATGAGCTCTGTATAACCCCGCCCACAGCACTGATTGGCAGTTTTCTGCCTATGCACAGTGTACACAGAACGTTGCCAATCAGTGGTGTGGGCAGAGTTACGCAGAGCTCAGCATCTAGAGAACTGCTTGATCTGCAGCAGATAAAACTGATTTTATCAAAAGTAAAGTAAGCAGCCCAGTAAGTGATACATAGCCGTAATCAGGATATCTGCCCGTACATCATGCTGCTCTCAGGACACAAACACCTTGTGACAGATTCCCTTTTTAATGGCAGCACATGTTATTGCACAGTTGTCTCCTATAAACCATGGGGAATCTTCAGCGTTATTTTAGAGTTGTGTAAGGTATAACAAAAATGGCTCAAAATGTAGAATTTCTATAGGATCAGCAGTTGGGTGATATTGGGTGATACCTGAAAGGCTAAATGTGCGATTTTACTTCCGACATTAAAATGGAATTTTCCGCCTTTCCCTCCCACGTGGTCAGCCGAGCGCTGTCTGCTATCACATGCGTGGCCAGCTTACCCTTAGGTGTATGTGGAGATGACACTGGGTAATTGCAGTGTTTAGATTTGGAAGTGGGTAGAGGATTTGTCCTGATCTGTATAGATTTATATTGGCTGACATGCTGTGAGGAGCGCTGTGCAGTGAATCATTGCCACTTAGGAGCCTTGTCATCAAACTGGTGTCATTACCTCTGAACGCTGGACGACATCGCCTACCTTGTAATGAAGCCTGCACTATTGATCCACCAGGCTTTGTCTGGCGTTAGAGCAAATTTATCAGCAAATTGCAGAGGCAGAAAGTAAAATTCTGGCATCTTATCTCTGAAGTGGATGTCCAGACTCCCCTTTATTGATGCGTGGGAGCCGGTGTGTGCTCAGCAGCTGCCACCAATGGTCATCTTCTCATTGACTGTTCCGTCGCCTGTACTTGGCGCATTCTCCCCTTACTAAGGCTAGTTTCACACTAGCGTTTTTGAGCGCAGCGACGGCCTGCGCACGGCCGCCGCTAAGCCCCGCCCCCTGCCGCGCCTCCCCCGGTAGCTCCGCCTACCGGCGCATGACTCTGCATGCGCCCTGCGTCCCCTAACTTTATCACTGGGGGCGCAGGCCGTGCGCAGTATGCGTTTGGCGGCGCATGCGCCTTTTTGACGGTGCGCCGGCGCAACCAAACTGCAGCAGGTTGCGTTTGGAGCAGGTCGGCGCACAGTCAAAAGGACGCATGCGCCGCAAACGCATACTGCGCACGGCTTGCGCCCTCAGTGATAAAGATAGGGGACGCAGGGCGCATGCAGCGTCATGCGCCGGTAGGCGGAGCTACCGGCGGAGGCGCGACAGGGGGCGGGGCTTAGCGGCGGCCGTGCGCAGGCCGTCACTGCACTCAAAAGTGCTAGTGTGAAACTAGCCTAAGATCATGATCCACTCTTTCTCGTAGGCGTTGCACTGAGATCGGTTTTTCACTACTATAATACTGATAATATGCACTAGCTATTTGAGGATTCTGCACCTCCAACTTTTTTTGTAAAACTTTATATAAAAATAAATCTGTTCCATCTCCAAGCAGCATTAGGTATTTTGGTCAGGGGGTAAGTCTTATCAATCTCTGGGTAAAGGTCCATTTTTTTACAGAAGCTCTCCCGTGATAGTTTTTACCTTCTTCATATATTGCAATCATCATACTATATAGCAATATGTACTTATAATTGCACATTTTGCATTTCTACCCGCCTAATTCTTCTCTTTTCTCTGCTCTGTTTAGAAACTGGAAGTCTCTTGCGCCTGCAGAAATAATTTCCTTCTTCCACTCCTGACCCGGCTGCTCCTCCCCTCCCTGCCATAGACTTTTACAGTGACTTATGACTCATACAGGGAAAATTGACCTCCTGTTTCTACATGGTGCTTAGAAGGATTCAGCTAGTCAGTTTATCATGTGATGTTATAGACCTAATGGTAAACAGACAAATGAACTGGTTAGAAAGGCAAAATGAACAAATGGAAGTACACAATGCTGTATAATATAATGACTGTAATGCATTAAGAGGATAAAAGTTGGAGTGCTTCTTTAATAATTCACCAACTGTAAAACAAAGAAAAAAAAAAAAATAAATAAATATATATATATATATATATATATATATATATATATATATATATATATATATATATATATATATATATTATACACACAGCGTCTGACTGGAGCACCTTGGGCCCACCAGAGAAAATGATTCTTGGGGCCCACTATGTAGCTACATGGAAATAAATACAAGACCACCAATTGTGTGATATAAGGCTAGTTTCACACTAGCGTTACCAAGCACAGCGCAGGGCCGCGCCCCCTCCGGTCAGCTCCTCCTCTGGGCGCAGGACATGTGACCGGCGTACCCTATATTTAGCGTTTGGGTACGCTGGCCGTGCGCTGGTATGGTTTTGCCGGCGTATGCACCCTTTTTGTGTTGCGCCACGCGCACAAAAATGCAACAGAGTGCGTTTGGCGCACGTCGGCGCAGCGCAAAAAGGGCGCATGTGCCGGCAAAACCATACCACTAGCGATATCGCTAAAGCGTCACCGATTTTGTGACGCAGCAGCGATATCGCTAGCGATCTCGCTACATGTGATACTTATCTCCGACCGGCTCCGCCGATGGCTATCGCTGATCGCGCGTGATTGTCCACGTCCATTTCTCGTCGTCGGCTTCCTGCTAGCGCCGACGAGCAAGCTATGGACGCAGGCGGAAGACGGCGGTCATCGCTTCGTCTGAAAGGTAAGTACGACCGCCGAGCATCGCTACATCGCTGGTGAGATCTGCCTGTGTGGCAGCTCACTAGCCACCATTTAGCGATGCACCAGCGATCCTGACCGGGTCATATCGTGGTCGGGATCGCTGGTGCATCGCTAAATGTAAAGGGGCCTTAACACGCTAATATCAGGGCATAACATAAGGTAGTACACGTCTTAATGATTTAGCAGGGGTTGGCGCCCACATTTTGGTTCAAACTCAATGATAAATGTTCCCTGGCGTTTATTAACCACTAGGCCAATGTGTTAGAGCACCAGTGTAGTGGAGGGGATTTTGACATCTCATCTATACTCTGAGAAAATCCATGGCGGGAATTGACCGATGCAGATTTAACATGTCCACCACCGATTTAATCCTTTGCAATACAAAGAATCAGGTCAGTGGTACAGGTGCGACATTGCATAGTAGTAAACGCAGCAATATCTGCACAATGTCAGTGTGGATATTTTCGCTGTTAATTTGCTTTTAGATTTCTGCAGCAAATACATGTGAATGCCCCCCTTTCTAGTGGTGGGGGTCCTAGATCACTTATATATGTCATTGGAGTAATATCAAGAGTTTTCCCTCCTATCCCCCGTACGCTTTTTACAGAAATCTCTCTGCCACCTATAAGTTCATAACTTTTTATGAAGGGCCTCATTTTGTTAGTAGTAGGGAAAGAGAAAAGTTTTAGTCAGGGGTGATAAAGGAGGAGAGGGGTTCAATCGGGGTGATACAAGGGAAGGAGGACTCCGTCATTCAGGGGTAATACAGGGGAGAGGGGCTCAGTCAGGGATGATACAGACGTAGGTGATGCAGTCAGTCAGGGGTGATACAGGGGGAGGTGGCTCTGCCGGTGGTGATACAGGGGAAGGGGGCTCAGTCAGTCAGGGGTGATACAGGGGGAGAGGGGCTCAGTCAGTGTGATACAGGGGGAGGGGGCTCAGTCAGTCAGGGGTGATACAGGGGGAGAGGGGCTCAGTCAGTGTGATACAGGGGGAGGTGGTGCAGTCAGGGTGATTACAAGGGGAGGTGGCGCTGTCAGGGGTGATACAGGGGTAGAGGGGCTCAGTCAGGGTGATTCCTGGATGAGGGGGTTCAGCAGGGGTGATACAAGGGAGGGGGAGCTCAGTCAGGGGTCATAAAGTGGGAGAGGGCTCAGTCAGGGGTGATACGGGGGAGAGGGTGAGTCAGGAGTGAAAGGAGAGATGAGGTAATGGGGCCCTCATTTATCCACAAGTGACAGCCCCTCCCCCTCTATCACCCCAGACTAAAGGCCCCCCATTTACACTTTTAGGCTGGCAGGGGGGCCCTTGTTTAACCTTTGCAGCTGTAGCAGGGAGTCCTCTATCTCCCTCTGCTGTTTACACTGGGGGAGGGGAGCACGTGTTATGGATGACAGCAGCTCATTACCTGAGCTGTACTATACAGCCGGGGAGATGAGGACACAAGCAAAGCTAACGCCGATTGGCTGCGCTGTGGACAATCATTGTTAACCTTACCAAGAGCTGCTCCACTCTCCCTGCTTGTTCATCGCTGGGAAGAGCAGTGACATAAAACATCATCAGGCCAAAAGAGCGCTCGTTACTTACAAATGGTGCTCCGCAGTCTGCAGCAGCCGAACATGTTAGTCGTGTTTATCAGTGACGCCCGCACTGGTCTGAGTAGCTCTGAGCGCCGGAGCTGGGAGTAGTGGTGACGTCACGCTGGGAGAACGTCCTGCTCACGGCTTCTCCCACAGTTAGTCAGAGAGCAGTGCGGGCGTCACTGATAACACAGCTGACACGCTTGCCTGTTGCAGACTGCGGCACACTGTTTGTAAGTAACAGAGTGCTATTGCGTTCTGATGACTTTGTCACTGCTTTGCCCAGTCAGCTAAAGTGAAATTAATATTCACCGCTCTCCACGCCCATGGAGGTGTGGGGAGCAGTGAATATTCATTTCTCTTTTGCAGCGAGGACAGGCTTTAGCCACAGCAGCCGGCTTCTGCTTCCTGTCACCTGCAGCTGCCCTCTGACTGGGGGCCCCTGGAGCAGTGGGAGCCTAGGCAGCTGTTGGCCAGAATGCCAGCAGGTGTCAGTGTCTTTTATAAGACCTGATCAGGCCGGCACAGGTCTCTGGAGTTATCTTGGCCCACTCCTCCATGCAGATCTTCTCCAAGTTATCTAGGTTCTTTGGGTGTCTCATGTGGACTTTAATCTTGAGCTCCTTCCACAAGTTTTCAATTGGGTTAAGGTCAGGAGACTGACTAGGCCACTCCAACACCTTGATTTTTTGCCTCTTGAACCAGGCCTTGGTTTTCTTGGCTGTGTGCTTTGGGTCGTTGTCTTGTTGGAAGACGAAATGACGACCCATCTTAAGATCCTTGATGGAGGAGCGGAGGTTCTTGGCCAAAATCTCCAGGTAGGCCGTGCTATCCATCTTCCCATGGATGCGGAGCAGATGGCCAGGCCCCTTGGCTGAGAAACAGCCCCACAGCATGATGCTGCCACCACCATGCTTGACTGTAGGGATGGTATTCTTGGGGTCGTATGCAGTGCCATCCAGTCTCCAAACGTCACGTGTGTGGTTGGCACCAAAGATCTCGATCTTGGTCTCATCAGACCAGAGAACCTTGAACCAGTCTGTCTCAGAGTCCTCCAAGTGATCATGAGCAAACTGTAGACGAGCCCTGACATGACGCTTTGAAAGTAAAGGTACCTTACGGGCTCGTCTGGAACGGAGACCACTGCGGTGGAGTACGTTACTTATGGTATTGACTGAAACCAATGTCCCCACTGCCATGAGATCTTCCCGGAGCTCCTTCCTTGTTGTCCTTGGGTTAGCCTTGACTCTTCGGACAAGCCTGGCCTCGGCACGGGAGGAAACTTTCAAAGGCTGTCCAGGCCGTGGAAGGCTAACAGTAGTTCCATAAGCCTTCCACTTCCGGATGATGTTCCCAACAGTGGAGACAGGTAGGCCCAACTCCTTGGAAAGGGTTTTGTACCCCTTGTCAGCCTTGTGACCCTCCACGATCTTGTCTCTGATGGCCTTGGAATGCTCCTTTGTCTTTCCCATGTTGACCATGTATGAGTGGTGTTCACAAGTTTGGGGAGGGTCTTAAATAGTCAGAAAAACTTTTCACAATTTAAAAAAAAATTAAACAAAGAAATATATATACACACACTTTGGTAAGAAAAAAAATGTACTGTAAGGCAATTGTGTGCCCACCTGAATCCCTGATTGCCAGATGTCATTTGATTTCACTACCAACTGTGGGACAGATTCGCTGACGGCAGTGTCTTGTTTTTTTTTTTTTTTTTGTTTTTGTTTGTCTCTTCTGTTTTCTGTTTTTTTTTTTTTTTTTGTCTCTTCTGCTTTCTTTGTTGGCCACTTCTCTGACACAGTGGATGCACGCTACTTGCAATACTTGTTGAATTGATGCAATATCAAATATGCTTTTTTTTTTTGTTCTGTTGTGACTTTTTCTAGTAGTAAAAAAGTAAAAAAAAAAAAAAAAAAAAAAAAAACTTGGTCCTTTCAATACACATTAAAATATAGCACATTACTCTTCCAATTGTTCCCCAAAATGTTTGCACTTCACAAAGGTACTGGAATACAGTCTTGTAAACATTTTACAACTTTTTAAAAATCCGCTAATGATGAATTAGCCGGAAATCTCTGGAATTGGCCAAACATGACCAAATTGCAGAACAGAGAAGTGGCAAAGGGCTATAAAAAGTGCAAAACTAATAATGAAATGGATGGGAAAAAAGATGAAATTCACTTACGATAAATGTTTTTTTTTTTTTTTTTTTTGAGCTGTGTCTTCCTATCTATCACAGATAATTGATTTTTAACTCTGTAAGACTGGTGCATGCAGTTCAGAAGCCTTTAGTATTAGGGTGAGGGTGACATGGGTGTAATTGGTTTCTGCTATATAGCTGTGTCAGTATTTTGCCCGTCACATGTGGTGTAGATGCTTTTGTGTATCAGACCTTTGAGCCGGTGAGACACGCTTTTTAAGCATTTGTTTTTTTCATTTGTAAGTTGCCACCTCTGTTTCGTTGCCCCTGGCTTCATAAATCTTCCCAGACCACATCAGACGTGCCTTTAATAAGTGACACCATTTCCTCCTCCACTGTCCTTATTGCAGTCTCCTGGGGACAGCAGATCCTTCTGCTCTTACTGATCACCACTGTAGAGGCCGATGACTGATGTTACATTTGTCACCATCCCGAAGCGTGCCCAATAATTGGTAGCTGAGGCCCCTGGTAAGAACACTGCCTACAGGTAAGTAGTAGGGATTATGCAGCAGGGGTAATGGTTTACTCTGTTTCTGTAGCTGCTATAATAGGGCATTGAGTAGCAGTAATGTTTGTAGACGCAACTTTGATTTTACACTTCCAAGGTAGTGCTGCTATCTAGCCCCACGTCTGAGGCCCCCTGGTCTGAGAATGAGCATTTCTTGTAGACGTATGATATGGATTTGAGATTTTCATGCTTTATCGAACAATCGTTATGAACTCTATAGTACTGGACGACTATCAGAAGTATATTGGGGCCTCCCAGTAAGGGAAAAGTCAGGTGGCCATATACGGTAACTCAGATGAGGTTTGCAACCAATGCTTGGACTGGCCGGCGGTGGTTCTGACCCAGTGGCTGCATAGAAACACATGCTGTCACGCTCTGGTCGGGAGATCCGACGGCCAGTACTAGCATTGCATTGCGATCCTCATCCGAGTTATACAGCAGTCTCTCTCTTCCCCCAAGGATCGGACGTTTTGAGATAATACTCTAGCAGGGACGTCTACCAGTGGCTAATTCTCCACTCCCCATTGCACAATACAGCTGAGCCCCCTTTGGTATGGTAAAAGAGTGAAAGTTGTTCCCCTTTTTATCTGGCTATGGGAAGCATAATTAAACCACAATATTCCTCACCTGTCCGTAGAGAAGATAATCCATAATGTCCCACGACGATCCTGATCACTTTGAAGGCAGTCACATTAGTGATGTGACTGCGCTCAGACAGCCGGCGATACACTGTGGGAGCGATTACCTCCTGTCAGTGTATCACTGAGCTGCCGTGAGAGTTCATCGGAGTTCATCAGCTGATCAGCTCCGATGATCTCCCTTACGGTACCACTGCTGCGTGGGAAAGTTCTCACGCAGTGGTGCTGTGTAAGTGAGAGCACCGGAGCTGATGAACTCCGGTGAACTCACGGCAGCTCAGTGATACACTGTGGGAGCGGTTACCTCCTGTCAGTGTATCGCCAGAGGCCGGGAACAGCAGTCAGCAGACATAGCCCGATAGAAGCAGTAGTCTCATTGGCCCATGCCTGCGGGTCACAGCTGCGGGGTCACGCTGACATCTGCCAGCCTGATCCCATGGCGCTCTGACCGACAGTACCAGCGGTAGCGTTACCGTGGGTCACAGTCACAGCTGTGGGATCATGCTGACATCTGACAGCATGACCCCGCATTGCTCTGACCGACGGCGGTAGTCTTACTGCCGAAAAGAACCGCATCAGTGTTTCCCAATGCAGAATTGACATGCTGCAGAAAAAAAACGCACTGCAAATACACACGGAAATTTACTCCTCATGTGCACAACACTTCAGGATTGTCACTGAATTACCTTTCACAAGTATTCCATTGCGTTTTTGGACCTTTTACGTGCAGAAAAAGCGCAGCGAAAATGCATCAAATATGACGTGCACCTAGTCCTAAGGTGCCACTCACTTCCAAATGGGGGGTCGGTGGTGCCAATGACATTACCAACAGTGCATGTGTCCTGTTCAAGTGATCTGACATGTGCCTGTTAGCTGCCTGTTATGCAGGCTGATGCTCGCAGGTTGTTTGTGGCTTTGCAACTTGGCTTCATTCATATGAATTGGACCGAGCCCTGTACAACCTGGTGTGAGCTTGTAGTGAATAATCCATGATCTTCTCATCTGGTCCAGCCATGGGTAGAAACTTTAAGATGCCCCAAGTTACAGCATAGAAGATCTGTCTAGTAAGTATGCACCCTTTAGTTACAGGTGCATAAATAATCCATTTGGTTGTGTTTCACTTATTTCCGTTTCTGAGATATCGGAATAATAACAAACATGGCCGTCCTTCTGCCACCAGATGGGAAGTCAGCCGGTGTGTCTGGATGCCTGAAAGTCTGCCTTACCAATATAGCCGCCCTTCTGCCCCCAGAAGGTATGTTATCTGGTGTGCCTGGATGCCTGAAAGTCTGCCTAACCAACATGGCCACCCTTCTGCCCCCAGAGGAGATGTCAGCCGGTGTATCTGGATGCCTGAAAGTTTGCCTACATATGTCACAGCAATGGATTAAAAACACATGTGACATGCACAAATATGAACAAGTCGGTCGGACAGTGTTCACACCACCCACTGACTGAAACACAAAAAGAAAGCACAGAATAACAAATGTGCAAAAATACCCTGCAGTAAAAAATATAACAATAATCCGCAAGTGCTGGTAAAAAGATGACAACAAATACAGAGTATTTAGTCGATACACTTTTTTTGCAAAAAATAAACATATACCAAGCCACTCCACCTCGTCAAGGTAACCCTTAATGGAGCAGTCCCTATCTAATGTATTTAAAACCTGAACATATGAACAGTGTCTAAATGAACAGGATTTTAAATACATTAGATAGGGACTGCTCCATTAAGGGTTACCTTGACGAGGTGGAATGGCTTGGTATACACTTTTTTGCAAAAAAAGTATCGACTAAATACCCTGTATTTGTTGTCATCTTTTTACCAGCACTTGCTGATTATTGTTATATTTTTTACTGCAGGGTATTTTTGCACATTTGTTATTCTGTGCTTTCTTTTTGTGTATATGTCAGCAAGGAGCAGGGAATATATCATTTTATGACTACACAAAAGTTGGGATAGCCGGTCCACCCCTCAGAAGATAACATGACAACTGTTTTTTTTTTTTTTTTTTCCTTTTTGATGATGTGGCTCTTGTTCTTTTGGTAATTCCATTAACAATCCCTCCAGCATGTGATTTGGGGGGGCAGCACTAGCCCTGCTCGTCTTTCTTCTAAAATGTGACGGTGTCAGGTTTTGGCAAATCAGTGGTCAGAAGTTCCTAGTAGTAATGATTGTGTTTCTGACTCATATTAACCACTTCCCCACGTTGGTAGAAGGTTTGTGCAGTCGGCCATCTTTAATCCCTGAAGGCGCGAGGGCCGCGCTTGTCTGGAGCTATGGCTGCTGGGCCCGGCTGCCTGTGGATAATGCTTTTAAGTCAATAAAGCAATTAGACTGAACACGACACAAATGACAGCTAGAAGCCGTCTGAAGCCACATGCCCAGTGTTCCACGGAGTTGTGCATGGTGCCAGGCTGCATAATGCCCAGCGACATACCCGCTGCACCGCACCAGTCAACGGTCTATTCTGGTAAATATGAGAAATACACCGTTCTCTACCTCTGTCATCTGATGCAGACATGACATTCTGTGGCTCATAGCCAGCGTAAAGCGGCAACCTTCAGAAACAGCTGGTCCTACAAATAAAAAACAAAACAAAACCATTTTTAATTAAATCTGTCACCAGATTCCACAGTACAAGCTGCATACATGATTCAATACATCTTAGATCTGATGAGGCAGGTGTACTTACCAGGATAAAATCATGCCAGCATAACTGTGTAATCATTAATTAAACTTTCTCCTTCGCCTCATTGGGGGACACAGATACTGTGGGGTGTATGCTTCTACCGCTTGGCGGCTGATACTAAGTGAAAAAAAGAGGTTAGCTCCTCCTCCGCTATATACACCCTTGCCCCTATTGCGGGCGGAAATCAGTTTTTTGCTTGGTGTCCATGGAGGCACACGTCTGGTTTTTTGCTCCAGACTTTTTTCCATGAAGATTAGACAGGGGAAACGGATCCTATTGAAAGGGTCTGATTTCCCCAAACCAACAACGGGCGAGCATGTGCGAGTGCCCCTCCACGTATCCTCTCCCGCGACGTGGGACACGATGCCAGACTTGGCTCTGACCACCCCTAGGTATTGAAACCATGGGATGTACAGAGGCACAAGACTAGTCCGTGCGGCCCCCACTGCTCCACCAATGCTTAGACTGCGGTGCTGCAAGGCGGCGGACGGTCCCTCTCCTCACCCCCTGAAGGGGTTAGATGGAGCTAGGGTGCCTGCACCATCCTATTTTTTTCAAGGCCCCCTCACATACCTGAGCTCGGAAGCCGAAGAGGATCGTCAGTGAGGAGAGGGCCTGGGAGGGCTCCTGCGGCGAAGATCCAGGGCTGGAGCCCTTAGCCGGCGGATGCCACTGGCCATTCTTGGCTGAGCGTGGCTGCAGATGGAGAGCGCGGTGCCAGTTTTTGCGGCGCCATGGAAGGTCCGCTCCCCCCCCCCCATCGTGGGCAGGGGATAAATTGAGGCTGCGGCTTTAGCCGTTGCTAGGCCGTGGTCGGAAGTTCACTTCCGGCGGCCCGCCCCCCCCAGGCCTGGGCGGCGGTGGATAAATTTAGTCCCCGGCTACGAGCGCGGCTAGGCCACAGAGCCGGAAGTACCGCCCCTGGAGCGGTTTATATGCTGGCGGCCCGCCCCACAGCTGGTGGCACGCGATTTTGGTGTGGAGGCGTCCAGGAACGTGAAGGCACAGGACTGGGGTAAGTGCTGCCCGAGAGGCCACACTACAGGGAAAACGAGGTGCTACCTCCCCCCCCCCCCCCAGCAGCGGACAGTTACAGCACGTCCGAAAAAGCAAAGATGCACACGTTTTTTACGCTGCATGCATCTCTTGTCGGGCTGCGTTTCCGCGGGCACAGAGCAAGCGATTATGCGAAGCCTGCGAGTCCGAACACGCCCAGGAGCCCTCCCCTGCGACTGTGACTGAGGTCCCGAACCCCCCCGGAGTGGGCCCTTTCACTGTCCCAGTCCATGGCGTCGCTTACGAGGGCAATCGAGTCCCTTCAGGCCCCAGATGGGGGCAGGGACAGTGGCTCGCTGGCATTAGAGGGAACCTCCACCTCACTAGAGCCTTCGGCCTGCAGGGGCCGCGCTCATTCCAGGCAGACCCCGGGGAAGAGAATCCACGCGGTGTCGCCCAGTCCATCCGGTGCTTTGGCATCCGTAAGTTCTGCTTCTCGCTCCCCGTCGCCAGTGGTTGATAGCGAGCAGACCTCAGATTTCGACTCAGACGAGCCCCTTGACCTGGATGCACAGTGGACAGCCTCATAGAAGCCGTCAATCAGACCTTGGGGATTGAGGATGATCCCGCAGCGGCTACAGGGCATAAGGTGGCATTTAAGCGAGTGAAGCGGTCGCACAGAATTTTTTTCCTCTCACCCTGAGTTTGAGGACATAGTGCAGCGACACTGGGAACGACCAGACAGGCGTTTCTTGAGTCAAAAGGCACTCGAAGCAATGTATCCATTTGCCCCGGACCTCCGTAAAAAATGGACCGAATCTCCAATGGTGGATCCACCGGTGTCACGCCTAGCCACTAAAACTCTGTTATCCGTACCAAGTGGTTCCTCTATTAAGGATCCCACGGATCGCCTCATAGAGAGCTTAGCTCGCTCAGTATATGAGGCGTCAGGATCAGCGCTCTCTCCCTCGTTAGTAGCAACTTGGGTAGCCAAGGCCATGATTTCAAGGTCAGAATCATTAAACAAGGTCGCGCAGGAGATATCGGAGATCGCGAGTCAGATCGCGATGGCTGGAGACTACGTAATCAATGCATCTTTGGATGCGGCCAATTGCTCGGCACTTGCTGCCGCTAACGCAGTTTCTATCAAAAGAGCTCTATGGTTAAGGACATGGCAGGCCGATTCTACTTCCAAGAAGTCCTTGACTTCCCTGCCCTATCTGTGCGGCCGTCTATTTGGGGAGAAGGTAGATCAACTTATCTCCGACTCCACAGGAGGAAAGAGCGTTTTTCTCCCTCAGCAAAAGGTCAAACCACCTTTTCGCCACCCTTTTCAGGCACGTTTTCAGGCCTTTCGCAACCCCAGGTGGACCACAGTGGCCAATTCCACCGCTTCAACCAGGATAGGGAGCGGCAGGTCTCATATAGAACCAACCCTTTGGGGAGAATGCGTACTCAACAGCCCAGATCAAGGGGATCCAGATCCCAAAGATCGTCAGCCAAATGACTCGAGGCGTTTACCAGACGACACCAGCAAGGTGGGCGGCCGACTACTCTGGTTTCGCCACGTCTGGTTCAGTGTCGCAGACGACGCATGGGTAAAGGAGTTGGTGGCCTCTGGTTGCAAAATGTTTGTCAGAAACCCTCCAAAATGATTTTTTCTTTCTCGTCTTCTCAGGGTGGATACCCAGGCAAAGAGCTCTGTTGGGAGCCATCGAATCGCTCCAGCACAACGGGGTCATTGTTCCCGTGCCTGAGCATGAAAGGGCTCAGGGCTTCTATTCCAAACTGTTTGCGGTTCCCAAAAAGGATGGGTCTGTCAGACCTGTTTTGGACCTCAAACTTCTGAACAAATTCATCAGGGTCAAACATTTCCGGATGGAGTCTCTCCGTTCAGTCATATCGGCCATGGAGCAGGGAGAATACTTGGCCTTGGTCGACATTCAGGACACATATCTGCATATTCCCATCTTTCCTCCTCATCAAAGGTTCCTGCGTTTTGCATCAACGGTCGACATTTTCAATTCGTGGTGCTACCTTTCGGGTTAGCCACGGCTCCCAGTGTTCACAAAGGTTATGGCAGTTGTCATTGCCATATTGCATTCTCGAGGCATAGTCGTCTTGCCTTACTTGGACGACCTATTGGTCAAGGGCCCTTCAAGATGGGCATGCGAGGGGAACTGTCAACATCACACTAGATACTCTTGCCCGCTTAGGGTGGTTGGTCAATGCGAAGAAGTTATCCCTTGTGTCAGCTCAGAGGATCTCCTTCTTAGGAATGGTCTTCGACGCTTGCCGAGGGTTGGTGATTCTCCCTCAGGAAAAAGCCCTAGCTCTCCGGCAGGGAGTTCGGACTCTTCGCCAACCAGTCCCTCATACCATTTGTTTCGGGATGAGGATTCTAGGAAGAATGGTGGCAGCAGTGGAAGCAATACTGTTTGCCCAGTTCCATTTTCGCCCCCTGCAGCACGCTCTCTTGTCAGCCTGGGACAAGAATCCTTTCACGCTCGATCGGCGGTGCCGCCTGTCCTTTCAAGTCAGGCAGTCACTCCAGATGGTGGATAACCAGTTCCTCTCTGACCCAGGGGAAATCCTCCCCCCCCCCCCGACCATTGGTTGGTGATAACAACTGACGCCAGTCTCCACGGCTGGAAAGCGGTGTTTCGCCACCACACGACCCAGGGACGGTGGTCGCCACAGGAGGCACGCCTCCCGATCAACTTATTGGAGATACGAGCAATTCGGCTGGCTCTGCAGCAGTTTCATCCCTTCTTAGCAGGCCGCCCCGTCCGGATCCAATCTGACAACGCCACGGCGGTGGCTTACATAAATCACCAAGGTGGCACCCGCAGCAGAGCAACCATGCTCGAGGTGGGGCACGTTCTTCAGTGGGCTGAAGCAAACCACTCGGTGATTTCAGCAGTCCACATCCCGGGCGTGGAAAACTGGGCGGCAGACTTTCTCAGCCGGCAGGGTCTTGTGTCCGGAGAGTGGTCACTACATCCCGATTTGTCTTCCAGCAGTTTTGTCAACTGTGGGGAACTCCGGATGTGGACCTGATAGCGTCCAGAGTGAACGCCAAGGTGCCCACATATGTCGCTCGGGCCAGGGACCCTCAAGCAATCGCTGTGGCTGTTGGTTCTGCCATGGAACCAGTTCCGCCTCCCATATCTATTTCCCCCACTGCCACTACTCACGAGAGTCCTCAAAAAGATCAAGACGGAAGGGGTTCTGGCGATTCTGCTGGCCCCAGACTGGCCCCGTCGAGCATGGTACACAGATCTAATGCAGCTGCTTGCCGACGTTCCTTGGCGACTGCCAGATCTACTTTCTCAAGGGCCGATTTGCCACCCGAACTCAGGGGCCCTGTGTTTGACGGCATGGCCGTTGAATCTTGAATTCTAACCCAGGCAGGGTTTGGGAGCAAGGTGGTCGCTACAATGATTAGCGCCCGGAAGCCTGCTTCATCTCGAATTTACCACCACACCTGGAAGGTATTCTTTGGTGTCGAGGCCGGAGTGTTTCTCCACTGAGATTCTCGATTCCCAACATCTTGGCCTTTCTCCAGTCGGGCCTAGACTCGGGCTTGGCCCCAAGTTCCCTCAGGAGACAAATATTGGCCTTATCCGTCCTGTCCGTCCTGTTCCAGCGCAGAATTGCTACCAATTTGCAGGTTAAGACTTTCATCCAGGGAGTCTCCCACTTGGTACCTCCCTATAAGACGCCTATGGACGCCTGGGATCTTAACCTGATCCTAAGTGTTCTGCAGGAAGCTCCATTTGAACCACTTCAGGATGTCTCTTTGAGGTACCTTTCCTGGAAAGTGGTGTTCCTAGTGGCCATCACTTCTATCAGGCGGGTTTCAGAGCTGGCGGCCCTATCCTGCCGAGCTCCGTTCCTCACTTTCCATAAGGATAAGGTGGTGCTCAGACCAGCCCCTCCGTTTCTGCCGAAAGTCGTGTCCTCATTTCACATTAATGAGGATGTTTTCTTGCCTTCATTTTGTCCAGCAGCGGTGCACCGTGTGGAAAAGGCTCTTCACACGTTGGACCTGGTAAGAGCCCTCCGGAAGTACGTGTCGAGGACGGCACCCTTTCGTCAGTCGGACACGCTGTTCGTGCTCCCCGAAGGGCGCAGCAAGGGACTTGCTGCCTCGAAATCGACCATAGCCAGATGGATTCGTTTGACAATTCAGAAGTCCTACCGCATTAGAGGTTCCAGCAGGGATCAGAGTGCACTCTACTCGGGCAGTGGGCGCCTCTTGGGTGCCTCGGCACCAGGCTTTGACGGATCAGGTTTGCAAGGCAGCAACCTGGTCCAGCCTGCCAAACATAATATCCATACTCAGGCCTCGGTGGATGCGAGCCTGGGTAGAAGGATTCTCCAAGCAGCGGTGGCGCACCTTTAAACAAGAGGTGCATGTAGCTTGGATCGGTGAGTCAATCTCCCACCCAGGGACTGCTTTAGGACGTCCCACAGTATCTGTGTCCCCCAATGAGGCAAAGGAGAAACAGGGATTTTTGTGATAAACTCGCCGTAAAATCCTTTTCTCCGAGACGCTCATTGGAGGACACAGCACCCACCCTATTAGCCAAGTTGGCTTCTATTTTGTTTAATTTTAACTCATTTATTTATGTGATATGAGGGTGGTCTTTTTTTCTGGACATGTACCTGTATTAAGGCTGATTTTGTTGTCCTCCTCCTGCTGCGGCACCAAACTGATTTCCGCCCGCAATAGGGGGCGAGGGTGTATATGGCGGAGGAGCTAACCTCTTTTTTTCACTTAGTGTCCGCCTCCAAGCGGCAGAAGCATACACCCCCACAGTATCTGTGTCCCCAAATGAGCGTCTCGGAGAAAAGGATTTTACGGTGAGTTTATCACAAAAATCCCTGTTTTCCTACCTGATATACTTTCAAAAACCATTATAAAGTCATTCTGACATGGATTTCCAGGTAAGTACAGTGTGTTGTGAAACCTGATTGGCCACTGATGAGCTGTGCTATGATCAGACCATGTCCCTGTACGGTCAGACACGGCCATTACACAGGACACAGCAGGGGCAAATGTATAAGATTATCTCAGCACTGAACATTTTATTTAAACACATCGTATTGTGGAAGTTATTATTATTCCAAGATTTATTGAGTAAAATGGACTTTGTAAGTGTTACCAGGAGGATGGAGCGTCCCCCATAGTTCATTCCCAGATCTCCTTCACCATTTATGAATCTCAGGGAGACTGCCCCATCATTTATCATGGCCTTCTATGCAAGCCCAGTTTCCCTGATCAGTGGTCATTTTTTCCTTCCTGATCTCTTGTCGTTTCCCTGTTTGGGGCGCCATTAGTGGTAGTACTTGAAGTAACGTGCATGTGAGACTCTGGGTCCCGAGGACCAGTGGCCATGGTCTGCATCATTCATATGCCTAGTGCTCCATGTTCATAAATATTGGATCCGCTCAGAAAGTGTTCATACCGTATGTGTATGAATAATGAATCATGCTTTGTGCCTCTCAGCAGTGCCTGGTTGTAGAGGCAGGGGAGGAAGTAATGTCCTTACGTCGTCTTGTGGCTCCACCGTGCAGAAGTGAAACTTGCAAGTCTGTGGTGGGATTGAAGCCATTACATCGTGTTTCCGTCTCACAGGAGTCTCCCACAAATGTAAAGGGGAAGACTTGGTTCTGACTTCACTTCTTCTACTATTTCTAGTTCTTCTTTCTATTATAGTTGGTGTAATTATTTATGGAAATGTGGTTGTTATGGATGCATGGACTTACTGCAAGCCTCCACTACAGCAAGCTTAAAGTTGCTTTTAGTATCCATACTAGCCTAATATTCCTAGGAACTATCCAATGTATTGTGTTTGGCAACACTCCATCCTCATTTTGAGTGAGTGTTTTCTTTTTCTCTACGTTGGTTATCTTCCAGCATTATAGGTGCTGTGACTTTCCTTTTCCTTGCAGTATGAATTGCTCTTGGCGTTGTTCAATAGCTCGCGACTTGTTGTGATGTTCCTGTCTCTGGTCCACAGATGGCCACCAACACGTGAGACAGAAGGGGGACACTGGAACTTTGGAGTCCTTTTTTTGTAAACCAAGTTACCTATAGTTTCCTCTCTGCATTCTATGTGCGGTATTGTCCCAGGTTAATGAGGTCGGTATGAACATGGTAGCTGGATTCTGTTTCCATGATAGACATGTCTTGCCTATACGTCAGATCTTGTATATGGTGATTTCTGGGTAGTTGGACCCCATTACACACCCACAATCCTTCTGTGTCGATCTACAGAAGTGTGTGGTGGGTGAGATAAGGGACGCTTGGCTTGGTGCCAGTTCTCTGGAAGTGATTGCGGATAACGCTGTCCATCATTCTTATCTGTACTTTCAACTGAAATGATTTTTTAGTTCTGTAAAGTCCAGGAGCGGCTGTAGTATTATTTCTGATTATCGGGGTCTATACTAAAGCTTCCATTCCTGGCGTTGTACGTATGATGGGTCTTTGGCTCGTTGGTGAAGCTTCTGTGACCCTGCGGACTGGCGGCATGTCGGAGATGGTACAGGTATGGGCAGGGGTGACTGGTTGAAGTGTTCTGGTTGAGCTTTCATTCACACGTCACCTTATAAATGGGGCTTCGTCCTGTGCCATATTTAGATGCCCACTAAACGGTCCCCCCGCCACAGGCTGTGACGTTTCTAATGGAGGGTTTTGGCTCAGGCGTCAGTTCTCGGCCTCCAGCCTCTTACTTTCCCTTACAGTGAGAATCTTGGTAATTTTGTTATTTTGGAATGAAATGTTGATCTCTCCACATGGAGCTGAGCTTACATCCACACATAAGGCTCTGGGATAATCATACAGTCCAAGATTTCTGCCAATCACCTGACGAACCAGTAAATCCTTCTTGGCAGCACATCTCCTGTGTAAGCCTGTGCTGCCGAGAACAATCAACGACACACTGTCCAGTGCACGTCTAAAGCCCGGTCGGCCGGCGTGTAAGGACCGTTACACAACCTCTGAGCAGCAATCAAGCCCCTGATTGGTCATTTCATGCCGCCGGTTGGTGTAGAGTAGACTGACACTTAGGCCTCATTCAGATGTCAGTGATTTGTCACACGCGCAAAAAAAAGTGGTATGAGTGTTATCAGTATGGGCTGTGCATCAGTTCTTAGTAACCGTTTCATCTGGGATTTTCATGCATGAGAAAATAAATTCCAATCTTCTCCTATAAATTGCAGTGTTAATCACGGTCAGCACCGGGTCTGCACTGATCAAAAATGAACATGTGATCTTTTTTTTTGGAAGCTGCAGATAGAAACATACATGAAAATGGAGGTGTGAATAAGTGCTTGGGGCCCTGCCATAGTAAAAATCAGTCAGCCGTTTTGTTGGGACCGTACCTGCCGAGGTCCCCCTAATCGTGCCGTCTGTCACAGCATGGCCAATAGCTCAGCTATAGTGCAACTTTATTTAGGTTTTATCGAGCTCTTGTTCACACTCAGGAGTATTAGGCAGAATGAAGATGACAAATAACAGCGGCTGCCAAGGAGACTTATTGCTCTTATGCCATTGGGGTCTTCACCCTCTAGGCTCGTCCTGGACGTGTGCCAGCACTGCCGACAGATCCTTGTTAATGACACACGTCTGTATTAGTAATGACGTGTATTTCCCATCACATAATAATTCTGGAGCATCTTTGTTAGCACTTAGTGTGGGGCCTTTCCTTTCTTCTTTTTCCTCTGTTGTTCCTCCGGCCATAGAGCGTGTCCCTGCGCGGCCTGCGCTGATTGGACAGTGCTCAGGGACACACCCACGTGTGTGGCTGTCGGCGTTGCGTGGGGCTGTCGGCGTTGCGTGGGGCTTCCAGTATTACTAAATCAAAAATGATGTGGCTTTTAATATTACTTTTGTTTCTTCTTCTTTAAAGCCAATTGTATTCTTTTCTCCAAAAATATGCTGTCATGTTCCTGACCAGTTGTTTTGCCGTCCTCTTGAGAAATTGCTACAAAGCACTCATTTGTAGCAGTTGGGGCCTCCTGGCAGGCTGCCATCTTGTTTGGCCCATAGAGGAGAGTGAATGTAATAATTAGGTGATGTTTGCCATGCTCCTGCATGTGTTCAGAGCATTTCAGCAGCTAATGAGCCCTCGGCACCGTGGTCGGCCATGATGTGTTCCTGACCACATTGTATCTGGTCATTAAGGGTGGAATTTACCGCAGTGCACGGCCTGTCATTGTCAGGGAGGCCCCAGTCCTCGGAGAGGCGCGGACAATGTGCTCATCTGATGCCACCAGGTTCTTCACAAGGGTCCTGTCCCTGTGCTCTGCTGGTGCTCCTGTGATGGGCAGTAAGATGGGCTCTGGGGATGGTCTCCTTACACTGCTAAACATTCGTCTCTTTGTAAAGTCTGACTGCTCTTAGCTCCACGGTCTGTGACTGATATATCGGTGGTTTGGCTGAGGTGTCCTTTCATAATTGACTGGTAAAGAATAAGAGCAATGTATGATGTAAAGCTCTGATAAGTGAGGCCCGGCATTATCACATGAACAATATCCTGTACGCAGCCTAGAGAAAGCCCTGACAATACTATACTATTAGCTGCCGCACCATTGGGGTATCTATATGAGGTGCAAAAGAGACGTAGACTAGATACTTAATCGGATGATCCGTCATGAGAAACAATCGCAGCATGCTGTGAGTGACTCCAAAATGCCCCAGTCACGCATACAAGTCTATGGGTGCATGTGAACATTGGACTGCTCTCTGAAGTCATCCAAGTGCAGTCCGACATCTGTGGACAATGGAGAAGATGGAGAAATTAGGTTCTCCATCTTTTCCACACCTGTTCTGCCATTCTTGCATGTGAGAGAATCGGATCAATCTAAGGTTACACTCAGAGCAGAGTTTACTCCGAGTGTCACTAACATAATGGAGCCGATTACTCACATGAGAAACTAGGATCGTGTGAGCGAGCCCTATTGTCGTCCCCAAGCCTTCTTCCACTGATGCATCAGTACAGCATTAATCCCTTAAAGATCAGGGTTTTCTCTGACGACGTCCCATTCATGTTTGGGAGATCTGAAATGATTGTCTGTAGAAGATCAGGCGATCTCTACCATGGGTCGTGTCATGCGGCCATGCCAGCAGTCAAATCATTCATGTGTAGGGCTGCTACATCCAGGATAATTGGTTCACCCACAATATCACCTGAGAGCTCTGCAATGTATTGTAGAAAGAATCTTCTCTGAACCTCCTCCAGGAACAATAATGTGATGCTTTCCAGGGCTGTGGAGTCGGAGTCGGTGCTCATTTTGGTGGAGTCGGTATAAAATGGTCCGACTCCGACTCCTAAAATATATAATAAATTGGGTACAGTAGTTCAATGCAGAATGTGCTGAATATTTTTTCATAGGAATTTGGGAAAATTATGAAATCTCTATATATAAAACTGTATGTGTGTGTGTGTATCACCAACCAATCACGAAGCATCTTTCATTTCACCAGAGCTGTTCAAAAGAAGCTGAGCTGTGATTGGATGCTATGAGCAAGTTTTCCCACTTGACAACACCTCAGCAGACACTGACATGGTGGGAGAATTCTAGCATCCCCGGGAACATAAGCTCCCAGCAACTGTCTGCCCCCCTGAAAGGAGCAGAGAGAACATGACAGAAATGAATCCCCCCCCCCCCCCCCCGTTCCCATATACCCATCACACATCCTCCACCACATAGGCACATCTTCCCTCTTAAAGGGATCATTGGTATGGAAGTCAGAGCAAATCCCTCAGTGCTCTGGTTCTAACCCCAGGCCTCTCTTAAAGGGATCATTGGTATGGAAGTTAGCGCAATTCCACTAAGCGCTCTGGTTCTGACCCCAGGCCTCTCTTAAAGGGATCTCTGTAATGGAAGTCAGGACCGTTCCACTCTGCTCTGTGGTTCTGACCCCAGGGTCTCTTAAAGGGATCATTGGTATGGAAGTTAAGGCAAATCCACAGTGCGCTTTGGTACTGACTCCAGGCCTTTCTTAAAGGGATCTCCTGTATGGAAGTCAGGGCAATTGCCTTCAAATGCTCTGGTACTGACCCCAGGCTTGCTTAAAGGGATCTCATGTATGGAAGTTAGGGTGTGTGTGTGTGTGTGTGTGTGTGTGTGTGTGTGTAATAAAGCAGCACAAAAATTAAACAAGCAATGCGGGTGCAACCGGGCATATGCCAAAACCTCAAAAATAGTCCTCAAGATGAAAGCAGCACACCGAAAGAAATCCAGTCAAAGTGCTATTTGTGGACCTTTTTCAAGCCACAACTCCCAGGACCGAAATGTCGCTGTATGGGCAACTAGCCAGATGGGCTAATAAATAGCACTTTGACTGGATTTCTTTTGGTGTGCTGCATTCATCTTTACCACTACACATACACACACACACACATATATATATATATATATATATATATATATATATATATATATATATATATATATATATAATTTGTTATAACTGACCGTAGTTAGTTACTATGCCCATGCAGCGCCGGGCTCTTCAGCTAGTGTCCTATAAATGGATGCTCTATTCCTGATCTAAGGCTACATTCACACACAGCGTTTTTCCTGCATTTTTTGAGAATACGTTTTTCAGCTGCAAAAGCAGATCAGCTTTTTAAAAAACCGCATCACCTGAAAGGTTTCTGTCTGTCCCTATCTATCCGTCCCTATCTATCCGTCCCTATCTATCCGTCCCTATCTATCCGTCCCTATCTATCCGTCCCTATCTATCCGTCCCTATCTATCCGTCCCTATCTATCCGTCCCTATCTATCCGTCCCGTTCCAAAAAGAATGAAAGCCGGGTAGCACACAGACTAAAATTCCTTTTTTTTTTTTTTAGCACCAGTCAGGTATACCTCATAGCTGCCCAAAAGGACGCCCAGGGCAGGCATTGCTCGACTTCAGTAACACATCAAAATCAATTGATAGTTGGAATAAATAGACTGCATTCATCACCACATCTTCTTAAGGTGCAGGCTTTATTTTCAAGTGTAGGGGTGTGCAGTATGAGGTTCTGCAGCAGCTGAGGTGTGCAGTATGAGGTTCTGCAGAACAGTATGAGGTTCTGCCCCCCTAGGTTTGATCCTGGCTA